>NW_028158022.1:609040-1218081 GCF_964263955.1 Coregonus lavaretus
AACAACTTCCCCTGAAAATTAGTTGGCAACACTGCAGGGGAGTTGCTCTTTCAACTTTCAAATTTCTCTTAGACTTTCCAACATAATAATAGCCACATGGGCACATCAGGAAATATACCACACATTTTGTTTTACAGGAAATTCTACCCAGGACATACATTTTATTTCCAGTATGAGGGTGAAGAAAGAAATCCCCCTTGGTCATCGCATTACAGTTCTCACAATGATTTGAGGGGAGGGTGGATAGGAAATGCTGAGGGGGAACATATTCATCTGCTCTTACTAGGCTGTCCTTTAGGTTTCTAGCATGTTTAAAAGAGAATCAAGAGATATTCTGAAAAGGCCGGCCCACAGAGGGATCCCAGTCCTAAATAGAAGTCAGAGATCAAACTCCTGGTTCTCCCCTGTTCCTTCCACACGCCCTCCCATTGTACTGTATGTATGAACACATTTTGAACAATGGCTGCCTAAAATGCTGTGGTGCTTACAAACACAATAGGAAAGGTTGTGGTAGACGTGGGCCATCACAGGTGAGTTCACAGCTCTTTTACTCTAAGCATTCATATCAATGACTCACCCTCAGATGGACCATCAATGCCAGAGTTCTACAAGACTGTTTACATAATCAACTGGGCATTTCAACAGTCTGTCCCTCAATATAGTCCTGGGCATATATTGTTTATCTTACTATTGTTATAACTGCTAACTTTTTAGCATTTGTGGCACAAATCCATTGCAAGTCAATGGTACGTATCCAGTCACAGTGAAAGTCTACACACCCCTTTACATTTTGCAAGCTTAAATCTTAATAGAGATTAAATATAGTTTTTATCCTGCCGACCTACAAAAACTATCCCACATTTTCATGTGTAGAACAATTTTCCTTCTAAAGATATCCAGTAGTTTTGATTACATATATTTTCACACCCCATGAAACAGTTCTACAGCATCTGTACATGTGTGTTGTGGCTTGTAACTTGCTAGGTAGCGGTTTAAGACATGGTTTGAATCCTAATCAACCCATCCAATGTGAGTACATGTTGAAGTACAGTAGATGAATAAAGCTACAGTACTGCAGCTGGTGACAAAGCTGCGTATATTGAAAAAGCTTGTTAGTGCATAGGTCAAATGTATCTTTGTGATGCTCATTTCAGGTCTTTTTTCCAGCTTCAAACACTAAATATTTCACTTAAAACATAGTTTTGTTGTATTTAATGATAGAGAAGAGAAGAGTTTGACCAACACAGATTCATGTCCAATCTTTGAGGACGTGTCTACATTGTTAGAGTGGTCACATGCCAATCTGTTCCATATAATAGACAGTCTTTGGAACAGTGGAAAGCTGCATGGCCCCTTGGTTGTTGCTAAGCATGCATTCTTCTTCTATGGTGTTTATTGGTGGTGTTCAGACCAACGTTAAAGGTGCATCACTGCCACCTTCTGGGCTGGAGTGTGATAGAGACATGTGGTTCTGTCCTGGTGAGATCACAGGGTCAAAGAAAACTTGGTATGACTGTAGTCACTCCAGGCACTCAGCCCATGAGAACCATTCATACTGTCAGATCTAATATGGAAGAACTGAATACAACCATAAGAACCATTCATACTGTCAGATCTAATATGGAATAACTGAATACAATCATAAGAACCATTCATTCTGTCAGATCTAATATGGAAGAACTGAATACAACCATAAGAACCATTCATACTGTCAGATCTAATATGGAATAACTGAATACAAAAGAAAAGGAGAGGTTGACCAGTACAAATTAATGTACTAATGTTATTTTTCATTGGCAGATCAATGCAGTTTTCCAAACATAATCATCATCAGTTGTTTTGTAAGATTTTAACTAACTGAACAAAAATATAAACACAACATTCAACAATTTTACTGGGGTACAGTTCATATAAGGAAATCAATCAATTGAAATACATTCATTAGGCCCTAATCTATGGATTTCACATGACAGGGGCCCACCCATCAGCCAATAAGAATGATTTTTCCCCACTAAAAGGGCTTTATTACAGATATAAATACTCCTCAGTTTCATCAGCTGTCCGGGTGGCTGGTCTCAGATGATCCTGCAGGTGAAGAAGACCGATGTGGAGGTCCTGGGCTCTTGTGAACATTCCTGCAGTCAGAATGCCAATTGCGCACTCCCTCAAAATGTAGACATCTGTGGCATTGTGTTGTGTGACAAAACTGCACATTTCAGAGTGGCCTTTTATTGTACCCAGCACAAGGTGCACCTGTGTAATGATCATGCGGTTTAATCAGCTTCTTGATATGCCACAACTCGCAGGTGGATTGATAATCTTGGCAAAGGAGAAATGCTCACTAACAGAACTGGAAACAAATTTGTGCACCAAGTTGGAGAGAAATAAGCTTTTTGTGGGTATGGAAAATATCCAGTATCTTTTATTTCAGCTCATGAAACATGGGACCAACACTTTACATGTCAAGTTTATATATTTTTTCAGCATAGTTTTAGAAGACAATTAACTAAATACTTAGTAATTTCATTGTCACATGTTTGGTAAACAACAGGTGTAGACTAACAGTGAAATGTTGACCAACAATGGAGAACACAATACAACAATTATAATAATAGGAAAAAGATTGTAGCACAAGGAATTAATACACGATGATCAATGGTAGCTTGGCTATATACATGGGGTGCCAATACCTAGTCAATGGTAGCTTGGCTATATACATGGGGTGTCAATACCTAGTCAATGGTAGCTTGGCTATATACATGGGGTGCCAATACCTAGTCAATGGTAGCTTGGCTATATACATGGGGTGCCAATACCTAGTCAATTATAGCTTGGCTATATACATGGGGTGCCAATACCTAGTCAATGGTAGCTTGGCTATATACATGGGGTGCCAATACCTAGTCAATGGTAGCTTGGCTATATACATGGGGTGCCAATACCTAGTCAATGATAGCTTGGCTATATACAGTGCAATCTGAAAGTATTCAGACCCCTTGACTTTTTCCACATTTTATTACGTTACAGCCATATTCTAAAGTTGGTTAAATTGTTTTTTCCCCTCATCAATCTACACACAATACCCCATAATGTCAAAGCAAAAGACAGGTTTTTAGACATTTTCCCTAATTTATTAATACAAAAACTTAAATATCTAATTATTCAGACCCTTTACTCAGTACATTCTTGAAGCACCTTTGGCAGCGCTTACACCATCGAGTCTTCTTGGGTATGATGCTACAAGCTTGGCACACCTGCATTTGGGGAGTTTCATTTATTCTTCTCTGCAGATCCTCTCAAACTCTAGCAGGTTGGATGTGGAGCGTTGCTGCACAGCTATTTTCTGGTCTCTCCGGAGATGTTCAATCGGGTTCAAGTCTGGGCTCTGGCTGGGCCAGGTGAACCTTTGCCCCAGTCTGAAGTCCTGAGCGCTCTGGAGCAGGTTTCATCAATGATCTCTCTGTACTTTGCTCCGTTCATTATTCCCTCGATCCTGACTAGTCTCCCAGTCCCTGCCTCTGAAAAACATCCGCACAGCATGATACTGCCACGACCATGCTTCACCGTAGGCATGGTGCCAGGTTTCCTCCAGAAGTGACGCTTGGTATTCAGGCCAAAGAGTTCAATCTTGGTAACAACAGACCAGAGAATCTTGTTTCTCATGGTCAGAGTCCTTTAGGTGCCTCTTGGCAAACTCCAAGCGGGCTGAACTCTGGAGCTCTGTCAAAGTGATCATCGGGTTCTTGGTCACCTCCCTGACCAAGGCCCTTCTCCTCCGATTGCGCAGTTGGCCGGGTTGACAGCTCTAGGAAGAATCTTGGTGATCCCAAACTTCTTCCATTTAAGAATGGAAGAGGCCACGGTGTTCTTGGGGACCTTCAATGCTGCAGACATTTTTTGGTACCTTTCCCCAGATCTGTGCCTCGACACAATCCTGTCTCTGAGCTCTACGGACAATTCCTTCGACCTCTTGGTTTTTGCTCTGACATGCAATGTCAACTGTGGGATGTTATATAGACAGGTGTGTGCCTTTTCAAACCATGTCCAATCAATTGAATTTATCTCAGGTGGACTCCAATCAAGTTGTAGAAACATCTCAAGGAATATCAATGGAAACAGGATGCACCTGAGCTAAATTTCGAGATTCATAGCAAAGGGTCTGGAATACAAATGTAAATAAGGTTTTGCAAAAATGTCTAAACCTGTTTCCACTTTGTCATTATGGGGTATTGTGTGTAGATTGATGAGGGATTTTTGTTGTTGTTGTTGTTTGTAAAAAAAAAAATCCTTTTTACAATAAGGCTGTAACGTATTTTTTTGTTGAAAAAGTCAAGGGGTCTGAATACTTTCAGAATGCACTGTATAGACACTAACTATTTCACTTTAAACACTTTGTTATATTTATGCACAAGAGAAAAGGTTGCCCAGCACAAATTAATGTACAAACATGATTTTTCATTACATATTTGTAATTTAGCAGATGCTCTTATCTAGAGCGACTTATAGTACCAATTGGGGTTAATTGCCTTGCTCAAGGCCACAATGACAGATTTTTGACATAGTTGGCTCGGGAATCAAACCAGCGACCTTTCAGTTACTGGCCCAACACTCTTAACCGCTAGGCTACCTGTTAAATACATAACACAATATGTGACATAAATAGAATACAGAACACTTGAAACATTACAGGACATTTTTCATGATGGATGTTGAAATATTAAAATGTTATTTAAAAAAAAGCAGTGGGTAGAGTGGCGTTTCGCAGGCGGTTTGTACGGGCAGTTATACAGGACAGTTTGTGGCTGTTTCTCAGGAGCCTGGTGGTGCAGTTACCTCTTCTTGGAGGGAGCAGGTCATTCATTGGATGGTCAAGAGTGTGCATGTCCTTCACCAGGTGCACTGCAACCTGTTCTCGCCTGCTCTGCAGTGACGGGAGCTGTGGTTGGACTGCTCCACCTCTGGAGATGATCCTCAAGGCCCTCCTCTGCACCCTGTCTAGTTGGGCCTGCTGCTTTTTACTGCATCCAACTAAAAGCACTCCACCGTATTCCAGAACAGTCAAAAAGGCGTTTCGAGACCTTTCTCACTGTCTGCTCCACATGTCACCACTGAGGTTAGAGTCTAGATGAAAACCAAGATACTTGGTTGTTGTTACCACTGGTACTTCCTGTCTTCCTAGGATTAATGGTGCAGGTTGTGGATGGTCCTCTGAACAAGGGCTAAATGTGCCAGTTGCCATCACCCTCTGCCCTCTTTCGATGGTGTAGCTGTGGAGTCAGGCTAGTAACCTTGAACACAGTTCAATGTCAGACAGATGTTGCAGGAACTATGGGTGATCTACTCGATCAAAGGCTTTGGACACATCAGCAAGTAACACCCTCACCATTGTTGGGTTTATGGAGTCTGTAGCTGTCAGCCAGGAGTATGTGGCTTTCACAAGGGCGGTAGTAGTGCTGGACTTTGGGAGGTAGTCATACTGAATCGTGCACTCAGATAACACCTCCTACTGGCAGGGGACAGTTTTAACAATGTGTTTGATGACAGGGGCTAGATCTTCTGCATGCTCTTTAGTAGCCAGGCTGGAATGCCATCAGGCCCACATGCTTTACGTGGGCTGAGTCTGGTCAGAGCTTGCTTTAACTGGCCAATGTTGCACAGCTCAACCTGCTTTGTAGACATGGGCAGGGGGAAGATGGCAAGAGGTGTGGTGCTTGTCCATGCCTCAGCAAAGAAGCCATTCAAAACATCAGCCACGTCGTCGTCTTCAATTCCCTCGACCTGTATTCTCCCTCCTGATGTTTTCTTTGGTCCCAGTCCTTTGTTAATGAAGTCCCACCATTCCTTAGGGTTTTTCTTCTTTAGGTCCTGGATTTCAGTTTTGTAGTAGCTTGTCTTTGCTTCCTTGATAAGCATTTGCACTGTGTTTCTGTTTTTTCTCCATGTCATTGTTTCTCCCCATCTGTTGAAAATATTCTGTATTTTCCTGATGGCAGCCTTTATTCTTTCAGTCATCCAGGGCTGGTCCAGTGTTGTTGTTTTCTTATTTCTTATTGACATGCATACATCAAGTGCAGTTTGATTGCAGGAGTTGAACGTCTCCACCTTTGCGTCGATGCTCTCCACCTCATATATGGCAGACCAGTCAGTACTGGCCATACATCGTGCAAAGGTCTCCTTTCTGTTCTGAGTTACCAGATGTCCTTTTTTCCGCTGCACCTCTCTTCTCCCTTCTGATGTTGTGTTTGGAGAGAACAGCAGACATTTGTGATCACTGGATCCGAGAGGAGCAAGTACAGTGGGTTGTGTTGATCAGATCTAGGATGGAGTCCTCTCTGTGGTCTTGTCTTTGGCCACTTGTTTCATGTCTGGATGGGAGTTTGTCAGCATCTTGATGGGCAGGTGATTAAAGTCTCCACACAGGATGAGACCCATTTGGGGAGAGGACATCCTGATCACATGGACAGTGATTATGAGATAATCCACAGTGTTCGGCTGCAGTGTTTTGTCACGTGCCCATGGTGGATGTTAGAGCACTCCACTACCAGAGATGAAACTGAGCTGGGGTGTTGTTTAGAACGGAGCTGAAGACACTCAAACTCTTCTTTCTCTAGGTCAGTTATTCTTCTCTTTGCCTGCATACTGTGATTCACATACATAGCCACACCCCCTCCTTGCATCCCCTCTCTGGACCTGTCATTTCTAAACAGCTGATAGTCTTTGTCATCAGAACAGCCTCAATTTGTCGGGGCATGGACTCTACAAGGTGTCGAAAGCGTTCCACTGGGATGCTGGGCCATGTTGACTGCAATGTTTCCCACAGTTGTGTCAAGTTGTCTGGCAGTGGATTTCTACTCAGAATAGCTCGTTCCATCTCCTACAACAGATGCACAATTGGATTGAGATCTGGTGCCTCGGAAGGCCACTGCAGTAACCTGAATTCACTGTCATGTTCGTGGAACCTTTTCTGTACAAGCCTTGTGGCATGGGGCATAATCCTGCTGAAAAAATATATTTGCAGATGGATACACTGCTGCCATGAAGGGATGCACCTGATTGGTAACGATGTTTAGATATCCTGTGGGATTCAAAAGTTGCTCCACTTTTATCAAGGGGCCCAATGTGTGCCATGAAAACACACCCCACACCATCACCACCAGCCTGCAATGCTGACACACAGCATGGATGCATGTACTCGTGGTTTCCTCAATATCCTAGACCTCTCATTATCTTTACAGTAGGAGCCATCTAAGCACTGCAAAACTGACAAGGTGCACACTGATCAGTTAAGAGATTCTAACATTCTACAACTTACCCGTACCTCTGCACAGTTCTCTCACAGTGAGAAACAATAGGATTACAATAGTGTATCCAATCCACTACCACTTCTTATGTATACGTTGGTGTCTTTTTAAATTGCCCAGTCGAGAGAAACTCTTCCCACAGTCAGAGCAGGAGTATGGCTTCTCTCCTGTGTGTACGTTCATGTATTTTTAAGTGGCCCAGTCGAGAGAAACTCTTCCCACAGTCAGAGCAGTAGTATGGCTTCTCTCCTCTGTGTATATGTTCATGTCGTTTTAAGTTACCAGGTTGCGAGAAGCTTGCCCCACAGTCAGAGCAGGAGTAAGGCTTCTCTCCTGTGTGTGTTCTCTGATGAAGTCTTAGGTTAGTTGATGTTGTGAAGCATTTTACACAGTCAGAGCAGGAGTAAGGCTTCTCTCCTGTATGTATACGTTCATGTATTTTTAAGTTGCCAGATTTAGAGAAACTTAACCCACAGTCAGAGCAGGAGTAAGGCTTCTCTTCTGTGTGTGTTCTCTGATGAACTTTTAGCTCAGTTGATGTTGTGAAGCATTTTACACAGTCAGAGCAGGAGTAAGGCTTCTCTCCTGTGTGTTTATATTCATGTCGTTTTAATTTGCCAGGTTGCGAGAAGCTTGCCCCACAGTCAGAGCAGGAGTAAGGCTTCTCTCCTGTGTGTATACGTTCATGTATTTTTAAGCTGCCAGGTTGAGAGAAACTTAACCCACAGTCAGAGCAGGAGTATGGCTTCTCTCCTCTGTGTATATGTTCATGTCGTTTTAAGTTGCCAGGTTGCGAGAAGCTTGCCCCACAGTCAGAGCAGGAGTAAGGCTTCTCTCCTGTGTGTATACGTTCATGTATTTTTAAGTTGCCAGAATGAGAGAAGCTTGCCCCACAGTCAGAGCAGGAGTAAGGCTTCTCTCCTGTGTGTATACGTTCATGTATTTTTAAGGGGCCCTGTCGAGAGAAACTCTTCCCACAGTCAGAGCAGTAGTAAGGCTTCTCTCCTGTGTGTATACGTTCATGTATTTTTAAGGGTCCCTGTCGAGAGAAACTCTTCCCACAGTCAGAGCAGGAGTAAGGCTTCTCTCCTGTGTGTATACGTTCATGTATTTTTAAGGTGCTCTGATGAGAGAAACTTGCCCCACAGTCAGAGCAGGAGTAAGGCTTCTCTCCTGTGTGTGTTGTCTGATGAACTTTTAGCTCAGTTGATGTTGTGAAGCATTTTACACAGTCAGAGCAGGAGTAAGGCTTCTCTCCTGTGTGTATACGTTTATGTCTTTTTAAGGTGCTCTGATGAGAGAAACTTGCCCCACAATCAGAGCAGGAGTAAGGCTTCTCTCCTGTGTGTATACGTTCGTGGGATTTTAAGTTGCCAAGTTTGGAGAAACCCGTCCCACAGACAGAGCAGAAGTAAGGCTTCTCTCCAGTGTGCACTCTCTGATGAACCGTCAGAGTCTGTGATGTAGTGAAATTCTTCCCACAGTAAGTACAGGAATACAGATTCTCTCCTGTGTGTATTTTTAGGTGTATTTTTAGCTTTGATAGAATTGGGAAAATCTCCTCACAATGTGGGCAGTGGTGAGACCTCTTAGCTCTGTGATCTTCCTGCTGTTGCTCTCTGGATATAGCGAATGTCTCAACATGGTCTCCTGTGTGAACAACATCAGAAGAACCAGTCAGTTGGTGTGATATACATGTCAATCAAATGTATTTTATGAAGCCCTTTTTACATCAGAAGTTGTCACAAAGTGCTTTATAGAAACCCAGCCAAAAACCCCAAAGATCAAGCAATGCAGATGAAGAAGCCATATCATCCTCCACTCACTATCAAAAGGGTTAGTGTCATCCTCCACTCACTATCACGAGGGTTAGTAACTACACAGACTCATTTAATAGAACTTTAAAACATTGGCAGTTTGTCTACTTCACTTCTTTAGTCTACTCTCTGATCACTCTAGATAGCCCAGTGAATAAAACCAATGCTGGCAATACTGGTGTCAAACCATGTACAGTGAGGGGAAAAAAGTATTTGATCCCCTGCTGATTTTGTACGTTTGCCCACTGACAAAGACATGATCAGTCTATAATTTTAATGGTAGGTTTATTTGAACAGTGAGACAGAATAACATAAAAAAAATCCAGAAAAACGCATGTCAAAAATGTTATTAATTGATTTGCATTTTTAATGAGGGAAATACGTATTTGACCCCCCCTCAATCAGAAAGATTTCTGGCTCCCAGGTGTCTTTTATACAGGTAACGAGCTGAGATCAGAAGCACACTCTTAAAGGGAGTGCTCCTAATCTCAGTTTGTTACCTGTATAAAAGACACCTGTCCACAGAAGCAATCAATCAATCAGATTCCAAACTCTCCACCATGGCCAAGACCAAAGAGCTCTCCAATGATGTCAGGGACAAGATTGTAGACCTACACAAGGATGGAATGAGCTGAGACCTTGAAACTGAGATATCCCTTTTGGTTCCCAGAACAATGTTCTGGGCGTACTGCCAATTGGGCTGAGAAGATCAGTCACCTGCACGAACCAAGAACATTTACCCTCACATTTTTTAGAGCAGGCTAATACTGCAATTTTGTATTAATTACCGTATCAATGAATTTAATGTATATAGGCTGTGAATGGCCTCACACACCAGTACAGTAGGTGGCGGTGTATGCACCTAAAAGTTGAATGCGCTCCGCCAACCAAATCCCGAAGAAGAAGGATGGAGAATGTGAAAAAGGAGCAAAGTTTTAAATCTTTATTATTGATGTTTGATGAAGAGGATCTACCACCCTATGTAAAGCTGGGATATATAATATACCCCATAAGAGGCTTTGTGTAAAACCTGATGCAATGCAAGAAATGTAAAACGTTTGACCACATGTTTGCAGACGGAAGGAATATGTTATTGAAGAGCATGTGAATGTAAAATGTTGTAACTGTGGTGGGGGTCATATTTCTGAATTCCCAGAGTGCCCTGTTAGGGTGAAAGAGGTTGAGGTGTCAAGGATCAGGGCTGTACAGCAAATCTCCTATGTGGAGGCGGTGAAGAGAGTTATAGTAGCAAGAGGCCACAGTTCTGAAGAAGATATGGCGGTGGATGCACTGCAACCAGTTGCAAATGTTATACGTCAATCAAGTGATCTGGATACACTTATTTTGAAGGTGGATTTTTTAGTATTTATAGCCACAGTTATTAATTTTACTGCACAATAAGTCCAAGAAGCTGGACATCATATCTGTAGCTGATAAGTTTTTGGGCCTCCAAGACTTCACGGCAGAAGCCCTGCAAGGTCTACTGTAGCCAGAAAATGTTCCACCCTCACAGGATCCTTCTGAGCCTGTGTAGGGACCTGATTAGAACAGAAAAGCAGGCTGATTTAATTTAAATGTTGTTATTGATAGTTTGTATCATTTTTTTAGAAATACTGTATACACAGAACAAACATATAAGCGCAACATGTAAAGTGTTGGTCCCATGTTTCATGAGGTGAAATAAAAGATCCCAGAAATGTTCCAGACACAAACTTATTTCTAAAATGTTGTGCACAAATTTGTTTACATCCCTGTTAGTGAGCATTTCTCCTTTGCCAACATAATCCATCCACCTGACAGGTGTGGCATATCATAAAGCTGATTAAATAGCATGATCATTATTACACAGGTGCACCTTGTGCTGGGGACAAGAGTAGCTGAGGAGGTGCTTGGCAGCATCTAATGGGGATCCCTAACAAATACAAAAATGCCACTCTAAAATGTGCAGTCTTTTCACACAACACAATGCCACAGATGTCTCAAGTTTTGAGGGAGCATGCAATTGGCATGCTGACTGCAGGAATGTCCACCAGAGCTGTTGCCAGAGAATGTTAGGTTAATTTCTCTACCATTAGCTGCCTCCAATGTTGTTTTAGAGTATTTTGCAGTATGCCCAACCAGCCTCACTACTGCTGACCACCGTGTATGGCGTTGTGTGGACGTGCGGTTTGCTGATGTCAATGTTGTGAACAGAGTACCCGATGGTGGTATCGGGGTTATGGCATGGCATAAGCTACAGACAACTAATAAAAATGCATTTTATCATTTTATCTGCAGTAAATCCTCGCAATCCCAAGTACTTCTCTGCCGCTGCCACCACAGCCTCTATTTTCTGGGACTTTTTGATCCATTTCTGCAGTACAATTGACAACCATTGCTATAAATGCTAAAAAGCCCACCTTACTGAAGCACATATTCTTCCCATCACTCTCTCTTGGTCTCTGCCTACTCACAGGAATCCTCTCAAGATCCCTCACCCTGTACCCATCTTCCTCTACCACTCCCTTCACTGCTTCTGCTACAACACTTTCTGTACTACTGTAACCCTGGCAACCTCAATCTAATAATAATAATAATAATAAGCCATTTAGCAGACGCTTTTATCCAAAGCGACTTACAGTCATGTGCGCATACATTTTTACGTATGGGTGGTCCCGGGGATCGAACCCACTACCCGTTACAAGTGCCATGCTCTACCAATTGAGCTACAGTTGAGCTACAGAGGACCACAATCTGCCTTTCTCTCACCTGACACCTCAGATCTCCAGCCCGTTAGCACCCCCACAACTAACACACAGAACTTTCTCCACCGATACCACACATTTCTTCATCTCATGCCCTCCTGCACACTTGTCACATCTAGGCATCTCACGCCTACACACTGCTGCAACAGGCCCATAAACTTCACCCCTAAAACACTGTAATATTTACGGAACAAAATCGCTCACGGGATAACTGACACTTCCTACCTTGATCTTATCTGGCAGTGACTATGCATCAAAATCCAGCATGACAGATAATGTATTCTCTGTTTCCCCACGCTCTACACCAGATCTACGTCTCACCAAACGGAGGGCGTCACAGACACCTGGAATCTTCCATTTCAACTGCTCATCCTCAACACTGAAACCTAACCCCGTTATCACTCCTTTCAATGCCACCCTGTTCCGGAGAGCAATTCAAGTCACAATTCCTGTCTCTAATCACGTAATCCGCAGCGCCCGCTCCCTCTGAGCAGAGGAGAAACAATATATCCACTCAGAGTTACCTTCACCAACTCAACAGTCCCCAACATCTTCTCCACCTAACCTGACACCACATATGTATCCATTCTCTCTACAAATCTCACTCCCACTGGGCCAGAATCATCCTTATCATCCTTAGAACAAGGCCCGAACTCGGAGTTCCTCACCGCAGGTAATTCATCCTCACTCTCACCAGGTTCCATCTCTGAGCTACTGGAGGACGTATCCCTCTTTATACACTAGACGATAACCTCCCTCAACACACTGCTTCCCTCTACACTCAGCTCCTTCTCAGCGGTCATCACTGCACCTGCCACCACAGTTAATTCGTTTTAAATTGACACAATACCTGTTATCAAAGGTTACAGCTAAAGATGACGTGCAGGAGCTTGCAGTGATTTGTTGTTTTGCATGATGTCTACTTTGATGATAATTAGAGTTTTATAATCTGAGAGGAAATGGAGCCGAATATTGCTAAAAGTCACGCCAGGGTAAGCCTACACGAAACAGAGCCATTATTTTAAGTGATTCTAAAATGAATAAAAAGGAAAAATGATTGGAACCATTTCCCTGTTTGACCGCTAGGTGTTATGACACCATTTTTGCAAAAATAATAATTAAAAAAACTGTATTCAGACTTTACTCAGTACTTTGTTGAAGCTCCTTTGGCAGTGATTACAGCCTCAAGTCTTCTTGGGTATGACGCTACAAGCTTGGCATACCTGTATTTGGGGAGTTTCTCTGCAGATCCTCTCAAGCTTGTCAGGTAAGATGGGTAGTGTCGCCGCACAGCTATTTTCAGTTCTCTCTGTACTTTGCTCCGTTCATCTTTCCCTCGATCCTGACTAGTCTCCCAGTCCCTGCCACTGAAAAACATCCCCACAGCATGACGCTGCCACCACCATGCTTCGCCGTTGGGATGGTGCCAGGATTCCTACAGACGTGACGCTTGGCATTCACGCCAAAGAGTTCAATTTTGGTTTCATCCGACCAGAGAATCTTGTTTCTCATGGTCTGAGAGTCCTTTACGTGTCTTTTGGCAAACTCCCAGCGGGCAGTCACGTGCCTTTTCATGAGGAGTGGCTTCCGTCTGGCCACTCTACCATAAAGGCCTGATTGGTGGAGTGCTGCAGAGATGGCTGCCCTTCTGGAAGTTTCTCCCATCACCAGAGGAACTCAGTGAGCACCGGCTTCTTTGTGACCTCCCTGACCAAGGCCCTTCTCTCCCGATTGCTTAGTTTGTCCGGGCGGCCAGATCTAGAAAAAGTATTGGTGGTTCCAAACTTCTTCCATTTAAGAATGGAGCCCTTTTGATCATATCCTTGGACTAAAATGATTGACACTCAGGTGCAAGCCTAACATCGTGTGCAAAGGGCCTTTGGGTAACGTAGCACATATTCAATGATCTCTTTTTTTCTCACATAGGCTTAAATTTAGTAGTGAATAAATGGTAGCTACTGGCAGCAGACCCTGTGTTGTGGATCACCTACCGCTATTTTGGACGGTCCATACTGTAACGTTAACGTTAGTCTCAGGCTTCACTAACTAGCGTTACTGTTTTAGGTGGAGCTATTCTTTGCTACTTTTCAAACAAATACTACGTGATATTTCACGTCATCTTGCTAGAGAGGCCTTTTGTTGTGATATTTCACATATCATCTTGCAAGATATGTATTTTGTTTTGTTTGTGAGAAGTAATGGCAGAGAGAATGCAGGAGACACTTTGTTTTGTTTAGCGTCGCTTAGGTTAGACTGCTCCCTTTAATGGATCAGTCGTCCACCAGGCTACACTCTACGATTAGGGGGAGGTGGGAGAGGAAGCATTGGTTGTCTCGGTTAGGGAGACAGTGGAATGGGGTTCAGTGTTTTACTGTTAGGAAATATTTATGTTTGTTTCAACAGATCTTTACATATTTTCCTCACTATAAAATATTAATGCGGTCCTTGTGGTTACTAAACAGATTTTAGATATGCCTTTATGCTATAGCTTATTCCATGTTTACATCTTTGGTTAAATGACTTCAAATGCTAAACTTAAATTTACTTTGTGGAATGTTCCATGGAGTTACTAAACTATCCAAGCTTAAAAACAGGTTATTACTAGGCTTAAACAACTTCATTCATCTATTGTGTTCCTACAAGAAACTCACTTGTTGAAGGATGAGCTACTTAAAGTATGCAGGAGATGACAAGGGCCAGTAATAGCATCCTGTTTCTCCTCTAATTCTCATGGTGTTATGGTTTTAATTCACTAATCTGTTCCGTTTCAAGTGGATACTATTATAACTGATACAGCTGATAGATTCATTTTGATACAGGGAACTCTTTTGAATGAGCATATTAATCTGGTTAATGTTTATGGTCCTAATGATGATAATCCCAAATTCTTTGAGAATGTATTTCTATTGATAGCCTCCATTCCTGGTAAGGTCCTAATGGCAGGGGACTTTAATTGCACTCTTGATCGTCATCTAGATCGCTCATCTGGTTTAGACACTTCCGAATCGCAGAGTAGAAAGAAATTACAGCATTTCATTCAGGACTTAAATCTATGTGAACCTTGGAGGACTCAGAACCCGAGTAAAAGGGAGTATTCATGTTACTCATCAACATTTAAGTCATATTCTCATGTAGACTACATTTTAGTTTCTTGCTTCCCAATGTAGCAGGAAGTGGATATGATACTATTGTTTTGAATGACCATTCCCCTGTGTCATTATTCTATAGGGATACAAAACTAGTAAAAGGATCCTCTAGATGGCATTTGCAACCCAGATGGTTACAGGACCCAGACTTCTTACATTACGTTGGAGTGCATATAGATGTTTATTTGACATTGAACACTGATCAAACGTCAGCGAGTACCAGATGGGAGACTTTCAAACCACATATTTGGGGGCTAAATATATACAGTTTAAAATCAAATAAATCAGAAAATGAGAGCAATGGACAGCAAAATCAGAGAATTGGAGAGGGAAGCTTTTTTGGATAACTCAGTCGAAGTAAACAAGGAATGATTTGGTCTTAAAGCTCAGTATGAAGAACTTCCCACCTCAAAGGCTGCAAACAGCTTAACTAGGCTGAAACAGTCCTATCATCAAGGTGATCATGGTTTAGACACTCGCAGAGTAGAAAGACATTTTGGAAATGTGATCGTTCAGATGTTTTTGCAACAATTGAACAAAAACCAGTTTTTCTTTTTCATTATGGGGTATTGTGAGTAGATTGATGAGGGAAAAAAACAATTTCATCTATTTTACAATTTATTTATTTTTTATTTTATTTCACCTTTATTTAACCAGGTAAGCCAGTTGAGAACAGGTTCTCATTTACAACTGCGACCTGGCCAAGATAAAGCAAGTAGTGCAATAAAAACAACACAGAGTTACATATGGGTAAAAAAAAACATAAAGTCAGAAATACAACAGAAAATATATATACAGTGTGTGCAAATGTAGCAAGTTATGGAGGTAAGGCAATAAATAGGCTATAGTGCAGAATAATTACAATAGTATTAACACTGGAATGCTAGATGTGCAAGAGATGATGTGCAAATAGAGATACTGGGGTGCAAAAGAGCAAAATAAATAACAATATAGGGATGAGGTAGTTGGGTGGGCTAATTTCAGATGGGCTGTGTACAGGTGCAGTGATCGGTAAGGTGCTCTGACAACTGATGCTTAAAGTTATTGAGGGAGATAAGAGTCTCCAGCTTCAGAGATTTTTGCAATTCGTTCCAGTCATTGGCAGCAGAGAACTGGAAGGAATGGCGGCCAAAGGAGGTGTTGGCTTTGGGAATGACCAGTGAGATATACCTGCTGGGTGCTGCTATGGTGACCAATGAGCTAAGATAAGGCGGGGATTTGCCTAGCAGTGATTTATAGATGGCCTGGAGCCAGTGGGTTTGACGACGAACATGTAGTGAGGACCAGCCAACAAGAGCGTACAGGTCACAGTGGTGGGTAGTGTATGGGGCTTTGGAGACAAAACGGATGGCACTGTGATAGACTACATCCAATTTGCTGAGTAGAGTGTTGGAGGCTATTTTGTAAATGACATCGCCGAAGTCAAGGATCGGTAGGATAGTCAGTTTTACGAGGGCATGTTTGGCAGCATGAGTGAAGGAGGCTTTGTTGCGAAATAGGAAGCCGATTCTAGATTTAACATTGGATTGGAGATTCTTTATGTGAGTCTGGAAGTTGAGTTTACAGTCTAACCAGACACCTAGATATTTGTAGTTGTCCACATACTCTAGGTCAGACCCGTCGAGAGTGGTGATTCTAGTCGGGTGGGCGGGTGCTAGCAGCGTTCGATTGAAAAGCATGCATTTAGTTTTACTAGTGTTTAAGAGCAGTTGAAGGCTACTGAAGGATTGTTGTATGGCATTGAAGCTCGTTTGGAGGTTTGTTAACACAGTGTCCAATGAAGGGCCAGATGTATACAAAATGGTGTCGTCTGCGTAGAGGTGGATCTGAGAGTCACCAGCAGCAAGAGCGACATCATTGATATACACGGAGAAAAGTGTCGGCCCAAGAATTGAACCCTGTGGCACCCCCATAGAGACTGCCATAGGTCCAGACAACAGGCCTTCCGATTTGACACACTGAACTCTATCTGAGAAGTAGTTGGTGAACCAGGCGAGGCAGTCATTTGAGAAACCAAGGCTATTTAGTCTGCCAATAAGAATGCGGTGGTTGACAGAGTCGAAAGCCTTGGCCAGGTCGATGAAGACGGCTGCACAGTACTGTCTATTATCAATCGTGGTTATAATATCGTTTAGGACCTTGAGCGTGGCTGAAGTGCACCCGTGACCAGCTCGGAAACCGGATTGCATAGCGGAGAAGGTACGGTGGTATTCGAAATGGTCGATGATCTGTTTGTTAACTTGGCTTTCGAATACTTTCGAAAGGCAGGGCAGGATGGATATAGGTCTGTAGCAGTTTGGATCTAGAGTGTCACCCCCTTTGAAGAGGGGGATGACCGCGGCAGCTTTCCAATCTCTGGGGATCTCAGACGTTATGAAAGAGAGGTTGAACAAACTAGTAATAGGGGTTGCGACAATTTCGGCGGCTAGTTTTAGAAAGAAAGGGTCCAGATTGTCTAGCCCAGCTGATTTGTAGGGGTCCAGATTTTGCAGCGCTTTGAAAACATCAGCTGTCTGAATTTGTGTGAAGGAGAAGCGGGGGGGGGCATGGGCAAGTTGCAGCAGAGGGTGCAGAGTTGGTGGCCGGGTTAGTGGTAGCCAGATGGAAAGCATGGCCAGCTGTAGCAAAATGCTTGTTGAAATTCTCGATTATTGTAGATTTATCGGTGGTGATAGTGTTTCCTAGCCTCAGTGCAGTGGGCAGCTGGGAGGAAGTGCTCTTATTCTCCATGGACTTTACAGTGTCCCAAAACTTTTTGGAGTTAGTGCTACAGGATGCAAATTTCTGTTTGAAAAAGTTAGCCTTTGCTTTCCTGACTGCTTGTGTATATTGGTTCCTAACTTCCCTGAAAAGTTGCATATCGCGGTGGCTATTTGATGCTAATGCTGTACGCCACAGGATGTTTTTGTGCTGGTCAAGGGCAGTCAAGTCTGAGGAGAACCAGGGGCTATATCGGTTCTTAGTTCTGTATTTTTTGAATGGGGCATGTTTATTTAAGATTGAGAGGAAATTACTTTTAAGGAACAACCAGGCATCCTGTACTGACAGAATGAGATCTATATCCATCCAGGATACCTGGGCCAGGTCAATTAGGAAGGCTTCCTCGCTAAAGTGTTTTAGGGAGCGTTTGACAGTGATGAGGGGTGGTCGTTTGACCGCGGACCCGTTACGGACGCAGGCAATAAGGCAGTGATCGCTGAGATCCTGGTTGAAGACAGCTGAGGTTTATTTAGAGGGTATGTTAGTCAGGATGATATCTATGAGGGTACCCATGTTTAAGGATTTAGGGTTGTACCTGGTAGGTTCGTTGATAATTTGCGTGAGGTTGAGGGCATCAAGCTTGGATTGTAGGATGGCTGGGGTATTAAGCATGTCCCAATTTAGGTCACAAAGCAGTACAAACTCTGAGGATAAATGGGGGGCAATCAATTCACATATGGTGTCCAGGGCACAGCTGGGGGCTGAGGGGGGTCTGTAGCAAGCTGCAACAGTGAGAGACTTATTTCTGGAAAGGTGGATTTTTAGAAGTAGAAGCTCAAACTGTTTGGGCACAGACCTGGATAGTATGATAGAGCTCTGCAGGCTATCTCTGCAGTAGATTGCAACTCCACCCCCTTTGGCAGTTCTATCTAGACGGAAAATGTTATAGTTGGGGATGGAAATTTCAGAATTTTTGGTGGCCTTCCTGAGCCAGGATTCAGACACTGCTAGAACATCAGGGTTGGCAGAGTGTGCTAACGCAGTGAATAACTCAAACTTAGGAAGTAGACTTCTGATATTTATGTGCAAGAAACCAAGACTTTTGCGATTACAGAAGTCATCAAATGATAGCGCCTGGGGAGTAGGAGTGATACGGAGGGCTGCAGGGCCTGGGTTAGCCTCTACATCACCAGAGGAACAGAGGAGGACTAGAATAAGGATACGACTAAAGGCTTTAAGAACTGGTCTTCTAGTGCGTTGGGTACATAGAATAAAGGGGGCAGATTTACGGGTGTTATAGAAAAGATTCAGGGCATTATGTACAGACAAGGATATGGAAGGATATGAGTAAAGTGGAGGTAAACCTAAGCGTTGGGTAACAATGAAAGAGATAGTATCTCTAGAGGCATCAATTGAGTCGGTCTCTGAGTGTATAGGGGGAGGAACAAAGGAGCTAACTAATGCAGGTTTAGCTAGGCTGGGGGGTCTACAGTGAAATAGTACAATTAGAAATAACCGAAACAACAATAAACTAACCATGTTTGGGCTGAGGCTAAACATAAACAGGATGTAGTACCTAAAAAGGAACAGTCCAGCAGATATCAGCTGTATAGCTGAGTTATCATAAGGTCCGGTGGTGAAGCGCTAGTGAGAAAGAGGCCACGGCTAGCGTGTGCTACGTCCGTTTTGTTGTAGCCAGCTGGTAGCGATGAATCCAGAGCTAACGGTTCAGTGAATCAGTGATTCCGGCGGAAAAACTGATTTGTTCTGGGTCGATAACGCGCTGTGCAGACTGGCCGAATATCCGGTGATGAAAGTCCAGTGATTAAAAATTAATCCAGCGGAAAAAATCCAATGATCTGGGTGAAATACCGCTAGCTGTGGCTAATAGCAAGTAGCTAGTTCAGTTTAGTGAGTGAGAGGCCACGGATAACGTGTGCTAACGGGCCAGGGCTAGCAGATGGATGGAATCTTCGTGGTTAACGTCGTAACCACATCAGACGATTTCGTCGGCAGACCAGTCGTGTAGGATCGGCGGGGCTCCGTGTCAACACTAGGTGGTCCCGTCCGGTTGATAGAGAGGTAGATAGCCGGGAGATGGGCCTAGCTCGGGATGATTAGCCAGACCACAGCGTCCGTTTTGTTGTAGCCAGCTGGTAGCGATGAATCCGGAGTTAAAGGTCCAGTGATTCAGTGATTCCGGCGGAAAAACTGATTTGTTCTGGGTCGATAACGCGCTGTGCAGACTGGCCGAATATCCGGTGATGAATGTCCAGCAATTAAAATTAATCCAGCGGAAAAAAAATCCAATGATCTGGGTGAAATACCGCTAGCTGTGGCAAATAGCAAGTAGCTAGTTAGCTGGCTAGCTAGTTTCAACTGGAGATTCTAGATTCTAGATAAAAAGGTAAGTCAATAATAGAATCCGTTCCACATTGAGTGAGGCGGGTTGCAGGAAAGTATATTTTGTAGAAGGATGAAAAGTCTGATAGGAAAATATGTACGATAAATACAAAAAAAATGGGTATTTACAGGTTATTTACAGACACATGACAAAAACACAACGCACTACTACGCCATCTTGGATCAATAAGGCTGTAACGTAACAAAATATCAAAAAAGTCCAGGGGTCTGAATACTTTCCGAACGCACTAGAAAGACACACACCTAGACAGGTGTGTGCCTTTCCAAATCATGTCCAACAAACTTAATTAGATAGAACCTGCTCTTACCATGAGAAACAGATTCCCCAATCTTCTCCTCCTCGTCTTCATCTTTAAAGTTGACATTCAGCTCCAGTGTTTGACTGCAGTCTTCCAGCTTCACTGATGCCATCTCTGGATATTGCGATGCAAACTGGGCTCCACTGTCACAATCTGTAAGTCGCTCTGGATAAGAGCGTCTGCCAAATGACAAAAAAAAAAAAAAAAAAAAAAAAAAAAAAACAATCAGGACCCAGTGACTGTAGGTTTGGACTCAGTGTGGAAGGAGAGAGGCAGGCTGGGTTTGTCCTCACTGTTGATGTTACCGGCCTCAGACTGAATCGACCAGTAGTAATATAGAGAGCACAGACACAAAAGTTAGTGTTGACAGTTCTGGCAATATCTTTATTCTCTAAAAATATTTTCTATTTTTTCTTGTTCAATGATCTAATTCATTGCTTGACTTGGACTGAAATAGGTGCCAATACTCATTTTGGGTGCCGGTACAGTTTATATTAAGGTGCAGGAGCTCCACAATACTTTTGAGCTAATACCTAACCTATAGTAGATAAATGCATAAATGACTCAAAATCCATTTAGTACAAGGTTACAGTTTGTTTTAGACAGCACTGTGTGCTAATTTCCTGAATAACCTTGTCTTCACTGTATTACTTCAATCAAAAAACAATTGTATTTCCTGTTCACACCATAGCAACATTTATTGATAAAGACTGAAACTAGTGAATGTGTCTGAATATTAGTACACATGTAGAAACTGATAATCATTACATTCAGCTTCAAAACAGTAGTGCGACCGTGAAATTGTCTCTATCTGATGCACCCGCACTGTCCTCACTGAAGTCCGTTGACGCTGACCGAGAGTAGCCGCCATTTTACCAGCTTGGGAATTTTACACAAAACCAAAAACATGCTAAAACAACTCAGAAATATCTAATAAATTGATTATTTATGAAAATATTATGAGAAAATTATGTACATTCACTCAGACAAACCCAAAATCTCTAGCTTTGTGACTTGTAAAATCGTTTTTATCACGTTCTTTCACTCACTCGGATTGACTCAAAAATAACACATCAAACCTTTACCAAACGTGATAATACCTTAACGGATGTGTTAACTAGCATGGTATGACATGTTATTTCGACATTAGAAAGTTTAATCGTGCTATTACATACCTGTAGTAATAAATAGAAACGGACACAAAGGTTATTTTCTTGACTGCACAGTTCAGACGCTTTCTTTATTGTGAAGAATTGTGCGCGTGATGAAGTCATTACGTAATAAGGTAAAATGACGTCATTACGTTGAATACACAATAACGTGAATCAAATTGACTGGCCATCACAGCGACAAATATGATTTGACATTTGTTAGTTTAGATTTGTTTGTTTATTATCACATATGTGTATTCCTAAAAGTAATTTAAACACATAACATTTTATATGATCAGATATTTTTTTATTTTTAAACATAACACATTGAATTATTGAACAATTACACATTACACATTATTGAACAATTATATTTGATTTTTTTTCTTATTAACTAGTTAACCTACAATTATAGTTTCAAGCAGTGTATTGGTAGTGTATTGGTAGTTAGTTAACATGCTACCTGACTGATCAACAATTATAGGTACAAGCTAATAACAAGGTATATATGCTATCTTATTGAACAAGCAACTTAACTCAAATAATGAAGTGTGCCCTAGGCATCTCTCTCCAGCTCTCTCCAGGTCGGGGTGGCAGGTATCTTAGTGGTTAAGAGCGTTGTGCCAGTAACCGAAAGGTCACTGGTTCTAATCCCTGAGCCGACAATGTGAAAAATCTGCCGATGTGCCCTTGAGCAAGGCACTTAACTCTAATTGCTCCTGTAAGTCGCTCTGGATAAGAGCGTCTGCTAAATGTAAAAAATTTAAATGTTGTTGTGCTGCTTGGCTGGCCTGCTGCTTCCTGTGCACGAGCTGCTGACATCACTCATAATGCACTTTTGCATCCAGGCACGTGTGTTGTGACTGAGTGTGTGACAGAGAAAATCGTTTTTGTGTCATTTAGAGAGAAAATGTGTGCATTTTAGCGTATGAGTCACTTTTCAAAAGTTGCTAAAAGTTCCAAATAAGTTTTTAAAAGTAGTTAAATTTGTTGCTAGGTGCTGTTTGAAAAAAAAGTAGCCAGGGTAGTCTGAAAAGTTGCTAAATCTAGCAACAAAATAGCTAAGTTGGCATCACTGGGCCCTACCCCATTACATGAGAACAGGGTATCTGCTGCTGCCTCCTCCTCCTCCGGGACACTTCTACTTTGCATAGAGTTGATCAATCTGTTGATTGTGGCCTGTGGAATGTTGTCTCATTCCTCTTCAGTGGCTGCGCGAAGTTGCTGTATATTGACGGGAACTGGAACAAGCTGTGGTACACGTCGATCCAGCCCTCCCAAACATTCTCAATGGGTGACATGTCTGGTGAGTATGCAGGACATGGAAGAACTGGGACATTTTCAGCCTCCAGGAATTGTGTACAGATCCTTGTGACATTGGGCCCTGCATTATCATGCTGAAACATGACGTGATGTCGGCAGGACAATGGGCCTCAGGATCTTGTCATGGTATCTCTGTGCATTAAATTTGCCATTGATAAAATGCAATTTTGTTCCTTCTCTGTAGCTTATGCCTGCCCATACCATAACCCTGACACTAACATGGGGTACTGTGTTCACGACATTGACATCAGCAAACCGCTCGCCCACACACCACCATACACATGGTCTGCAGTTGTGAGGGTGGTTGGGCATACTGCCAAATTCACTAAAACAAAGTTGGAGGCGGCTTATGGTAGAGAAATGACCATTAAATTATCTGGCAACAGCTCTGGTGGTCATTCCTGCAGTCAGCATGCCAATTGCATGCTCCCTCAAAACTTGAGACATCTGTGGCATTGTCAGTGGTAGAAAAAGCACCCAATTGTCATACTTGAGAAAAGTGTAGATACCTTAATAGAAAATGACTCAAGTAAAAGTGAAAGTCACCCAGTAAAATACTACTTGAGTAAAAGTCAAAGTATTTGGTTTTAAATATACTTAAGTATCAAAAGTAAATGTAATTGCTAAAATATACTTCACTATCAAAAGTAAAAGTAAATGCAGAAATCGTTTCAAATTCCTTATATTATGTAAACCAGACGACACCATTTTATTTTTTAAATTGTATTTATGGATAGCCAGGGGCACACTCCAACACTCAGACATCATTTACAAACTAAATGTGTGTGTCTAAAGGAAAGTAGTGGGCGTGTGGAAAGGAGTGGGTGTGTCTAAAGGAAAGTAGTGGGCGTGTGGAAAGGAGTGGGTGTGTCTAAAGGAAAGTAGTGGGCGTGTGGAAAGGAGTGGGTGTGTCTAAAGGAAAGTAGTGGGCGTGTGGAAAGGAGTGGGTGTGTCTAAAGGAAAGTAGTGGGCGTGTGGAAAGGAGTGGGTGTGTCTAAAGGAAAGTAGTGGGCGTGTGGAAAGGAGTGGGTGTGTCTAAAGGAAAGTAGTGGGCGTCTGGAAAGGAGTGGGTGTGTCTAAAGGAAAGTAGTGGGCGTCTGGAAAGGAGTGGGTGTGTCTAAAGGAAAGTAGTGGGCGTCTGGAAAGGAGTGGGTGTGTCTAAAGGAAAGTAGTGGGCGTGTGGAAAGGAGTGGGTGTGTCTAAAGGAAAGTAGTGGGCGTGTGGAAAGGAGTGGGTGTGTCTAAAGGAAAGTAGTGGGCGTCTGGAAAGGAGTGGGTGTGTCTAAAGGAAAGTAGTGGGCGTCTGGAAAGGAGTGGGTGTGTCTAAAGGAAAGTAGTGGGCGTGTGGAAAGGAGTGGGTGTGTCTAAAGGAAAGTAGTGGGCGTGTGGAAAGGAGTGGGTGTGTCTAAAGGAAAGTAGTGGGCATGTGGACAGGAGTGGGTGTGTCTAAAGGAAAGTAGTAGGTGTCTGGAAAGGAGTGGGTGTGTCTAAAGCGCTATAGGTTAGATGGTTTTGATTGAGCTGTGTTTTTTCTCGTCCATTTCTTACCTTGCAACTACTGTATTTTTTCTTATAATGTCATTGATTGGCTAAATGGAAGGCAGTACCCATACAACATGATGATTACATCACCAGTTAGGTAGCTAGCCAGTAGCCACATTGCAACATGGTGGACTCCCAGCAAGGGACTAGCTAGCTAGCTAATTCAGCATGTTTTTGATGACATCATTTATGTAAAGATTTGCCAGTGGATATATGTATTGGTAGACTCATTCATTCCTTTTTAGCTATAAACCTTTTTCATTCTTCGGATTTCATCACTCAATTATCTAAGGTTAGCTAATGTCACCCATATAGCTACTAATGTCACACATTGCATTCATCCTAGCTACTGTACTATCAACTGGCTTGCTATATTAGGTAGCTCTAGATGCGAGGGGAAACTTCATATATTTGTATTATCTATAAAGATTATAAAAAGGCCATTAGGTAGCTAGCTAGGTTGAAACTGCTGGGGAATAGCTATCTAGATAGCTAACTCCCACTATCAACTGAGTTCATCAATGTATCTAAGGATATATTTCTTGAAATAAACAATATATGTTCTAGTCATATTTTTTTTTTTCAATTTAAAGTTTTATTAAGTTTTCAATCAACCAACCAAACACATTCCACATTCACAGATGTGAATAAAAAAATAAAATAAAAAAATTATATATATATACATACATACATACATACATACACACACAAATAATAATTATAACAAAATGTAAATTATAGAACTTGCAGCAGCACTATCAAGGTTCTTATTAGCTATTTCCAGCCTTAGCTGAGATGACGAGCCAATAATTAGTTTTTAGGTTTTACAGCACCTTACACAACACGCATCTGCCCATCTCCCTGATTCCCCCATTCACTCTGTCCAATTTGAAATATAGTTGAGTAGTGGAGACCAGAGTCTATCAAACTTGGGCTGTCTCTTGTGGAGGTCATAAGTGAGCTTTTCAAGAGGGAGAAAGTCAACAATCTGGTCAATCCACATTTTAAATGTAGGAGAAGTATTAGAGGCCCACAATAGAAGAATACATTTCTTAGCAAAGTATGTAATGGTCATGAGCAAATTTTCTCTGTCAGGATCAAGAACAAAGTCCTGCTGGGCATTAAGAAGATAGAGACACG
Source organism: Coregonus lavaretus (assembly GCF_964263955.1). Taxonomy (NCBI): domain Eukaryota; kingdom Metazoa; phylum Chordata; class Actinopteri; order Salmoniformes; family Salmonidae; genus Coregonus; species Coregonus lavaretus. The sequence goes on from NW_028158022.1 coordinate 634,627, forward strand.
GGGTCATATCAAACTGTACATCTAGTATTTTCTGTGCAGCAGTATGTATAGATTGCCAAAATCTGGCAATCTCTCTGCAGCTCCAAAATACATGCATATAGGTTCCACTTTCAGAGGTACATCTATTACAATTAGGAGAAATGTTTGTTTTCATTTTATGGAGTCTCAGGGGAGTGTAATAAAATTTGTACAAAAATTTGTAATTAGATTCTTTCATTTTTACATTAGTAGAGGAGCAGTATACCCTGTCGCAAACCTCCGCCCATAACTCATCACTGATAGTCAGACCAAGGTCCTTTTCCCATATTATTTTCAAAGGAGTAAAGGAGGATCCTCCTTTCTCAGAAAGGAGTCTATAGATATAGGATATTTTGCCTTTAATGGATTGTGCTGTGACAAGAAGGGTTTCAACTTCATTCAACTGAGTTCTAAACCTCCTCTTGGAAGTAAATGAGGAGATGACATGTCTAATTTGTAGATATTTAAAAAAATGGGATCTTGGCACATTGAATTCATTGCAGAGCTCTTGAAAGGATTTCAGTGTAGTGGTCTTCTGATGAAATAGGTCTGAAAAGGTCCTGATTCCTAGAGTATGCCAAAGATTGAAGTTGGCATCTCTCAGGGCTTTTGGCAAGTCTGGGTTGCCTACTATAGGCGAGTGAGAACATATTTGGGAGGAGATGCCCAAGTATTTCTTACAGTCCCTCCACGCTCGTAGGGTACTGTAAATCACAAATGTTTTGGCTATGTTGCCCACTTCACTAAAGTTATCAATGAATATAGTTGAGCTTAGTGGCAATGAACCACAAGATTGGGCTTCTATCTGGCTCCACGTTGACTCTTGTCTGTTTGTGATCCATGTTAGCATGTTGCGGATTTGGGCAGACCAGTAGTACAATTGAAGGGAGGGAAGGGCAAGACCACCCTTAGATTCAGGTTTCGATAGAGTGGAAAGCTTGATCCTAGGTTTTTTATTGCCCATATAAATTTGGTGATGCTTTGGTTAATTGTTTTGAAAAAGGAAGCTGGGAGATAGCATGGGAGCATCTGAAATAAATAGTTCAGTCTAGGGAGGATGTTCATACGGATTACATTAATTCTTCCTACTAAGCTAATTGGGAGGGAGATCCAGGTTTGGAGGTTGTTCTTGATTTGATCCAGGAGTGGAAGATAATTCTCTTTGAAAAGCCTATTCAGATCTGGTGTTATGAATATCCCAAGGTATTGAAACCCCTGTGTCTTCCATTGGAATGGGCATAGTGTCTTCATAGAACTGGTGAGTATAATATTGAGAGGGCAGACAGTGGATTTGTTAAAATTAATCTTATAACCTGAAAACGTGCCATACTGAGCAATTGTATCTAAGATGGGAGGAAGGGATTTCTCAGGGTTGGATATGTAGAGCAAGACATCATCCGCGTAAAGCGAAATCTTGTGCTGCAGGCCGCCTGCAGGAACACCCATAATAGTTGGATTGCTCCTTATCAACTCTGCCAGAGGCTCCGCCCCCAACAAGTAGAGCAGGGGGGACAGCGAGCACCCTTGTCTTGTGCCCCGTCCCAAAGGGAATCTGTCAGAGTTCAGTCCGTTAGTAGTCACCATGGCATTTGGATGAGAGTATAGTGATTTGATCCATTTAATAAAGTTTGGGCCCATGTTGAACTTCTCTAAGACTGAGAACAGAAAGCTCCACTCCATCCTGTCGAACGCCTTCTCAGCATCCAGTGAAGCCAGCAGGACAGGGGTCTTCTGTGCGTTTACTTGATCAATAATATCAAAAAGACGGCGAATGTTATCAGAAGAGTATCTGTCTCTAATAAATCCCGTCTGGTCCGCTTTTATTATTTTGGGAAGAAGAGTGTTTAGTCTTTTGGCGAGCAATTTGGTGATTATTTTGTAGTCGAAATCCAACAAGCTTATGGGCCGGAAGGAGGAGCAGGATAGGGGATCCTTGTCTTTTTTGAGCAACACTGTAATGCGAGCTGTGTGCATTGAGTCTGGGAGAACTCAGTTTTTGCAAAAATCCTCCAGCATTGGCATGAAAATAGGGCTAAGCTGGGGCCAAAAAGCTTTGTAGAACTCTCTGGGGAATCCATCTGGGCCTGGGGACTTGTTAGGTGGCATGGAGGTAATTGCCTCCAGGATCTCCTCAGGAGTGAAGGGGGAGTTGAGATCTTCTTGGTCGGTCTCTGATAGTTTAGGTAGCGAGATTCCCTCTAGGAAGGAGTGGAGTTCTGCCTCCGTGTGTTTTCTCTCAGAGGTATATAGTTTGCAGTAAAAATCATGAAAAGTTAAATTGATCTTTTTTGGATCATATGTGACCTCATCCTCTGCTGTTCGGATAGCCATAATTGTACGCTCTGACTGCTCTTTTTTTAATTGATAAGCAAGCAATCTACTAGGCCTATTGCTATACTCATGGTATTTCTGTTTAGTAAAGAAAACTTTTTTTTTAATCTCCCGAGTATAGTCCAAATTCAGTTTGGCTTTGGCTGCTTTAAGTTGACTCCAGGAGGTGCTGTCTGGGGATTGTTTATGTACTTTTTCGCAGCGTTCCAGCTCCCTCTCCAGATCTAGCCTGTGTGCTTCCATTGCTTTTTTCTTAGAGGAAGCATATGCAATTAGATGACCTCTTAGTGTGGCTTTAGCAGCGTCCCACATTGTGGCCGGAGAAACAGGAGAATCTTTGTTGTCTTGTGTGTAGTTGTCTATCCATGTAGTTACCAATGTATGGAATGCTTCGTTTGATAGCATGGAGGTGTTGAATTTCCAGCTCTTTGATCTCGGGATGTTTTTGCAGAGGTCAAAGCGGAGGTGGACAAAGGCGTGATCCGAAAGCGCTATGGGTCCGATTGTACACGTGGCTGAATTTATGAAACTCTTTGGGATAAAAATGTAATCTATACGGGAGTAGGTGTTATGGACATTAGAGTAGTATGTATAGTCCATAGCTGAGCTATTAGTCTCTCTCCAGATATCTATCAGTCCCATCTCTTTAGTAAGAGAGTTCAACATCTTTGCAGATCTAGGATTTGTGGTGGTGATTTGAGATGATTTGTCTAGGGTTGGGTTCAGGGTACAATTAAAATCTCCGGCCAACACTCCAAAGGAAACACAATGCTCATTGAACAGGGTTATCATTTTCGACATAAAAGCAGGAGTATCTGTGTTAGGGGCGTATATGTTTAAGATAGTAATTGGTTGCCCATACAGTGACCCAGTTATCAAGATAAATCTCCCCTCCGGATCAGATATGTTTTTGTCAATTATGAATGGAACATTCTTATGGATAAGTATTGCTGTACCTCTACTGTTGGATTTGAAAGATGAGAAATACACCTGTCCCACCCAAGCTCTGCGGAGTTTGGCATGTTCGGCATCACAGAGGTGTGTCTCTTGCAATAGCGCGATGTCTGCTTTTTCCTTTTTTAGAGCACATAGTATCTTTTTCCGTTTTATTGCATGGCCTAGACCGTGGCAGTTCCATGTCAATAGATTTAAGGTACTAGTCATCGTCATCGATCAGTAATCGAACTTTAGTGCAAGTCATCTCTGGGTAAAGGTGGATCGTAGTTACAGCTGCGTTCACATAAAAGGAAAATAAATGGTTTACATAAAATAACAATCTCTGAACACCCCAGCCGAGTTCCCAAACAACTCGACATATCCCGTTGGATCTATTACCTCCCCGCTCAGTCACAATTCTGTGTTCCAACAAAAAAAAAAAGACCGGGAACAGTTAGCAATGCACAACGTCTCCCCCTCCCCACCAAAGAAATGCCTCATCCTCTCCGCCCGCATTGAGTAACTGACAACGTAGCCCCCGTCCAGACCACATTAAGAAAGGGAGAAAATAAAATCAATAGCCCAGCCTACATACAGTAGGCCTAAGTTATAATATGGGGCCTATCCCTCTCAGCTAAAGGAACATAAATATAGATTGGACGGCTATAATGAAATTTAGCAGGGCGGTGGGTCTTTGGATATCGGCTATATGTTGTCTTACCTCCTTTAGTAATAACAGTAATCGCATTAATCGCATTTAGTCAATGGTCCATTTCTCATTGACCGGGGTTGTCTTTCAAAAAACGTTTTGCCTCTTCGGGAGTTTTGAAGTGTCGCAGGGCTCCTTGGTGAAGAATCCTGAGCTCGTTTGGGTATTTGAATCCCCTAAAGATGCCTCGGTCAATGGAGCATTTCTTCACCTCGTCAAACACTCGGCGCTTTCGGCGTATTCCAGCTGACAGGTCCTGGAGTAAGGTGAGTTTGGCGTTTCCCACTGTAATGGTGTTGGTTTTCGCCGCCTGTAGGACTCGTTCCTTGTCGGTGAATCTCAGGAAACGTATGGTGATTGGGCGCGGTGGTTGTCTGGCTGCTGGTGGGGGCCTCAGTGCTCGGTGAGCTCTCTCGAGTTCTATGGGCCTGTCGGTGGACAGGTGGAGCCACTCGGGAAGTTTGTCTTGCAGGTAGCGGATCAGTGGCATGTTTCCCTCTTCTTTTTCGCCCAGATTTAATAGAACACAATTATTCCTTCGCCCCCTGTTTTCCAGGTCCTCTGTTTTCTCTTCCAGCTGCTCTATTTTTTTTTTAGCATATGCTATTGTTTCCATGGCGTCTGTCAATAAGTTTTCCGTGGATAGGATTCGCCCCTCTGCCTCGTCCAGGCGCCCCGCGTTTATGGTTATCTTGTTGTTTATGTCAGGCAAGGCATTTTCCAGGATTGTCACCTTGCCCCCTATCGCACTGAGCTGAGCGTTAATGGCATCTAGTTTAGTGTTGAGTTCTGTACGTTGGGATCTCAGCTCAGAAAAGATGTCTTCGACAGAGTGCGAGGTTGGCATTCGTTGGGCCTCGGGGGGGGACGGGTCCTCTTTCTCCTGGCTAATGGCGCTAGCTTTTTCTGAAGCTAGCTGCTTCTTGGAGGCTTTTTCCGTCGCTAGTACTCGAGTCCGGGTAAAAATGTCACCTGTAGTGTTGCCTTTTGAAGCCGCCATGACTTTTTGACTAAAGCTAAATGAGTTTAAACTTGAAGTGGAGGTAAGATTAGGAATTGGAAACTACTTGTGCGGAGCTCCTAGTTCATGCGGCCATCTCGTTCAAGGGTCACGTGATCTCTCCCTAGTCATATTTTAAAGACGTAAGCACATAACACCCAGACAGATGTAGAACTTCAATGACCTGAGCATCAGGAAAATCTCCCTGTTCTTCAGGTTTATTCTGGAGTTTATTCAGGAAGGCACACATGTTAGATAAAAATACAGGTAACTAGGGTCTCCTGAGTGGTGCAGCGGTCTAAGGCACTGCATCGCAGTGCTTGAGGCATAACTTCAGATGCGGGTTCGATCCCAGGCTGTGTCACAACCAGCCGTGACCAGGAGTCCCATAGGGCGGCGCACAATTGGCCCAGCGACATCCGGGTTAGGGTAGGGTTTGTCCCAGGGGAGCTTTACTTGGCTCATCACACTCTTGCAACTCCTTGTGGCGGGCTGGGCGCCTGCAGCCTGACTTCAGTCGTCAGTTGAACAGTGTTTCCTCCGACACATTGGTATGGCTGGCTTCCGGGTTATGGGCGTTATGAAGCGCTGTTTGGCAGGTCATGTTTTGGAGGACAAATGACTCGACCTTCGCCTGTCCCGAGCCCATTGGGGAGGTGCAGCGATGAGAAAATATCGTAATTGGATCGCAATTGGACATCAAGAAATTGGGGAGAAAAAGGGGCAAAACAATTTAAACACTTGAGTAAATGAGGGATACAAAGTATATTGAAAGCAGGTGCTTCTACACAGGTGTGGTTCCTGAGTTAATTAAGCAATTAACATCGCATCATGCTTAGGGTCATGCATACAAAATGCTGGGCAGGCCATTTTTTTGGCCCCCATATGATGACAATGCCCCCATGCACAGGGCATGAGTGCCTGAATCGTTTGATGAAAACTATACAAACCATATGCCATGGCCGTCACAGTCACCAGATCTCAACCAAATTGAACACTTATGGGAGATTCTGGAGCGGCTCCTGACACAGCATTTTCCACCACCATCAACAAAACACCAAAGGATGGAATTTCTTGAGGAAGAGTGGTGTCGCTTCCCTCCAATAGAGTTCAGACACTTGTAGAATCTATGCCAAGGTGCATTGAAACTATTCTGCCTCATGGTGGCTCAACGCCCTATTAAAAGACACTATGTTGGTGTTTCCTTTATTTTGGCAATTACATGTAGATCCACACATGTTATTGTCTATATCATGCAGAATTGTCATCTCATTGTTCCTTAGGGAGCTCGTTCTATAATACAGACGTTGGTGATTTCTGTCCCAGGTAGTTGAAAAAATCTGGTAACTTTCTCCAAATTCCCTTGTTTTCCAGAAAACCCGGTTGGAAGGTTTCCTGAATCAGGAGGGAATAAACAGTAAATCTGGAATCTTCAAACAGGATTTCTGGAAAACCTGGGGATTATGGGAAAGTTGGTGGATTTTTGCAACCCTAGTCCCAGGAGACTGAACTGTGGGCACGTTTTTATTCCTGCCTAGCACAAACATCTCATTCAACTAATCATGGTCTTCCATTTAGACCACAATTAGTTGAGTGAAGTGTTAGTAGAGTGCTGGAACCTGGACACTCCTGTGTAAACTGTGGCTGTCTGACTACAACTGTCTAAATACAGGTGCCATGTTTTCTTTTGCTAATCCATGCAGTTTTGTCATCTCATAAGGAGTGGAGAAGCCCTATGCACCATAAACCTTAATACTGGAGTAACTTCCTGTCAGAGAAACTGTGATTAGAGGGTTAGACAGGAGGCCCTGGGCCAATGGGAGGTCACAGGTGAGGGCTTGGGGGTCAGAGAGAGTGGGCGAGTTTGTTTAACATGGCCCGGTGCCCCGGGTGGGTGGAGTTTGCACATTTTAGACCATTCCATTGGTCCTTATGTGAAATCTCCACCAATCTGGGGCATCGAGCCATGCAAAATGAACTGACCCAGTAAGAGGGGACATTACAGACATGAATATAGAACTCCCCCAACACTCCTCACATTGAGTTGCTGCGTCTGATTTAAAGACCCCTTATAGTCCTCAATAATCAACAATGTAATACTTATTACAGGTTAACTCTCTTGCTTTCTTTCAAGCACACTCAGTACTTCTATCCATCCCTCTCCAGGTGCCAGAGACAGAACATTCCAAGGACCTCCAGAGCCTTCTGACCAATTACCTGCCATCTCTCCAGAGCACAGAGAAGTAGGCTCCATGTGTAATAGTATACTAGTGCTGTCTGTGTAATATAGCAGATAATCAAGGCCTTCACTACTGCTGTCTGTGTGATATAGCAGATAATCAAGGTCTTCACTAGTGCTGTCTGTGTGATATAGCAGATAATCAAGGCCTTCACTAGTGCTGTCTGTGTAATATAGCAGATAATCAAGGCCTTCACTAGTGCTGTCTGTGTGATATAGCAGATAATCAAGGTCTTCACTAGTGCTGTCTGTGTGATATAGCAGATAATCAAGGTCTTCACTAGTGCTGTCTGTGTGATATAGCAGATAATCAAGGTCTTCACTAGTGCTGTCTGTGTGATATAGCAGATAATCAAAGTCTTCACTAGTGCTGTCTGTGTGATATAGCAGATAATCAAGGTCTTCACTAGTGCTGTCTGTGTGATATAGCAGATAATCAAGGGTCCCTGGTTGGGTTTACTGTACTTCAGAACTCATGTTCTCTCCTTCGAAAACTCTCCCAGACTTCAATAAAAACGTGTTATTCCGCCTGTCCCCAGACAACACTATGATTCAAAAGTCAAAAATCATGTCTCATGTCCAGGGTGAATAACACTTTTATTAATGTATATTTAAAAACATATATATATATATATCACTTGTGTCGACTAAAATATACACTGAATGTACAAAACATTAGGAACACCTGCTCTTTCCATGACAGACTGACCAGGTGAATGATATGATGCCTTATTGATGTTACCTGTTGAATCCACTTTATATCAGTGTAGATGAAGGGGAAGAGACAGGTTAAATAAGGATTTTTAAGCCTTGAGACAATTGAGACATGGGTTGTGTATGTGTGCCATTCAGAGGGTGAACGGGCAAGAAAATATTTAAGTACCTTTGAACTGGGTATGGTAGTAGGTGCCAGGCGCACCGGATTTGAGTGTGTCAAGAACTGCACCGCTGCTGGGTTGACGCTCAACAGTTTCCTGTGTGTATAAAGAATGGTCCACCACCCAAAGGACATCCAAAGGACATCCAACCAACTTGATACAACTGTGGGAAGCATTGGAGTCAACATGGGCCAGCATCCCTGTGGAACGCTTTCGACACCTTGTAGAGTCCATGCCCCAACGAATTGAGGCTGTTCTGAGGGCAAAGGGGGATGCAATGCAATATTAGGAAGGTGTTCCTAATGTTTTGTACACTTTGTATATCAAAGACCAGATTGAAGAATGGGACATAAGTGAATATCAGTTATTGCATTTGTATCAGTTTGTATGAATGTGTGGTTACAGGATATGTAGACATTCCAAACTGACAGAAGGGTGTTCCACAATCTTTGTTTAGCAATGACTAAAAGTCCCAACTGGACAAGTCCAGAAATTAAAAATGTAAAAGTCCCTGAGGAACGGTCCGTGGTCAACCCACGGCAGGTACGCTCTGAGGGATCCAATCCAGTGTTTGCAGCAGGCCTCTCCTGGGTTGTGTTGTACTCAGTGAAAGAGAGAGATTGTCCGATTGCGCCGTAGGGCCAAGTATAATAAACTGCAATACCTCTCCAAAAATGATGAAACTAAATCACAATGAAGCAACAAAAGAACTAAGGAAAGGAGTATAATCATATCAAAGCAAAAACAAACAATAATGGGGAAATCAATAAGGCTTGATAATGTCATTTCAACCTAAATAAATGGAGAAACGGGACAGTGGCTCAAGTAATGTTATCTGGTATCAACAAAGGTCAACGTCTATTCAGGAAAGTTCAGGTTCTCAATGGTCTCTGTCGTAAGAGCCAGTGGAGGGACGCTAGTGACTCAAATAGTTCAGATGTGAGCTGGGAGTGAGTGTTCAGGCAGAAAAGTCTCTATAATCCACAATGACTTGTCGAGTGCGATCGAAAGGAATTTGCCTCAGTTGTTAGTCTATAGTGGTGCGGATGGAAAGAAGGGTAGGCTACTTCACTTAGGGAATGGTGAATGTGCATTAACGAGTGTAGCACAAAGCAGTAGAGAATTTTGGCAGATCTGATCCCTACACAGGCTCAAGGGACCCCTTGCAAGTCTTCAGTCCCAAAAACGTTTCTGCCGCAGCCACAATCATGTCCAGTTTCTTAGACGTCTTTGAGACTTGTGCTGTCCAGTTTATAACTGTGGCAATGAACGCAAAACAAATAAAAAAATTTAACCCACAGGGTATGTTTTGACTGGCAGCAAACATTTACTACAGGCTGTGGTGTATCCACTACCATATCTTCCCTAGCATCACTTGTTTTCTCAATTATTTTAATCGCCTCCGAATAGGAGATTCGATTGACCCATCTAACTTTTGCCACCTCAATCTCCTTCACCCTTACAGGGCACTCCAGGAACTCAGGATCATCATCCCCACCACAATTGCAACACCGTCGTCCTTCTACACACCGTTCTTCAGTATACTCTGTCCGTCTGCACACACTTGAAACACAGTCAAATTCTTACATTGCAGTGGTTTGGGGATGACAGCTCTTACAGCGTATCTTACATAACCAAGCTTCACATGTCATGAATCACGCTTCCTGAGTCTGTTTCTGCCTGAGTTGTCTGTTTTCTGTCTTGGAGTCTGTTTCCTGAAGGTTCCTGAACGCACCCTGTCTGGTTGCCGGGCGACGAAGCTAGGCGGGAGATCTCTCGATTGCCCGCACCTGCATCTCATCAGCTGTCTGCACACCTGGTCCTGATCATCACCTCTTCATAAGCTCTGACCTGACATCCATTCCCTGCCGGATCGTTAGCCATGAACAGTATGTTGTGCCTGCGTATCAGCCTCAAGTTACTAAGAGTTAGTTTTGTTGTTTTGTACTTTCTGCTTGCTGTGAACTCACCTTCGTTTACTCTGTCTACAGTTACTCTTCCGGAACATTCACTCCACCGCTGTCTGGTCGTCTGTGGCTTCAGAGGCATAATTGGATCTGCCCATTCACTCCCACCAACTCACCTCCACTGCCAGCTCCGTCACCTGGATTCTCCTGCTTCCACATTTAAGTCTTTAAATAAATACTCACCTTCATTCAACTCACCTTGTCCTGGTCTGCTTCTGGGTTCTGCTTTAGAGAATCGTGACATCACATGCGTAGGTATTTGCTCTTTATCAAAAATACTTTTGTTTAATTAGACACATGCTATGAAATGACTACATGTGATATTAAAACTATATTCATAATTTTAGCCATTGATGATGAATGTATTTGGATAACTACATAATAAAGTTTGTACATTTATTTGTAATGGTCAACCTCTTCTTCTCTTATGTGTAATTGTATACAAAACAACTATGTTTTTATAATATTTAGTGTTTGTCTGCAGCTGAGGAAGAAAGGAAGTTCAAATGAGCATCACAAAGCTATATTTGACCTATTCACTAACATGTTTTGTCAGCATAAGCAACTTTGTGACCTGCTAGAGTACTATAGCTTTATTGATCTACTGAATCATTGTCGTTTTGGGGGTTGTCTTTACAGTAAATATAATGCTTTTGTGTAATTCATGGCATTCAAAACATATTGTCACATTTACCCACGCGTTGGATTTTAACATTGAGGAGGCAACAGCAGTTCTTTACTATTCTTGCCCAGTGAGGCTTTTATTTGCTAGTGGAGATATAGTCGGCGAACTGTCCAATTATTTACCAGCAAAATAACAAACCGGACGTGAACACTATGTAGGCCTCAAACTGAGTAAACTAGTGCTCTCAAAGAAAAAACCCAGGCTCAATCATGCCTGAAAACCCAGCAGCATGCCAACCCGTTCCCTGTCCTCTCTCAAACAAGGTAATGCCAGGGTTTAAATACCCCTACCCATAATGCAACAGACAATAAAAACAACACATGATACAATGACATTACACGTTATATATATGCATGTATTTACCTGTAAACATTGTAATAAAGGTGCTAACCATGCTTAATGGATAGAAAGAACATTGGTATATAATCATAACTACAGAAATATAATATATCAATGTGCTTCTTTTAAAAGGTTTACATTCTCAATGTAATTATTCATAATGAGGTTTTAGATTAGGTGACTGAGGACATAAGGACATGTATATGTCTATTTATCTACTCAAAACATGTCACTACACCTCTACACCACCATGGGGACAAGCCAATTTGCCAGCCACCAGTATTCTCTACAATGCATATGTAATGTATTGAAACACTTAGACACTAAAAACACCCCCCTTTATTTTATTTGAAACAAGGTTAATTGTCTAGCTAATCACTCTCACTTCTTTATTCCACATGCAGGACTTAGTCTGTAGTGGGTTGTCTGGTTGTGGGTAGGGAAACAGCTAATTATAGGCTAGCTAGTAGCTTCGTTAAGTTTTGGTTGCAGCGCTCTGAATAATTATAGCTAGTTTGCTAAGCTTTGATCAGCATGAATATCCGAAAATTGCTGGGCAGTGCAACCAACTGACAAGTTCTTTGTTCTTCAAAGATATGGCGGGCCTTTGTCAGCACTGCCGACTGTGCTATTGGCACTGAAACATGATTAACATTTTAGGGGCATCTACAGCAATGTACCAAATATATGTTTGTCAACCTGAAGAACGTATTCAGTGAACACAGACTCTGAACACAGAGCATGTTACATCAACGAAAAGCCCAGCTGGCATTTGAGAGACCTGAGAAGTCACTTTAGCCAGGAAGGAGAATGGAATCTGAAACTTCTCATGGAATGATTTATTCATTGGTTTCCCCTCATGTAAGCCTACTGGTTGTTTGGCATATTGTTTAATGTATAGTAGGCCTTTGCTTTTCACTTCAATGCATAATTAATTTGCATTACACACAGTCGTTGTGTGATAGGCTACTGTAAAAGTTACTATGGAAACGATGCAGCCTAGTTTTTCACCCCCTTCCTGCTCTCTCGCTATAGTGTGTGTGTGTGTGTGTGTGTGTGTGTGTGTGTGTGTGTGTTGCTCTATGAATGGTCATTCACTCTTATTCGTGGCAGATTGAAATGAGCTACTCTCATGTAGGAAATGTAACCTCAGCTCTGAATATAGAATACGCACTTAGTTTGATTTAGTTATCTTTTCTGAAACTCTCCCACAGAGAGAAGTGGCAGCTTGGCTTACTGTAGGTTACGCTCATTGCTTAGTGTCACATTCTACAGAAATTTTGCCTATAGTTCTAATTATTGAAGTTCAGGCTATGAAGCCTGTACAATGTTGGATAGCCTAGTGGTCCTCATCCTGTCCAGCTGATCTGTGTGTGTTGATAGACACAAATGATGTGTAGGCCTACGACAGATATGGTTGTTGATAGACACAAATGATGTGTAGGCCTACGACAGATATGGTTGTTGATAGACACAAATGATGTGTAGGCCTACGACAGATATGGTTGTTGATAGACACAAATGATGTGTAGGCCTACGACAGATATGGTTGTTGATAGACACAAATGATGTGTAGGCCTACGACAGATATGGTTGCATTTCAGATACACTTGTAGTTAGTAATGGGGTGCATATCTTAATTGTGTTATTATACAAACAATGGTTGTTGATGTGTACGGCTACATTTCAGATACATTTTTGTACATTTCAACAGCACTAGGACCATCATTTCAACAGCAGTAGAACCATCATTTCAACAGCACCAGGACCATCATTTCAACAGTACTAGGACCATCATTTCAACAGCACCAGGACCATCATTTCAACATTACTAGGACCATCATTTCAACAGCACCAGGACCATCATTTCAACAGCACCAGGACCATCATTTCAACAGCACTAGGACCATTCTGGTCTCCTGAGTGGCGCAGTGGTCTAAGGCACTGCATTGCAGTACTAGCTGTGCCACTAGAGATCCTGGTTCGAATCCAGGCTCTGCTGTAGCCGGCCGCAACCGGGAGACCAATGGGGCGGCGCACAATTGGCCCAGCGTCGTCCAGGGTAGGGGAGGGAATGGCAGGTAGGGATGTAGCTCAGTTGATAGAGCATGGCGTTTGCAACGCCAGGGTTGTGGGTTTGATTCCCACGGGGGGCCAGTATGAAAATAATAATGTGTGCACTAACTGTAAGTCGCTCTGGATAAGAGCGTCTGCTAAATGACGTAAATGTAAAATCTACCTTGTTTTATTAGGGCTCTAAAGCAATACTATTTGTGCCCCCCCCCCCCCCCCCCCCCCTACCTGCCCCACAGCCTGTAGAGATTCAGAAGGTAGTTCTCCAGTTCTCAATCCATGGTGGGGCACAACTAGTATTGCTTTAGAACCCTGATAAATGCTCTACCAATTGAGCTACAGAGGACCACACTTGCCTGCATCTAGCTTATCTATGGTGTAATCATTAGTCCAACAGTTGCAAACAAGTTTCTATTGGACAAATTCAGGTATGTTTATCCCTGTTTCATTCCGTTTGCTTTCGTTTAAGAAACGTTTTTCAACAAATTGGCGGAATGAATACACCCTGATCACACGTGAACAGTTCACTTTCATAGCCAAACAGTTTGTTGTATTCTTTCTTAGCAGTTACACCGGCGGGCCCCGGTGGAAATAAATTAGTAAAACCAAAAGCTTACCTTGACTTGGAAGAGTTCCAGTGTTAGATAGTCATAGCCAGCTAGCTAACATAGCATCCCTCTGTTTGAGCCGGGTATTTGAGTAGGCAAAACTAACCATTTGCATTTGCTAGCTAAGTAAGTGAAACTGAAAAAAATGACAAAATATCTCTCTCTCTTGCTCCTCCTTCATTTTTGAAGAAATGCATTTGTTAAAAACTGTTCAACTATTGTCTTTCTCTCTCTTTGAGTCAACTACTCAATACATTTTATGCACTGCAGTGCTAGCTAGCTGTAGCTTATGCTTTCAGTACTAGATTCATTCTCTGATCCTTTGATTTGGTGGACAACATGTCAGTTCATGCTGCAAAAGGTTAGAGGATGTCCTGCGGAAGTTGTCATAATTACTGTGTAAGTCTATGGAAGGGGGTGAGAACCATGAGCCTCCTAGGTTTTGTATTGAAGTCAATGTACCCAGAGGTGGACGGAAGCTAGCTGTCATTGCAAAACAGTGTGTTTTAATCAATTATTTGGTTAAATATTAATGTATATATTTTTTTATAGTTGTATCTGAAAATGATAACTTTTTTAATGTTTCACTATTATTTAAAAAAATATGAAATTCACTGAGGGGGATGGTCCTCCCCTTCCTCCTCTAAGGAGTTTCCACTGATTGCAGGGAATACTGACTGGAGATGTTCCGCCCTCCAAGGCCCCTGAACCTGTGTAGGGATGTGATTTGGATTGGGCTGTGACTTTTTTATGTATTTTAATTTTGTGTGATGTAGTTTTTCCCCCTTTTCCACAATTGACATTTATATTTTCTCCAGTTTACTAACCGAACAGTAGGTGGAGGCATACACATTACGTGAACGTCATTATACTAGATAAGAAGAAGAAGAGGTAGAGGGACCACCCATACGTAAAAATGTATGCACACATGACTGTAAGTCGCTTTGGATAAAAGCGTCTGCTAAATGGCATATTATTATTATTATTATTATTATTATTATTATTAAGAGGTAGTTAGTCCATCAGTCCAATAGATGTCGATGTTGCACTGTGGTAGTGGGGGAACAGGAAGTTCCGGGTTGTCGCGACCCATTGTTCAGAATAAAGAATGCGCCAGACATGTGCTGTCAAGACGACAACTTTGTGTCTGTTTCAAATGTATTACTACAGGTATGTAATAGCACGTTTAAACTTTCTAATATCGAAAGAACATGTCATAACATGCTAGTTAACAAATACCGCAAGGTATTCTCCCATTTGGTAAAGTTATTATGTGTTATTTTTGTGTCAAACCGAGTGAGTGAAAGAACGTGATAAAAACTATTTTACAAGTCACATAGCTAGATATTTGCGATTTGTCTGAGTGGATGTACATAATTTCGTCAAAGTAACTTAATAAAATAAACCATTTGAGATTTCTGTGTTCGTTTGACATGTTATTGGTTTTGTGTAAAAATGTATAATCTTACGAGCTGTTAAAATGGCGTCGTCCATTCTGATGTTCGTTTAAAGACCACATAGAAGATAATGGCCCCATGAGATATTTATGTAGTTGGTGCAGTATATTATTTTACTGTAGTAAATATACATTGTGTGTTCAGGGTTATTCGATCCACAAGTACACCACAAGTATGACAAAAGCAATATGTGTACTGTTCTACATATGTTGGTAACCAGTTTTATAATAGCAATAAGGCGACTCAGGCGTTGCATCGTGCCTAACAGCCCTTAGCCGTGGTATATTGACCATATACCACACCTCCTCTGGCCTTATAGTATAAATATACATGAGTTCTAACTTGGAAAAGCATTTATTAGCTTTCAATTGTACAATTTATGCTCCCCTCATATAACCACGAAGACGGACGGAAAGGCCCTAAAGTATTGGAGATTTTTCAGTTAATCGCGGTTAACCACTAACTCACACAAGGATAGAAAACATAACAAGCTAAGTATGGTGCAAAAGGAAATGGCTCAGTTGAAACAAAGACAGGAAATGGCTCAGTATACACCTATGGGGAAAGAACCACTTAAAGGGTTAAAACAGAGCCAGGAAGTGGCATAACAAGGTTTGGTCCCGCCACCATTGTTTCCAAAAACAGACGGAATAGAAGGAAGAGAAGTCAGATTGTGCCACTATTAAAGAATAAACAAGTGGGTGGGACAGTCAAGATGTTAAGATTGGAAACAATGGTGGAGTAAACTAACCAGGGATGGATTAAGAAAAAGGTGTGTACTAGGAGCAAAAATGAAACTGTATAAAAACTGACAACTGAGTGTAGGAGAGTAGTTGCTCTGCAGACCAGCTAGGCTCTATTGCTTGTGTAAAAAAGTATATCTTGATTCTACAAAAACTCTGGAAGTACTTTGTTTTTATTGAGGATAAGGACAATTCTCCACAACATTGTCTGTTTCTCTTTATTACTACAGGCCGACTAGGATTAAATCTGAGGCCTGTAACATCAACAGTGAGGACAAACCCAGCCTGCCTCTCTCCTTCCACACTGAGTCCAAACCTACAGTCACTGGGTCCTGATTGACAGTCGAGCCCAGTTTGCACCGCAGGTACAAGAGATGGCATCAGTGAAGCTGGAAGACTGCAGTCAAACACTGGAGCTGAATGTCAACATTAAAGATGAAGAAGAGGAGGAGAAGATTGGGAAACCATCTGTTTCTCATGGTAAGAGCAGGTTCGTTCCAACTTTCCACTGTGCATGAAAAGTTGCAGTAGAACTGTTTCATGATGAACTGTTTCAATGAGAAGGTAGATGTTATTTTATGCTACTGAGATTTGCATGGATGACACCAGTATAGTCTGTTTTGGAATGGGTGGCCAGTAATAAACTGGCCTTGAACATCTAAAACTAAGAGCATTGTATTTGGTACAAATCATTTCCTAAATTCTAGACCTCAGCTGAATCTGGTAATGAATGGTGTGGTTGTTGAACAAGTTGAGGAGACTAAATTACTTGGCATTACCTTAGATTGTAAACTGTCATGGTCAAAACATATAGATTCAATGGTTATAAAGATGGGAAGAGTTCTGTCCGTAATAGATGCTCTGCTTTTTTGACACCACACTCCAAAAAGCAAGTTCTGCAGGTTCTAGATTTGTCTTATCTTGATTATTGTCCAGTCGTGTGGTCGAGTTCTGTAAGGAAAGACCTAGTTAAGTTAAAAAGTATATAGGATATAGGTTAAGAACTTTTGTGAAAGAGCACAGTTTGAAAGATATGACATACAGAAGAAACCGGATGGACATCATGAAAATGATCGGAGAGGTTGAGGAGTAAAAACAAACAAAATAGAACTATTGTGAAATTGACTGTGTCCATAAAATGTATATAGTATGTATAAGCATGAAGTAGAGGCCTAAGCATTGTTGTTCACTAGTTTACTCCAATTAGGGGAGGGGTGGTGGGGTTGGAAAGTAATAAAGGAAAATATGTATTTTTTAAAGGATATATATATATTATATATGTATATGTGAAAAAATATATATGGGGGATTGGAAGTGATGCAGACAATTACATTGATGGAAGTTAAATCTATCAGAAATATTAAAGCTGATTTATTTTAAATAAAACTGAATAAATAAAAATACCTATTTAAGCTGCAGCTGGCCCAGAACAGAGCGGCACGTCCTGCTCTTCATTGTAATCAGAGGGCTAATATAAATACTATGCATGCTGTACACATATCTCTGACACACACACATACCCCACCAGACATGCCACCAGGGGTCTTTTCACAGTCCCCAAATCCAAGAAAGGATACACTATTATATAGAGCCGTTATTGCATGGAACTCCGTTCCATCTCATATTGCTCAAATAAACAGCAAACCTGCTTTCAAAAACAGATAAAGCAACACCTCATGGCACAACGCCTCTCCGCTATTTGACCTAGATCGTTTTTGTATGTATTGACATGTAGGCTACGTGTGCCTTTTAAAATGTTTTTATGTAGTTCTGTCCTTGAGCTGTTCTTGTCTATTAATGTTCTGTATTATGTCATGTTTCATGTTTTGTGTGGACCCCAGGAAGAGTAGCTACTGCTTTTGCAACAGCTTATGGGGATCCTAATAAAATACCCAAATACCAGTATTGCCAGCATGTGTTTTATTAACTGGGCTATCTGGAGTGCTCAGAGAGTAGACTAAAGAAGTGACGTAGACAAACTGCCAGTAATTAGAACTTCTATGAAATGAGTCTGTGTAGTTACTAGGCTTGGGTGGTATACTGGATACCAGGGAATTTGGAAAAAGCCACTGGATGGGTTTTCCATACAGCTGAAACTGTTTTCTTGAAGTTTTTCTTGATTAATTTGAATATTTGTAGCTACTTTTTAAGTAAATACCTGCAGTCAACTTGTGCAATACGTTACGAGATAAAGAACATTACGTCACATTATTATGTAGCTTACAGTAGTCCCCAGTCAACGAGAAGAGACCGGAGCCTTGTGAGTCAATCTCTGTCGTGCAGCATGCGCCAGGTGATCTAATTACAGTATGGAATTCACAACGAAATATTTGCCAGCTAGATATCTTAACTATTAAGTTAACAGTCTACAATGTGCTAAATGCTCTGCAGTTGCCCATTAGGTTTGCTAATGTAGTAGTTAGTTAGCTATCTAGCTAAGTGGTTAGCTTCTTCCAATCAAGGATTCCCTTGCTAACAGCAGAGAATCCCCACCTGGATCAAGAGCCTTGCTGGCTAATATTAGTTTTGTGCGGGCAGCCAACTGTGAGTGTTTGAGTTACTTGTATAGCTGAGGTCAGAAACTGTACAAAGTGTTCGCATTGCACTCGTTAGCATTCAGTTAGCGTCCTCTATGATGATTCCTTAGTACTAGTTAGCATTTTGTTAGCATTCTGCTCAGTTAAGTTTTTTGGCCTTTGAATATTAGTACTTTTGAAATAAATACCTGTAGTCAAGTTGTTCGCTAGGTAATAGATAAAGCACATCGCGTTCATCATTTCGCCCGTTAGATAATTTTTCATTATGAAGCTTTCTGTTAGGTTCTGAACAAACAGAGTAAAAACTCAAAAGGACATCTAGGAAAACCACAAAACCAAGTTCATTCATCCAACGGGTTTCAAACAGCTGCAAAGACAAAGCATGATTACACAAGCACATATATTTATAACCTCCTACTCAACTCCTTACATATCTAGACACCCAATACATCTCTGATGCTAGTCAGGAACTTAATTGGTTCTTCTCACTGGTGTAGTCATGGCCCTGCCTGATGCTAGAACCTTCGTGGGCGTGAAAGTGTATGTGTGTGAGATAGGACTGTAGTAGGAGGGTCGTTGTGGTGGGCTCCTCTGGCCCCCCTCCCAGAGGTTTCTACTCACTTCATCTGTTGACATGACCTCGAGCCGGATTCCTTGCTCCTCCCTAGTTCCGCAACTGGCCTGCCTTATCAGGAACTGAAACTAGACTGTTGCCCTTTGCCTCCCTCCTTAGGAACATGAATTCTGCACTTCCCCTTGTCTCCCTCAGTAACTTTCCATGCACCAAGTTCCTATCCACCCTTCATTGACCCCAACATATACAGTGCCATTCGGAAAGTATTCAGACCCCTTGACTTTTTCCATATTTTGTTGTGTTACAGCCTTATTCTAAAATTGATTAAAATGTTTTTTGCCCTCATCAATCTACACACTACCCCATAATGACAAAGCAAAAACAGGTTTTTAGACATTTTTGACAAAATGGATTCAGACCCTTTACTCAGTACTTTGTTGAAGCACCTTTGGCAGCGATTATAGCATTGAGTCTTTTTGGGTATGACACTACAAGCTTGGCACATCTGTATTTGGAGAGTTTCTCCCATTCTTCTCTGCAGATTCTCTCAAGCTCTGTCAGGTTGGATGGCGAGCGCTGCTGCACAGCTATTTTCAAGTTTCTCCAGAGATGTTCGATCGGGTTCAAGTCCGGGTTCTGGCTGTGCTACTCAAGGACATTCAGAGACTTGTCCTGAAGCCACTCCTGTGTTGTCTTGGCTGTGTGCTTAGGGTCGTTGTCCTGTTGGAAGGTGAACCTTCGTCCCAGTCTGAGGTCCTGAGCGCTCGGGAGCAGGTTTTCATTAAGGATCTCTCTCTGTACTTTGCTCAGTTCATCTTTGCCTCGATCCTGACTAGTCTCTCAGTCCCTGACGCTGAAAAACATCCCGACAGCATGATGCTGCCACCACCATGCTTCACCGTAGGGATGGTGCCAGGTTTCCTCCAGACGTGGTGCTTGGCATTCAGGCCAAAGAGTTCAATCTTGGTTTCATCCAACCAGAGAATCTTGTTTCTCATGGTCTGAGAGTCTTTAGGTGCCTTTTGGCAAACTCCAAGCGGGCAGTCATGTGCCTTTTACTGACAATTGGCTTCCGTCTGGCCACTCTACCATAAAGGCTTGATTGCTGGAGTGCTGCAGAGATGGTTGACCTTCTGGAATGTTCTCCTATCTCCAGAGGAACTCTAGAGCTCTGTCAGTGACCATCATGTTCTTGGTCACCTCCCTGACCAAGGCCCTTCTCCCCCAATTGCTCAGTTTGGCCGGGCGGCCAGCTCTAGGAAGAGTCTTGGTGGTTCCAAACTTCTACCATTTAAGAAAGATGGAGGCCACTGTGTTCTTGGGGACCTTCAATGCTGCAGACATGTTTTGGTACCCTTGCCCAGATCTGTGCCGTGACACAATCCTGTCTCGGGGCTCTACGGACAACTCCTTCGACCTCATGGCTTGGTTTTTACTCTGACATGCACTGTCAACTGTGGGACCTTATATAAACAGGTGTGTTCCTTTCTAAATCATGTCCAATCAATTGAATTTACCAAGGATTGGCTCGAATCAAGTTGTAGAAACATCTCAAGGATGATAAATGGAAACAGGTTGCACCTGAGCTCAATTTCGAGTCTCATAGCAAAGGGTCTGAATAATTATGTAAATAATATAGTTCTGTTTTATTGTCACACCCTGGCTCTGGGACTCTATATGTTGAGCCAGGGTGTGTTCACTCTATGTGTTGTGTTTCTATGTCGGGAGTTCTAGTTGTATTGTATTTCTATGTTGGCCAGTGTGGTTCTCAATCAGAGGCAATGAGTGTCAGCTGTGGCTGGTTGTCTCTGATTGGGAACCATATTTAAACAGTCTGTTTTCCATTCGTGTTTGTGGGATCTTGTTTCCGTTTTGGTTTGTTCCTTGTTGGCTATGTTAAACCGTAGGACTGCACGTTTCGTTTTGTTGTTTTGTTGTTCTTATTATCACTGAAGATAATAAAGATTAAATATGTTCGTTCATCACGCTGCGCCTTGGTCTACTCTCTACGACGATCGTGACATTTATTTTTAATGTATTAGCAACATTTTCTAACAACCTGTTTTCGCTTTGTCATTATGGGGTATTGCTGAGGATTATTTTTGTATTTATATTTTTTAATCCATTTTAGAATAAGGCTGCAACGTAACAAAATGTGGAAAAAGTCAAGGGGGTCTGATTACTTTCCGAATGCACTTGTTAGCAGTTGATGTTATTCTTCAATAACACAGACCCCAAAGCAAATCAGGGGGAGAAAAATATATTTATTCAAAGAGAACCAATCATTTTTTATGCTGGAAAGTAGATTGTAGATGTTTATTCTTCCCTGTTCTCAGTGTTTTCTCCCTTGCCTATGGTTGACCAATTAGAATTCCTTGCAATAACATTGGTCCAATGGCCAAATACCAAGTATCCCGTTTCAGGCTCAATGTATAGACCATTTGGACCAATGCTAACTTGCCACATGTAGCTATGAGTCCCGGACTGGAACCCCTACATAGATACTAAACAGATGTTGAACTGAAAAACAACTGTTTCCATTGATCGTTAATTCCCTGTGTTGTATATTTATCTTGGAATACTCTTGCACACTGTATATACAGTGGGGAAAAAAAGTATTTAGTCAGCCACCAATTGTGCAAGTTCTCCCACTTTAAAAGATGAGAGAGGCCTGTAATTTTCATCATAGGTACACGTCAACTATGACAGACAAAATGAGAAAAAAAATCCAGAAAATCACATTGTAGGATTTTTTATGAATTTATTTGCAAATTATGGTGGAAAATAAGTATTTGGTCAATAACAAAAGTTTCTCAATACTTTGTTATATACCCTTTGTTGGCAATGACACAGGTCAAACGTTTTCTGTAAGTCTTCACAAGGTTTTCACACACTGTTGCTGGTATTTTGGCCCATTCCTCCATGCAGATCTCCTCTAGAGCAGTGATGTTTTGGGGCTGTCGCTGGGCAACACAGACTTTCAACTCCCTCCAAAGATTTTCTATGGGGTTGAGATCTGGAGACTGGCTAGGCCACTCCAGGACCTTGAAATGCTTCTTACGAAGCCACTCCTTCGTTGCCCGGGCTGTGTGTTTGGGATCCTTGTCATGCTGAAAGACCCAGCCACGTTTCATCTTCAATGCCCTTGCTGATGGAAGGAGGTTTTCACTCAAAATCTCACGATACATGGCCCCATTCATTCTTTCCTTTACACGGATCAGTCGTCCTGGTCCCTTTGCAGAAAAACAGCCCCAAAGCATGATGTTTCCACCCCCATGCTTCACAGTAGGTATGGTGTTCTTTGGATGCAACTCAACATTCTTTGTCCTCCAAACACAACGAGTTGAGTTTTTACCAAAAAGTTATATTTTGGTTTCATCTGACCATATGACATTCTCCCAATCCTCTTCTGGATCATCCAAATGCACTCTAGCAAACTTCAGACGGGCCTGGACATGTACTGGGGGACACGTCTGGCACTGAAGGATTTCAGTCCCTGGAGGTGTAGTGTGTTACTGATGGTAGCCTTTGTTACTTTGGTCCCAGCTCTCTGCAGGTCATTCACTAGGGCCCCCCGTGTGGTTCTGGGATTTTTGCTCACCGTTCTTGTGATAATTTTGACCCCACAGGGTGAGATCTTGCGTGGAGCCCCAGATCGAGGGAGATTATCAGTGGTCTTGTATGTCTTCCATTTCCTAATAATTGCTCCCACAGTTGATTTCTTCAAACCAAGCTGCTTACCTATTGCAGATTCAGTCTTCCCAGCCTGGTGCAGGTCTACAATTTTGTTTCTGGTGTCCTTTGACAGCTCTTTGGTCTTGGACATAGTGGAGTTTGGAGTGTGACTGTTTGAGGTTGTGGACAGGTGTCTTTTATACTGATAACAAGTTCAAACAGGTGCCATTAATACAGGTAACGAGTGGAGGACAGAGGAGCCTCTTAAAGAAGAAGTTACAGGTCTGTGAGAGCCAGAAATCTTGCTTGTTTGAAGGTGACCAAATACTTATTTTCCACCATAATTTGCAAATAAATTCATAAAAAATCCTACAATGTGACTTTCTGGATTTTTTTTCCTAAATTTGTCTGTCATAGTTGACGTATACCTATGATGAAAATTACAGGCCTCTCTCATCTTTTTAAGTGGGAGAACATGCACAATTGGTGGCTGACTAAATACTTTTTTTCCCCACTGTAGGCTACTGTATCAATCATTCATTTTTTCATGTCATCACACACCATGCAAGTCATTGAAATGCAATCAAGCATTTTGGGTTTTAAAATAACAAAGCAACCCTTGAATAATTAGCATAAACAATAAATAAACCGTTCCATTTCGGAAATTGCATTCACGAATCAATGCAACTGTTTTTAGTCTTTGCTGTAATAAAGGCTTAACAATAAAACGTTACAACAGACTCTCTGGTACGCTTATCATTTATTTAGTATTTAGTGCTTTTCAACCTATCAGACAAGCTCAGTGCATATGGTGGATTTGATTACCTGGATGTGCGTATATACTTCAGCTTTTGTATTTGATTTGATTAAAACACACCATTCACCCTCTGAATGGCACACATACACAATCCATGTCTCAATTGTCTCAAGGCTTTAAAGTCCTTCATTAACCTGTCTCCTCCTCTTCATCGACACTGAAGTGGATTTAACAAGTGGCATCAATGAGGGATCATAGCTCTCACCTGGTCAGTCTGTCTTGGAAAGAGTTCATAATTTTTTGTACACTCAGTGCATATCACACCAATTGACTTTTTTAAATGCTTTTCACACAGGTGACATTGAGACATTCTCTACATCCAGAGAGCAACAGCAGGAAGATCGCAGAGCTAAGAGGTCTCACCACTGCCCACATTGTGAGGAGATTTTCCCAATTCTATCAAAGCTAAAAATACACCTAAAAATACACACAGGAGAGAATCTGTATTCCTGCACTGACTGTGGGAAGAGCTTCACAACATCACAGGCTCTGACAGTTCATCTGAGAGTGCACACAGGAGAGAAGCCTTACTCCTGCTCTGACTGTGGGACGAGTTTCTCTCTACTGGGCACCTTAAAACAACATGAACCTATACATACAGGAGAAAAGCCTTACTCCTGCTCTGACTGTGTAAAATGCTTCACAACATTAACTGAGCTAAAAGTTCATCAGAGAACACACACAGGAGAGAAGCCTTACTCCTGCTCTGACTGTGGGAAGAGTTTCTTTCGACTGGGCAACTTAAAAACACATGAACGTATACACACAGGAGAGAAGCCCTACTCCTGCTCTGACTGTGGGGCAAGTTTCTCTCAACTGGGCACCTTAAAAAGACATGAACGTATACATACAGGAGAAAAGCCTTACTCCTGCTCTGACTGTGTAAAATGCTTCACAAGATCAACTGAGCTAAAAGTTCATCAGAGAACACACACAGGAGAGAAGCCTTACTCCTGCTCTGACTGTGGGAAGAGTTTCTTTCGACTGGGCAACTTAAAAACACATGGACGTATACACACAGGAGAGAAGCCTTACTCCTGCTCTGACTGTGTAAAATGCTTCACAACATCAACTGACCTAAAAGTTCATCAGAGAACACACACAGGAGAGAAGCTTTACTCCTGCTCTGACTGTGGGGCAAGTTTCTCTCAACTGGGCACCTTAAAAAGACATGAACGTATACATACAGGAGAAAAGCCTTACTCCTGCTCTGACTGTGTAAAATGCTTCACAACATCAACTGAGCTAAAAGTTCATCAGAGAACACACACAGGAGAGAACCCTTCCTTCTGCTCTTAATATGGCAAGAGTTTCTCCCGTTTGGGCAATGTAAAAACACACCAATGGTTACACACTGGAGAGACTTATCACTGCACTGACTGTGAGACGAGATTCTACAGATTGGGCAATTTAAAAACACACCAATGTATACATAAGAAGTGGTAGTGGATTGGTTAAAATGAAGAAAGCGTAGAACACTATTGTAATCCTATTGTTTCTCACTGTGAGAGAACTGTGCAGAGGAAAGGGAGCGTTGTAGAATGTTAGCATCTCTTTACTGATCAGTGTTCACCTTGTCAGTTTTGCTGTGCTTAGATAGCTTCTACTGTAAAGATATTGAGATGACCTTGGATTTGCCCTTAGGGTTGAATATCCTCTTTGAGACGTCTCATAATGGAGTCTGATGGTTGACTGGGTGGTACTGCTTCCCTCTGCAGTTTTCTGTGGGAATGAGCTAGTAGACACAACATACACTGAGTGTACAAACATTAAGGACACCTGCTCTTTCCATGACATAGATTGACCAGGTGAACCCAGGTGAAAGCTATGATCCTTACTGATGTAGTTGTGGTGTATTTATTATGGATCCCCATTAGCTTTCAGCAGAAAACAAGAAACTGCAGTTGCAGTGGGCTAAGGAATGAAAACACTGGACACTGGAGAATTTGAAAAACATTGCCTGGTCTGATGAATCCCGGTTCCTGCTGTTTCATGCTGATGGGAGGACTAAGGTATGGAGAAAACCATGAGTACATGCATCCATGCTGTGTGTCAGCATTGCAGGATCGTGGTGTGGGGTGTGTTTTCATGGCACACATTGGGCCCCTTGATAAAAGTGGAGCAACGTTTGAATGCCACAGGATATCTAAACCTCATTGCCAATCCGGTGCATCCCTTAATGGCAGTATGTGTTCTTGGCAATGGTGTATCCATCTGCAAAATAGATTTTTTTCAGCAGGATTATGCCCCATGCAACAAGCCTTGTCCAGGAATTGTTCCAAGAACATGACAGTGAATTCAGCTTACTGCAGTGGCCTTTCGAGGCACCAGATCTCAATCCAATTGTGCATCTGTGGGAGGAGATGGAACGAGCTATTCGGAATAGAGATCCACTCCCAGCCAACCTGACACAACTGTGGGAAGCATTGCAGTCAACATGGTCCAGCATTCCTGTGGAACACTCTCAACACCTTGGACAGTCCATGCCCCGACGAATTGAGGCTATTCTGAGGACAAAGGGGGGTGCAAATCAATATTAGGAAGGTGTTCCTAATGTTTTGTACACTCAGTGTATATC
The DNA here is from genome assembly GCF_964263955.1 of Coregonus lavaretus. Classification (NCBI taxonomy): domain Eukaryota; kingdom Metazoa; phylum Chordata; class Actinopteri; order Salmoniformes; family Salmonidae; genus Coregonus; species Coregonus lavaretus. The sequence goes on from NW_028158022.1 coordinate 660,791, forward strand.
AGACAAAGATGTTGTGATGATCGGTTTTCAGCATTAGTTTGGGTGGATGATTTTATATTACTAAACAACTTTTGTTTAATGATAAACAGGCTATGAATCGACTACTTGTGTTTTTTAAATTGTCTTTTAAAACTAGATTCATTATTTTATTAATTGATTATGAATTTATTTGGATAACTGTATTTAAGTTAATTGATTTGGCGGCAGGTAGCCTAGCCATTAAGAGTGTTGGACCAGTAACTGAAAGGTCTCTGGTTTTAATCCTGAGCCGACTAGGTTAAAAATATGTTGTTGTGCCCTTGATCAAGGCAATTAACCCTAATTGGTCCTGTAAGTTGCTCTGGATAAGAGCATCTGCTAAATGACAAAAATGTAATGAAAAATAATGTTTGTACATTAATTTATGCTGGGCAACCTCTTCTTCTCTTGTGTATAATTAAATGAAACAAACTGTTTTAATTGAAATAGTGTCTATATATAAAACAAATTTGATCCCATTCACATTCTCCCAAACAAATGGCCTATACTGTATATACAAGACACAACATTACCTCTTTGTTTACCCTGGCCAGAGGGACAGGGCCATAGTAGGCTAGACTATGTACAGTGCCTTGTAAAAGTATTCATACCCCTTGGTGTTTTTCCTATTTTGTTGCATTACAACCTGTAATTTAAATTGATTTTTATTTGGATTTCATGTAATGGACATACACAAAATAGTCCAAATTGGTGAAGTGAAATTAAAAAATTACTTGTTAAAAAAATTAATAAAAAACATAACGGAAAAGTGGTGCGTGCATATGTATTCACCCCCTTTGCTATGAAACCCCTAAATAAGATCTGGTGCAACCAATTACCTTCAGAAGTCACATAATTAGTTAAATAAAGTCCACCTGTGTGCAATCTAAGTGTCACGTGATCTGTCACATGATCTCTGTATATATATACCTGTTCTGAAAGGCCCCAGAGTCTGCAACATCACTAAGCAAGGGGCACCACCAAGCAAGCGGCACCATGAAGATCAAGGAGCTCTCCAAACAGGTCAGCGACAAAGTTGTGGAGAAGTACAGATCAGGGTTGGGTTATAAAAAAATATCCTAAACTTTGAACATCCTACGGAGCATCATTAAATCCATTATTAAAAAATTGAAAGAATATGGCACCACAACAAACCTGCCAAGAGAGGGCCGCCCACCAAAACTCACGGACCAGGCAAGGAGGGCATTAATCAGAGAGGCAACAAAGACACCAAAGATAACCCTGAAGGAGCTGCAAAGCTCCACAGTGGAGATTGGAGTATCTGTCCATAGGACCACTTTAAGCCGTATACTCCACAGAGCTGGGCTTTACGGAGAAGTAACCTGAAAAAAGCCATTGCTTAAAGAAAAAAATAAGCAAACACCAAAAGCCATGTGGGAGACTCCCCAAACATATGGAAGAAGGTACTCTGGTCAGATGAGACTAACATTGAGCTTTTTGGCCATCAAGGAAAATGCTATGTCTGGCGCAAACCCAACACCTCTCATCACCCCGAGAACACCATCCCCACAGTGAAGCATGGTGGATGTTTTTCATTGGCAGGGACTGGGAAACTGGTCAGAATTGAAGGAATGATGGATGGTGCTAAATACAGGGAAATTCTTGAGGGAAACCTGTTTCAGTCTTCCAGAGATTTGCACATGGGACGGAGGTTCACCTTCCAGCAGGACAATGACCTTAAGCATACTGCTAAAGCAACACTCAAGTGGTTTAAGGGGAAACATTTAAATGTCTTGGAATGGCCTAGTCAAAGCCCAGACCTCAATCCAATTGAGAATCTGTGGTATGACTTAAAGATTGCTGTACACCAGCAGAACCCATCCAACTTGAAGGAGCTGGAGCAGTTTTGCCTTGAAGAAGGGGCAAAAATCCCAGTGGCTAGATGTGCCAAGCTTATAGAGACATACTCCAAGAGACTTGCAGCTGTAATTGCTGCAAAAGGTGGCTCTACAAAGTATTGACTTTGGGGGGGTGAATAGTTATGCACGCTCAAGTTGTTTGTTTTCTTGTCTTATTTCTTGTTTGTTTCACAAAAAAAAATATTTTGCATCTTCAAAGTGGTAGGCATGTTGTGTAAATCAAATGATACAAACCCCCCAAAAATCAATTTTAATTCCAGGTTGTAAGGCAACAAAATAGGAAGAATGCCAAGGGGGTGAATACTTTTGCAAGTCACTGTAGCTGCTGTTGTTAGTAGCCTGCAGTTTCCATGCAATACAGTATGTCAGATCGCTAGTGTTTACGTGTATAGGCTTCTACATTTATGCAAGAGTTTTTGCTTGTGTCTGTCGGGAGTGATGTGTTATCAGGCTTGCTAAATAACTACAGGAGGGATGTGGAGAGCGCTCCTTGAGCTTTGTGCCCGGTCCACGCGACATGGTCAAGAGACGCAAAGAGCCAGAATTAGCACTCCGATGTGAAGGACAGCTCTTACAAAAATGTACCATCGTAGTACAATGAACAACAACATTCCATTGTACTATGATGTGTTTTGGGTCACTACCAAGGCAGGAAAATACTATGGCAATGGTGCACATACCATGGCATTTTCCTGCCACTGTAGTGACCCAATAAACATGATAGTACCGTTGTATCTTTTTCATTGTAATACCATGTCAGGGAAATACCATGGTAGTTGCACTAGTACCATGGTATTTTCCTGACATGGTACTGAACAAAAAACACAGATTTTTGTAAAAAATGATACTAGGCCAAGAAACATGGAGAGAAGAAACTGCCAGATGTGTCATAATAGGACACACATTTGATATGGAACATTGGATACATTCAGCAGGGTGGGAAAAAACACAGGAAAACACGTTTTAAATGGATTGTCGGAAGGGCTGTGGTCACCATTCATGTAATACATTAAATATATACATCAGACGGTATTGTGGAGCTATTTCATAGGGCTTTCACAGGTACATTATTTTCCCATTTCAATCTTATACCAACCAGATTGAATTTACAATATAGGGGGTTGGCAACTAGGTTTGGCCTCCAGTCAATGTGTTGCTGAGCTTGTAGCTAGTCTGCGGGCCAGAACATAATTAGCCTATTAACAAATAGCCTATAGCTGCCCAATTCATAGTCCTACACAGTGTAGCTACACTACACATTTAGCACGTGGTTAGTGGGCTAATCAATTCAATGACCATAACATAATGATGTCCATCTGATTACAGTGGGAAAATCACCAATGTCTATATTAATAGTCCAACTGATCTATTCAAATATATTTATCATATTTCTCCAGTATCAAACCAGTGTGTCTTGTTTGCAACGAAACTGTCGCTGTTTGGGAAGAGTTTAATCTGAGATGTTATTATGAATCTAAGCATGGTACTTTCAGAAGTAGATTCAGAAGTCCGACGCAGAAAGGAAGGTGGGCCTAAGGAGTGAACACCCTGTGTGTTTTACAGTGGCCATTTTATTATGTACATATTTTATTATTATTGAAACTTTATTTAACTAGGCGGTTCTTATCAGTAGAGTCAGTAGAAACCATATTTAATAAGAGCGTCTGCTAAATGACTCAAATGTAAAAATGTGTGTTTTTGCCCTAGCCCTCACATACCTTATTCCATTCAAAGGCTGGAGTTGCTTAGTTGAGTCCACTATGTGAGTGTTAGGGCAAAAACTAAAAAGCGCACCCCTTTGTTTCCCCTGGACCAGGATTGGGAAACACTGTAGTACATTGCAAAAAGTGTGATGATGCAAATTGTAGGCAATTATCATTTTCCTCATTTGCATCATCACACTTGTTTCTCTGTACTGAAATCTTGAAAACTTAATTGCTAACATGCAACATTTTTGCCGTTGTATTAACAGTGGACTAATGAACAAAATACAACATTATATCGTTGTTTTTTTAACATCCCTTTCATAGCACCTACCACTCCATTAAAGGAGTAGTTCACTATTTTACAACTTGAAGTCCTATATGTAAGGTTTATATACAGGGGACGTCGGTGTGTACTCAAGATTCGAAGGTATGTACTCAGGAGAAGAATCTCTGATTTTAGCAGCGCCATTTTTACACCTTCGTGGCATTGAACTGTGGTTCTTCAATGTTTTCCTGCTCCTGTTGAAAAGATAAAACATTTGTGGATCTTTAGAAAATGTCTCCTGTATCTGCGTTTCCATCATGTTGCAATGATTTCTTTGCTAAATGTTTTTTTGTCAAATAAACCTAGGCCAATGGAAAACTGTCTACTGATGCCATCTCTAGATCCTGCAATGCAAACTAGGCTCCACTGTCACAATCAGGACTAGGTGACTATAGGTTTAGAATCAGTGTGGAAGGAGAGAGGCAGGCTGGGTTTGTAATCTGTCAACTCTGGATAGGATCCCAGTCCTAAATAGAAGTCTGAGATCAACTTCCTGGTCCCCTGTGAATGCCACACCCCCTCCCATTGTACCATATGTATGAACACATTTTGAACAATGGCTGCCGAATATGCTGTGGTCCTTACTAACACAATAGGAAAGGTTGTGGTTTATGTGGGCCATCACAAGTCTTTCACTCTGAGCATTCATATCAATGAAAGGTACATCACTGCCACCAGGGACGGCTTGTTCAATAGGGCGATATGGGCGACGCACTGCCAAACGGGAAAAGGAAGGGATTTTTTTTCTAATCAATTATAAAAAAATAAAAAAATAAAAAATTATTTAAAAAAATTATAAATTTATAAAAAATTATATCACGGCAACAGCAGTTATCAGTGTTCACGTCTGATCTGACAGCCACTAAATGTCAAATCAGGCTAAAGTCGTGCTTCAAATGGCCCCGCCCGTTTTTTGGGCGATTTCAGTCAGGTTGAAAATCGCCCAGAAGTCTCTCATAGCCTGTCATGTAAAATCTATTTGTTTCACATTTCAAAGCTTTCAATACATTCTCTATGGGTGTCTGTGGGCTTGCACTTACGCGCTTTCGTCATACATAACGTAACCACGAATGAACGTAACTAAGAAAAGACCAGGTAGCAGCCTCAATCAATTCACTACTACTATCAAAATGGCTAGGCTTCAGTCCAACTCGATTGTGTCTTTGAAAGAAGTTCCTTTTTGTCGGCGAACAAATTAAGATAAATTGGCAACGAAACAATTAGGACCTCCCAGACCAAATTTTATAATTCAACAGGTTTCTACTAAAGGCGGAAAGTCCTACACCCGAGGATTTTCCAAAAATTGGTACGAACGAAAAAAGACATTGCCACTCACTCAACTGGATGACGAGGGATACAGGCTAGCTGTCCGCCGCCACAACGATGAGGTTAGTGTTGATAATCACAAGTTTACTGGATGTGGATATGGTGTAATAAAGGCAGTTTATTCAGAGGTAAATATATCTGGAATCGCGTTCACGGACCCGTTCGTCAAACTCTTAGGGAGCTATAAATTAAGCCCCATTACTTACCATATCAGATAAGAGAAATTGCTGCAGCTACATATATTTTACATCCTGGCCCTACATAGTTCACTATTTGCATCACTTACCAAAATATTAGCGTTTGCTAGCGAAGAGATTTGTTGTGGCAAATGAACTTGGGCTGGGAATTGCCAGGAACCTCACGATAAGATATATGCATCAGCATTGCGAGTCTCATGATTCTATACGTATTGCGATTCGATACTGTGATTTTATTGCGCACCATATGTCTGTTGCAGAGGGATCAGAAAGCCATGAGAACGAGTTTTGATCAGTCATGGAAATAAAAGTGCTGAAAACTAATTGGCTCCCAATGTGAAAAGATTGAGAACAAGCTATGAAGGAACAATAATGGTGTTTTGGTGCAGGTACAGCCAACTAGCGCTAAAATATTGCGATATTGTCAATACAGTATATCGTAAAGTATCACTATGTAACTCGATTTATTTCACCCCAATCCCTCAAATTAACGGTAAATAACTGAATTGTTTGCCCCACATTTAGCTAAGATGATTAGCTAGCCAGCTAAAATGTTTTATTTAGTTAGCAGTCGCATCTACAATAGTTTACTGTCAATAACATGTCTCCAAAAATGACGTGGTGTCTCCAATTGTGTTGACATTTTACAATTGCAATGCGCATCCATGAGTATCCACTTTCTGTAGCTCAGCTGGTAGAGCATGGTGCTTGTAACGCCAAGGTAGTGGGTTCGATCCCCGGGACCACCCATACACAAAAATGTATGCACGCATGACTGTAAGTCGCTTTGGATAAAAGCGTCTGCTAAATGGCATATTATTATTATTATTATTATTATTATCTGAAGAGAGCCCCGAAACATTGTGTGCAGACATTTTATGCAATAAATGAAGTAGGTTCAATCTAGTAGTTCTGATCTTCTGATTGGTCCTGATGAGTTAGGCGAGGTCACCTCCAGGCTACTGTCACTGTTGCATTGGCTCTGAGTCGGGTTCTCTGTCTTCAAATGTTCAGCCTAAGAGAGGGGATTTTTGTGTGTGTGTGTGTGTGTGTGTGTGTTTAACAGTGATGATGTGTGTGTGTGTGTGTGTGTTTAACAGTGATGATGTGTGTGTGTGTGTGTGTTTGTGTGTGTGTGTGTCCTCAGAGCAAGAACTCGTGAGTTGGAAGAACTGAGAGGCCTATGGCGTGGGTGTTGTCCTTGGCTACCTGCTGACAAGGCTGACAAGATAGGACCCTTTTGTCCATTGTTATTGGATAGGAACAGAACTTATAACCAGCTCCTGACCTAAATAGATCTTAGCACAACATTTTACTCAACATATCATATTCCATATTCACTATAACAAATATATTTACTACGACATTAGCAAGAACCGCCACATCCTCAGCCGGCTAATCCAGTGTGTGAAGTTTTGCGGAGTGTTTGAGTTAGCTTTGCGAGGCAAAGATGAAACTGAGGGCTCCACCAACCCTGGTAAGCCAACACTTTTGAGATCAGTCAATAAATGCTTCTGGTATTGACTTATATGCTGCCCCTGTCTTCATGTTGTTGCTGGACATATCTTTTTTTTTAATGTGTGTAAGTCACCTAAATCATCAGAAAAATTGCCCCTCCTGAGAATTTTTTCAGGAGCCGCCACTGACTGCCACCATCTGGTGGTTCTGTCCTGGTGAGATCACAGGGTCAAAGAAAACTTGGTATGACTGGAGTCACTCCAGGCACTCAGCCCATAAGAACCATTCATACGGTCAGATCTAATATGGAAGAACTGAATACAACCATAAGAACCATTCATACTGTCAGATATAATATGGAAGAACTGAATAGAACCATAAGAACCATTCATACTGTCAGATATAATATGGAAGAACTGAATACAACCATAAGAACCATTCATACTGTCAGATCTAATATGGAAGAACTGAATACAACCATAAGAACCATTCATAATAATCCTAATGTTATTTTTCATTGGCAGATCAACGCAGTTTTCCAAACATATTCATCATCAGTTTTTTGGTAAGATTTTAACTGAACAAAAATATAAACACAACATTCAACAATTTTACTGGGGTACAGTGCATATAAGGAAATCAGTCAATTGAAATACATTCATTAGGCCCTATTCTATGGATTTCACATGAATGGGCAGGGGCGCAGCCATGGGTGGGCCTGGTAAGGCATAGGCCCAACCATTTGAGAGCCAGGCCCACCCATCAGCCAATAAGAATGATTTTTCCCCACTAAAGGGCTTTATTACAGATATAAATACTCCTCAGTTTCATCAGCTGTCCGGGTGGCTGATCTCAGATTATCCTGCAGGTGAAGAAGCCAGATGTGGAGGTCCTGGGCTTGCACGGTGACACATGGTCTGCGGCTGTGAAGCCAGTTGGACGTTCTGCCAAATTCTCGGTAGAGAAATTTACATTCAATTCTCTGGCAACAGCTCTTGTGAACATTCCTGCAGTCAGCATGCCAATTGTGCACTCCCTCAAAATGTAGACATCTGTGGCATTGTGTTGTGACAAAACTGCACATTTCAGAGTGGCCTTCTATTGTACCCAGCACAAGGTGCACCTGTGTAATGATCATGCTGTTTAATCAGCTTCTTGATATGCCACAACTCGCAGGTGGGTTGATTATCTTGGCAAAGGAGAAATGCTCACTAACAGAAATTGAAACAAATTTGTGCACCAAATTTGAGAGAAATAAGCTTTTTGTGCGTATGGAAAATATCCGGGATCTTTTATTTCAGCTCATGAAACATGGGACCAACACTTTACATGTCAAGTTTATATATTTTTTCAGTATAGTTTTAGAAGACAATTCACTAAATACGTAGTCATTTCATTTTGTCACATGTTTGGTAAACAACAGGTGTAGACTAACAGTGAAATGTTGACCAACAATGGAGAACACAATACAACAATTAACAGGAAAAAGATTGTAGCACAAGGAATTAATACACGATGAGCAATGGTAGCTTGGCTATATACATGGGGTGCCAATACCTAGTCAATGGTAGCTTGGCAATATACATGGGGTGCCAAAACCTAGTCAATGATAGCTTGGCTATATACATGGGGTGCCAATACCTAGTCAATGGTAGCTTGGCTATATACATGGGGTGCCAATACCTAGTCAATGATAGCTTGGCTATATACATGGGGTGCTAATACCTAGTCAATGGTAGCTTGGCTATATACATGGGGTGCCAATACCTAGTCAATGGTAGCTTGGCTATATACATGGGGTGCCAATACCTAGTCAATGGTAGCTTGGCTATATACATGGGGTGCCAATACCTAGTCAATGGTAGCTTGGCTATATACAGTGCAATCTGAAAGTATTCAGACCCCTTGACTTTTTCCACATTTTATTACGTTACAGCCATATTCTAAAGTTGGTTAAATCATTTTTTTCCCCTCATCAATCTACACACAATACCCCATAATGTCAAAGCAAAAGACAGGTTTTTAGACATTTTTCCTAATTTATTAATAAAAAACGGAAATATTAAATGTACATAAGTATTCAGACCCTTTACTCAGTACTTTCTTGAAGCACCTTTGGCAGCGATTACAGCATCGAGTCTTCTTGGGTATGATGCTACAAGCTTGGCACACCTGTATTTGGGGAGTTTCATTCATTCTTCTCTGCAGATCCTCTCAAACTCTATCAGGTTGGATGGGGAGCATTGCTGCACAGCTATTTTCTGGTCTCTCCGGAGATGTTCAATCGGGTTCAAGTCTGGGCTCTGGCTGGGCCAGGTGAACCTTCGCCCCAGTCTGAAGTCCTGAGCGCTCTGGATTAGGTTTTCATCAAGGATCTCTCTGTACTTTGCTCCGTTCATTATTCCCTCGATCCTGACTAGTCTCCCAGTCACTGCCTCTGGAAAAACATCCGCACAGCATGATACTGCCACGACCATGCTTCACCGTAGGCATGGTGCCAGGTTTCCTCCAGAAGTGATGCTTGGTATTCAGGCCAAAGAGTTCAATCTTGGTAACAACAGACCAGATAATCTTGTTTCTCATGGTCAGAGTCCTTTAGGTGCCTCTTGGCAAACTCCAAGCGGGCTGAACTCTGGAGCTCTGTCAAAGTGATCATCGGGTTCTTGGTCACCTCCCTGACCAAGGCCCTTCTCCTCCGATTGCGCAGTTGGCCGGGCGGACAGCTCTAGGAAGAATCTTGGTGATTCCAAACTTCTTCCATTTAAGAATGGAGGAGGCCACGGTGTTCTTGGGGACCTTCAATGCTGCAGACATTTTTTGGTACCCTTCCCCAGATCTGTGCCTCATCACAATCCTGTCTCGGAGCTCTACGGACAATTCCTTTAACGTCATGGCTTGGTTTTTGCTCTGACATGCAATGTCAACTGTGGGATGTTATATAGACAGGTGTGTGCCTTGTTAAACCATGTCCAATCAATTGAATTTATCTCAGGTGGACTCCAATCAAGTTGTAGAAACATCTCAAGGAATATCAATGGAAATAGGATGCACCTGAGCTAAATTTCGAGGTTCATAGCAAAGGGTCTGGAATACTAATGTAAATAAGGTTTTGCAAAAATGTCTAAACCTGTTTCCACTTTGTCATTATGGGGTATTGTGTGTAGATTGATGAGGGATTTTTGTTGTTGTTTGTAAAAAAACAAAAAAACATTTTTACAATAAGGCTGTAACTTATTTTTTTGTTGAAGAAGTCAAGGGGTCTGAATACTTTCAGAATGCACTGTATAGACTAACTATTTCACTTTAAACACTGTTATATTTATGCACAAGAGAAAAGGTTGCCCAGCACAAATTAATGTACAAACATGATTTTTCATTACATATTTGTAATTTAGCAGATGCTCTTATCTAGAGCGACTTATAGTAGCAATTGGGGTTAATTGCCTTGTTCAAGACACAATGACAGATTTTTGACCTAGTTGGCTCGGGATTCAAACCAGCGACCTTTCAGTTACTGGCCCAACACTCTAAACCGCTAAGCTACCTGTTAAATACATAACACAATATGTGACATAAGTAGAATACAGAACACTTGAAACATTACAGGCCATTTTTCATGATGGAAATTGAAATATTAAAATGTGATTTAAAAAAAGCAGTGGGTAGAGTGGCGTTTCGCAGGCGGTTTGTACGGGCAGTTATACAGGACAGTTTGTGGCTGTTTCTCAGGAGCCTGGTGGTGCAGTTACCTCTTCTTGGAGGGAGCAGGTCATTCAGTGGATGGTCAAGAGTGTGCATGTCCTTCACCAGGTGCACTGCAGCCTGTTCTCGCCTGCTCTGCAGTGACGGGAGCTGTGGTTGGACTGCTCCACCTCTGGAGATGATCCTCAAGGCGCTCCTCTGCACCCTGTCTAGTTGGGCCTGCTGCTTTTTACTGCATCCAACTAACAGCACTCCACCGTATGCCAGAACAGTCAAAAAGGCGTTTCGAGACCTTTCTCACTGTCTGCTCCACATGTCACCACTGAGGTTAGAGTCTAGATTAAAATCAAGATACTTGGTTGTTGTTACCACTGGTACTTCCTGTCTTCCTAGGATTAGTGGTGCAGGTTGTGGATGGTCCTCTGACCAAGGGCTAAATGTGCCAGTTGCCATCACCCTCTGCCCTCTTTCGGTGGTGTAGCTGTGGAGCCAGGCTAGTAACCTTGGACACAGTTCAATGACAGACAGATGTTGCAGGAACTATGCGTGATCTACTCCATCAAAGGCTTTGGACACATCAGCAAGTAACACACTCACCATTGTTGGGTTTATGGAGTCTGTAGCTGTCAGCCAGGAGTATGTGGCTTTCACAAGGGCGGTAGTAGTGCTGGACTTTGGGAGGTAGTCATACTGAATCGTGCACTCAGATAACACCTCCTACTGGCAGGGGACAGTTTTAACAATGTGTTTGATGACAGGGGCTATATCTTCTGCATGCTCTTTAGTAGCCAGGCTGGAATTCCATCAGGCCCACATGCTTTACGTGCTCTGAGTCTGTTCAGAGCTTGCTTTAACTGGCCAATGCTGCACAGCTCAACCTGCTTTGTAGGCATGGGCAGGGGGAAGATGGCAAGAGGTGTGGTGCTTGTCCATGCCTCAGCAAAGAAGCCATTCAAAACATCAGCCACGTTGTCGTCTTCAATTCCCTCAACCTGTATTCTCCCTCCTGATGTTTTCTTTGGTCCCAGTCCTTTGTTAATGAAGTCCCACCATTCCTTAGGGTTTTTCTTCTTTAGGTCCTGGATTTCAGTTTTGTAGTAGCTTGTCTTTGCTTCCTTGATAAGCATTTGCACTGTGTTTCTGTATTTTCTCCATGTCATTGTTTCTCCCCATCTGTTGAAAATATTCTGTATTTTCCTGATGGCAGCCTTTATTCTTTCAGTCATCCAGGGCTTGTCAAGTGTTGTTGTTGTTTTCTTATTGGCATGTATACATCAAGTGCAGTTTGAATGCAGGAGTTGAATGTCTCCACCTCATATATGGCAGAACAGTCAGTACTGGCCATACATCGTGCAAAGGTCTCCTTTCTGTTCTGGGTTACCAGATGTCCTTTTTTCCGCTGCACCTCTCTTCTCCCTTCTGATGTTGTGTTTGAAGACAACAGCAGACATTTGTGATCACTGGATCCGAGAGGGGCAAGGACAGTGGGTTGTGTTGATCAGATCTAGGATGGAGTCCCCTCTGTGGTCTTGTCTTCGGCCACTTGTTTCATGTCTGGATGGGAGTTTGTCAGCATCTTGATGGGCAGGTGATTAAAGTCTCCACACAGGATGAGACCCATTTGGGGAGAGGACATCCTGATCACATGGACAGTGATTATGAGATAATCCACAGTGTTCTGCTGCAGTGTTTTGTCATGTGCCCATGGTGGATGTTAGAGCACTCCACTACCAGAGATGAAACTGAGCTGGGGTGTTGTTTAGGACGGAGCTGAAGACACACAAACTCTTCTTTCTCTAGGTCAGTTATTCTTCTCTTTGCCTGCATACTGTGATTCACATACATAGCCACACCCCCTCCTCGCATCCCCTCTCTGGACCTGTCATTTCTGAACAGCTGATAGTCTTTGTCATCAGAACAGCCTCAATTTGTCAGGGCATGGACTCTACAAGGTGTCGAAAGCGTTCCACTGGGATGCTGGCCCATGTTGACTGCAATGGTTCCCACAGTTGTGTCAAGTTGTCTGGCAGTGGATTTCTACTCAGATTAGCTCGTTCCATCTCCTACAACAGATGCACAATTGGATTTGAGATCTGGTGCCTCAGAAGGCCACTGCAGTAACCTGAATTCACTGTCATGTTCGTGGAACCTTTTCTGGACAAGCCTTGTGGCATGGGGCATAATCCTGCTGAAAAAATATATTTGCAGATGGAAAACTTCTGCCATGAAGGGATGCACCTGATTGACAATGAATTTTAGATATCCTGTGGCATTCAAACGTTGCTCCACTTTTATCAAGGGGCCCAATGTCTGCCATGAAAACACACCCCACACCACCACCACCATCCTGCAATGCTGACACACGGCATGGATGCATGTACTCGTGGTTTCCTCAATATCCTAGACCTCTCATTATCTTTACAGTAGGAGCTATCTAAGCACTGCAAAACTGACAAGGTGCACACTGATCAGTTAAGAGATTCTAACATTCTACAACTTTCCCGTACCTCTTCACAGTTCTCTCACAGTGAGAAACAATAGGATTACAAGAGTGTATCCAATCCACTACCACTTCTTATGTATACGTTGGTGTCTTTTTAAATTGCCCAGTCGAGAGAAACTCTTCCCACAGTCAGAGCAGGAGTAAGGCTTCTCTCCTGTGTGTGTTCTCTGATGAAGTTTTTTAGCCCAGCTGATGTTGTGAAGCATTTTACACAGTCAGAGCAGAAGTAAGGCTTCTCTCCTGTGTGTATCCACCCATTGGTGTGATTTCAAGCTTTCCTGCTGAGAGAAACCCTTCCCACAGTCATTGCAGGAATATGGCTTCTCTCCTGTGTGTACGTTCATGTCGTTTTAAGGGGTCCTGTCGAGAGAAACTCTTCCCACAGTCAGAGCAGGAGTATGGCTTCTCTCCTGTGTGTATATATTCATGTATTTTTAAGCTGCCAGATTGAGAGAAACTTAACCCACAGTCAGAGCAGGAGTAAGGCTTCTCTCCTGTGTGTATATGTTCATGTCGTTTTAAGTTGCCAGGTTGCGAGAAGCTTGCCCCACAGTCAGAGCAGGAGTAAGGCTTCTCTCCTGTGTGTGTTCTCTGATGAAGTCTTAGCTCAGTTGATGTTGTGAAGCATTTTACACAGTCAGAGCAGGAGTAAGGCTTCTCTCCTGTGTGTATATGTTCATGTCGTTTTAAGTTGCCAGGTTGTGAGAAGCTTGCCCCACAGTCAGAGCAGGAGTAAGGCTTCTCTCCTGTGTGTGTTCTCTGATGAAGTCTTAGCTCAGTTGATGTTGTGAAGCATTTTACACAGTCAGAGCAGGAGTAAGGCTTCTCTCCTCTGTGTATACGTTCATGTATTTTTAAGCTGCCAGATTGAGAGAAACTTAACCCACAGTCAGAGCAGGAGTAAGGCTTCTCTCCTGTATGTATACGTTTATGTCTTTTTAAGGTGCTCTGATGAGAGAAACTTGCCCCACAGTCAGAGCAGGAGTAAGGCTTCTCTCCTGTGTGTATCCGTTCGTGGGATTTTAAGTTGCCAAGTTTTGAGAAACCCTTCCCACAGACAGAGCAGAAGTAAGGCTTCTCTCCTGTGTGCACTCTCTGATGAACCGTCAGAGTCTGTGATGTAGTGAAATTCTTCCCACAGTCAGTACAGGAAAACAGATTCTCTCCTGTGTGTATTTTTAGCTTTGATAGAATTGGGAAAATCTCCTCACAATGTGGGCAGTGGTGAGACCTCTTAGCTCTGTGATCTTCCTGCTGTTGCTCTCTGGATGTAGAGAATGTCTCAACATGGTCTCCTGTGTGAACAACATCAGAAGAACCAGTCAGTTGATGTGATATACATGTCAATCAAATGTATTTTATGAAGCCCTTTTTACATCAGAAGTTGTCACAAAGTGCTTTATAGAAACCCAGCCAAAAACCCCAAAGAGCAAGCAATGCAGATGAAGAAGCCATATCATCCTCCACTCACCATCACAAGGGTTAGTGTCATCCTCCACTCACTATCACAAGGGTTAGTAACTACACAGACTCATTTAATAGAACTTTAAAACATTGGCAGTTTGTCTACTTCACTTCTTTAGTCTACTCTCTGATCACTCTAGATAGCCCAGTGAATAAAACAAATGCTGGCAATACTGGTGTCAAACCATGTACAGTGAGGGGAAAACAGTATTTGATCCCCTGCTGATTTTGTACGTTTGCCCACTGACAAAGACATGATCAGTCTATAATTTTAATGGTAGGTTTACTTGAACAGTGAGACAGAATAACATAAAAAAAATCCAGAAAAACGCATGTCAAAAATGTTATTAATTGATTTGCATTTGAATGAGGGAAATAAGTATTTGACCCCTCTGCAAAACATGACTTAGTACTTGGTGGCAAAACCCTTGTTGGCAATCAGAGGTCAGACGTTTCTTGTAGTTGGCCACCAGGTTTGCACACATCTCAGGAGGGATTTTGTTCCAATCTTCTTTGCAGATCTTCTCCAAGTCATTAAGGTTTCGAGGCTGACGTTTGGCAACTCGAACCTTCAGCTCCCTCCACAGATTTTCTATGGGATTAAGGTCTGGAGACTGGCTAGGCCACTCCAGGACCTTAATGTGCTTCTTCTTGAGCCACTCCTTTGTTGCTTAGGACGTGTGTTTTGGGTCACTGTCATGCTGGAATACCCATCCACAACCCATTTTCAATGCCCTGGCTGAGGGAAGGAGGTTCTCACCCAAGAATTGACGGTACATGGCCCCGTCCATCGTCCCTTTGATGCGGTGAAGTTGTCCTGTCCCCTTAGCAGAAAAACACCCCCAAAGCATAATGTTTCCACCTCCATGTTTGACGGTGGGGATGGTGTTCTTGGGGTCATAGGCAGCATTCCTCCTCCTCCAAACACAGCGAGTTGAGTTGATGCCAAAGAGCTCCATTTTGGTCTCATCTGACCACAACACTTTCACCCAGTTCTCCTCTGAATCATTCAGATGTTCATTGGCAAACTTCAGACAGCCCTGTATATGTGCTTTCTTGAGCAGGGAGACCTTGCGGGCGCTACAGGTTTTCAGTCCTTCACGGCGTAGTGTGTTACCAATTGTTTTCTTGGTGACTATGGTCCCAGCTGCCTTGAGATCATTGACAAGATCCTCCCGTGTAGTTCTGGGCTGATTCCTCACCATTCTCATGATCATTGCAACTCCACAAGGTGAGATCTGGCATGGAGCCCCAGGCCAAGGGAGATTGAAAGTTATTTTGTGTTTCTTCCATTTGCGAATAATCGCACCAACTGTTGTCACCTTCTCAACAAGCTGCTTGCCGATGGTCTTGTAGCCCATTCCAGCCTTGTGTGGGTCTACAATATTGTCCCTGACATCCTTGGAGAGCTCGTTGGTCTTGGCCATGGTGGAGAGTTTGGAATCTGATTGATTGATTGCTTCTGTGGACAGGTGTCTTTTATACAGGTAACAAGCTGAGATTAGGAGCACTCCCTTTAAGAGTGTGCTCCTAATCTCAGCTCGTTACCTGTATAAAAAGACACCTGGGAGCCAGAAATCTTTCTGATTGAGAGGGGGTAAAATACTTATTTTTGACATGCGTTTTTCTGTATTTCTATGTTGTTATTCTGTCTCTCACTGTTCAAATAAACCTACCATTAAAATTATAGACTGATCATGTCATTGTCAGTGGGCAAACATACAAAATCAGCAGGGGATCAAATCCTTTTTTCCTCACTGTAGGGGTTAAGCTATTGATGGATTCAAGATAAGGTTGTGGTTATTGATCTCAGATTCTCAGTGTCAAAGTAGCCTTTCATTTTGGTCATTTGTGAGGTCTCCAGTCATCTAAAATGATATAGAATTGCATGAAATCCATTTATAAAATAACACATTTTTCCCGGACTCTAGGCTTCTAGGAAATTCCTGGATATTGGCAGGAACTTGAACAAGCTGTGGTACACAGTGATCCAGACCATCCCAAACATGCTCAAAGGGTGACATGTCTGGTGAGTATGCAGGCGATGGAAGAATTGGGACATTTTCAGCATGTTCAATTGTGTACAGATCCTTGCGACATGGGGCCGTGCATTATCATGCTGAAACACGAGGTGATGAAGGTGGATGAATGGCAGGACAACGGGCCTCAGGATCTTGTCATGGCATCTCTGTGCATTCAAACTGTCATCGATAAAATGCAATTGTGTTAGTTGTCTGTAGCTTATGGCATCCCATACCATAACCCCGAAACCACCATGGGGCACTCTGTTCACAACATTGACATCAGCAAACCGCACGCTCACACAACGCCATACACGGTGGTCAGCAGTTGTGAGGCTGGTTGGGCATACTGCACAATTCTCTAAAACAACATTGGAGGCAGCTAATGGTAGAGAAATTAACCTAACATTCTCTGGCAACAGCTCTGGTGGACATTCCTGCAGTCAGCATGCCAATTGCATGCTCCCTCAAAACTTGAGACATCTGTGGCATTGTGTTGTGTGAAAAAACTGCATATTTTAGAGTGGCATTTTTGTATTTGTTAGGGATCCCCATTAGATGCTGCCAAGCACCTCCTCAGCTACTCTTGTCCCCAGCACAAGGTGCACCTGTGTAATGATGATCATGCTATTTAATCAGCTTCATGATATGCCACACCTGTCAGGTGGATGGATTATGTTGGCAAAGGAGAAATGCTCACTAACAGGGATGTAAACAAATTTGTGCACAACATTTTAGAAATAAGTTTGTGTCTGGAACATTTCTGGGATCTTTTATTTCACCTCATGAAACATGGGACCAACACTTGACATGTTGTGTTTATATGGTTGTTCAGTGTATACAGTATTTCTAAAAAAATCATACAAACTATCAATAACAACATTTAAATTAAATCAGCCTGCTTTTCTGTTCTAATCAGGTCCCTACACGGGCTCAGAAGGATCCTGTGAGGGCGGAACATTTTCTGGCAACAGTAGTCCTTGCAGGGCTTCTGCCGTGAAGTCTTGGAGGCCCAAAAACTTCTCAGCTACAGATATAATGATGTCCAGCTTCTTGGACTTATTGTGCAGTAAAATTAATAACTGTGGCTATAAACACTAAAAAAATCCACCTTCAAAATAAGTGTATCCAGATCACTTGATTGACGTACAACATTTGCAACTGGTTGCAGTGCATCCACCGCCATATCTTCTTCAGAACTGTGGCCTCTTGCTACTATAACTCTCTTCACCGCCTCCACATAGGATATTTGCTGTACAGCCCTGATCCTTGACACCTCAACCTCTTTCACCCTAACAGGGCACTCTGGGAATTCAGGAATATGACCCCCACCACAGTTACAACATTTTACATTCACATGCTCTTCAATAACATATTCCTTCCGTCTGCAAACACTTGACATGTGGCCAAACTTTTTACATTTCTTGCATTGCATCAGGTTTTACACAAACTCTCTTATGGGGTATATTATATATCCCAGCTTTACATAGGGTGGTAGATACTCTTCATCAAACATCAATAATAAAGATGAACTTTGCGCCTTTTTCACATTCTCCATACGGGTCAAGTGACGTGCATTTGCATCCTTCTTCTTCGGGATTTGGTTGGCAGAGCGCATTCAACTTTTAGGTGCATACACCGCCACCTACTGTACTGGTGTGTGAGGCCATTCACAGCCTATATACATTAAATTCATTGATACGGTAATTAATACAAAATTGCAGTATTAGCCTGCTCTAAAAAATGTGAGGGTAAATGTTCTTGTTTTGTGCAGATGACTGACCTCCTCAAACCAATTGGCAGTACGCTGTTAACGATTAATTAATTATTAATAAAGCTAAAATCATGCAAATATAACTTGTCTGTGTAAGCAGTATATAGGACAACTAACGGGACTGCCCCGGCAGAGCTCCCGACCGACGTGTACTATGGTGCTTTTAAATTTGTTGGAATCTCTCCAGCTTGCTGATAAAAAAATATCGATTCATGTAAGTTTGACTTTGAGTCCCTTTGTGACGATTTTCCACGACAAAAACCCACCACCCCATTCCACTATTTAACACCATCTAGTCCTACGCCAAACCACTACCACTCAACACCCCCTGCAGCTGTTCTGCAGTAAATCCTCGCAATCCCAAGTACTTCTCTGCCGCTACCACCACAGCCTCTATTTTCTGGGACTTTTTGATCAATTTCTGCAGTACAATTGAAAACCATTACTATAAATGCTAAAAAGCCCACCTTACTGAAGCACATATTCTTCCCATCACTCTCTCTTGGTCTCTGCCTACTCACAGGAATCCTCTCAAGATCCCTCACCCTGTACCCATCTTCCTCTACCACTCCCTTCACTGCTTCTGCTACAACACTTTCTGTACTACTGTAACCCTGGCAACCTCAATCTAATAATAATAATAATAATAAGCCATTTAGCAGACGCTTTTATCCAAAGCAACTTACAGTCATGTGCGCATACATTTTTATGTATGGGTGGTCCCGGGGATCGAACCCACTACCCGTTACAAGTGCCATGCTCTACCAATTGAGCTACAGTTGAGCTATAGAGGACCACAATCTGCCTTTCTCTCACCTGACACCTCAGATATCCAGCCCGTTAGCACCCCCACAACTAACACACAGAACTTTCTCCACCGATACCACACATTTCTTCATCTCATGCCCTCCTGCACACTTGTCACATCTAGGCATCTCACGCCTACACACTGCTGCAACAGGCCCATAAACTTCACACCTAAAACACTGTAGTATTTACGGAACAAAATCGCTCACGGGATAACTGACACTTCCTACCTTGATCTTATCTGGCAGAGACTATGCATCAAAATCCAGCATGACAGATAATGTATTCTCTGTTTCCCCACGCTCTACACCGGATCTACGTCTCACCAAACGGAGGGCGTCACAGACACCTGGAATCTTCCATTTCAACTGCTCATCCTCAACACTTAAACCTAACCCCGTTATCACTCCTTTCAATGCCACCCTGTTCCGGAGAGCAATTCAAGTCACAATTCCTGTCTCTAATCACGTAATCCACAGCGCCCGCTCCCTCTGGACAGAGGAGAAACAATATATCCACTCAGAGTTACCTTCACCAACTCAACAGTCCCTAACCTCTTCTCCACCTAACCTGACACCACATATGTATCCATTCTCACTACAAATCTCACTCCCACTGGGCCAGAATCATCCTTATCATCCTTGGAACGAGGCCCGAACTCAGAGTTCCTCACTGCATGTAATTCATCCTCACTCTCACCAGGTTCCATCTCTGAGCTACTGGAGGACGTATCCCTCTTTATACACTAGACGATAACCCCCCTCACCACACTGCTTCCCTCTACACTCAACTCCTTCTCAGCGTTCATCACTGCACCTGCCACCACAGTTAAGTAGTTTTAAATTGACACAATACCCGTTATCAAAGGTTACAGCTAGAGATGACGTGCTGGAGATTGCAGTGATTTGTTGTTTTGCATGATGTCTACTTTAATGATAATTAGAGTTTTATAATCTGAGAGGAAATAGAGCCGAATATTGCTAAAAGTCACGCCAGGGTAAGCCTACACGAAACACAGCCATTATTTTAAGTGTTTCTAAAATGAATAAAAGGAAAAATGATTGGAACCATTTCCCTGTTTGACCGCTAGGTGTTATGAAACCATTTTTGCAAAAATAATAATAATAAAAAAACTGTATTCAGACTTTACTCAGTACTTTGTTGAAGCTCCTTTGGCAGTGATTACAACCTTGAGTCTTCTTGGGTATGACGCTACAAGCTTGGCATACCTGTATTTGGGGAGTTTCTCTGCAGATCGGAGGGCCTGTTGTCTGGACCTATGGCAGTCTCTATCGGGGTGCCACAGGGTTCAATTCTTGGGCCGACACTTTTCTCCGTGTATATCAATGATGTCGCTCTTGCTGCTGGTGACTCTCTGATCCACCTCTACGCAGACGACACCATTTTGTATACATCTGGCCCTTCATTGGACACTGTGTTAACAAACCTCCAAACGAGCTTCAATGCCATACAACAATCCTTCAGTAGCCTCCAACTGCTCTTAAACACTAGTAAAACTAAATGCATGCTTTTCAATCGAACGCTGCTGGCACCCGCCCACCCGACTAGAATCACCACTCTCGACGGGTCTGACCTAGAGTATGTGGACAACTACAAATACCTAGGTGTCTGGTTAGACTGTAAACTCAACTTCCAGACTCACATAAAGAATCTCCAATCCAAAGTTAAATCTAGAATCGGCTTCCTATTTCGCAATAAAGCCTCCTTCACTCATGCTGCCAAACATGCCCTCGTAAAACTGACTATCCTACCGATCCTTGACTTCGGCGATGTAATTTACAAAATAGCCTCCAACACTCTACTCAGCAAATTGGATGTAGTCTATCACAGTGCCATCCGTTTTGTCTCCAAAGCCCCATACACTACCCACCACTGTGACCTGTACGCTCTTGTTGGCTGGTCCTCACTACATGTTCGTCGTCAAACCCACTGGCTCCAGGCCATCTATAAATCACTGCTAGGCAAATCCCCGCCTTATCTTAGCTCATTGGTCACCATAGCAGCACCCACCCGTAGTCTACGCTCCAGCAGGTATATCTCACTGGTCATTCCCAAAGCCAACACCTCCTTTGGCCGCCATTCCTTCCAGTTCTCTGCTGCCAATGACTGGAACGAATTGCAAAAATCTCTGAAGCTGGAGACTCTTATCTCCCTTAATAACTTTAAGCATCAGTTGTCAGAGCACCTTACCGATCACTGCACCTGTACACAGCCCATCCGAAATTAGCCCACCCAACTACCTCATCCCTATATTATTTATTTTGCGCTTTTGCACCCCAGTATCTCTATTTGCACATAATCTCTTGCACATCTAGCATTCCAGTGTTAATACTATTGTAATTATTCTGCACTATAGCCTATTTATTGCCTTACCTCCATAACTTGCTACATTTGCACACACTGTATATATATTTTCTGTTGTATTTTCTGACTTTTTTTTTTTTTTACCCCATATGTAACTGTTGTTTTTATTGCACTACTTTGCTTTATCTTGGCCAGGTCGCAGTTGTAAATGAGAACCTGTTCTCAACTGGCTTACCTGGTTAAATAAAGGTGAAATAAAAAAATAAAAAAACGTTAACCTCAGGCTTCACTAACTAGCGTTACTGTTTTAGGTGGAGCTATTCTTTGCTACTTTTCAAACAAATACTACGTGATATTTCACATATCATCTTGCTAGAGAGGCCTTTTGTTGTGATATTTCACATATCATCTTGCAAGATATGTATTTTGTTTTGTTTGTGAGAAGTAATGGCAGAGAGAAGGCAGGAGATATTTTGTTTTGTTTAGCGTCGCTTAGGTTAGACTGCTCCCTTTAATGGATCAGTCGTCCACCAGGCTACACTCTACGATTAGGGGGAGGTGGGAGAGGAAGCGTTGATGGTCTCGGTTAGGGAGACATTGGAATGGGGTTCAGTGTTTTACTGTTAGGAAATATCTATGAATGTTTCAACAGATCTTTACATATTTTCCTCAATACAAAATATTAATGTGGTCCTTGTGGTTACTAAACTGATTTTAGATATGCCTTTATGCTATAGCTTATTCCATGTTTACATCTTTGGTTAAATTACTTCAAATGCAAAACTTAAATATATTTTGTGGAATGTCTGTGGAGTTTGTAAACTATCCAAGCTTAAAACAGGTTATTACTAGGCTTAAACAACTTCATTCATCTATTGTGTTCCTACAAGAAACTCACTTGTTGAAGGATGAGCTACTTAAAGTAAGCAGGAGATGACAAGGGCAAGTAGTAGCATCCTGTTTCTCCTCTCATTCTCATGGTGTTATGGTTTTAATTCACTAATCTGTTCCGTTTCAAGTGGATACTATTATAACTGATACAGCTGGTAGATACATTTTGATAAGGGGAACTCTTTTGAATGAGCATATTAATCTGGATAATGTTTATGGTCCTAATGATGATAATCC
This sequence comes from Coregonus lavaretus, assembly GCF_964263955.1. NCBI lineage: Eukaryota > Metazoa > Chordata > Actinopteri > Salmoniformes > Salmonidae > Coregonus > Coregonus lavaretus. The sequence goes on from NW_028158022.1 coordinate 683,425, forward strand.
CAAATTCTTTGAGAATGTATTTCTATTGATAGCCTCCATTCCTGTTAAAGTCCTAATGGCAGGGGACTTTAATTGCACTCTTGATCCTCATCTAGATCGCTCCTCTGGTTTAGACACTTCCCACTCGCAGAGTAGAAAGAAAGTACAGCATTTCATTAAGGATTTAAATCTATGTGAACCTTGGAGGACTCAGAACCCGAGTAAAAGGGAGAATTCATGTTACTCGTCAACATTTAAATCATATTCTCAGGTAGACTACTTTTTAGTTTCTTGCTCATTGCTTCCCAATGTAGCAGGAAGTGGATATGATACTATTGTTTTGAATGACCATTCCCCTGTGTCATTATTCTATAGGGATACAAAACTAGTAAAAGGATCCTCTTGATGGCGTTTGCATCCCAGATGGTTACAGGACCCAGACTTCTTACATTACGTTGGAGTGCATATAGATGTTTATTTGACATTGAACACTGACCAAACGTCAGCGAGTACCAGGTGGGAGGCTTTCAAAGCACATATTTGAGGGCAAATTATACGTTTTACCAGTTTCAAATCTAATAAAATCAGAAAATGAGACGGAGAGCAAAATGAGAGAATTGGAGAGGGAAGCTTTTTTGGATAACTCAGTAGAAGTAAACAAGGAATGATTTGGTCTTAAAGCTCAGTATGAAGAACTTCCCACCTCAAAGGCTGCAAACAGCTTAACTAGGCAGAAACAGTCCTTCTGTGATCAAGGTGAAAAACCTGGTAAATTGCTGGCATGGCACATTAAGAAGTAAAATTCAGCCTTTAATGCAATTCATAATTTACAAGGACAATTATCAATGGATCCTGTAGAAATAAACCAAACATTTGCTTCCTACTACAACACACTTTACAACTCTGAATCTCCTGAGAACTGAACTAATCAGGTCTTGATTTTCCCTCTACTTCAGAAGACACTAAATTGGATCTGGAAAAGGAATTGGATGGTGTTGAAATATCTGATGCTATTTTCGATATGAAGGGAGGTTAAGCGGAAGGTCCAGATGGGCTCCCAATAGATATTTAAGGACAAACTTCTAGGTCCACTTTTGGATATGTACAGTGCATTAAGAAAGTACTCAGACCCCTTGATTTTTTCGACAATTTGTTACGTTACAGCCTTCTTCTGAAATGAATTAAATAAAAAAAATCCTCATCAATCTACACACAATACCTCATAATGGCAGGTAGCTTAGTGGGGAAGAGCGTTGTGCCAGTAACCGAAAGGTCGCTGGTTCTAATCCCCGAGCCGACTAGGTGAAAAATCTGTCGATGTGCCCTTAAGCAAGGCACTTAACCCTAATTGCTCCTGTAAGTTGCTCTGGATAAGAGCGCCTGCTAAATGACTAAAATGTAAATGTAAAATGTAATGACAAAGTGAAAACAGGTTTAGACATTTTTGCAAATTTATTAAAAATAAAAACAGCAGAAATACCTTGTTTACATAAGTATTCAGACCCTTTGCTATGAGACTTGAAATTGAGCTCAGGTGGATCCTGTTTCCATTGATCATCCTTGAGATGTTTCTAGAACTTAATTGCAGTCCAACTGTGGTAAATTCAATTGATTGGAGATGATTTGGAAAGTCACACAACTGTCTATATAGGTGACCAAGAACATGATGGTCACTCTGACAGAGCTCCAGAGTTCCTCTATGGAAATGTGAGAACCTTCCAGAAGGAAAACCATCTCTTCAGCACTCCACCAATCAGGCCTTTATGGTAGAGTGGCCAGACGGAAGCCACTCCTCAGTAAAAGGCACATGACAGCCCGCTTGGAGTTTGCCAAAAGGCACCTAAAGGACTCGGACCATAAGAAACAAGATTCTCTGGTCTGATGAAACCAAGATTGAACTTCTTGGCCTGAATGACAAGCATCACGTCTGGAGGAAACCTGGCACCATCCTTATGGTGAAGCATGGTGGTGGAAGCATCATGCTGCGGGGATGTTGTTCAGCGGCAGGGACTGGGAGCCTGATCAGGATCGAGGGAAAGATGATTGGAGCAAAGTACAGAGAGATCCTTGATGAAAACCTGCTCCAGTGCGTTCAGGACCTCAAGACCGTGGCGAATGTTCACCTTCCAACAGGACAACGACCCTAAGCACACAGCCAAGACAACGCAGGAGTGGCTTCGGGACAAGTCTCTGAATGTCCTTGAGTGGCCCAGCCAGAGCCGGGACTTAAACCCAATCGAACATCTCTGGAGACCTGAAAATAGCTGTGCAGCGACGCGCCCCATCCAACCTGACAGAGCTTGAGAGGATTTGCAGAGAAGAATGGGAGAAACTCCCCAAATACAGGTGTGCCAAGGTTATAGCGTCATACACATTAAGACTTTGGCTGTAATCACTGCCAAAGGTGCTTAAACAAAGTACTGAGTAAAGGGTCTGAATACTTATGTAAATGTGATTGTTCAGTTGTTGTTGTTTTTGCAACAACTGATAAAAACACGTTTTTGCTTTGTCATTATGGGGTATTGTGTGTAGATTGATGAGGGAAAAAAAACAATTTAATCAATTTTACAATAAGGCTGTAAAGTAACAAATTGTTGAAAAAGTCAAGGGGTCTGAATACTTTCCGAATGCACTGTATATAGACAGGTGTGTGCCTTTCCAAATCATGTCCAACAAACTTAGTTAGATAGAACCTGCTCTTACCGTGAGAAACAGATTTCCCAATCTTCTTCTCCTCTTCTTCATCTTTAATGTTGACATTCAGCTCCAGTGTTTGACTGCAGTCTTCCAGCTTCACTGATGCCATCTCTGGATCCTGCTTAGCAAACTGGGCTCCACTGTCACAATCAGGACCCAGTAACTGTCGGTTTGGACTCAGTGTGGAAGGAGAGAGGCAGGCTTGGTTTGTCCTCACTGTTGATGTTACCGGCCTCAAACTTAATCTGAGTCGTCCAGTATAGAGAAACGGACACAAAAGTTAGTCTTGACATTTCTGGCACTTTCTTTATTCTCTAAAAATATATTAGATCAGGTAGCTAAGCATTGACAACAAACCATTTATTAATTTCACATTAGACACAAATTGCACACTTTGAATTAAACCATGTAAGTGCACTTAACCTATAGTAGATTTCAGAAATTCTCATAAATGACTCAAAAACCATTTAGTACAAGGTTGCAGTTTGTTTTAGGCAGCACTATGTAATATTTTCCTGAATAACCTTGTCTTCACTGTATTATTTCAATCAAAAAACAATTGTATTTCCCGTTCTCACCATAATAACAATTATTGATAAAGATAGAAACAACTGAATGTGTCTGAATATGGGAAAAGGGAAGGGGTCTGAATACTTTCCGAATCCACTGTAAGAAATTGGCAACTCGTTCTCATTCTGAGAAATAAGGTAGGCCACTTGATTTCAACATCTGAACAAAGTGGACAGGCTAAGATTATTTTCAAACAGTTGGAGACAGACAGAATGGTGTGTTCATAACAACTCAACTGTTCAACCTTGTTAGCAAACAGATCCAAGTTGGCTAAACCTGAAATATAAAGATCAGCTGGCTAATCACTAGCACATGAGCTTGAGAGATTGTTGATGAGACCTGTGTTAATTGTCTATAGCCTAATGCCTGCTACAATAAATTAGTCAATTTGTAACAAAAAATTGCATTTTCATAGACCAACTTGAAAGCCAGATCAGTGATTATTGCCCACAAAAAAAAAGCAGGTTAAACTATTTTTTATAAAATAATACAATAATTAGTGGGTCTTATTGGTTGTGGATGGCTTATATTCAGCCTAGGTATAACTTCACAAGCCCTGAATTCATTAGATTATAGCTGACTGTTTGAAATGCTGTGTATTTGACCTTTAATTGTACAAGCTTACTTAGAGAAAAACAAAATCGAGATATATATCGTGAATCGCCCATACGTTTTAAAAAAATCAAGATACAGCTGTATGATTTTTAGTCCATATAGCCCAGCCATAACAGAGTACAGACAAACTTGAAATCACTGATTATCATGACAATTTAGCTGACATGGTTAAACTCCCGGACAACAGTGGTTTCAGAGTCCTGCAATAGAGTGAAGACGCTAATATTTGTATAAGGGCACGACAAAGCCTATTCCCCCTCAGGAGACTGAAAAGATTTGGCATGGGTCCTCAGATCCTCAAAAAATTCTACAGCTGCACCATCCTGACTGGTTGCATCACCAAAAAAACAAGAATCGACATTAGAAAGTTCATTTATAGTTCAAAACATATTTAGGGTGTTTTTTCCTTACTGAAGAGTTGGCAACACTGAATTTGTGGCCCGCTTCACATCCGTAGGGACAAGCGGGTACCAGGGCTGCGTCCAGCAGGAGGACAGAGACGTTGGCCACGATCAGATACAAATGTATTATGTAGAACAAACATGCCTCTGATTCTAATTAATCATGTCACTTCTATTCAGGGCATTTCTATCTGCAACTTTCCAAAACGTTTTTGTACTGAACATGCCCAGGCGAAACGCACTGACCTATATACGAACCTGGAAAGCCTCACAAATGAACACGTGTAATGGACCCAGCGCCATGTGCTGGTAAAATATATTTTATCACGTTCTTCAATCACTCAGACTGACACAAACATTACACAAAACCTTTCCCAAACGTGATAATACCTTGACTGATTTGTTATCTAACATGTTATGACATTATTTCGATATTAGACCGTTTAAAAGTACCCTATTTGGTAAAAGACCAAGTCCATATTATTGCAAGAACAGCTCAAATAAGCAAAGAGAAACAACAGTCCATCATTACTTTAAGACATGAAGGTCAGTCAATATGGAACATTTCAAGAACTTTGAAAGTTTCTTCAAGTGCATTCGCAAAAACCATCAAGCGCTATGATGAAACTGGCTCTCATGAGAACCGCCACAGGAAAGGAAGACCCTGAGTTACCTCTGCTGCAGGGGATAAGTTCATTAGAGTTACCAGCCTCAGAAATTGCAGCCCAAATAAATGCTTCACAGACTTCAAGTAACAGACACATCAACATCAACTGTTCAGTTTGCATCACTTTCAATGAGGGCCTTTTATTTTGAGGACGAACCGCAAATTCCACTATTGTGGCTAATCATTATTATGACTAGCTTCACATACATAGGGACAAGCAGGTACCAGGGCTGCGTCCAGCAGGAGGACGGAGACGTTGGCCACGATCAGATACAAATGTATTATGTAGAACAAACATGCCTCTGATTCTAATGAATCATGTCACTTCTATTCGGGGCATTTCTATCTGCAACTTTCCAAAACGTTTTTGTACTGAACATGCCCAGGCGAAACGCACTGACCTATATACGAACCTGGAAAGCCTCACAAATGAACACGTGTAATGGACCCAGCGCCATGTGCTTGTAAAATATATTTTATCACGTTCTTCAATCACTCAGACTGACACAAACATTACACAAAACATTTCCCAAACGTGATAATACCTTGACTGATTTGTTATCTAACATGTTATGACGTTATTTCGATATTAGGCAGTTTAAAAGTGCTATTACATACCTGTAGTAATAAAGAGAAACGGAAAGCACAGTCATGTGGTTTGCTTTGTTCTGAAGAATGTTGCGCGCCTCCCCGGAAGTTCCTGTTCCCCAACTACCACAATGCAACAGCGCCATCTTCTTCTTCTTCTGTGGGTTTTATGGCAGACTACATCCAAAAGTTGCATTGCCGCCACCAACTGGACGGTTTGAAACCACAAAATAAATTAAATAAAAAATAAATCCAGACTTAATAGTGATACTAACTTACTCCACCCTAATAAAAATAGTACATTGCCAAAACAAACAAAACTCCAATTTCTTCCTTCCTTTAAATCTCCATATCTCCCTTCTCAGTCTCTAGGACCTGAGATGGTAGTACGGCTTTTGACAATATTCCATGTAACTCTTTTGCCAATAAATCTTTCAGCCCCAGGAACCGTTCTGCCGCAACCACAATGATTTCTATCTTCCTAGATCTTTTCTCCACCTTGGCAGTGCCGTTAATCACCATTGCGATAAAGGCCACAAAGTCCACCTTTTTAACCTTTAAAATGTCAGGATCATCTTGTTGAAAGGCAACCCCTGCAGCTTGCATTGAAGGCTTATCCACCACCATTATATTTACTGTAAAGATAACCCCCAGCAACTACAATGATTCAGTAGATCAGTAATGTTACAGTACTCTAGCATGTCTCACAGCTGCTTATGCTGACAAAACATGTTAGTGAATAGGTCAGATTTAGCTTTGTGATGCTCATTTAAACTTCCTGTCTTGTTCAGCTTCAGAAAAACAATAAATATGTCACTTCAAACATAGTTTTTTGGTAATTCATTACACAAAAGAGACGAGCTTGACTAGTACAAATTCATATACAGTGGGGGAAAAAATATTTAGTCAGCCACCAATTGTGCAAGTTCTCCCACTTAAAAAGATGAGAGAGGTCTGTAATTTTCATCATAGGTACACGTCAACTATGACAGACAAATTGAGGAAATAAATTCCAGAAAATCACATTGTAGGATTTTTAATGAATTTATTTGCAAATTATGGTGGAAAATAAGTATTTGGTCACCTACAAACAAGCAAGATTTCTGGCTCTCACAGACCTGTAACTTCTTCTTTAAGAGGCTCCTCTGTCCTCCACTCGTTACCTGTATTAATGGCACTTGTTTGAACTTGTTATCAGTATAAAAGACACCTGCCCACAACCTCAAACAGTCACACTCCAAAATCCACTATGGCCAAGACCAAAGAGCTGTCAAAGGACACCAGAAACAAAATTGTAGACCTGCACCAGGCTGGGAAGACTGAATCTGCAATAGGTAAGCAGCTTGGTTTGAAGAAATCAACTGTGGGAGCAATTATTAAGAAATGGAAGACAAACAAGACCACTGATAATCTCCCTCGATCTGGGGCTCCACGCAAGATCTCACCCCGTGGAGTCAAAATGATCACAAGAACGGTGAGCAAAAATCCCAGAACCACACGGGGGGACCTAGTGAATGACCTGCAGAGAGCTGGGACCAAAGTAACAAAGCCTACCATCAGTAACACACTACGCCGCCAGGGACTCAAATCCTGCAGTGCCAGATGTGTCCCCCTGCTTAAGCCAGTACATGTCCAGGCCCGTCTGAAGTTTGCTAGAGTGCATTTGGATGATCCAGAAGAGGATTGGGAGAATGTCATATGGTCAGATGAAACCAAAATAGAACTTTTTGGTAAAAACTCAACTCGTCGTGTTTGGAGGACAAAGAATGCTGAGTTGCATCCAAAGAACACCATACCTACTGTGAAGCATGGGGGTGGAAACATCATGCTTTGGGGCTGTTTTTCTGCAAAGGGACCAGGACGACTGATCCGTGTAAAGGAAAGAATGAATGGGGCCATGTATCGTGAGATTTTGAGTGAAAACCTCCTTCCATCAGCAAGGGCATTGAAGATGAAACGTGGCTGGGTCTTTCAGCATGACAATGATCCCAAACACACCGCCCGGGCAACGAAGGAGTGGCTTCGTAAGAAGCATTTCAAGGTCCTGGAGTGGCCTAGCCAGTCTCCAGATCTCAACCCCATAGAAAATCTTTGGAGGGAGTTGAAAGTCTGTGTTGCCCAGCGACAGCCCCAAAACATCACTGCTCTAGAGGAGATCTGCATGGAGGAATGGGTCAAAATACCAGCAACAGTGTGTGAAAACCTTGTGAAGACTTACATAAAACGTTTGACCTGTGTCATTGCCAACAAAGGGTATATAACAAAGTATTGAGAAACTTTTGTTATTGACCAAATACTTATTTTCCACCATAATTTGCAAATAAATTCATTAAAAATCCTACAATGTGATTTTCTGGATTTTTTTTCCTCATTTTGTCTGTCATAGTTGACGTGTACCTATGATGAAAATTACAGGCCTCTCTCATCTTTTTAAGTGGGAGAACTTGCACAATTAGTGGCTGACTAAATAATGTTTTCCCCCACTGTACATATACAGTGGCTTGCGAAAGTATTCACCCCCCTTGGCATTTTTCTTATTTTGTTGCCTTACAACCTGGAATTAAAATTGATTTTTTGGGTGGGGTTTGTATCATTTCATTTACACAACATGCCTACCACTTTGAAGATTCATAATTGTTTTTATTGTGAAACAACGCACTTGAGCGTGCATAACTATTCACGCATAACTATTCACTTCACCAATTTGGACTATTTTGTGTATGTCCATTACATGAAATCCAAATAAAGATCCATTTAAATTACAGGTTGTAATGCAGCAAAATAGGAAAAAACGCCAAGTGGGATGAATACTTTTGCAAGGTACAGTCACAGTGAAAGTCTACACACCACTTTACATTTTGCTAGCTTAAATCTTAATAGAGATTCAATATAGTTTTTATCCTGCCGACCTACAAAAACTATCCCACATTTTCAGTGTAAGAAAATTGTACAACAATTTTCCTTCTAAAGATATCCAGTAGTTTTGATTACATATATTTTCACACCCCATGAAACAGTTCTACAGCAACTTTACATGTGTGTTGTAGCTTGTAAGTAACTAACTAGAGGTTTATACACTAGATCTAATATGGAAGAACTGAATACAACCATAAGAACCATTCATACTGTCAGATCTAATATGGAAGAACTGAATACAACCATAAGAACCATTCATACTGTCAGATATAATATGGAAGAACTGAATACAACCATAAGAACCATTCATACTGTCAGATCTAATATGGAAGAACTGAATACAAAAGAGAAGGAGAGGTTGACCAGGACAAATTAATGTACAAACATTATTTTTCATTGGCAGATCAATGCAGTTTTCCAAACATAATCATCATCAGTTGTTTTGTAAGATTTTAACTAACTGAACAAAAATATAAACACAACATTCAACAATTTTACTGGGGTACAGTTCATATAAGGAAATAAATCAATTGAAATACATTCATTAGGCCCTAATCTATGGATTTCACATGACAGGGGCCCACCCATCAGCCAATAAGAATAATTTTCCCCACTAAAAGGGCTTTATTACAGATAGAAATACTCCTCAGTTTCATCAGCTGTCCGGGTGGCTGATCTCAGATAATCCTGCAGGTTAAGATGCCAGATGTGGAGGTCCTGGGCTTGCACGGTTACACGTGGTCTGCGGCTGTGAAGCCAGTTGGACGTTCTGCCAAATTCTCGGTAGAGAAATGTACATTCAATTCTCTGGCAACAGCTTGTGAACATTCCTGCAGTCAGCATGCCAGTTGCGCACTCCCTCAAAATGTAGACATCTGTGGCATTGTGTTGTGTGACAAAACTGCACATTTCAGAGTGGCCTTTTATTGTACCCAGCACAAGGTGCACCTGTGTAATGATCATGCTGTTTAATCAGCTTCTTGATATGCCACAACTCGCAGGTGGATTGATTATCTTGGCAAAGGAGAAATGCTCACTAACAGAAATGGAAACCAATTTGTGCACCAAATTTGAGAGAAATAAGCTTTTTGTGCGTATGGAAAATATCCGGGATCTTTTATTTCAGCTCATGAAACATGGGACCAACACTTTACATGTCAAGTTTATATATTTTTTCAGTATAGTTTTAGAAGACAATTCACTAAATACGTAGTCATTTCATTTTGTCACATGTTTGGTAAACAACAGGTGTAGACTAACAGTGAAATGTTGACCAACAATGGAGAACACAATACAACAATTATAATAATAGGAAAAAGATTGTAGCACAAGGAATTAATACACGATGAGCAATGGTAGCTTGGCTATATACATGGGGTGCCAATACCTAGTCAATGGTAGCTTGGCTATATACATGGGGTGCCAATACCTAGTCAATGATAGCTTGGCAATATACATGGGGTGCCAATACATAGTCAATGGTAGCTTGGCTATATGCATGGGGTGCCAATACCTAGTCAATGGTAACTTGGATACATGGGGTGCCAATACCTAGTCAATGTTAGGTTGGCTATATACATGGGGTGCCAATACCTAGTCAATGGTAGCTTGGCTATATACATGGGGTGCCAATACCTAGTCAATGGTAGCTTGGCTATATACAGTGCAATCTGAAAGTATTCAGAGCCCTTGACTTTTTCCACATTTTATTACGTTACAGCCATATTCTAATGTTGGTTAAATCATTTTTTCCCCTCATCAATCTACACACAATACCCCATAATGTCAAAGCAAAATACAGGTTTTTAGACATTTTTCACCTTTGGCAGCGATTACAGCATCGAGTCTTCTTGGGTATGATGCTACAAGCTTGGCACACCTGCATTTGGGGAGTTTCATTCATTCTTCTCTGCAGATCCTCTCAAACTCTATCAGGTTGGATGGGGAGCGTTGCTGCACAGCTATTTTCTGGTCTCTCCGGAGATGTTCAATCGGGTTCAAGTCTGGGCTCTGGCTGGGCCAGGTGAACCTTCGCCCCAGTCTGAAGTCCTGAGCGCTCTGGAGCAGGTTTTCATCAAGGATCTCTCTGTACTTTGCTCCGTTCATTATTCCCTCGATCCTGACTAGTCTCCCCAGTCCCTGCCTCTGAAAAAACATCCGCACAGCATGATAGTGCCACGACCATGCTTCACCGTAGGCATGGTGCCAGGTTTCCTCCAGAAGTGATGCTTGGTATTCAGGCCAAAGAGTTCAATCTTGGTAACAACAGACCAGAGAATCTTGTTTCATGGTCAGAGTCCTTTAGGTGCCTTTTGGCAAACTCCAAGCGGGCTGAACTCTGGAGCTCTATCAAAGTTATCATCGGGTTCTTGGTTACCTCCCTGACCAAGGCCCTTCTCCTCCAATTGCACAGTTGGCCGGGCGGACAGCTCTAAGAAGAATCTTGGTGATTCCAAACTTCTTCCATTTAAGAATGGAGGAGGCCACGGTGTTCTTGGGGACCTTCAATGCTGCAGACATTTTTTGGAACCCTTCCCCAGATCTGTGCCTCATCACAATCTTGTCTCGGAGCTCTACGGACAATTCCTTCAACCTCATGGCTTGGTTTTTGCTCTGTCATGCAATGTCAACTGTGGGATGTTATATAGACAGGTGTGTGCCTTTTCAAACCACGTCCAATCAATTGAATTTATCTCAGGTGGACTCCAATCAAGTTGTAGAAACATCTCAAGGAATATCAATGGAAACAGGATGCACCTGAGCTAAATTTCGAGATTCATAGCAAAGGGTCTGGAATACAAATGTAAATACGGTTTTGCAAAAATGTCTAAACCTGTTTCCACTTTGTCATTATTGGGTATTGTGTGTAGATTGATGAGGGATTTTTGTTGTTGTTTGTAAAAAAAATAAAATCATTTTTACAATAAGGCTGTACCTTATTTTTTTGTTGAAAAAGTCAAGGGGTCTGAATACTTTCAGAATGCACTGTATAGACAAACTATTTCACTTTAAACACTGTTATATTTATGCACAAGAGAAAAGGTTGCCCAGCACAAATTAATGTACAAACATGATTTTTCATTACATATTTGTAATTTAGCAGATGCTCTTATCTAGAGCGACTTATAGGACCAATTTTTTGCCCTAGTTGGCTCGGGATTCAAACCAGCGACCTTTCAGTTACTGGCCCAACACTCTAAACCGCTAGGCTACCTGTTAAATACATAACACAATATGTGACATAAGTAGAATACAGAACACTTGAAACATTACAGGCCATTTTTCATGATGGAAATTGAAATATTAAAATGTGATTTAAAAAAAGCAGTGGGTAGAGTGGCGTTTCGCAGGCGGTTTGTACGGGCAGTTATACAGGACAGTTTGTGGCTGTTTCTCAGGAGCCTGGTGGTGCAGTTACCTCTTCTTGGAGGGAGCAGGTCATTCAGTGGATGGTCAAGAGTGTGCATGTCCTTCACCAGGTGCACTGCAGCCTGTTCTCGCCTGCTCTGCAGTGACGGGAGCTGTGGTTGGACTACTCCACCTCTGGAGATGATCCTCAAGGCCCTCCTCTGCACCCTGTCTAGTTGGGCCTGCTGCTTTTTACTGCATCCAACTAACAGCAATCCACCGTATTCCAGAACAGTCAAAAAGGCGTTTCGAGACCTTTCTCACTGTCTGCTCCACATGTCACCACTGAGGTTAGAGTCTAGATTAAAATCAAGATACTTGGTTGTTGTTACCACTGGTACTTCCTGTCTTCCTAGGATTAGTGGTGCAGGTTGTGGATGGTCCTCTGACCAAGGGCTAAATGTGCCAGTTGCCATCACCCTCTGCCCTCTTTCGGTGGTGTAGCTGTGGAGCCAGGCTAGTAACCTTGGACACAGTTCAATGTCAGACAGATGTTGCAGGAACTATGGGTGATCTACTCCATCAAAGGCTTTGGACACATCAGCCAGTAACACCCTCACCATTGTTGGGTTTATGGAGTCTGTAGCTGTCAGCCAGGAGTATGTGGCTTTCACAAGGGCGGTAGTAGTGCTGGACTTTGGGAGGTAGTCATACTGAATCGTGCACTCAGATAACACCTCCTACTGGCAGGGGACAGTTATAACAATGTGTTTGATGACAGGGGCTAGATCTTCTGCATGCTCTTTAGTAGCCAGGCTGGAATTCCATCAGGCCCACATTCTTTACGTGCTCTGAGTCTGTTCAGAGCTTGCTTTAACTGGCCAATGCTGCACAGCTCAACCTGCCTTGTAGACATGGGCAGGGGGAAGATGGCAAGAGGTGTGGTGCTTGTCCATGCCTCAGCAAAGAAGCCATTCAAAACATCAGCCACGTCGTCGTCTTCAATTACCTCGACCTGTATTCTCCCTCCTGATGTTCTTTGGTACCAGTCCATTGTTAATGAAGTCCCACCATTCCTTAGGGTTTTTCTTCTTTAGGTCCTGGATTTCAGTTTTGTAGAAGATTGTCTTTGCTTCCTTGATAATCATTTGCACTGTGTTTCTGTATTTTCTCTATGTCATTGTTTCTCCCCATCTGTTGAAAATATTCTGAATTTTCCTGATGGTAGCTTTATTCTTTCAGTCATCCAGGGCTGGTCCAGTATTGTTGTTTTCTTATTTCTTATTGACATGCATACATCAAGTGCAGTTTGAATGCAGGAGTTGAATGTCTCCACCTCATATATGGCAGACCAGTCAGTACTGGCCATACATCGTGCAAAGGTCTCCTTTCTGTTCTGAGTTACCAGATGTCCTTTTTTCCGCTGCACCTCTCTTCTCCCTCCTGATGTTGTGTTTGGAGAGAACAGCAGACATTTGTGATCACTGGATCCGAGAGGAGCAAGTACAGTGGGTTGTGTTGATCAGATCTAGGCTGGAGTTCCCTCTGTGGTCTTGTCTTTGACCACTTGTTTCATGTCTGGATGGGAGTTTGTCAGCATCTTGATGGGCAGGTGATTAAAGTCTCCACACAGGATGAGACCCATTTGGGGAGAGGACATCCTGATCACATGGACAGTGATTATGAGATAATCCACAGTGTTCTGCTGCAGTGTTTTGTCATGTGCCCATGGTGGATGTTAGAGCACTCCACTACCAGAGATGAAACTGAGCTGGGGTGTTGTTTAGGACGGAGCTGAAGACACTCAAACTCTTCTTTCTCTAGGTCAGTTATTCTTCTCTTTGCCTGCATACTGTGATTCACATACATAGCCACGCCCCCTCCTCGCATCCCCTCTCTGGACCTGTCATTTCTGAACAGCTGATAGTCTTTGTCATCAGAACAGCCTCAATTTGTCGGGGCATGGACTCTACAAGGTGTCGAAAGCGTTCCACTGGGATGCTGGCCCATGTTGACTGCAATGCTTCCCACAGTTGTGTCGAGTTGTCTGGCAGCGGATTTCTACTCAGAATAGCTCGTTCCATCTCCTACAACAGATGCACAATTGGATTGAGATCTGGTGCCTCGGAAGGCCACTGCAGTAACCTGAATTAACTGTCATGTTTCTGGAACCTTTTCTGGACAAGCCTTGTGGCATGGGGCATAATCCAGCTGAAAAAATATATTTTCAGATGGATACACTGCTGCCATGAAGGGATGCACCTGATTGACAATGATTTTTAGATATCCTGTGGCATTCAAACGTTGCTCCACTTTTATCAAGGGGCCCAATGTCTGCCATAAAAACACACCCCACACCACCACCACCATCCTGCAATGCTGACACACGGCATGGAGGCATGTACTCGTGGTTTCCTCAATATCCTAGCCCTCATTATCTTTACAGTAGGAGCTATCTAAGCACTGCAAAACTGACAAGGTGCACACTGATCAGTTAAGAGATGCTAACATTCTACAACTTTCCCGTTCCTCTGCACAGTTCTCTCACAGTGAGAAACAATAGGATTACAATAGAGTGTATCCCATCCACTACCACTTCTTATGTATACGTTGGTGTCTTTTTAAATTGCCAGATATGTAGAATCTCATCTCACAGTCAGAGCAGGAGTATGGCTTCTCTCCTGTGTGTGTTCTCCGATGAAGTCTTAGCTCAGTTGATGTTGTGAAGCATTTTACACAGTCAGAGCAGGAGTAAGGCTTATCTCCTGTGTGTATCCGTTGGTGTGATTTCAAGCTTTCCTGCTGAGATAAACTTTTCCCACAGTCAGAGCAGGAGTAAGGCTTCTCTCCTGTATGTATACGTTCATGTTGTTTTAAGGTGTCCAGTCGAGAGAAACCATTCCCACAGTCAGAGCAGGAGTAAGGCTTCTCTCCTGTGTGTATACGTTCATGTATTTTTAAGGGGCCCAGTCGAGAGAAACGCTTCCCACAGTCAGAGCAGGAGTAAGGCTTCTCTCCTGTGTGTGTTCTCTGATGAAGTCTTAGGTTAGTTGATGTTGTGAAGCATTTTACACAGTCAGAGCAGGAGTAAGGCTTCTCTCCTGTGTGTATACGTTCATGTATTTTTAATTTGCCAGATTGAGAGAAACTCTTCCCACAGTCAGAGCAGGAGTAAGGCTTCTCTCCCGTGTGTATACGTTCATGTATCTTTAAGGGGCCCAGTTGAGAGAAACGCTTCCCACAGTCAGAGCAGGAGTAAGGCTTCTCTCCTGTGTGTGTTCTCTGATGAAGTCTTAGCTTAGTTGATGTTGTGAAGCATTTTACACAGTCAGAGCAGGAGTAAGGCTTCTCTCCTGTGTGTATCCTTTGGTGTGATTTCAAGTTTTCCTGCTGAGAGAAACTCTTCCCACAGTCAGAGCAGGAGTAAGGCTTCTCTCCTGTGTGTATACGTTTATGTATTTTTAATTTGCCAGATTGAGAGAAACTCTTCCCACAGTCAGAGCAGGAGTAAGGCTTCTCTCCTGTGTGTATCCTTTGGTGTGATTTCAAGTTTTCCTGCTGAGAGAAACTCTTCCCACAGTCAGAGCAGGAGTAAGGCTTCTCTCCTGTATGTATACGTTCATGTTGTTTTAAGGTGTCCAGTCGAGAGAAACCCTTCCCACAGTCAGAGCAGGAGTAAGGCTTCTCTCCTGTATGTATACGTTCATGTGTTTTTAAGTGGCCCAGTTGAGAGAAACTTGCCCCACAGTCAGAGCAGGAGTAAGGCTTCTCTCCTATGTGCACTCTCTGATGAACGGTCAGAGCCTTTGATGTTGTGAAATTCTTCCCACAGTAAGTACAGGAATTCAGATTCTCTCCTGTGTGTATTTGTAGGTGTATTTTTAACTTTGATAGAATTGAGAAATTCTCCTCACAATGTGGGCAGTGGTGAGACCTCTTAGCTCTGTGATCTTCCTGCTGTTGCTCTCTGGATGTAGAGAATGTCTCAACATGGTCTCCTGTGGGAACAACATCAGAAGAACCAATCAGTTGGTGTGATATACATGTCAATCAAATGTATTTGATGAAGCCCTTTTTACATCAGAAGTTGTCACAAAGTGCTTTATAGAAACCCAGCCAAAAACCCCAAAGAGCAAGCCTTGCAGATGTAGAAGCCATATCATCCTCCACTCACTATCACAAGGGTTCGTAACTACACAGACTCATTTAATAGAACTTTAAAACATTGGTAGTTTGTCTACTTCACTTCTTTAGTCTACTATCTGATCACTCTAGATAGCCCAGTGAATAAAACAAATGCTGGGAATACTGGTGTCAAACCATGTACAATGAGGGAAAAAAGTATTTGATTCCCTGCTGATTTTGTACGTTTGCCCACTGACAAAGACATGATCAGTCTATAATTTTAATGGTAGGTTTATTTGAACAGTGAGAGACAGAATAACAACAAAGAAATCCAGAAAAACGCATGTCAAAAATGTTATAAATTGATTTGCATTTTAATGAGGGAAATAAGTATTTAATGGGCCTCAGGATCTTGTCATGGCATCTCTGTGCATTCAAACTGCCATCGATAAAATGCAATTGTATTAGTTGTCTGTAGCTTATGCCATGCCATACAGTGGGGGGAAAAAAGTACTTAGTCAGCCACCAATTGTGCAAGTTCTCCCACTTAAAAAGATGAGAGAGGCCTGTAATTTTCATCATAGGTACACGTCAACTATGACAGACAAAAAGAAAAAAAAATCCAAAAAATCACTTTGTAGGATTTTTTATGAATTTATTTGCAAATTATGGTGGAAAATAAGTATTTGGTCACCTACAAACAAGCAAGATTTCTGGCTCTCACAGACCTGTAACTTCTTTAAGAGGCTCCTCTGTCCTCCACTCGTTACCTGTATTAATGGCACCTGTTTGAACTTGTTATCAGTATAAAAGACACCTGTCCACAACCTCAAACAGTCACACTCCAAACTCCACTATGGCCAAGACTAAAGAGCTGTCAAAGGACACCAGAAACAAAATTGTAGACCTGCACCAGGCTGGGAAGACTGAATCTGCAATAAGTAAGCAGCTTGGTTTGAAGAAGTCAACTGTGGGAGCAATTATTAGGAAATGGAAGACATACAAGACCACTGATAATCTCCCTCGATCTGGGGCTCCACGCAAGATCTCAACCCGTGGGGTCAAAATGATCACAAGAACGGTGAGCAAAAATCCCAGAACCACACGGGGGACCTAGTGAATGACCTGCAGAGAGCTGGGACCAAAGTAACAAAGCCTACCATCAGTAAACACTACGCCGAAGGGACTCAAATCCTGCAGTGCCAGACGTGTCCCCCTGCTTAAGCCAGTACATGTCCAGGCCCGTCTGAAGTTTGCTAGAGTGCATTTGGATGATCCAGAAGAGGATTGGGAGAATGTCATATGGTCAGATGAAACCAAAATATAACTTTTTGGTAAAAACTCAACTCGTCGTGTTTGGAGGACAAAGAATGCTGAGTTGCATCCAAAAGAACACCATACCTACTTTGAAGCATGGGGGTGGAAACATCATGCTTTGGGGCTGTTTTTCTGCAAAGGGACCAGGACGACTGATCTGTGTAAAGGAAAGAATGAATGGGGCCATGTATTGTGAGATTTTTTGTGAAAACCTCCTTCCATTAGCAAGGGCATTGAAGATGAAACGTGGCTGGGTCTTTCAGCATGACAATGATCCCAAACACACCGCCTGGGCAACGAAGGAGTGGCTTCGTAAGAAGCATTTCAAGGTCCTGGAGTGGCCTAGCCAGTCTCCAGATCTCAACCCCATAGAAAATCTTTGGAGGGAGTTGAAAGTCCGTGTTGCCCAGCGACAGCCCCAAAACATCACTGCTCTAGAGGAGATCTGCATGGAGGAATGGGCCAAAATACCAGCAACAGTGTGTGAAAACCTTGTGAAGACTTACAGAAAACGTTTGACCTGTGTCACTGCCAACAAAGGGTATATAACAAAGTATTGAGAAACTTTTGTTATTGACAAAATACTTATTTTCCACCATAATTTGCAAATAAATTCATTAAAAATCCTACAATGTGATTTTCTGGATTTCCCCCCCTCATTTTGTCTGTCATAGTTGACGTGTACCTATGATGAAAATTACAGGCCTCTCATCTTTTTAAGTGGGAGAACTTGCACAATTGGTGGCTGACTAAATACTTTTTTTCCCCACTGTACCATAACCCCGATACCACCATGGGGTACTCTGTTCACAACATTGACATCAGCAAACCGCACACTCACACAACGCCATACACGGTGGTCAGCAGTTGTGAGGCTGGTTGGGCATACTGCAAGATTCTCTAAAACAACATTGGAGGCAGCTAATGGTAGAGAAATTAACCTAACATTCTCTGGCAACAGCTCTGGTGGACATTCCTGCAGTCAGCATGCCAATTGCATGCTCCCTCAAAACTTGAGACATCTGTGGCATTGTGTTGTGTGAAAAAACGGCACATTTTAGAGTGGCATTTTTGTATTTGTTAGGGATCCCCATTAGATGCTGCCAATAACCTATTCAGCTACTCTTGTCCCCAGCACAAGGTGCACCTGTGTAATGATGATCATGCTATTTAATCAGCTTCTTGATATGCCACACCTGTCAGGTGGATGGATTATCTTGGCAAAGGAGAAATGCTCACTAACAGGGATGTAAACAAATTTGTGCACAACATTTTAGAAATAAGTTTGTGTCTGGAACATTTCTGGGATCTTTTATTTCACCTCATGAAACATGGGACCAACAGTTCACATGTTGCATTCCCGAGTGGCGCAGTGGTCTATCCAGGCTCTGTCGTAGCCGGCCGTGACCGGGAGACCCATAGGGCGGCGCACAATTGGCCCAGCGTCGTCCAGGGTAGGGGAGGGAATGGCCGGCAGGGATGTAGCTCAGTTGGTAGAGCATGGCGTTTGCAACGCCAGGGTTGTGGGTTCGATTCCCACGGGGGGCCAGTATGCAAAATAAAAATAAATAATGTATGCACTCACTAACTGTAAGTTGCTCTGGATAAGAGCGTCTGCTAAATGACTAAAATGTAATTGTAAATATGGTTGTTCAGTGTATACAATATTTCTAAAAAATCATACAAACTTTAAATTGAACTAAATCAGCCTGCTTTTCTGTTCTAATCAGGTCCCTACACAGGCTCAGAAGGATCCTGTGAGGGCGGAACATTTTCTGGCAACAGTAGTCCTTGCAGGGCTTCTGCCGTGAAGTCTTGGAGGCCCAAAAACTTCTCAGCTACAGATATAATGATGTCCAGCTTCTTGGACTTCTTGTGCAGTACAATTAATAACTGTGGCTGTAAATACTAAAAAATCCACCTTCAAAATAAGTGTATCCAGATCACTTGATTGACGTACAACATTTGCAACTGGTTGCAGTGCATCCACTGCCATATCTTCTTCAGAACTGTTTCCTCTTGCTACTATAACTCTCTTCACCGCCTCCACATAGGAGATTTGCTGTACAGCCCTGATCCTTGACACCTCAACCTCTTTCACCCTAACAGGGCACTCTGGGAATTCAGGAATATGACCCCCACCACAGTTACAACATTTTACATTCACATGCTCTTCAATAACATATTCCTTCCATCTGCAAACACTTGACATGTGGCCAAACTTTATACATTTCTTGCATTGCATCAGGTTTTACACAAACTCCCTTATGGGGTATATTATATATCCCAGCTTTACATAGGGTGGTAGATACTCTTCATCAAACATCAATAATAAAGATGAACTTTGCGCCTTTTTCACATTCTCCATATGGGTCAAGTGACGTGCATTTGCATCCTTCTTCTTCTTTGGGATTTGGTTGGTGGAGCGCATCCAACTTTTAGGTGCATACACCGCCACCTACTGTACTGGTGTGTGACACCATTCATAGCATACATACATTAAATTAATTGATACAGTAATTAATACAAAATTGCCCTGCCAAGGATTAGCCCTCTCTAAAAATGTGAGGGAAAAGGTTTGTGCAGGTGACTGTCCTCCTCAGACCAATTGGCAGTACGCCCAGAACATTGTTCTGGGAACCAAAAGGGATATCTGAGTTTCAAGGTCTCAGCTTGGAGAGAAGAAGCCTTGTGAGGTATTGGTCGGTCAGATGCAGGAACCAAATGTTAATGATGAATTAACTATTAATAATTAATATGCTAAATCATGCAAATATAACTTCTCTGTAAGCAGAATATAGGACAACTAACTGGACTTCCCCGGCAGAGCTCCCGACCGACGTGTACTATGGTGCTTTTAAGTTTGTTGGAACCTCTCCAGCTTGCTGATAAAAAACAATTATTCATTTAAGTTTGACTTTGAGTCCCTTCGTGATGATTTTCCACGACAAAAATCCACCACCCCATTCCACTATTTAACCCTATCTAGTCCTACGCCAGACAACTACAACTCAACACCCCCTGCAGCTGTTCTGCAGTAAATCCTCGCGATGCCAAGTACTTCTCTGCCGCTGCCACCACAGCCTCTATTTTCTGGGACTTTTTTGATCAATTTCTGCCGTACAATTGACAACCATTGCTATAAATGCTAAAAAGCCCACCTTACTGAAGCAATATTCTTCCCATCACTCTCTCTTGGTCTCTGCCTACTCATAGGAATCCTCTCAAGATCCCTCACCCTGTACCCATCTTCCTCTACCACTCTCTTCACTGCTTCTGCTACAACACTTTCTGTACTACTGTAACCCTGGCAACCTCAATCTGCCTTTCTCTCACCTGACACCTCAGATCTCCAGCCCGTTAGCACCCCCACAACTAACACACAGAACTTTCTCCACCGATACCACTCACTACAAATCTCACTCCCACTGGGCCAGAATCATCCTTATCATCCTTGGAACGAGGCCCGAACTCGGAGTTCCTCACCGCAGGTAATTCATCCTCAGTCTCACCAGGTTCCATCTCTGAGCTACTGGAGGACGTATCCCTCTTTATACACTAGACGATAACCTCCCTCACCACACTGCTTCTCTCTACACTCAGCTCCTTCTCAGCGGTCATCACTGCACCTGCCACCACAGTTAATTCATCCCCACTCTCATCACGTTCACTTTCCTCCTGTAGCTCTTCTAAAAGTTCTGTGTGATCTTCCATTCCATATTCATTCAAAACATATTCCACTTTTCCCTTGTCCAACATCTTATCCTTCATCAGATCTTCCAGAAGGTTTGTGCATCCCCCACTCCACTTTTTTTTATTGATTTTATAACCGTGTAAATCTCTCTAGGACAAGGCGACTTTTATCAATATATTCGCCTGTATTTACCCCTACGAAAATGAAATGGTAATTAGCTGCTAATGTGGCTATCATAAAGCCCTACAAATGCTATTATAATCTGGACAAAATTGCTGAATCGAGTCAAAGGTAAGGATCTCTGGGTTAACTATCTAATGTTAGCTAAATTTAGTAATGAATAAATAGGCTACATTTATTTAAATGGTCAATTCTGTGAACTGTCTTGTGCAAGTTTTAAATTGACACAATACCTGTTAGCAAAGGTGTCAGCTAGAGATGACATGCAGGAGATTGCAGTGATTTGTTGTTTTGCATGATGTCTACTTTGATGATAATTAGCGTTTTAATCTGAGAGGAAATAGAGCCGAATATATTGCTAAAGGTCACGCCAGGGTAAGCCTACACGAAACACAGCCCTTATTTTAAGTGTTTCTAAAATGAATAAAAATGAAAAATGATTGGAACCATTTCCCTGTTTGACCGCTAGGTTTTATGACACCATTTTTGTTTCTCCTCTCATTCTCATGGTGTTATGGTTTTAATTCACTAATCTGTTCCGTTTCAAGTGGATACTGTTATAACTGATACAGCTGGTAGATACATTTTGATACAGGGAACTCTTTTGAATGAGCATATTAATCTGGATAATGTTTATGGTCCTAATGATGATAATCCCAAATTCTTTGAGAATTAATTTCTATTGATAGCCTCCATTCCTGTTAAAGTCCTAATGGCAGGGGACTTTAATTGCACTATTGATCTTCATCTAGATCGCTCCTCTGGTTTAGACACTTCCCACTCGCAGAGTAGAAAGAAATTACAGCATTTCATTAAGGACAAAAATCTATGTGAACCTTGGAGGACTCAGAACCCGAGTAAAAGGGAGTATTCATGTTCACATTTAAATCATATTCTCATGTAGACTACTTTTTAGTTTCTTGCTCATTGCTTCCCAATGTAGCAGGAAATTGATATGATACTATTGTTTTGAATGACCATTCCCTTGTGTGATTATTCTATAGGGATACAAAACTAGTAAAAAGGATCCTCTTGATGGTGTTTGCATCCCAGATGGTTACAGGACCCAGACTTCTTACATTACGTTGGAGTGCCTATAGATATTTATTTGACATTGAACACTCACCAAACGTCAGTGAGAACCAGATGGGAGGCTTTCAAAGCACATATTTGGGGGCTAAGTATACGTTTTACCAGTTTAAAATCAAATAAAAATCAGAAAATGAGAGCGATGGACAGCTAAATAAGAGAACTGGAGAGGGAAGCTTTTTTGGATAACTCAGTAGAAGTAAACAAGGAATGATTTGGTCTTAAAGCTCAGTATGAAGAACTTCCCACCTCTAAGGCTGCAAACAGCTTAACTAGGCTGAAACAGTCCTATGATCAAGGTGAAAAACCTGGCAAATTGCTGGCCTGGCACATTAAGAAGTAAAATTCAGCCTTTAATGCAATTCATAATTTACAAGGACAATTATCAATGGATCCTGTAGAAATAAACCAAACATTTGCTTCCTACTACAACACACTTTACAACTCTGAATCTCCTGAGAACTGAACTAGTCAGGTCTTGATTTTTCCTCTACTTCAGAAGACACTAAATTGGATCTGGAAAAGGAATTGGATGGTTTTGAAATATCTGATGCTATTTTCGATATGAAGGGAGGTTAAGCGGAAGGTCCAGATGGGCTCCCAATAGATATTTAAGGACAAACTTCTAGGTCCACTTTTGGATATGTACAGTGCATTAGGAAAGTACTCAGACCCCTTGACATTTTCCACAATTTGTTACGTTACAGCCTTCTTCTGAAATGAATTAAATAAAACAATTCCTCATCAATCTACACACAATACCCCATAATGAAAAAGTGAAAAGAAGTTCTTAGACATTTTTGAAAATGTATTAAAAACTACAAAAATATATTGTTTACAGAAGTATTATAATAAACACCCTTTGCAATGAGACTGAGATGAATGAGATCAAGGTGATCATGGTTTAGACCAGGGTTCTTCAATTCCGGTCCTGGAGGGTCGAAACACTTCTGTTTTTTATTTCTACTTGGTAGTTAATTGGACTCACCTGGTGTCCAAGGTCTGAATTAGCCCCTGATTAGAAGGAGAGAATGAAAAACAGAGGTGTTTCGGCCCTCCAGGACCGGAATTGAAGAGCCCTGGTTTAGACACTCGCAGAGTAGAAAGACATTTTGTAAATGTGATCGTTCAGATGTTGTTTTTGCAACAATTGAACAAAAAACTGTTTTGGCTTTATTATTATGGGGAATTGTGAGTAGATTGATGAGGGAAAAAAACATTTAAATCTATTTTACAATAAGGCTGTAACGTAACAAAATTTCAAAAAAGTCAAGGGGTCTGAATACTTTCCGAATGCACTGTATATAGACAGGTGTGTGCCTTTCCAAATCATGTCCAACAAACTTAATTGTATAGAATCTGCTCTTACCCTGAGAAACAGATTTCCCAATCTTCTCCTCCTCTTCTTCTTCATCTTTAATGTTGACATTAAGCTCCAGTGTTTGACTGCAATCTTCCAGCTTCACTGATGCCATCTCTGGATATTGCGATGCAAACTGGGCTCCACTGTCACAATCAGGACCCAGTGACTGTATGTTTGGACTCAGTGTGGAAGGAGAGAGGCAGGCTGGGTTTGTCCTCACTGTTGATGTTACCGGCCTCAGACTTATCTGAATCGGCCAGTAGTAATATAGAGAGCACAGACACAAAAGTTAGTGTTGACAGTTCTGGCAATATCTTTATTCTCTAAAAATATTTTTTTTCTTGTTCAATTATCTAATTCAGTGCTTTACTTGGACTGAAATAGGTGCCAATTCTCATTTTGGGTGTCGGTACCGTTTATATTAAGGAGCAGGAGCTCCACAAAACTTTTGAGCTAATACCTAACCTATAGTAGATAAATGCATACATGACTCAAAATCCATTTAGTACAAGGTTACAGTTTGTTTTAGACAGCACTGTGTGCTAATTTCCTGAATAACCTTGTCTTCACTGTATTACTTCAATCAAAAAACAATTGTATTTCCTGTTCACACCATAGCAACATAAATTGATAAAGACAGAAACTAGTGAATGTGTCTGAATATTAGTACACATGTAGAAAACTGATAATCATTACATTCAGCTTCAAAACAGTAGTGCGACCGTGAAATTGTCTCTCTGATGCACCCGCACTGTCCTAACTTAAGTCCGTCGACGCTGACCGAGAGTAGCCGCCATTTTACCAGCATGGGAATTTTACACAAAAGTAATAATTTGCTAAACGAACTCAGTAATCTCAAATAAATTGATTATTTATTCAACTAAAATTAGAAAAGTATGTACATTCACTCAGACAAACCCAAAATCTCTAGCTATGTGACTTGTAAAATAGTTTTTATCACGTTCTTTCACTTACTCGGTTTGACACAAAAATAACACATCAAACCTTTACCAAACGTGCTAATACCTTAACGGATGTGTTACCAAACATGGTATGACATGTTCTTTCGACATTAGAAAGTTTAAACGTGCTATTACATACCTGTAGTAATAAATAGAAACGGACACAAAGGTTATCTTCTTGACTGCACAGTTCTGGCGCTTTCTTTATTGTGAAGAACGTGGGATGGGCGCGCCTGCCGGAAATTCCTGTTTCCCCACTACTACTGTGCAACGGTCCGTGCATTTCGGGATCCTTGGGACGGCCCTACCAGTGTTGCCAACTCATTTTCAGCGGAAGTTGCTAGAGGCAGGTCGATTTGTTGCTAAAAGTTGCTCAATAACGTTGTGATGTCTTTGCGTGATGAAGTCATTACGTAATAACGTAAAACTGCATCATTACATAGAATACACAATAACGTTAATCAAATTGACTGGCCATCTCGGTGACAAATATGATTTGACATTTGTTAGTTTAGATTTGTTTGTTTATTATCACATATATGTATTTGTAAAAGTAATATAAACACATAACATTTATATGATCAGATTTTTTTTATTTATAATCACAACACATTGAATTATTAAACAATTACACATTACACATTATGGAACAATTACATTTGATTTATATTCTTATTAACTAGTAGTGTATTGGTAGTTAGTAAACATGCT
Organism: Coregonus lavaretus; assembly: GCF_964263955.1. NCBI lineage: Eukaryota > Metazoa > Chordata > Actinopteri > Salmoniformes > Salmonidae > Coregonus > Coregonus lavaretus. Next base: position 708,647 of record NW_028158022.1, read on the forward strand.
ACCTAACTGATCAACAATTATAGGTACAAGCTAATAACAAGGTATATATGCCATCTTATTGAACAAGCAACTTAACTCAAATAATGATGTGTGCGCTAGGCATCTCTCTCCAGCTCTCTCCAGGTTGTTGTGCTGCTTGGCTGGCCTGCTGCTGCCTGTGCACGAGCTGAGCGCCTGCTGCTGACGTCACTCACAATGCACTTTTGCAGCCAGGCACGTGTGTTGTGACTGAGTGTGTGACAGATAAAATTGTTTTTGTGTCATTTAGAGGTAAAATGTGTTCATTTTAGTGTTTGAGTCACTTTTTCAAAAGTTGCTAAAAGTTCCAAATAAGTTTTTTAAAAGTAGCTACATTTGTTGCTAGGTGCTGTTTGAAAAAAAAAGTTGCCAGGGTAGTCTGAAAAGTTGCTAAATCTGGCAACAAAATTGCTAAATTGGCATCACTGGGCCCTACCCCATTACATGAGAACAGGGTATCTGCCGCTGCCTCCTCCTCCTCCGGGACACTTCTACTTTGCATAGAGTTGATCAATCTGTTGATTGTGGCCTGTGGAATGTTGTCCCATTCCTCTTCAGTGGCTGTGCGAAGTTGCTGTATATTGGTGGGAACTGGAACAAGCTGTGGTACACGTCGATCCAGCCCTCCCAAACATGCTCAATGGTTGACATGTCTTGTGAGTATGCAGGACATGGAAGAACTGGGACATTTTCAGCTTCCTGGAATTGTGTACAGATCCTTGCGACATTGGGCCATGCATTATCATGCTGAAACATGACGTGATGTCGGCAGGACAATGGGCCTCAGGATCTTGTCATGGTATCTCTGTGCATTAAATTTGCCATTAAGAAAATGCAATTTTGTTCCTTCTCTGTAGCTTATGCCTGCCCATACCATAACCCTGACATGAACACGGGGTACTCTGTTCATGACATTGACATCAGCAAACCGCTCGCCCACACACCACCATACACTTGGTCTGCAGTTGTGAGGGTGGTTGGGCATACTGCCAAATTCTCTAAAACAAAGTTGGAGGCGGCTTATGGTAGAGAAATTACCATTAAATTATCTGGCAACAGCTCTGGTGGACATTCCTGCAGTCATCATGCCAGTTGCATGCGCCCTCAAAACTTGAGACATCTGTGGCATTGTCAGTGGTAGAAAAAGCACCCAATTGTCATACTTGAGAAAAGTATAGATAACTTAATAGAAAATGACTCAAGTAAAAGTGAAAGTCACCCAGTAAAATACTACTTGAGTAAAAGTCTAAAAGTATTTGGTTTTAAATATACTTAAGTATCAAAAGTAAATGTAATTGCTAAAATATACTTCACCATCAAAAGTAAAAGTAAATGCAGAAATCGTTTCAAATTTCTTATATTATGTAAACCAGACGACACCATTTTATTTTTTAAATTGTATTTATGGATAGCCAGGGGCACACTCCAACACTCAGACATAATTTACAAACTAAATGTGTGTGTCTAAAAGAAAGTAGTGGGCGTCTGGAAAGGAGTGGGTGTGTCTAAAGGAAAGTAGTGGGCGTGTGGAAAGGAGTGGGTGTGTCTAAAGGAAAGTAGTGGGCGTGTGGAAAGGAGTGGGTGTGTCTAAAGGAAAGTAGTAGGCATCTGGAAAGGAGTGGGTGTGTCTAAAGGAAAGTAGTGGGCGTGTGGAAAGGAGTGGGTGTGTCTAAAGGAAAGTAGTGGGCGTGTGGAAAGGAGTGGGTGTGTCTAAATGAAAGTAGTGGGCGTGTGGAAAGGAGTGGGTATGTCTAAAGGAAAGTAGTGGGCGTGTGGAAAGGAGTGGGTGTGTCTAAAGGAAAGTAGTGGGCGTCTGGAAAGGAGTGGGTGTGTCTAAAGGAAAGTAGTGGGCGTCTGGAAAGGTCCCAGGCTGTGTCACAACCAGCCGTGACCAGGAGTCCCATAGGGCGGCGCACAATTGGCCCAGCGACATCCGGGTTAGGGTAGGGTTTGTCCCAGGGGAGCTTTACTTGGCTCATCACACTCTTGCAACTCCTTGTGGTGGGCTGGGCGCCTGCAGGCTGACTTCAGTCGTCAGTTGAACAGTGTTTCCTCCGACACATTGGTATGGCTGGCTTCCGGGTTATGGGCGTTATGAAGCGCTGTTTGGCAGGTCATGTTTCGGAGGACGATTGACTCGACCTTCGCCTCTCCCGAGCCCATTGGGGAGGTGCAGCGATGAGAAAAGATCGTAATTGGATCGCAATTGGACTTCAAGAAATTGGGGAGAAAAAGGGGCAAAACAATTGAAACACTTGAGTAAATGAGGGATACAAAGTATATTGAAAGCAGGTGCTTCTACACAGGTGTGGTTCCTGAGTTAATTAAGCAATTAACATCGCATCATGCTTAGGGTCATGCATACAAAATGCTGGGCAGGCCATTTTTTTGGCCCCCATATGATGACAATGCCCCCATCCACAGGGCATGAGTGCCTGAATCGTTTGATGAAACTATACAAACCATATGCCATGGCTGTCACAGTCACCAGATCTCAACCAAATTGAACACTTATGGGAGATTCTGGAGTGGCTCCTGACACAGCATTTTCCACCACCATCAACAAAACACCAAAGGATGGTATTTCTTGAGGAAGACTGGTGTCGCTTCCCTCCAATAGAGTTCAGACACTTGTAGAATCTATGCCAAGGTGCATTGAAACTATTCTGCCTCATGGTGGCTCAACGCCCTATTAAAGACACTATGTTGGTGTTTCCTTTATTTTGGCAATTACATGTAGATCCACACATGTTATTGTCTATATCATGCAGAATTGTCATCTCATTGTTCCTTAGGGAACTCGTTCTATAATACAGACGTTGGTGATTTCTGTCCCAGGTAGTTGCAAAAATCTGGTAACTTTCCCCATATTTCCCTTGTTTTCCAGAAAACCCGGTTGGAAGGTTTCCTGAATCAGGAGGGAATAAACAGTAAATCTGGAATCTTCAAACAGGATTTCTGGAAAACCTGGAGATAATGGGAAAGTTACCAGATTTTTGCAACTCTAGTCCCAGGAGACTGAACTGTGGGCACGTTTTTATTCCTGCCTAGCACAAACATCTCATTCAACTAATCATGGTCTTCCATTTAGACCACAATTAGTTGAGTGAAGTGTTAGTAGAGTGCTGGAACCTGGACACTCCTGTGTAAACTGTGGCTGTCTTGACTACAATTGTCTAAATACAGGTGCCATGTTTTCTTTTGCTAATCCATGCAGGTTTGTCATCTCATAAGGAGTGGAGAAGCCCTATGCACCATAAACCTTAATACTGGAGTAACTTCCTGTCAGAGAAACTGTGATTAGAGGGTTAGACAGGAGGCCCTGGGCCAATGGGAGGTCACGGGTGAGGGCTTGGGGGTCAGAGAGAGTGGGCTAGTATGTTTAACATGGCCCGGTGCCCCGGGTGGGTGGAGTTTGCACATTTTAGACCATTCCATTGGTCCTTATGTGAAATCTCCACCAATCTGGGGCATCGAGCCATGCAAAATGAACTGACCCAGTAAGAGGGGACATTACAGACATGAAGATAGAACTCCCCTAACACTCCTCACATTGAGTTGCTGCGTCTGATTTAAAGGCCCCCTTGTAGTCCTCAATAATCAACAATGTGTCAGGTTTTGGCCATGACTGTTCGGGTTTTGGTCACTAGATGTCCCCATTGCACCTTTTTTGTACCTTTTGTTTTTTCTTGATCTAATTATTGTTTGCACCTGTAGGTCATTCCCTTGTTAGTATTTAAACCCTGTGTGTTCCTCAGTTCCTTGCTCAGTGTTTGTAAGTTAGCACCCAGCCCCAGCCCCAGCCCAAGCCTTGTTATATGGATATTTCTCTGGTGGGATTTTTACCACTTTGTGGAGTTTCTTTGTTTTTTGGAGGTTTTCCTCTTTGTGCCTCTTGGCTTTATTTTTGGACATTGTGGATTTAGTTTCTTTGCCTGAGGATTTTGTTCTTTATTAAACCACCATCTCTAGTACTGCTGTGTCTGCCTCATCTTCTGGGTTCTGACAATTATTAGTGACTGTTTCTCGCACCGGGTCGTGACAGAAACACTGAGCCATTATTATGAACCCAGAGGCAGCCAGTACCCAGGATTTTTTTTCCATGCTGTCCCACCATGAGGGGACTGTCCAACGCCACGAAGCTGCTCTGGTTCAGCAAGAGGCCTTAATGGCTAGACATTCTCAACTTCTGTCAGAGATGCTGACTTCCATAAAGCAGATTTCGGATCGACTTTCCCCGGCAACCGCTTCTGCTCCAGTTCATCCGATTCAAGGGCTCCTGGCAGTTAATCCCCTGGCGGAACCTCGTCTGCCGCCTCCTCAACGGTTCTCAGGGGAACCAAGTGTTTGTAAGGGGTTTTTCACCCAATGTTCTCTCTCCTTTGAGCTGCAACCATCGTCGTTTCCCACCGACCGGTCCAAGATAGCATATATCATCACCCTGCTGTCGGAAAAGGCTCTAGCCTGGGCTACTGCTGTGTGGGATGCCCAAAGTCCCTGCTGTGCCAGCTACTCTACCTTTGCTGAAGAATTCAAGCGAGTGTTTCAAGGTCCTACCAACGGCCCTGACTCAGCCAAACAGCTCCTGACTCTCCGCCAAGGTCGGCGCAGCGTGACGGACTATGCCATCCAGTTCCGCACTGTGGCAGCAGCAAGTGGCTGGAACGACGAGGCGCTCACAGTGTGTTTTTTGAAGGGTCTTTCTGACACCATCCAAGATGAACTGGCCACTCGGGAACCACCGGACAACCTCGAGTCCCTTATCAAGTTGGCTTCACGCATAGACCAGCGTCTGAGAGAGAGAGAACAAAACCATAGACCGCTCACCCTAGTTCCTATCGGTTCCAACTCCGAGTCTCCACCTTTATCCTCGCTGGCTCCACCAGAACCCATGCAGGTTGGACGCATCTCCCAGGCTGAGAGAGACCGCCGAATGAGGGAGCGATGCTGTCTATATTGCGGCAAACCGGGCCATTTCCGCTCCACGTGTCCCGGGCTCCAGGGAAACGCACTCTCCCGTGCAGGCCTGGGAGGACTGTAACGGGAAACATAACCTCCTCCCATCTATCCAACTCCCGCCTGCTCATTCCTGTTACCCTTTCCTGGGACGACCACGAGGTTTCTCTTCAAGCCTTGGTAGACTCTGGAGCCGCAGGTAACTTCATGGATGGGATCTGGGCGAAGGAGAATGGCGTTCCTTCTGAACCTCTAAGTGACCCCATAAGGGTTACTACGTTGGATAGAAGTCCTTTGGGATCTGGACTTGTCACTCGTGCCACAACCCCCTTACGACTTTCAGTTTCCCAACACAAGGAAGTGATGAACTTTCATCTGATCGCCTGTTCCGAGTTTCCTCTCGTCCTTGGCTATCCCTGGCTTCACAGCCATAACCCTCACATCGACTGGTCTGTGGGCACTATCAAGCAGTGGGGTCCCACGTGCCAAGCCACTTGTATCTTCCCGAGTTCCCAGAGTTCTCCTTCCGAGTCTCTAGAATCCATCGACTTGTCCCGAGTTCCCGAGTGTTACCATGACCTCAAACTGGTATTTAGCAAACAGAGGGCCACCAAACTACCACCCCATAGACCTTACGATTGCACCATCGACCTGTTGCCGGGGACCTGCCCTCCCAGGGGTCGGATCTTTTCCCTTTCTCCTCCCGAACGAGCTGCTATGGATACCTACATCAAGGACGCTCTGACAGCAGGCCTCATGCGTCCATCTACCTCGCCGGCGGGAGCAGGGTTTTTCTTTGTGGCCAAGAAAGACGGCGGATTACGACCTTGCATCGACTACCGGGGACTCAATGCCATAACCGTCCGTAACCGCTACCCGCTACCTCTTATGGCCACAGCCTTTGAGCTGCTCCAGGAAGCAGTTGTCTTCACTAAGCTTGACCTGCGGAACGCATACCATCTTGTGCGGATCAAACCCGGGGACGAGTGGAAGACCGCTTTCAACACGCCTACTGGTCACTACGAATACTCGGTGATGCCCTTCGGCCTGACCAACGCTCCGGCTGTGTTCCAAGCGCTCATAAACGATGTGCTTAGGGATATGCTTAACATCTTCGTGTTTGTGTACTTGGATGACATCCTCATCTTTTCGAGCTCCCTTCAAGAACACACTAAGCATGTCAGACAAGTGCTCAAACGCCTCCTAGACAGCCATTTGTACGTTAAGCCGGAGAAGTGTGAATTCCATTCCTCTCGAGTACAATTCCTGGGATTTATAGTGGAACCCGGACGAGTCCAGATGGACCCCAAGAAGGTAGAGGCGGTAGCGGATTGGCCCACCCCCAAGTCCGTTAAGGAAGTTCAACGTTTCCTGGGCTTCACCAACTTTTACCGCAAGTTCATCAAGAACTTCAGCTCGGTGGCAGCCCCTCTCTCGGCGGTAACCAAGGGTGGCAACACAAGGTTTCTGTGGGGAAGAGAAGCTGAGACGGCCTTCCAAGGACTCAAGCAGCGCATCCTCTCTGCTCCCATCCTGACACTACCAACGGCGGAGGAACCTTTTGTGGTGGAGGTAGACGCATCAGAGGTTGGGGTTGGAGCTGTCCTGTCTCAGAGGGGTGAAGACAAGAAGCTTCATCCTTGCGCCTTCTTCTCTCACCGGCTTACCCCGGCCGAGAGGAATTACGATGTGGGGGACCGTGAACTCCTAGCGGTTAAGATGGCATTGAAGGAATGGAGACACTGGCTCGAGGGGGCTTCTCAACCGTTTCAAGTGCTTACGGACCACAAGAATCTGGAGTATATCCAGCAGGCGACGCGGTTGAACGCCAGACAAGCTCGATGGTCTCTTTTCTTCAGCCGATTTCAGTTTATCCTCACCTATAGACCCGGGTCGAAGAATCTCAAACCGGACGCCTTGTCACGAATCTACTCTCCTGCCATTCGAGAAGATACTGACATGACTGTCCTTCCGGCCGCTAAGATCGTGGCTCCGATCTCGTGGCAAGTGGAGGATACCGTGAAACAAGCTCAAGCCATCGAACCGGGCCCTGGTGGAGGTCCTGCTAATCGGTTGTTTGTTCCCAAGGCAGCAAGGTCCCAAGTCCTTCGGTGGGGGCACTCCTCTCGCCTCACCTGTCACCCGGGCATAGGCCGCACCTTGGAGTTCATCCAGCGTAAGTTCTGGTGGCCCACCATGAAGGAAGACGTTGCCACTTTCATCAAGGCCTGTTCCGTGTGCTGCCAGGGCAAATCTTCTCACCTTCGCCCTCAAGGACTCCTTCACCCTCTATCTATTCCCCACCGACCCTGGTCCCATATCTCATTGGACTTTATTACTGGCCTTCCTCCGTCCCATGGTAATACTACGATCCTAGTCATCATCGACAGGTTTTCTAAGGCGGCCAGGTTTGTTCCTTTGACCAAATTACCTTCTGCCAAGGAAACAGCTGAGTTGGTGATTAACCATGTGTTCCGAGTCTTTGGGATCCCGCAAGATATGGTTTCCGACAGAGGTCCCCAGTTCGCCTCAAGGTTTTGGAAGGCCTTCTGCCAACTCATAGGGGCCACGGCCAGTTTATCTTCCGGGTACCATCCGGAGTCCAATGGCCAAACTGAGAGGATTAATCAGGAGCTGGAAACCACCCTCAGATGCATGGTTTCCAACAACCCGTCCACTTGGTCATCCTTCATTGTTTGGGCCGAGTACGCGCACAACACCTTGTGCTCCTCCTCCACTGGTATGTCCCCGCATGAGTGTCAGTTTGGCTATGCACCTCTATTGTTCCCGGACCAGGAGGCAGAAGTCAGAGTGCCTTCAGCCTCGAGGTTCATCAGACGCTGTCGGCTTACGTGGAAGAAGGCACGTCTTAATCTTCTGCGTTCCTCTCAGCAGTACCAACGACAAGCCAACAGAGGTCGCCGTCCCGGTCCTACCCTGTACCCCGGCCAGAGAGTATGGCTCTCAACTAAGAACCTACCGCTACGGGTGGAGTCTCGCAAGCTGTCCCAGAGGTTCATCGGTCCCTTTAAGATTGCCAGGAGAGTCAATCCCGTTACTTTTCGCCTGCACTTACCCAGATCCTTTAAGATCAATCCAACATTTCACATTTCTTTATTAAAACCTGTTGTTTTTTCTCCCCTTATTCCGGCAGGCAGACCTCCCCCTCCGCCCCGTGTCATCGGTGGCCAGTCGGCTTATACCGTCCACCGGATACTGGATTCCCGCCGGGTGCAGCGGTCCTGGCAGTATCTGGTGGACTGGGAAGGCTACGGTCCCGAGGAGCGCTCCTGGGTTCCTGCCAAGGACATACTGGACCCTGACCTCATTCGTCAGTTCAGGGCCCTCCACCCTGAGAAGGCTGGTAGGAACGTCAGGAGCCGTTCCTAGGAGGGGGATTCTGTCAGGTTTTGGCCATGACTGTTCGGGTTTTGGTCACTAGATGTCCCCATTGCACCTTTTTTGTACCTTTTGTTTTTTCTTGATCTAATTATTGTTTGCACCTGTAGGTCATTCCCTTGTTAGTATTTAAACCCTGTGTGTTCCTCAGTTCCTTGCTCAGTGTTTGTAAGTTAGCACCCAGCCCCAGCCCAAGCCTTGTTATATGGATATTTCTCTGGTGGGATTTTTACCACTTTGTGGAGTTTCTTTGTTTTTTGGAGGTTTTCCTCTTTGTGCCTCTTGGCTTTATTTTTGGACATTGTGGATTTAGTTTCTTTGCCTGAGGATTTTGTTCTTTATTAAACCACCATCTCTAGTACTGCTGTGTCTGCCTCATCTTCTGGGTTCTGACAATTATTAGTGACTGTTTCTCGCACCGGGTCGTGACACAATGTAATACTTATTACAGGTTAACTCTCTTTCTTTCTTTCAAGCACACTCAGTACTTCTATCCATCCCTCTCCAGGTGCTAGAGACAGAACATTCCAAGGACCTCCAGAGCCTTCTGACCAATTACCTGCCATCTCTCCAGAGCACAGAGAAGTAGGCTCCATTTGTAATAGTATACTGATGCAACGTCACTAGTGCTGTCTGTGTGATATAGTAGATAATCAAGGCCTTCACTAGTGCTGTCTGTGTGATATAGCAGATAATCAAGGTCTTCACTAGTGCTGTCTGTGTAATATAGCAGATAATCAAGGCCTTCACTAGTGCTGTCTGTGTAATATAGCAGATAATCAAGGTCTTCACTAGTGCTGTCTGTGTGATAGAGCAGATAATCAAGGTCTTCACTAGTGCTGTCTGTGTGATATAGCAGATAATCAAGGCCTTCACTAGTGCTGTCTGTGTGATATAGTAGATAATCAAGGTCTTCACTAGTGCTGTCTGTGTAATATAGCAGATAATCAAGGCCTTCACTAGTGCTGTCTGTGTAATATAGCAGATAATCAAGGTCTTCACTAGTGCTGTCTGTGTGATATAGCAGATAATCAAGGCCTTCACTAGTGCTGTCTGTGTGATATAGCAGATAATCAAGGCCTTCACTAGTGCTGTCTGTGTGATACAGCAGATAATCAAGGTCTTCACTAGTGCTGTCTGTGTGATATAGAAGATAATCAAGGCCTTCAAATCAAATCAAATCAAATTTTATTGGTCACATGCGCCGAATACAACAGGTGCAGACATTACAGTGAAATGCTTACTTACAGCCCTTAACCAACAGTGCATTTATTTTAAACAAAAAAGTAAGAATAAAACAACAACAAAAAAGTGTTGAGAAAAAAAGAGCAGAAGTAAAAAATAAAGTGACAGTAGGGAGGCTATATATACAATAGAATAAAGTGACAGTAGGGAGGCTATATATACAGGGGGGTACCGTTGCATAGTCAATGTGCGGGGGCACCGGCTAGTTGAGGTAATATGTACATGTGGGTAGAGTTAAAGTGACTATGCATAAATACTTAACAGAGTAGCAGCAGCGTAAAAGGGATGGGGTGGGGGGGCAGTGCAAATAGTCCGGGTAGCCATGATTAGCTGTTCAGGAGTCTTATGGCTTGGGGGTAGAAGCTGTTGAGAAGTCTTTTGGACCTAGACTTGGCACTCCGGTACCGCTTGCCGTGCGGTAGCAGAGAGAACAGTCTATGACTAGGGTGACTGGAGTCTTTGACAATTTTGAGGGCCTTCCTCTGACACCGCCTGGTATAGAGGTCCTGGATGGCAGGGAGCTTTGCCCCAGTGATGTACTGGGCCGTACGCACTACCCTCTGTAGTGCCTTGCGGTCAGAGGCCAAGCAGTTGCCATACCAGGCGGTGATGCAACCAGTCAGGATGCTCTCGATGGTGCAGCTGTAGAATTTTTTGAGGATCTGAGGACCCATGCCAAATCTTTTTAGTCTCCTGAGGGGGAATAGGCTTGTGATATAGCAGATAATGCTGTCTGTGTGCACTAGTGCCAAGTGACGTTGCTGTCTGTGTGCTGTCTGTGTGATATAGCAGATAATTCAGGGTCCCTGGTTGGGTTTACTGTACTTCAGAACTCATGCTCTCTCCCTCGAAAAGTCTCCCAGACTGTTCTTCCCCCTGTCCCCAGGTGTCTGCTGAGACACGGAACTCCAGAGCAGCACATCAAAAAACATGCCACCCTGTTGCCAGCTGTCAGCAGGCCGTTCCCTGAGGAAGGATGCAACGGTCAAGGCTTTCAATGGTCACATTTGGGGGATGACTAAATGCAAAATAACTTTTTCATAGCATGTTGGTCTTCACATTTTTACTATGGTAACTTAAACAACATGCAGACTTTATCAACCAAGACATAGCTTATAGCTTATGACTCAAAAGTTCAAAAATCATGTCTCATGTCCAGGGTGAATAACACTTTTATTCATGTGTATCAGACATGACATGCGTCAACTAAAATATACACTGAATGTACAAAACATTAGGAACACCTGCTCTTTCCATGACAGACTGACCAGGTGAATGCTTTGACTAATGACTAAAAGTCCCAACTGGACAAGTCCAGAAATTAAAAATGTAAAAGTCCTTGAGGAACGGTCCATGGTCAACCCACGGCAGGCACGCTCTGAGGGATCCAATCCAGTGTTTGCAGCAGGCCTCTCCTGGGTTGTGTTGTACTCAGTGAAAGAGAGAGATTGTCAGATTGCGCCGTAGGGCCAAGTATAATAAACTGCAATACCTCTCCAAAAATGATGAAACTAAATCACAATGAAGCAACAAAAGAACTAAGGAAAGGAGTATAATCATATCAAAGCAAAAACAAACAATAATGGGGAAATCAATAAGGCTTGATACTGTCATTTCAACCTAAATAAATGGAGAAACGGGACAGTGGCTCAAGTAATGTTATCTGGTATCAACAAAGGTCAACGTCTATTCAGGAAAGTTCAGGTTCTCAATGGTCTCTGTCGTAAGAGCCAGTGGAGGGACACTAGTGACTCAAATAGTTCAGATGTGAGCTGGGAGTGAGTGTTCAGGCAGAAAAGTCTCTATAATCCACAATAACTTGTCGAGTGCGATCGAAAGGAATTTGCCTCAGTTGTTAGTCTATAGTGGTGCGGATGGAAAGAAGGGTAGGCTACTTCACTTAGGGAATGGTGAATGTGCATTAACGAGTGTAGCACAAAGCAGTAGAGAATTTTGGCAGATCTGATCCCTACACAGGCTCAAGGGACCCCTTGCAAGTCTTCAGTCCCAAAAACTTTTCTGCCGCAGCCACAATCATGTCCAGTTTCTTAGACGTCTTTGAGACTTGTGCTGTCCAATTTATAACTGTGGCAATGAACGCAAAACAAATAAACATTTTTAACCCACAACTATTTTAATCGCCTGCGAATAGGAGATTCGATTGACCTCTAACCTTTGCCACCTCAATCTCCTTCACCCTTACAGGGCACTCCAGGAACTCAGGATCATCATCCCCACCACAATAGCAACACCGTCGTCCTTCTACACACCGTTCTTCAGTATACTCTGTCCGTCTGCACACACTTGAAACAGTCAAATTCTTACATTGCAGTGGTTTGGGGACGACAGCTCTTACAGCGTATCTTACATAACCAAGCTTCACATGTCATGAATCCCACTTCCTGAGTCTGTTTCTGCCTGAGTTGTCTGTTTTCTGTCTTGGAGTCTGTTTCCTGAAGGTTCCTGAACGCACCCTGTCTGGTTGCCGGGCGACGAAGCTAGGCGGGAGATCTCTCGATTACCCGCACCTGCATCTCATCAGATGTCTGCACACCTGGTCCTGATCATCACCTCTTCATAAGCTCTGACCTGACATCCGTTCCCAGCCGGATCGTTAGCCATGAACAGTATGTTGTGCCTGCGTATCAGCCTCAAGTTACTAAGAGTTAGTTTTGTTGTTTTGTACTTTCTGCTTGCTGTGAACTCACCTTCGTTTACTCTGTCTACAGTTACACTTCCGGAACATTCACTCCACCGCTGTCTGGTCGTCTGTGGCTTCAGAGACATAATTGGATCTGCCCATTCACTCCCACCAACTCACCTCCACTGCCAGCTCCGTCACCTGGATTCTCCTGCTTCCACATTTAAGTCTTTAAATAAATACTCACCTTCATTCAACTCACCTTGTCCTGGTCTGCTTGTGGGTTCTGCTTTAGAGAATCGTGACATCACATGCGTAGGTATTTGCTCTTTATCAAAAATAATTTTGTTTAGTTAGACACATGCTATGAAACGACTACATGTGATATTAAAACTATATTCATTATTTTAGCCATTGATGATGAATGTATTTGGATAACTGCATTGAACTTGATTGATCTGTCAATGAGGAATAAAGTTTGTACATTCATTTGTAATGGTCAACCTCTTCTTCTCTTAAGTGTAATTATATACAAAACAACTATGTTTTTATACTATTTAGTGTTTGTCTGCAGCTGAGGAAGAAAGGAAGTTCAAATGAGCATCACAAAGCTATATTTGAACTATTCACTAACATATTTTGTCAGCATAAGCAACTTTGTGACCTGCTAGAGTACTATAGCTTTATTGATCTACTGAATCATTGTAGTTTTGGGGGTTATCTTTACAGTAAATATAATGCTTTTGTGTAATTCATGGCATTCAAAACATATTGTCACATTTACCCACGCGGTTGGATTTTAACATTGAGGAGGCAACATCAGTTCTTTACTGTTCTTGCCCAGAGTGAGGCTTTTATTTGCTAGTGGAGATATAGTCGGCGAACTGTACAATTATTTACCAGCAAAATAACAAACCGGACGTGAACACTATGTAGGCCTCAAACTGAGTAAACTAGTGCTCTCAAAGAAAAAACCCAGGCTCAATCATGCCTGAAAACCCAGCAGCATGCCAACCCGTTCCCTGTCCTCTCTCAAACAAGGTAATGCCAGGGTTGAAATACCCCTACCCATAATGCAACAGCCAATAAAAAGAACACATGATACAATGACATGACACATTATATATATGCATGTATTTACCTATAAACATTGTAATAAAGGTGCTAACCATGCTTAATGCATAGAAAGAACATTGGTATATAATCATAACTACAGAAATAGAATATATCAATGTGCTTCTTTTAAAAGGTTTACATTCTCAATGTAATTATTCATAATTAGGTTTTACATTAGGTGACTGAGGACATAAGGACATGTATATGTCTATTTATCTACTCAAAACATGTCACTACACCTCTACACCTCCATGGGGACAAGACAATTTGCCAGCCACCAGTATTCTCTACAATGCATATGTAATGTATTGAAACACTTAGACACTAAAAACACCCCCCTTTATTTTCTTTGAAACCAGGTTAATTGTCCAGCTAATCACTCTCACTTCTTTATTCCACATGCAGGACTTAGTCTGTAGTGGGTTGTCTGGTTGTGGGTAGGGAAACAGCTAATTATAGGCTAGCTAGTAGCTTCGTTAAGTTTTGGTCGCAGCGCTCTGAAAAATTATAGGTAGTTTGCTAAGCTTTGATCAGCATGAATATCCTAAAATGGCTGGGCAGTGCAACCAACTGACAAGTTCTTTGTTCTTCAAAGATATGGCGGGCCTTTGTCAGCACTGCCGACTGTGCTGTTGGCACTGAAACATGATTAACATTTTTGGGGCATCTACAGCAATGTACCAAATATATGTTTGTCAACCTGAAGAACGTATTCAGTGAACACAGACTCTGAACACAGAGCATGTTACATCAACGAAAAGCCCAGCTGGCATTTGAGAGACCTGAGAAGTCACTTTAGCCAGGAAGGAGAATGGAATCTGAAACTTCTCATGGAATGATTTATTCATTGGTTTTCCCTCATGTAAGCCTACTGGTTGTTTGGCACATTGTTTAATGTATAGTAGGCCTTTGCTTTTCACTTCAATGCATAATTAATTTGCATTACACACAGTCGATGTGTGATAGGCTACTGTAAAAGGTACTATGGAAACGATGCAGCCTAGTTTTTCACCCCCTCCCTGTTCTCTCGCTATAGAGTGTGTGTGTCTGTGTGTGTGTGTGTGTCTGTGTGTGTCTGTGTGTGTGTGTCTCTGTGTGTGTGTGTTGCTCTATGAATGGGCATTTACTCTTATTTGTGGCAGATTGAAATGAGCTACTGTCATGTAGGAAATGTAACCTCAGCTCTGAATATAGAATACGCACTTAGTTTGATTTAGTTAGCTTTTCTGAAACTCTCCCACAGAGAGAAGTGGCAGCTTGGCTTACTATAGGTTACGCTCATTGCTTAGTGTCACATTCTACAGAAATGTAGCCTATAGCTCTAATTATTGAAGTTCATGCTATGAAGCCTGTACAATGTTTGATAGCCTAGTTGTCCTCATCCTGTCCAGCTGATCTGTGTGTGTTGATAGACACAAATGATGTGTAGGCCTACGACAGATATGGTTGTTGATAGACACAAATGATGTGTAGGCCTACGACAGATATGGTTGTTGATAGACACAAATGATGTGTAGGCCTACGACAGATATGGTTGTTGATAGACACAAATGATGTGTAGCCCTACGACAGATATGGTTGTTGATAGACACAAATGATGTGTAGGCCTACGACAGATATGGTTGTATTTCAGATACACTTGTAGTTAGTAATGGGGTGCATATCTTAATTGTGTTATTATATAAACAATGGTTGTTGATGTGTACGGCTACATTTCAGATACATTTTTGTACATTTCAACAGCACTAGGACCATCATTTCAACAGCAGTAGAACCATCATTTCAACAGCACTAGGACCATCATTTCAACAGTACTAGGACCATCATTTCAACAGCACCAGGACCATCATTTCAACAGTACTAGGACCATCATTTCAACAGCACCAGGACCATCATTTCAACAGCAGTAGGACCATCATTTCAACAGCAGTAGGACCATCATTTCAACAGCACTAGGACCATCATTTCAACAGCACTAGGACCATCATTTCAACAGCAGTAGGACCATCATTTCAACAGCACTGGGACCATCATTTCAACAGCAGTAGGAACATCATTTCAACAGCACTAGGACCATTCTGGTCTCCTGAGTGGCGCAGTGGTCTAAGGCACTGCATCGCAGTGCTAGCTGTGCCACTAGAGATCCTGGTTCGAATCCAGGCTCTGCTGTAGCCGGCCGCAACCGGGAGACCAATGGGGCGGCGCACAATTGGCCCAGGGTAGGGGAGGGAATGGCAGGCAGGGAGGTAGCTCAGTTGATAGAGCATTGCGTTTGCAACGCCAGGGTTGTGGGTTCGATTCCCACGGGGGGCCAGTATGAAAATAATAATAATGTGTGCACTAACTGTAAGTCGCTCTGGATAAGAGCGTCTGCTAAATGACGTAAATGTAAAATCTACCTTGTTTTATTAGGGCTCTAAAGCAATACTATTTGTGCCCCCCCCCCCCCCCCCCCCCAGCATGTCATTCTGGATCCGGGCCTGAGTGGATGCCCCACAGCCTGTAGAGATTCAGAAGGTAGTTCTCCAGTTCTCAATCCATGGTGGGGCACAACTAGTATTGCTTTAGAACCCTGATAAATGCTCTACCAATTGAGCTACAGAGGACCACACTTGCCTGCATCTAGCTTATCTATGGTGTAATCATTAGTCCAACAGTTGCAAACAAGTTTCTATTGGACAAATTCAGGTATGTTTATCCCTGTTTCATTCCGTTTGCTTTCGTTTAAGAAACGTTTTTCAACAAATTGGCGGAATGAATACACCCTGATCACACGTGAACAGTTCACTTTCATAGCCAAACAGTTTGTTGTATTCTTTCTTAGCAGTTACACCGGCGGGCCCCGGTGGAAATAAATTAGTAAAACCAAAAGCTTACCTTGACTTGGAAGAGTTCCAGTGTTAGATAGTCATAGCCAGCTACCTAACATAGCATCCCTCTGTTTGAGTCGGGTATTTGAGTAGGCAAAACTAACCATTTGCATTTGCTAGCTAAGTAAGTGAAACTGAAAAAAATGACAAAATATCTCTCTCTCTTGCTCCTCCTTCATTTTTGAAGAAATGCATTTGTTAAAAACTGTTCAACTATTGTCTTTCTCTCTCTTTGAGTCAACTACTCAATACATTTTATGCACTGCAGTGCTAGCTAGCTGTAGCTTATGCTTTCAGTACTAGATTCATTCTCTGATCCTTTGATTTGGTGGACAACATGTCAGTTCATGCTGCAAAAGGTTAGAGGATGTCCTGCGGAAGTTGTCATAATTACTGTGTAAGTCTATGGAAGGGGGTGAGAACCATGAGCCTCCTAGGTTTTGTATTGAAGTCAATGTACCCAGAGGTGGACGGAAGCTAGCTGTCATTGCAAAACAGTGTGTTTTAATCAATTATTTGGTTAAATATTAATGTATATATTTTTTTATAGTTGTATCTGAAAAGGATAACTTTTTTAATGTTTCACTATTATTTAAAAAAAAAATGAAATTCACTGAGGGGGATGGTCCTCCCCTTCCTCCTCTAAGGAGTTTCCACTGATTGCAGGGAATACTGACTGGAGATGTTCCGCCCTCCAAGGCCCCTGAACCTGTGTAGGGATGTGATTTGGATTGGACTGTGACTTTTTTATGTATTTTAATTTTGTGTGATGTAGTTTTTCCCCCTTTTCCACAATGGACATTTATTTTTACTCTGGTTTACTAACCGAACAGTAGGTGGAGGCATACACATTACGTGAACTTCATTATACTAGATAAGAAGAAGAAGAGGTAGAGGGACCACCCATTCCTAAAAATGTATGCACACATGACTGTAAGTCGCTTTGGATAAAAGCGTCTGCTAAATGGCATATTATTATTATTATTATTATTATTATTATTATTTATTATTATTATTATTATTAAGAGGTAGTTAGTCCATCAGTCCAATAGATGTCGATGTTGCACTGTGGTAGTGGGGGAACAGGAAGTTCCGGGTTGGCGCGACCCATTGTTCAGAATAAAGAATGCGCCAGACATGTGCTGTCAAGACGACAACTTTGTGTCTGTTTCAAATGTATTACTAGAGGTATGTAATAGCACGTTTAAACTTTCTAATATCGAAAGAACATGTCATAACATGCTAGTTAACAAATACCGCAAGGTATTCTCCCATTTGGTAAAGTTATTATGTGTTATTTTTGTGTCAAACCGAGTGAGTGAAAGAACGTGATAAAAACTATTTTACAAGTCACATAGCTAGATATTTGCGATTTGTCTGAGTGGATGTACATAATTTCGTCAAAGTAACTTGATAAAATAAACCATTTGAGATTTCTGTGTTCGTTTGACATGTTATTGGTTTTGTGTAAAAATGTATAATCTTACGAGCTGTTAAAATGGCGTCGTCCATTCTGATGTTCGTTTAAAGTCCACGTAGAAGATAATGACCCCTATCAGAAGATAATGACCCCTATCAGATATTTATGTGGTTGGTGCAGTATATTATTTTACTGTAGTAAATATACATTGGGTGGTCGGGGTTGTTAGAGCCCTGAATGCTGATTGGCTGAAAGCCGTGGTAATTCAGACCTACACCACAAGTATGACAAAAGCAATATTTGTACTGTTCTACATATGTTGGTAACCAGTTTTATAATAGCAATTAGGCGACTCAGGCGTTGCATCGTGCCTAACAGCCCTTAGCCGTGGTATATTGACCATATACCACACCTCCTCTGGCCTTATTGCATAAATATACATGAGTTCTAACTTGGAAAAGCATTTATTAGCTTTCAATTGTACAATTTATGCTCCCCGCATATAACCACGAAGACGGCCGGAAAGGCCCTAAAGTATTGGAGATTTTTCAGTTAATCGCGGTTAACCACTAACTCACATGGATAGAAAACATAACAAGCTAAGTATGGTGCAAAAGGAAATGGCTCAGTTGAAACAAAGACATGAAATTGCTCAGTATACACCTATGGAGAAAGAACCACTTAAAGGGTTAAAACAGAGCCAGGAAGTGGCATAACAAGGTTTGGTCCAAACATTGTTTCCAAAAACAGACGGAATAGAAGGAAGAGAAGTCAGATTGTGCCACTATTAAAGAATAAACAAGTGGGTGGGACAGTCAAGATGTTAAGATTGGAAACAATGGTGGAGTAAACTAACCAGGGAAGGATTAAGAAAAAGGTGTGTACTAGGAGCAAAAATGAAACTGTATAAAAACTGACAACTGAGTGTAGGAGAGTAGTTGCTCTGCAGACCAGCTCGGCTCTATTGCTTGTGTAAAAAAGTATATCTTGATTCTACAAAAACTCTGGAAGTACTTTGTTTTTACTGAGGATAAGGACAATTCTCCACAACATTGTCTGTTTCTCTTTATTACTACAGGCCGACTAGGATTAAATCTGAGGCCTGTAACATCAACAGTGAGGACAAACCCAGCCTGCCTCTCTCCTTCCACACTGAGTCCAAACCTACATTCACTGGGTCCTGATTGACAGTCGAGCCCAGTTTGCACCGCAGGTACAAGAGATGGCATCAGTGAAGCTGGAAGACTGCAGTCAAACACTGGAGCTGAATGTCAACATTAAAGATGAAGAAGAGGAGGAGAAGATTGGGAAATCTGTTTCTCATGGTAAGAGCAGGTTCGTTCCAACTTTCCACTGTGCATGAAAAGTTGCAGTAGAACTGTTTCATGATGAACTGTTTCAATGAGAAGGTAGATGTTATTTAATGCTACTGAGACTTGCATGGATGACACCAGTATAGTCTGTTTTGGAATGGGTGGCCAGTAATAAACTGGCCCTGAACATCTAAAACTAAGAGCACTGTATTTGGTACAAATAATTTCCTAAATTCTAGACCTCAGCTGAATCTGGTAATGAATGGTGTGGTTGTTGAACAAGTTGAGGAGACTAAATTACTTGGCATTACCTTAGATTGTAAACTGTCATGGTCAAAACATATAGATTCAATGGTTATAAAGATGGGAAGAGTTCTGTCCGTAATAGATGCTCTGCTTTTTTGACACCACACTCCAAAAAGCAAGTTCTGCAGGTTCTAGATTTGTCTTATCTTGATTATTGTCCAGTCGTGTGGTCGAGTTCTGTAAGGAAAGACCTAGTTAAGTTAAAAAGTATATAGGATATAGGTTAAGAACTTTTGTGAAAGAGCACAGTTTGAAAGATATGGCATACAGAAGAAACCGGATGGACATCATGAAAATGATCGGAGAGGTTGAGGAGTAAAAACAAACAAAATAGAACTATTGTGAAATTGACTGTGTCCATAAAATGTATATAGTATGTATAAGCATGAAGTAGAGGCCTAAGCATTGTTGTTCACTAGTTTACTCCAATTAGGGGAGGGGTGGTGGGGTTGGAAAGTAATAAAGGAAAATATGTATTTTTTAAAGGATATATATATATTATATTATATATGTATATGTGAAAAATATATATGCGGGATTGGAAGTGATGCAGACAATTACATTGATGGAAGTTAAATCTATCAGAAATATTAAAGCTGATTTATTTTAAATAAAACTGAATAAATAAAAATACCTATTTAAGCTGCAGCTGGCCCAGAACAGAGCGGCACGTCCTGCTCTTCATTGTAATCAGAGGGCTAATATAAATACTATGCATGCTGTACACATATCTCTGACACACATACATACCCCACCAGACATGCCACCAGGGGTCTTTTCACAGTCCCCAAATCCAAGAAAGGATACACTATTATATAGAGCCGTTATTGCATGGAACTCCGTTCCATCTCATATTGCTCAAATAAACAGCAAACCTGCTTTCAAAAACAGATAAAGCAACACCTCATGGCACAACGCCTCTCCGCTATTTGACCTAGATCGTTTTTGTATGTATTGACATGTAGGCTACGTGTGCCTTTTAAAATGTTTTTATGTAGTTCTGTCCTTGAGCTGTTCTTGTCTATTAATGTTCTGTATTATGTCATGTTTCATGTTTTGTGTGGACCCCAGGAAGAGTAGCTACTGCTTTTGCAACAGCTTATGGGGATCCTAATAAAATACCCAAATACCAGTATTGCCAGCATGTGTTTTATTAACTGGGCTATCTGGAGTGCTCAGAGAGTAGACTAAAGAAGTGACGTAGACAAACTGCCAGTAATTAGAACTTCTATGAAATTAGTCTGTGTAGTTACTAGGCTTGGGTGGTATAATGTTTTTGTGCTGGTCAAGGGCAGTCAAGTCTGAGGAGAACCAGGGACTATATCGGTTCTTAGTTCTGTATTTTTTGAAAGGGGCATGTTTATTTAAGATTGAGAGGAAATTACTTTTAAGGAACAACCAGGCATCCTCTACTGACGGAATGAGATCTATATCCATCCAGGATACCTGGGCCAGGTCAATTAGGAAGGCCTCCTCGCTAAAGTGTTTTAGGGAGCGTTTGACAGTGATGAGGGGTGGTTGTTTGACCGCGGACCCGTTACGGACGCAGGCAATAAGGCAGTGATCGCTGAGATCCTGGTTGAAGACAGCTGAGGTGTATTTAGAGGGTATGTTAGTCAGGATGATATCTATGAGGGTACCTATGTTTAAGGATTTAGGGTTGTACCTGGTAGGTTCGTTGATAATTTGCGTGAGGTTGAGGGCATCTAGCTTGGATTGTAGGATGGCTGGGGTATTAAGCATATCCCAATTTAGGTCACCAAGCAGTACAAACTCAGAGGATAAATGGGGGGCAATCAGTTCACATATGGTGTCCAGGGCACAGCTGGGGGCTGAGGGGGGTCTGTAGCAAGCGGCAACAGTGAGAGACTTATTTCTGGAAAGGTGGATTTTTAGAAGTAGAAGCTCAAACTGTTTGGGCACAGACCTGGATAGTATGATAGAGCTCTGCAGGCTATCTCTACAGTAGATTGCAACTCCACCCCCTTTGGCAGTTCTATCTAGATGGAAAATGTTGTAGTTGGGGATGGAAATTTCAGAATTTTTGGTGGCCTTCCTGAGCCAGGATTCAGACACTGCTAGAACATCAGGGTTGGCAGAGTGTGCTAACGCAGTGAATAACTCAAACTTAGGAAGTAGACTTCTGATATTTATGTGCAAGAAACCAAGACTTTTGCGATTACAGAAGTCAACAAATGATAGCTCCTGGGGAGTAGGAGTGATACTGGGGGCTACAGGGCCTGGGTTAGCCTCTACATCACCAGAGGAACAGAGGAGGACTAGAATAAGGATACGGCTAAAGGCTTTAAGAACTGGTCTTCTAGTGCGTTGGGTACAGAGAATAAAGGGGGCAGTTCTCCGGGCATTGTAGAAAAGATTCAGGGCATTATGTACAGACAAGGATATGGAAGGACATGAGTAAAGTGGAGGTAAACCTAAGCGTTGGGTAACACTGAAAGAGATAGTATCTCTAGAGGCATCAATTGAGTCGGTTTCTGAGTGTATTGGTGGAGGGACAAAGGAGCTAACTAAGGCATGTTTAGCTAGGCTGGGGGGTCTACAGTGATATAGTACAATTAGAAATAACCGAAACAACAATAAACTAACCATGTTTGGGCTGAGGCTAAACATAAACAGGATGTAGTACCGTAAAAAGTAACAGTCCAGCAGATATCAGCTGTATAGCTGAGTTATCATAAGGTCCGGTGGTGAAGCGCCAGTGAGCAAGAGGCCACGGCTAGCGTGTGCTACGTCCGTTTTGTTGTAGCCAGCTGGTAGCGAAGAATCCGGAGTTAAAGGTCCAGTGATTCCGCCGGAAAAACTGATATGTTCTGGGTCGATAACGCGCAGTGCTGACTGGCCGAATATCCGGTGATCAATGTCCAGTGATTAAAATTAATCCCGCGGAAGAAAAAAAAATCAAATGTTCTGCGTGAAACACTGCTAGCTGTGGCTAATAGCAAGTAGCTAGTCCAGTAGCTAGTTCAGTTTAGTGAGTAAGCGTGTGCTAGCGGGCCAGGGCTAGCAGATGGATGGAATCTTCGTGGTTAACGTCGTAACCACATCAGACGATTTCGTCGGCAGACCAGTCGTGTAGGAGGGCCTGTTGTCTGGACCTATGGCAGTCTCTATGGGGGTGCCACAGGGTTCAATTCTTGGGCCGACACTTTTCTCCGTGTATATCAATGATGTCGCTCTTGCTGCTGGTGACTCTCAGATCCACCTCTACGCAGACGACACCATTTTGTATACATCTGGCCCTTCATTGGACACTGTGTTAACAAACCTCCAAACGAGCTTCAATGCCATACAACAATCCTTCAGTAGCCTTCAACTGCTCTTAAACACTAGTAAAACTAAATGCATGCTTTTCAATCGAACGCTGCTAGCACCCGCCCACCCGACTAGAATCACCACTCTCGACGGGTCTGACCTAGAGTATGTGGACAACTACAAATACCTAGGTGTCTGGTTAGACTGTAAACTCAACTTCCAGACTCACATAAAGAATCTCCAATCCAAAGTTAAATCTAGGATCGGCTTCCTATTTCGCAACAAAGCCTCCTTCACTCATGCTGCCAAACATGCCCTCGTAAAACTGACTATCCTACCGATCCTTGACTTCGGCGATGTCATTTATAAAATAGCCTCCAACACTCTACTCAGCAAATTGGATGTAGTCTATCACAGTGCCATCCGTTTTGTCTCCAAAGCCCCATACACTACCCACCACTGTGACCTGTACGCTCTTGTTGGCTGGTCCTCACTACATGTTCGTCGTCAAACCCACTGGCTCCAGGCCATCTATAAATCACTGCTAGGCAAATCCCCGCCTTATCTTAGCTCATTGGTCACCATAGCAGCACCCACCCGTAGTCTGCGCTCCAGCAGGTATATCTCACTGGTCATTCCCAAAGCCAACACCTCCTTTGGCCGCCATTCCTTCCAGTTCTCTGCTGCCAATGACTGGAACGAATTGCAAAAATCTCTGAAGCTGGAGACTCTTATCTCCCTCAATAACTTTAAGCATCAGTTGTCAGAGCACCTTACCGATCACTGCACCTGTACACAGCCCATCTGAAATTAGCCCACCCAACTACCTCATCCCTATATTGTTATTTAATTTGCTCTTTTGCACCCCATTATCTCTATTTGCACATAATCTCTTGCACATCTAGCATTCCAGTGTTAATACTATTGTAATTATTCTGCACTATAGCCTATTTATTGCCTTACCTCCATAACTTGCTACATTTGCACACACTGTATATATATTTTCTGTTGTATCTCTGACTTTATGTTTTTTTTACCCCATATGTAACTCTGTGTTGTTTTTTGTTGCACTACTTTGATTTGTCTTGGCCAGGTCACAGTTGTAAATGAGAACCTGTTCTCAACTGGTTTACCTGGTTAAATAAAGGTGAAATAAAAATAAAAAATAAAAATAAAAATACTGGATACCAGGGAATTTGGAAAAAGCCACTGGATGGGTTTTCCATACAGCTGAAATTGTTTTCTTGAAGTTTTTCTTGATTAATTTGAATATTTGTAGCTACTTTTTAAGTAAATACCTGCAGTCAACTTGTGCAATACGTTACGAGATAAAGAACATTACGTCACATTATTATGTAGCTTACAGTAGTCCCCAGTCAACGAGAAGAGACCGGAGCCTTGTGAGTCAATCTCTGTCGTGCAGCATGCGCCAGGTGATCTAATTACAGTATGGAATTCACAACTAAATGTTTGCCAGCTAGATATCTTAACTATTAAGTTAACAGTCTACAATGTGCTAAATGCTCTGCAGTTGCCCATTAGGTTTGCTAATGTAGTAGTTAGTTAGCTATCTAGCTAAGTGGTTAGCTTCTTCCAATCAAGGATTCCCTTGCTAACAGCAGAGAATCCCCACCTGGATCAAGAGCCTTGCTGGCTAATATTAGTTTTGTGCGGGCAGCCAACTGTGAGTGTTTGAGTTACTTGTATAGCTGAGGTCAGAAACTGTACAAAGTGTTTGCATTGCACTCGTTAGCATTCAGTTAGCGTCCTCTATGATGATTCCTTAGTACTAGTTAGCATTTTGTTAGCATTCTGCTCAGTTAAGTTTTTTGGCCTTTGAATATTAGTACTTTTAAAATAAATACCTGTAGTCAAGTTGTTCGCTAGGTAATAGATAAAGCACATCGCGTTCATCATTTCGCCCGTTAGATAATTTTTCATTATGAAGCTTTCTGTTAGGTTCTGAACAAACAGAGTAAAAACTCAAAAGGACATCTAGGAAAACCTCAAACCAAGTTCATTCATCCAACGGGTTTCAATCAGCTGCAAAGACAAAGCATGATTACACAAGCACATATATTTATAACCTCCTACTCAACTCCTTACATATCTAGACAGCCAATACATCTCTGATGCTAGTCAGGAACTTAATTGGTTCTTCTCACTGGTGTAGTCATGGCCCTGCCTGATGCTAGAACCTTCGTGGGCGTGAAAGTGTATGTGTGTGAGATAGGACTGTAGTAGGAGGGTCGTTGTGGTGGGCCCCTCTGGCCCCCCTCCCAGAGGTTTCTTCTCACTTCATCTGTTGACATGACCTCGAGCCGGATTCCTTGCTCCTCCCTAGTTCCGCAACTGGCCTGCCTTATCAGGAACTGAAACTAGACTGTTGCCCTTTGCCTCCCTCCTTAGGAACATGAATTCTGCACTTCCCCTTGTCTCCCTCAGTAACCTTCCATGCACCAAGTTCCTATCCACCCTTCATTGACCCCAACATATACAGTGCCTGCAGAAAGTATTCAGACTCCTTGACTTTTTCCATATTTTGTTGTGTTACAGCCTTATTCTAAAATTGATTAAATTGTTTTTTGCCCTCATCAATCTACACACTACCCCATAATGACAAAGCAAAAACAGGTTTTTAGACATTTTTGCCAAACTATAAAAAAACAAATAATGGATTCAGACCCTTTACTCAGTACTTTGTTGAAGCACCTTTGGCAGCGATTATAACATTGAGTCTTTTTGGGTATGACACTACAAGCTTGGCACATCTGTATTTGGAGAGTTTCTCCCATTCTTCTCTGCAGATTCTCTCAAGCTCTGTCAGGTTGGATGGCGTGCGCTGCTGCACAGCTATTTTCAAGTTTCTCCAGAGATGTTCGATCGGGTTCAAATCCGGGCTCTGGCTGTGCTACTCAAGGACATTCAGAGACTTGTCCTGAAGCCACTCCAGTGTTGTCTTGGCTGTGTGCTTAGGGTCGTTGTCCTGTTGGAAGGTGAACCTTCGTCCTAGTCTGAGGTCCTGAGCGCTCGGGAGCAGGTTTTCATTAAGGATCTCTCTCTGTACTTTGCTCAGTTCATCTTTGCCTCGATCCTGACTAGTCTCTCAGTCCCTGACGCTGAAAACATCCCGACAGCATGATGCTGCCACCACCATGCTTCACCGTAGGGATGGTGCCAGGTTTCCTCCAGACGTGGTGCTTGGCATTCAGGCCAAAGAGTTCAATCTTGGTTTCATCCAACCAGAGAATCTTGTTTCTCATGGTCTGAGAGTCTTTAGGTGCCTTTTGGCAAACTCCAAGCGGGCAGTCATGTGCCTTTTACTGACAAATGGCTTCCGTCTGGTCACTCTACCATAAAGGCTTGATTGCTGGAGTGCTGCAGAGATGGTTGACCTTCTGGAATGTTCTCCTATCTCCAGAGGAACTCTAGAGCTCTGTCAGTGACCATCGTGTTCTTGGTTACCTCCCTGACCAAGGCCCTTCTCCCCCAATTGCTCAGTTTGGCCGGGCGGCCAGCTCTAGGAAGGGTCTTGGTGGTTCCAAACTTCTTCCATTTAAGAATGATGGAGGCCACTGTGTTCTTGGGGACCTTCAATGCTGCAGACATGTTTTGGTACCCTTGCCCAGATCTGTGCCGTGACACAATCCTGTCTCGGGGCTCTATGGACAACTCCTTCGACCTCATGGCTTGGTTTTTACTCTGACATGCACTGTCAACTGTGGGACCTTATATAAACAGGTGTGTTCCTTTCTAAATCATGTCCAATCAATTGAATTTACCAAGGATTGGCTCGAATCAAGTTGTAGAAACATCTCAAGGATGATAAATGGAAACAGGTTGCACCTGAGCTCAATTTCGAGTCTCATAGCAAAGGGTCTGAATAATTATGTAAATAATATAGTTCTGTTTTATTTTTAATGTATTAGCAACATTTTCTAAAAACCTGTTTTCGCTTTGTCATTATGGGGTATTGCTGAGGATTATTTTTGTATTTTAATTTTTTAATCCATTTTAGAATAAGGCTGCAACGTAACAAAATGTGGAAAAGTCAAGGGGGTCTGAATACTTTCTGAATGCACTTGTTAGCAGTTGATGTTATTCTTCAATAACACAGACCCCAAAGCAAATCAGGGGGAGAAAAATATATTTATTCAAAGAGAACCAATAATTTTTTATGCTGGAAAGTAGATTGTAGATGTTTATTCTTCCCTGTTCTCAGTGTTTTCTCCCTTGCCTATGGTTGACCAATTAGAATTCCTTGCAATAACATTGGGCTAATAGCCAAATACCAAGTATCCCGTTTCAGGCTCAATGTATAGACCATTTAGACCAATGCTAACTTGCCACATGCAGCTATGAGTCCCGGACTGGAACCCCTACATAGATACTAAACAGATGTTGAACTGAAAAACAACTGTTTCCATTGATCGTTAATTCCCTGTGTTGTATATTTATCTTGGAATACTCTTACACACTGTATATAGACTACTGTATCAATCATTCATTTGTTCATGTCATCACACAGCATGCAAGCCATTGAAATGCAATCAAGCATTTTTGGTTTTAAAATAACAAAGCAACCCTTGAATAATTAGCATAAACAATAAATAAACAGTTCCATTTCGGAAGTTGCATTCAGGAATCAATGCAACTGTTTTTAGTCTTTGCTGTAATAAAGGCTTAACAATAAAACGTTACAACAGACTCTCTGGTACGCTTATCATTTATTTACTATTTAGTTTGCTTCAACCTGTCAGACAAGCTCAGTGCATATGGTGGATTTGATTACCTGGATGTGCGTGTATTCTTCAGCTTTTGTATTTGATTTGATTAAAACACACCATTCACCCTCTGAATGGCACACATACACAATCCATGTCTCAATTGTCTCAAGGCTTAAAAGTCCTTCATTAATCTGCCTCCTCCCCTTCATCGACACTGATCTGAAGTGGATTTAACACGTGGCATCAATGAGGGATCATAGCTGTCACCTGGTCAGTCTATGTCATGGAAAGAGTTCATAATGTTTTGTACACTCAGTGCATATCACACCAATTGACTTTTTTAAATGCTTTTCACACAGGTGACATTGAGACATTCTCTACATCCAGAGAGCAACAGCAGGAAGATCGCAGAGCTAAGAGGTCTCACCACTGCCCACATTGTGAGGAGATTTTCCCAATTCTATCAAAGCTAAAAATACACCTAAAAATACACACAGGAGAGAATCTGTATTCCTGCACTGACTGTGGGAAGAGCTTCACAACATCACAGGCTCTGACAGTTCATCAGAGAGTGCACACAGGAGAGAAGCCTTACTCCTGCTCTGACTGTGGGATGAGTTTCTCTCGACTGGGCAACTTAAAAACACATGAACGTATACACACAGGAGAGAAGCCTTACTTCTGCTCTGACTGTGGGGTAAGTTTCTCTCAACTGGGCACCTTAAAAAAACATGAACGTATACATACAGGAGAAAAGCCTTACTCCTGCTCTGACTGTGTAAAATGCTTCACAACATCAACTGAGCTAAAAGTTCACCAGAGAACACACACAGGAGAGAAGCCTTACTCCTGCTCTGACTGTGGAAAGATTTTCTCTCGTCTAGGCCACTTAAAAACACATGAACGTATACACACAGGAGAGAAGCCTTACTTCTGCTCTGACTGTGGGGCAAGTTTCTCTCAACTGGGCACCTTAAAACAACATGAACCTATACATACAGGAGAAAAGCCTTACTCCTGCTCTGACTGTGTCAAATGCTTCACAAGATCAACTGAGCTAAAACGTCATCAGAGAACACACACAGGAGAGAAGCCTTACTCCTGCTCTGACTGTGGAAAGAGTTTCTCTCGACTGAGCAACTTAAAAACACATGAACGTATACACACAGGAGAGAAGCCTTACTTCTGCTCTGACTGTGGCAAGAGTTTTTCTGTACAGGACCACTTAAAATCACACCAACGGATACACACAGGAGAGAAGCCTTACTCCTGCTCTGACTGTGGGGCAAGTTTCTCTCAACTGGGCACCTTAAACAAACATGAACATATTACACACAGGAGAAGCCTTACTCCTGCTCTGACTGTGTGAAATGCTTCACAACATCAACTGAGCTAAAAGTTCATCAGAGAACACACACAGGAGAGAAGCCTTACTCCTGCTCTGATTGTGTAAAATGCTTCACAACATCATCTCAGCTAAAGGTTCATCAGAGAACACACACAAGATAGAAGTCGTTTTCCTGCTCTGACTGTGGAAAGATTTTCTCTCAAATGGCCCATTTAAAAAGACACAAAGGTAAACATAAAGGAGAGAAGCCTTACCACTGATCTGACTGAAAATGTTTTAAAACAACAGCTGAGCTTAAAAGGTCATGATGTAAGAGAAAGTAGCAGACACTCAGATGGAAGTTTGATGTACATTTATTTCAGTACTGGATCACATAATAAGACGAACGCGCTTTGCCTCTTATCATATGACTGACTTACATAGACTCTCTCTCAGCCTATATAGTGCTCTTCAAGTCTACTTTTATCCATCCCAGTTGCTAACTATTACTAGCTGCCACTCACTTCCTACATATCATTCCTCTCCCTGGTGTCATATCTCACCCTAGCCAGTCCATTCCATCACGCACCAATCCTAAGATTAGCACTAGTGGACCCCAATCTATCTTGGCACACAGACCCTCTGCTCATCACTCTTCTTATCCTCTCTACATACAATTTACAATCTTTATAATATTGGATCAAACACTCTTTATATCAACTGCCATCAGGAAAATACATAATATTTTCAACAGATGGGGAGAAACAATGACATGGAGAAAATACAGAAACACAGTGCAAATGCTTATCAAGGAAGCAAAGACAAACTACTACAAAACTGAAATCCAGGACTTCAATGGACTGGGACCAAAGAAAACATATTTGCTGAGGCATGGACAAGCACCACACCTCTTGCCATCTTCCCCCTGCCCATGTCTACAAGGCAGGTTGAGCTGTGCAGCATTGGCCAGTTAAAGCAAGCTCTGACCAGACTCAGCCCACGTAAAGCATGTGGGCCTGATGGAATTCCAGCCTGGCTACTAAAAGAGCATGCGGAAGATCTAGCCCCTTTCATCAAACACATTGTTAACACCTCCTACTGGCAGGGGACAGTTTGATCTGAGTGCACGAATCATTATGACTACCTCCCAAAGTCCAGCACTACTACCGCCCTTGTGAAAACCACACTTCTGCTGACAGCTACAGACTGCTGACAGCTACAGTCCCTTGGTCAGAGGACCATCCACAACCTGCACCACTAATCCTAGGAGGACAGGAAGTACCAGTGGTAACAACAACCAAGTATCTTGGTTTTCATCTAGACTCTAACCTCAGTGGTGACAAGTGGAGCAGCCAGTGAGAAAGGCCACAAAACGCCTTTTTGACATTTCTTGCCAGTAATGTCCTACTGAAGATCTGGTCACAGTCTATACTACACTGGCCAGGCCTTGTCTGGAATACGGTGGAGTGCTGTTAGTTGGATGCAGTAAAAAGCAGCAGGCCCAACTAGACAGGGTGCAGAGGAGGGCCTTGAGGATCATCTCCAGAGGTGGAGCAGTCCAACCACAGCTCCCGTCACTGCAGATGAGGCGAGAACAGGCTGCAGTGCACCTGGTGAAGGACATGCACACTCTTGACCATCCACTGAATGACCTGCTCCCTCCAAGAAGAGGTAACTGCACCACCAGGCTCCTGAGAAACAGCCACAAACTGTCCTGTATAACTGCCCGTACAAACCGCCTGCGAAACGCCACTCTACCCACTGCTATCAGACTGCATAATAACTCCAGCTCTTACACCTCTGTAGCTCAGCTGGTAGACCACGGCGCTTGTAACGCCAAGGTAGTGGGTTCGATCCCCGGGACCACCCATACACAAAAAAAAATGTATGCACGCATGACTGTAAGTCGCTTTGGATAAAAGCGTCTGCTAAATGGCATATTATTATTATTATTAAATGGTTTTCCCAAAAACTGAATTTTTTTAATCACATTTTAATATTTCAATTTCCATCATGAAAAATGTCCTGTAATGTTTCAAGTGTTCTGTATTCTACTTATGTCACGTATTGTGTTATGTATTTAACAGGTAGCCTAGTGGTTAAGAGTGTTGGGCCAGTAACTGAAAGGTCGCTGGTTTGAATCCTGAGCCAACTAGGTCAAAAATCTGTCATTGTGGCCTTGAGCAAGGCAATTAACCCAATTGGTCCTATAAGTCGCTCTGGATAAGAGCATCTGCTAAATTACAAATATGTAATGAAAAATCATGTTTGTACATTAATTTGTGCTGGGCAACCTTTTCTCTTGTGCATAAATATAACAAAGTGTTTAAAGTGAAATAGTTAGTCTATACAGTGCATTCTGAAAGTATTCAGACCTCTTGACTTTTCTACAAGAAAATACGTTACAGCCTTATTGTAAAATTAATTCAAAATGTATATATAATCCCTCATCAATCTGCACACAATACCACATAATGACAAAGCGAAAACAGGTTTAGACATTTTTGCAAATTTATTAGAAATTAAAAACAGATACCTTATTTAAATAAGTATTCCAGACGCTTTTCTATGAATCTCGAAATTTAGCTCAGGTGCATCCTGTTTCCATTGATCTTCCTTGTGATTTTTTCTACAACTTGATTGGAGTCCACCTGAGATCAATTAAATTGATTGGACATGGTTTGGAAAGGTACACACCTTTCTATATAACATCCGACAGTTGACATTGCATGTCAGACCAAAAACCAAGCCATGAGGTCAAAGGAATTGTCCGTAGAGCTCCGAGACAGGATTGTGTCGAGGCACAGATCTGGGGAAGGGTACCAAAAAATGTCTGCAGCATTGAAGGTCCCCAAGAATACAGTGGCCTCCATCATTCTTAAATGGAAGAAGTTTGGAACCACCAAGACTCTTCCTAGAGCTGTCCGCCCGGCCAAACTGAGCAATCGGGGGAGAAGGGCCTTGGTCAGGGAGGTGACCAAGAACCCGATGATCACTTTGACAGAGCTCCAGAGTTCAGCCCGCTTGGAGTTTGCCAAGAGGCACCTAAAGGACTCTGACCATGAGAAACAAGATTATCTGTTCTGATGTTACCAAGATTGAACTCTTTGACCTGAATGCCAAGCGTCACGTCTGGAGGAAACCCGGTACCATGCCTACGGTGAAGCATGGTGGTGGCAGTATCATGCTGTGCGGCTGTTTTTCAGAGGCAGGGAGACTAGTCAGGATCGAAGGAATAATGAGCAGAGCAAAGTACAGAGAGATCCTTGATGAAAACCTGCTCCAGAGTGCACAGGACTTCAGACTGGGGCGAAGGTTCACCTGGCCCAGCCAGAGCCCAGACCTGAACCCGATTTAGCATCTCTGGAGAGACCAGAAAATAGCTGTGCAGCAACAATCCCCATCCAACCTGACAGCGCTTGAGAGGATCTGCAGAGAACAATGGATGAAACCCCCCAAATACAGGTGTGCCAAGCTTGTAGCGTCATACCCAAGAAGACTCGATGCTGTAATCGCTGCCAAAGGTGCTTCAAGAAAGTACTGAGTAAAGGGTCTGAATACTTAGATATTTCAGTTTTTTATTAATAATATTTTGCTTTGACATTATGGGGTATTGTGTGTAGATTGATGAGGGGAAAAAAACTATTTAATCAATTTTAGAATATGTCTGTAACGTAATAAAATGTGGAAAAAGTCAAGGGGTCTGAATACTTTCAGATTGCACTGTATATAGCCAAGCTACCATTGACTAGGTATTGGCACCCCATGTATATAGCCAAGCTACCATTGACTAGGTATTGGCACCCCATGTATATAGCCAAGCTACCATTGACTAGGTATTGGCACCCCATGTATATAGCCAAGCTACCATTGACTAGGTATTGGCACCCCATGTATATAGCCAAGCTACCATTGACTATGTATTGGCACCCCATGTATATAGCCAAGCTACCATTGACTAGGTATTGGCACCCCATGTATATATCCAAGCTACCATTGACTATGTATTGGCACCCCATGTATATAGCCAAGCTACCATTGCTCATCGTGTATTAATTGCTTGTGCTACAATCTTTTTTCCTATTATTATAATTGTTGTATTGTATTCTCCATTGTTGGTCAACATTTCAGTGTTAGTCTACACCTGTTCTTTACCAAGCATATGACAATTTAAATGAAATGACTACGTGTTTAGTAAATTGTCTTCTAAACTATACTGAACAAAAATATAAACTTGACATGTAAAGTGTTGGTCACATGTTTCATTAGCTGAAATAAAAGATCCCAGAAATTGTCCATATGCACAACAACCTTATTTCTCTCAAATTTTGTGAACAAATTTGTTTCCATCCCTGTTAGTGAGCATTTCTCCTTTGCCAAGATAATCCATCCACCTGACAGGTGTGGCATATCAAGAAGCTGATTAAACAGCATGATCATTACACAGGTGCACCTTGTGCTGGGTACAATAAAAGGCCACTCTGAAATGTGCAGTTTTGTCACACAACACAATGCCACAGATGTCTACATTTTGAGGGAGTGCGTAATTGGCATGCTGACTGCAGGAATGTTCACCAGAGCTGTTGCCAGAGAATTGAATGTAAATTTCTCTACCGAGAATTTGGCAGAACGTCCAACTGTCTTCACAGCCACAGACCACGTGTAACCGTGCAAGCCCATGACCTCCACATCTGGCTTCTTCACCTGCAGGATCATCTGAGACCTGTCACCGGACAGCTGATGAAACTGAGGAGTATCTATATCTGTAATAAAGCCCTTTAGTGGGGGAAAATCATTCTTATTGGCTGATGGGTGGGCCTGGCTCCCAAATGCGTGGGCCTATGCCTTCCCAGGCCCACCCATGGCTGCGCCCCTGCCCAGTCATGTGAAATCCATAGATTAGGGCCTAATAAATGTATTTCAATTGACTGATTTCCTTATATGAACTGTACCCCAGTAAAATTGTTGAATGTTGTGTTTATATTTTTCTTCTGTTAAAACTGCATTGATCTGCCAATGAAAAATAATGTTTGTACATGAATTTGTACTGGTCAACCTCTCCTCCTCTTTTCTACTCAGTTATTCCATATTAAATCTGACAGTATGAATGGTTCTTATGGTTGTATTCAGTTATTCCATATTAAATCTGACAGTATGAATGGTTCTTATGGTTGTATTCAGTTATTCCATATTAAATCTGACAGTATGAATGGTTCTTATGGTTGTATTCAGTTATTCCATATTAAATCTGACAGTATGAATGGTTCTTATGGTTGTATTCAGTTATTCCATATTAAATCTGACAGTATGAATGGTTCTTATGGTTGTATTCAGTTCTTCCATATTAGATCTGACCATATTAATGGTTCTCATGGGCTGAGTGCCTGGAGTGACTACAGTCATACCAAGTTTTCTTTGACCCTGTGATCTCACCAGGACAGAACCACATGTCTATCATACTCCAGCCAAAGATAAATTTGACCTATGCACTAACAAGCTTTTTCAATATATGCAGCTTTGTCACCGGCTACAGTACTGTAGCTTTATTAATCTACTGTACTTCAATTAATTGACTTGCAATGGATTTGTGCCACAAATGCTAAAAAGTTAGCAGTTATAACAATAGTAAGATAAACAATATATGCCCAGGACTATATTGAGGGACAGACTGTTGAAATGCCCAGTTGATTATGTAAACAGTCTTGTAGAACTCTGGCATTGATGGTCCATCTGAGGGTGAGTCATTGATATGAATGCTCAGAGTAAAAGAGCTGTGAACTCACCTGTGATGGCCCAAGTCTACCACAACCTTTCCTATTGTGTTTGTAAGCACCACAGCATTTTAGGCAGCCATTGTTCAAAATGTGCTCATCTGGTAGACTCATGTCACGGGGCAACTCGCGGCTGTGATTCCCTTTGTAGTCTGTAATAGTTTGCAAGCCCTGCCACCTCCGACGAGCATCGGAGCCAGTGTAGTATGATTCGATCTTAGTCCTGTATTGACGCTTTGCCTGTTTGATGGTTCGTCGGAGGTTGTAGCGGGATTTCTTATAAGCTTCCGGGTTAGAGTCCCGCTCCTTGAAAGCGGCAGCTCTACCCTTTAGCTCAGTGCGGATGTTGCCTGTAATCCATGGCTTCTGGTTGGGGTATGTATGTATATGCGTACAGTCACTTTGGGGACGTCATCATCGATGCACTTATTGATGAAGCCAGTGACTGATGTGGTGCACTCCTCAATGCAATCGGAAGAATCCCAGAACATATTCCAGTCTGTGCAAAACAGTCCTATAGCTTAGCATCTGCTTCATCTGACGACTTTTTTACTGACCGAGTCACTGGTGCTTCCTGCTTTAGTTTTTGCTTGTAAGCAGGAATCAGGAGGATATAATTTTGGTCAGATTTGCCAAATGGAGGGCGAGGGAGAGCTTTGTACGCGTCTCTGTATGTGGAGTAAAGGTGGTCTAGTTTTTTCCCCTCTGATTGCACATTTAACATGCTGGTAATAATGAGATGTGATATAACGTCTTGTCATAGTGTTGTATGAACAAAGTTAAATCTGTTAGATAGGTAACTCTTGGTGCCACAGTCTGAATGCTAAGGATTCCAGTATGTCTAGGGAGCTTACTAGGGTTTATTTTAGAATGACTGATAGATGGAATATACTGACTTGGGGTACAGGGTGATACCATCAGAGTGGAGGGTGCCCACTGATGGTTACCAGATGTTGTTGAAGAAACGTGTAACATGAAGTATATAAACTGAGAGATTTCCTTTGTCCAGTGTTCGGATGACAAGAGGCAAAGCACGTGCCGTTTGTTACGCGAACCCGGTCCCATAATCAATTAAATACATTGCATCAATTCTCCATATAATTGTTAAGTATATTCTTGCATCCTGAATTACTTGATACCAGAGAAACTTGTCACAACAAGATGGAAACGGCAGATACAGGAGATTCTAAAGATCCACAAATGTTTTATCCGTTCGACAGGGGCAGGAAAACATTGAAGAACCACAATGCAATGCCCGAAGGCGTAAAAATGGCGTTGTTAAAATCAGAGATTCATCTCCTGAGTATATACATTTACATTTTAGTAATTTAGCAGACGCTCTTATCCAGAGCGACTTACAGTTAGTGAGTGCATACATTTTTCATACTGGCCCCCCGTGGGAATCGAACCCACTACCCTCGCGTTGCAAGCGCCATGCTCTACCAACTGAGCTACATACCTTTGAATCTTGAGTACAGACCGACGTCCCATGTATACAAACCTTACATATAGGAATTCAAGTTGTAAAATAGTGAACTACTCCTTTAATGGAGTGGTAGATGCTATGAAACTGATGTTTTATTTAAAAAAAATAAAAAAAATAGTACAATGGAATGTTGTTGTTCGTTGTACTACGATGGTACATTTTTGTAAGAGCTATCCTTCACATCGGAGTGCTAATGCTGGCTCTTTGCGTCTCTTGACCATGTCACGCGGACCGGGCACAAAGCTCAAGGAGCGCTCTCCACTTCCCTCCGGTAGTTATTTAGCAAGCCTGATAACACATCAATCCTGACAGACACAAGCAAAAACTCCTGCATAAATATAGAATGTAGCGACCTTTCAGTTACTGGCCCAACACTCTTAACCGCTAGGCTACCTGCGGCCAGATCAATTAACTTCAATACAGTTATCCAAATACATTCATAATCAATTACTAAAATAATGAATCTAGTTTTAAAAGACAATTTATAAAACACAAGTAGTCAATTCATAGCCTGTTTATCATTAAACAAAAGTTGTTTAGTAATATAAAATAATCCACCCAAACTGATCATCACACCATCTTTATCTGATATACACTGAGTGTACAATACTACAAAACATTAGGAACACCTTCCTAATATTGAGTTGCACCCCCCTTTGTCCTCAGAATAGCCTCAATTCATCGGGGCATGGACTGTCCAAGGCGTTGAGAGCGTTCCACAGGGATGCTGGCCCATGTTGACTGCAAGGCTTCCCACAGTTGTGTCGAGTTGGCTGGGAGTGGATCTCTTCCCACAGATGCACAATTGGATTGAGATCTGGTGACTCGGCAGGCCACTGCAGTAAGCTGAATTCACTGTCATGTTCTTGGAACCATTCCTGGACAAGGCTTGTTGCATGGGGCATAATCCTGCTGAAAAATTCCACATTTTCCTCATTCATTTACAGATGGATACACTGCTGCCATGAAGGGATGCACCTGATTGGCAATGATGTTTAGATATCCTGTGGCATTCAAATGTTGACACATGGCATGGATGCATGTACTCATGGTTTTCTCCATACCCTTGTCCTCCCATCAGCATGAAACAGCAGGAATGGGGGGATTCATCAGACTAGGCAATGTTTTTCAAATTCTTCCTTAGCCCACTGCAACTGCAGTTTCTTGTTTTCTGCTGAAAGCTAATGGGGATCCAAAATAAATACACCACAACTACATCATTAAGGATCATAGCTTTCACCTGAGTTCACCTGGTCAGTCTATGTCATGGAAAGAGCAGGTGTCCTTAATGTTTTGTACACTCAGTGTATGTTGTGTCTACTAGCTCATTTCCCACAGAAAACTGCAGAGGGAAGCAGTACAACCCAGTCAACCATCAGACTCCATTGTGAGATGCCTCACAGAGGATATTCAACCCTAAGGGCAAATCCAAGGTCATTTCAATATCATTACAGTAGAAGCTAACAAAACACACCAAAACTGACAAGGTGAACACTGATCAGTAAAGTAAAGAGAGGTTAACATTCTATAACGTTCCCTTTGATTTTGAATTTTAGGACCCCTTTAGTTATAAAAATATATATTATAAAATGATTTGATCAAATATTGAATTTGGCCTTTACTATTTCATCCCATAGAAACACATTGAATGGTAAAAAAATAAAATAAGACTAATGGTGAAAACTGATCATCACATCATCTCTATCTGATACATTCAGTACAATGTAGTATTTTATTAGGATCCCCAGCGGCTACTCTTCCTGGGGTACAAACAGGAAACACAAAAAATACATAGAATACATAATCAAGCACTACATTTACAATTTAGTCATGTTGCAGATACTCCCATCCAGAAAGCTAGTGCATTCATCTTATGACAGCCAGGAGAGACATCCACATATCACAGTGGTATTCCAACCACGTATCACAAGCATAATACAATGCAAAATACAATATAAAATACATTTGAAAAAATCTGTCTCTTCAAATCAAATTTTATTTGTCACATACACGTGTTTAGCAGATGTTATTGCAGGTGTAGCGAAATGCTTGTGCTTCTAGCTCCGACAGTGCAGTAATATCTAACAATTTCACAACATATACCCCAATACACACAAATCTAAGCAAGGAATGGAATTTAAGAATATAGATACATACAGTGAGGGAAAAAAGTATGATCACCTGCTGATTTTATTAGTTTGCCCACTGACAAAGACATGATCAGTCTATACATTTAATGGGAGGTTTATTTGAACAGTGAGAGACAGAATAACAACAAAAAAATCCAGAAAAACGCATATCAAAAATGTTATAAATCTATTTGCATTTTAATGAGGAAAATAAGTATTTGACCCCTCTGCAAAACATGACTTAGTACTTGGTGGCAAAACCCTTGTTGGCAATCACAGAGGTCAGACGTTTCTTGTACTTGACCACCAGGTTTGCACACATCTCAGGAGGGATTTTGTCCCACTCCTCTTTGCAGATCTTCTCCAAGTCATTAAGGTTTCGAGGCTGACGTTTGGCAACTCGAACCTTCAGCTCCCTCCACAGATTTTCTATGGGATTAAGGTCTGGAGACTGGCTAGGCCACTCCAGGACATTAATGTGCTTCTTCTTGAGCCACTCCTTTGTTGCCTTGGCCGTGTGTTTTGGGTCATTGTCATGCTGGAATACCCATCCACAACCCATTTTCAATGCCCTGGCTGAGGGAAGGAGGTTCTCACCCAAGATTTGACAGTACATGGCCCCGTCCATCATCCCTTTGATGCGGTGAAGTTGTCCTGTCCCCTTAGCAGAAAAACACCCCCAAAGCATAATGTTTCCACCTCCATGTTTGACAGTGGGGATGTTGTTCTTGGGGTCATAGGCAGCATTCCTCCTCCTCCAAACACGGCGAGGTGAGTTGATGCCAAAGAGCTCCATTTTGGTCTCATCTGACCACAACACTTTCACCCAGTTCTCCTCTGAAACATTCAGATGTTCATTGGCAAACTTCAGACGGCCCTGTATATGTGCTTTCTTGAGCAGGGGGACCTTGCGGGCGCTGCATGATTTCAGTCCTTCATGGCGTAGTGTGTTACCAATTGTTTTCTTGGTGACTATGGTCCCAGTTGCCTTGAGATCATTGACAAGCTCCTCCCGTGTAGTTCTGGGCTGATTCCTCACCGTTCTCATGATCATTGCAACTCCACGAGGTGAGATCTTGCATGGAGCCCCAGGCCGAGGGAGATTGACAGTTATTTTGTGTTTATTCCATTTGCGAATAATCGCACCAACTGTTGTCACCTTCTCACCAAGCTGCTTGGCGATGGTCTTGTAGCCCATTCCAGCCTTGTGTAGGTCTACAATCTTGTCCCTGACATCCTTGGAGAGCTCTTTGGTCTTGGCCATGGTGGAGAGTTTGGAATCTGATTGATTGATTGCTTCTGTGGACTCTTAAAGGGAGTGCTCCTAATCTCAGCTCGTTACCTGTATAAAATAAACCTGGGAGCCAGAAATCTTTCTGATTGAGAGGGGGTCAAATACTTACTTCCCTCATTAAAATGCAAATCAATTTATAACATTTTTGACATGAGTTTTTCTGGATGTTTTTTTGTTGTTCTGTCTCTCACTGTTCAAATAAACCTACCATTAAAATTATAGACTAATAATTTCTTTGTCAGTGGGCAAACGTACAAAATCAGCAGGGGATCAAATACTTTTGTCCCTCACTGTATATGGACAAGCAATGACAGAGCGGCATGGACTAAGATACAGTAGAATGTTATAGAATACAGTATATACACATATGAGATGTGTAAAATGCTTCACATTTACATTTTCGTCATTTAGCAGATACTCTTATCCAGAGCGACTTACAAATTGGTGCATTCACTTTATAGCCAGTGGGATAACCACTTTACAATATTATATACATTTTTTTTGGGTGTGGTGGGGTAAGGGGGGGTAGAAGGATTACTTTATCCTATGCCAGGTATTCCTTAAAGAGGTGGGGTTTCAAGTGTCTCTGGAAGGTGGTGAGTGACTCCGCTGTCCTAGCGTCGTGAGGGAGCTTGTTCCACCATTGGGGTGCCAGAGCAGCGAACAGTTTTGACTGGGCTGAGCGGGAACTGTGCAGCAGGCCAGAGGTGGATGAACGCAATGCCCTCGTTTGGGTGTAGGGACTGATGAGAACCTGAAGGTACGGAGGTGCCGTTCCCCTCACAGCTCCGTAGGCAAGCACCATGGTCTTGTAACAGATGCAAGCTTCAACTGGAAGCCAGCATCAGCATCAGCTGAGCTAAAAGTTCCTGTTGTGCCATAAGGTGTTATTTTATGTTTTTTTGAATCTTGTCTTATTGCTAGCTTGAGTTACCTGGCAGAGAGTTCCATGTAGTCATGGCTCTATTTAATACTGTGAGTTTCCCAGCGTCTGTTCTGGACCTGGGGACTGTGAAGAAAGATCTTGCTGCATGTCTTGTGTTGTACCGATGAGTGTCCGAACTAGCTCATTCCCACAGAAAAATGCAGAGGAAAGCAGTACCACCCAGTCATCTATCAGACCTCACTGAGTGTATTCAACCCTAAGGGCAAATCCAAGGTCATCTCAATATCTTTACAGTAGAAGATAACAAAACACACCAAAACTGACAAGGTGAACACTGATCAGTAAAGTCAAGACAGGCTAACATTCTATAACGCTCCCTTTCCTCTGCACAGTTCTCTCACAGTGAGAAACAATAGGATTACAATAGTGTTACGCTTTCTTAATGTTATCAAATTCACTGTTACCACTTCCTTTATGAGGTGAGAATGAAGTGATGAAGTGACTTTACGGTTAAACTGGTCTGAGACAACTGTTGAGGCTTCTCTCCTTACTGTATACGTTGATGTGTTTATAAGTAAGTGTTTTCTCCTGTGTGTGTTCTCCGATGACCTTTTAGCTCAACTGATGTTTTAAAACATTTTCCACAATCAGAGCAGCAGTAAGGCTTCTCTCCTGTGTGTATACGTTCATGTTGTTTTAAGTTGCCCAGTAGAGAGAAACTCACCCCACAGTCAGAGCAGGAGTAAGGCTTCTCCCCTGTGTGTATACGTTCATGTTGTTTTAAGTTAACAGGTTGAGAGAAACTCGCCCCACAGTCAGAGCAGAAGTAAGGCTTCTCTCCTGTGTGTGTTCTTTGATGAACCTTTAGCATAGTTGATGTTGTGAAGTATTTTACACAATTAGAGCAGGAGTAAGGCTTCGCTCCTGTATGTATACGTTCATGCTGTTTTAGGTGGCTCGGTTGAGAGAAACTCTTTCCACAGTCAGAGCAGGAGTAAGGCTTCTCTCCTGTGTGTGTTCTCTGATGACGTTTTATTTCAGCTGATGTTGTGAAGCATTTTACACAATTAGAGCAGGAGTAAGGCTTCTCTCCTGTGTGTATACGTTCATGTGTTTTTAAGTGGCCCAGTTGAGAGAAACTATTTCCACAGTCAGAGCAGGAGTAAGGCTTCTCTCCTGTGTGTGTTCTCTGGTGCCGTTTTAGCTTAGCTGGTGTTGTGAAGCATTTTACACAATCAGAGCAGGAGTAAGGCTTCTCTCCAGTGTGTATTTTTAGGTGTATTTTTAACTGTGATAGAATTGGGAAAATCTCCTCACAATGTGGGCAATGATGAGACCTCTTAGCTCTGTGATCTTCCTGCTGTTGCTCTCTGGATGTAGAGAATGTCTCAACATGGTCTCCTGTGTGAACAACATCAGAAGAACCAGTCAGTTGGTGTAATATACAGCACCAGTCAAAAGTTGACACACCTACTCATGCAAGGGTTTTATTTATTTTTCACTATTTTCTACCTAGATTAATAGTGAAGACATCAAAACTATTCAATAACACAAATTTAATCATGTAGTAACCAAAAAAAAGTGTTATACAAATCAAAATATATTTTATATTTTAGACTCTTCAAAGTAGCCACCCTTTGCCTTGACAGCGTTGCACACGCTTGGCATTCTATCAACCAGCTTCACCTAGAATGCTTTTCCACCAGTCTTGAAGGAGTTCCCACACATGCTGAGCACTTGTTGGCTGCTTTTCCTTCACTCTGCGGTCCAACTCATCCCAAATCATCTCAATTGGGTTGAGGTCGGTTGATTGTGGAGGCCAGGTCATCTGATGCAGCACTCCATCACTCTCCTTCTTGGTCAAATAGCCCTTACACAGCCTGTAGGTGTGTTGGGTCATTGTCCTGTTGAAAAACAAATGGTAGTCCCACTAAGTGCAAACCAGATGGGATGGCATATCGCTGCCGAATGCTGTGGTAGCCATGCTGGTAAGTGTGCCTTGAATTCTAAATAAATCACAGACAGTGTCACCAGCAAAGCACCCCCACACCATCTCCTCCATGCTTCACGGTGGAAACTACACATGTGGAGATCATCCGTTCACCTACTCTGCGTCTCACAAAGACACTGCGGTTGGAACCAAAAATCTCAAATTTGGACACATCAGACAAAAGGACAGATTTCCACCAGTCTAATGTCCATTGCTCGTGTTTCTTTGCCCAAGCAAGTCTCTTCTTCTTATTGGTGTCCTTCAGTAGCGGTTTCTTTGCAGCAATTCGACCATGAAGGCCTGATTCACGCAGTCTCCTCTGAAAAGATGGGGCGGCAGGTAGCTTAGTGGTTAAGAGCGTTGTGCCAGTAACCAAACGGTTGCTGGTTCTAATCCCCGAGCCAACTAGGTTGAAAAATCTGTTGATGTGCCCTTGAGCAAGGCACTTAACCCTAATTGCTCCTGTAAGTCGCTCTGGATAAGAGCGTCTGCTAAATGACTAAAATGTAAAATGTAAATGTAAAAGTTGATGTTGAGAAAGAAATTCCACAAATTAACTTTTAACAAGGCACACCTGTTAATTGAAATGCATTCCAGGTGACTACCTCATGAAGCTGGTTGACAGAATGCCAAGAGTGTGCAAAGCTGGCAAAGGGTGGCTACTTAA
Organism: Coregonus lavaretus; assembly: GCF_964263955.1. Lineage (NCBI taxonomy): Eukaryota > Metazoa > Chordata > Actinopteri > Salmoniformes > Salmonidae > Coregonus > Coregonus lavaretus. The sequence continues at coordinate 751,481 of NW_028158022.1, forward strand.
AATATATTTTGATTTGTTTAACACTTTTTTTGGTTACTACGTGATTCCATATGTGTTATTGAATAGTTTTAAATGTCGTCACTATTATTCGACAACATAGAAAATAGTAAAAATAAAGAAAAACCCTGGAATGAGTAGGTGTGTCCAGACTTTGGACTGGTAATGTACATATACATTTATTTTACGAAGTCCTTTTTACAAATCGGCAAAGTCACAAAGTGCTTTACAGAAACCCTTCCTAAAATCACGAAAGAGCAAGCAATGCAGGTGTAGAAGCACCGTGGCTACTAAAAATATTCTGGCTGTACCAGGTGACATATGTATTCATATCAGTAGGCTGTACAATACAAAAGGGGGGAAAAAACTATTCTAAAAAAACTATTCGAAAAGTGGGTAAGAGTCAAAAGCTAAAAAGGGGCAAAAGTCATGAAAATGATGAGCCATATCATCCTCCACTCACTATCACAATGGTTAGTAACTACACAGACTCATTTAATAGAACTTTAAAACACTGGCAGTTTGTCTACTTCACTTATTTAGTCTACTCTCTGATCACTCCAGATAGTGAATAAAACACATGCTGGCAATACTGGTGTCAAACCATGCAAGTCTCAGTAGCACAAAATAACATCTACCTTTTCATACAAACAGATCATCATGAAACAGTTCTACTGCAACTTTTCATGCACAGTGAGAAGTTGGAACAAACACAAACTTAAATTAGATAGAACCTGCTCTTACCATGAGAAACACATTTCCCAATCTTCTCCTCCTCTTCTTCATCTTTAATGTTGACATTCAGCTCCAGTGTTTGACTGCAGTCTTCCAGCTTCACTGATGCCATCTCTGTATCCTGCAGTGCAAACTGGGCTCCACTGTCACAATCAGGACCCAGTGACTGTAGGTTTGGACTCAGTGTGGAAGGAGAAAGGCTGGCTGGGTTTGTACTCACTGTTGATGTTACCGGACTTATACCTGAGTTGGCAAGTAGTAATAAAGAGAAACGGAAACAAAAGTTATTGTCTTGACAATTCAGGGACATTCTTTATTCTCTAAAAATATTTTGTATTTTTCAATCATCTAATTCAGTGTTTGACTGAAAAAGTACTAATTTTGGGTGCCGGTACGGTATATATTTAGGTGCAGGAGCCCCACAATACCTTTGAGCTAATATTCTATAAGAGGAACATGAGCTCAAGCAGTAGACATTTCAGGTGCTGATATTCAGCTCTGTTGAGCTTCTGTCCAAGTCAAACACTGATCTCAGATAGATAGATCAGGTAGCTAAGAATTGACAACAAATAATTAACATTACAAAGTACACACTACACAATGTACAGTTGAAGACGGAAGTATACAGTGGGGAAAAAAAGTATTTAGTCAGCCACCAATTGTGCAAGTTCTCCCACTTAAAAAGATGAGAGAGGCCTGTAATTTTCATCATAGGTACATGTCAACTATGACAGACAAATTGAGAAAAAAAAATCCAGAAAATCACATTGTAGGATTTTTAATGAATTTCTTTGCAAATTATGGTGGAAAATAAGTATTTGGTCACCTACAAACAAGCAAGATTTCTGGCTCTCACAGACCTGTAACTTCTTCTTTAAGAGGCTCCTCTGTCCTCCACTCGTTACCTGTATTAATGGCACCTGTTTGAACTTGTTATCAGTATAAAAGACACCTGTCCACAACCTCAAACAGTCACACTCCAAACTCCACAATGGCCAAGACCAAAGAGCTGTCAAAGGACACCAAAAACAAAATTGTAGACCTGCACCAGGCTGGGAAGACTGAATCTGCAATAGGTAAGCAGCTTGGTTTGAAGAAATCAACTGTGGGAGCAATTATTAGGAAATGGAAGACATACAAGACCACTGATAATCTCCCTCGATCTGGGGCTCCACGCAAGATCTCACCCCGTGGGGTCAAAATGATCACAAGAACGGTGAGCAAAAATCCCAGAACCACACGGGGGGACCTAGCGAATGACCTGCAGAGAGCTGGGACCAAAGTAACAAAGCCTACCATCAGTAACACACTACGCCGCCAGGGACTCAAATCCTGCAGTGCGAGACGTGTCCCCCTGCTTAAGCCAGTACATGTCCAGGCCCGTCTGAAGTGCATTTGGATGATCCAGAAGAGGATTGGGAGAATGTCATATGGTCAGAACTTTTTGGTAAAAACTCAACTCGTCATGTTTGGAGGACAAAGAATGCTGAGTTGCATCCAAAGAACACCATACCTACTGTGAAGCATGGGGTTGGAAACATCATGCTTTGGGGCTGTTTTTCTGCAAAGGGACCAGGACGACTGATCCGTGTAAAGGAAAGAATGAATGGGGCCATGTATCGTGAGATTTTGAGTGAAACCCTCCTTCCATCAGCAAGGGCATTGAAGATGAAACGTGGCTGGGTCTTTCAGCATGACAATGATCCCAAACACACCGCCCGGGCAACGAAGGAGTGGCTTCGTAAGAAGCATTTCAAGGTCCTGGAGTGGCCTAGCCAGTCTCCAGATCTCAACCCCATAGAAAATCTTTGGAGGGAGTTGAAAGTCTGTGTTGCCCAGCGACAGCCCCAAAACATCACTGCTCTAGAGGAGATCTGCATGGAAGAATGGGCCAAAATACCAGCAACAGTGTGTGAAAACCTTGTGAAGACTTACAGAAAACGTTTGACCTGTGTCATTGCCAACAAAGGGTATATAACAAAGTATTGAGAAACGTTTGTTATTGACCAAATACTTATTTTCCACCATCATATGCCAATAAATTCATTAAAAATCCTACAATGTGATTTTCTGGATTTTTTTTCCTCATTTTGTCTGTCATAGTTGACGTGTACCTATGATGAAAATTACAGGCCTCTCTCATCTTTTTAAGTGGGAGAACTTGCACATTTGGTGGCTGACTAAATACTTTTTTTCCCCACTGTACATACACCTTAGCCAAATACATTTAAACTCAGTATTTCACAATTCCTGACATTTAATCTTAGTAAAAATTCCCAGTCTTACGTCAGTTAGGATCACCACTTTATTTTAAGAATGGGAAATGTCAGAATAATAGTAGAGAGAATTATTTATTTCAGCTTTTATTTCTTTCATCAGATTCCCAGTGGGTCAGATGTTTACATACACTCAATTAGTATTTGGTAGCATTGCCTTTAAATTGTTTAACTTGGGTCAAACGTGTCGGGTAGCCTTCCACAAGCTTCCCACAATAAGTTGGGTGAATTTTGGCCCATTCCTCCTGACAGAGCTGGTGTAACTGAGTCAGGTTTGTAGGCCTCCTTGCTCGCACACGCTTTTTCAGTTCTGCCCACACATTTTCTATAGGATTGAGGTCAGGGCTTTGTGATGGCCACTCCAATACCTTGACTTGTTGTCCTTAAGCCATTTTGCCACAACTTGGAAGTATGCTTGGGGTCATTGTCCATTTGGAAGACCCATTTGCGACCAAGCTTTAACTTCCTGACTGATATCTTGAGATGTTGCTTCAATATATCCACATAATTTTCCTTCCTCATGATGTCATCTATTTTGTGAAGTGCACCAGACCCTCCTGCAGTAACACATCCCCATAGCATGATGCTGCCACCCCTGTGCTTCGCGGTTGGCATGGAGTTCTTCGGCTTGCAAGCATCCCCCTTTTTCCTCCAAACATAATGATGGTCATTATGGCCAAACAGTTCTATTTTTGTTTCATCAGACCAGAGGACATTTCTCCAAAAAGTACGATATTTGTCCCCATGTGCAGTTGCAAACCATAGTCTGGCTTTTTTATGGTGGTTTTGGAGCAGTTGCTTCTTCCTTGCTGAGTGGCCTTTCAGGTTATGTCGATATAGGACACGGTTTACTGTGGATATAGATACTTTTGTACCCGTTTCCTCCAGCATCTTCACAAGGTCCTTTGTGTTTGTTCTGGGATTGATGTGCACTTTTCGCACCAAAGTACGTTCATCTCTAGGAGACAGAACGCGTCTCCTTCCTGAGCGGTATGACGGCTGTGTGGTCCCATGGTGTTTATACTTGTGTACTATTGTTTGTACAGATGAACATGGTACCTTCAGGCATTTGAAAATTGCTCCCAAGGATGAACCAGACTTGTGGATGTCTACCATTTTTTTCCTGAGGTCTTGGCTGATTTATTTTGATTTTCCCATGGTCAAGCAAAGAGGCACTGAGTTTGAAGGTAGGCCTTGAAATACATTCAGAGGTACACCTCCAATTGACTCAAATGATGTCAATTAGAATATCAGAAGCTTCTAAAGCCATGACATCATTTTCTGGAATTTTCCAAGCTGTTTAAAGGCACAGTCAACTTAGTGAATGTAAACTTCTGACCCACTGGAATTGTGATACAGTGAATTATAAGTGAAATTATCTGGCTGTAAACAATTGTTGGAAAAATTACTTGTCATTACTTGCCAAAACTATAGTTTGTTAACAAGAAATTTGTGGAGTGGTTGAAAAACTAGTTTTAATGACTAAACTTCCGACTTCAACTGATATATATATATATATATACACACACACACACACACACACACCCCAACACTCTTCCTAGAGCTGGCCGAAGTGAGCAATCGGGGGAGAAGGCCGTTAAAAGCAATTGTATTTCCTGTTCACACCATTAACATTTATAGATATACAGAAAGAACGGAATGTGTCTGAATAGTTCTACACATGTAGAAAACCGATAATCATTATATTAAGTTTCAAAACAGTTGTGCAACCGTGAAATTGTCGCTCTCTGATGGACCCGCACTGTCCGCACTGTAGTCCGTTGACGCTGACCGAGAGGGCGCCGGCATTTTACAAGCTCGTGAATTTTGACAAAAAAACTAATAACATGCAAAATGAACTCAGAAATCTCAAATAAATTAATTATTTATGAAATGACCTTGACAAAATGATGTACATCCACTCAGACAAACCCAAAGTCTCTAGCTATGTGACTTGTAAAATAGTTTTTATCACGTTCTTCACTCGGTTTGAAACAAAAACAACACATAGCAACCTTCACCAAACGTGGTAATATCTTAATGAATTTGTTACCTAGCATGGTACAGTGGGGGAAAAAAGTATTTAGTCAGCCACCAATTGTGCAAGTTCTCCCACTTAAAAAGATGACAGAGGCCTGTAATTTGCATCATAGGTACATGTCAACTATGACAGACAAATTGAGAAAACATTTACCAGAAAATCACATTGTAGGATTTTTAATGAATTTATTTGCAAATTATGGTGGAAAATAAGTATTTGGTCACCTACAAAAAAGCAAGATTTCTGGCTCTCACAGACATTTACATTAACATTTTAGTCATTTAGCAGACGCTCTTATCCAGAGCGACTTACAGTTAGTGAATACATATTTATTTTATACTGGCCCCCCATGGGAATAGAACCCACAACCCTGGCGTTGCAAACGCCATGCTCTATCAACTGAGCTACATCCCTGCCGGCCATTCCCTCCCCTACCCTGGACGACGCTGGGCTAATTGTGCGCCGCCCATGAGTCTCCCGGTCGCGGCCGGCTGCGACAGAGCCTAGATTCGAACCAGGATCTCTAGTGGCACAGTTAGCACTGCGATGCAGTGCCTTAGACCACTGCGCCACTCAGGAGACAGACCTGTAACTTCTTCTTTAAGAGGCTCCTCTGTCCTCCACTCGTTACCTGTATTAATGGCACCTGTTTGAACTTGTTATCAGTATAAAAGACACCTGTCCACAACCTCAAACAGTCACACTCCAAACTCCACTATGGCCAAGACCAAAGAGCTGTCAAAGGACACCAGAAACAAAATTGTAGACCTGCACCAGGCTGGGAATACTGAATCTGCAATAGGTAAGCAGCTTGGTTTGAAGAAATCAACTGTGGGAGCAATTATTAGGAAATGGAAGACATACAAGACCACTGATAATCTCCCTCGATCTGGGGCTCCATGCAAGATCTCACCCCGTGGGGTCAAAATGATCACAAGAACAGTGAGCAAAAATCCCAGAACCACACGGGGGGACCTAGTGAATGACCTGCAGAGAGCTGGGACCAAAGTAACAAAGCCTACCATCAGTAACACACTACGCTGCCAGGGACTCAAATCTTGCAGTGCCAGACGTGTCCCCCTGCTTAAGCCAGTACATGTCCAGGCCCGTCTGAAGTTTGCTAGAGTGCATTTGGATGATCCAGAAGAGGATTGGGAGAATGTCATATGGTCAGATGAAACCAAAATATAACTTTTTGGTAAAATCTCAACTCTTCGTGTTTGGAGGACAAAGAATGCTGAGTTGCATCCAAAGAACAACATACCTACTGTGAAGCATGGGGGTGGAAACATCATGCTTTGGGTCTGTTTTTCTGCAAAGGGACCAGGATGACTGATCCGTGTAAAGGAAAGAATGAACGGGGCCATGTATCGTGAGATTTTGAGTGAAAACCTCCTTCCATCAGCAAGGGCATTGAAGATGAAACGTGGCTGGGTCTTTCAGCATGACAATGATCCCAAACACACCGCCCAGGCAACGAAGGAGTGGCTTTGTAAGAAGCATTTCAAGGTCCTGGAGTGGCCTAGCCAGTCTCCAGATCTCAACCCCATAGAAAATCTTTGGAGGGAGTTGAAAGTCTGTGTTGCCCAGCAACAGCCCCAAAACATCACTGCTCTAGAGGAGATCTGCATGGAGGAATGGGCCAAAATACCAGCAACATTGTGTGAAAACCTTGTGAAGACTTACAGAAAACGTTTGACCTGTGTCATTGTCAACAAAGGGTATATAAAAAGTATTGAGAAACTTTTGTTATTGACCAAATACTTATTTTCCACCATAATTTGCAAACAAATTCATTAAAAATTCTACAATGTGATTTTCAGGATTTTTTTTCCCATTTTGTCTGTCATAGTTGACGTGTACCTATGATGAAAATTACAGGCCTCTCTCATCTCTTTAAGTGGGAGAACTTGCACAATTGGTGGCTGACTAAATACTTTTTTCCCCCACTGTATGTATGTTCTTTCGACATTGGAAAGTTTAACCGTGCTATTACATACCTGTAGTAATGAATTGAAACGGACACAAAAATTATCTTCTTGACATCGCAGTTCTGGCGCTTTCTTTATTCTGAAGAATGGCGGAACTTCCTGTTCCCCCACTAGCATAGTATTTTTTAGATAGATAGATAAGATAGTGAGGGGAAAAAAGTATTTGATCCCCTGCTGATTTTCTACGTTTGCCCACTGACAAAGAAATTATCAGTCTATAATTTTAAAGGTACGTTTATTTGAACAGTGAGAGACAGAATAACAACAAAATAATCCAGAAAAAACGTATGTCAAAAATGTTATACAGTGATTTGCATTTTAATGAGGGAAATAAGTATTTGACCCCCTCTCAATCATAAAGTTGTCTGGCTCCCAGGTGTCTTTTATACTGGTAACGAACTGAGATTAGGAGCACACTCTTAAAGGGAATGCTCCTAATCTCAGCTTGTTACCTGTATAAAAGCCACCTTTTGCAATCAATCAGATTCCAAACTCTCCACCATGGCCAAGACAAAGAGCTCTCCAAGGATGTCAGGGACAAGATTGTAGCGCTACACAAGGCTGGAATGGGCTACAAGACCATCGCCAAACAGCTTGGTGAGAAGGTGACAACAGTTGGTGCGATTATTCGCAAATGGAAGAAACACAAAAGACCTGTCAATCTCCCTCGGCCTGGGGCTCCATGCAAGATCTCACCTCGTGGAGTTGCAATGATCATAAGAACGGTGAGGAATCAGCCCAGAACTACACGGGAGGATCTTGTCAATGATCTCAAGACAGCTGGGACCATAGTCACCAAGAAAACAATTGGTAACACACTACGCCGTGAAGGACTGAAATCCTGCAGCGCCCGCAAGGTCACCCTGCTCAAGAAAGCACATATACAGGCCCGTCTGAAGTTTGCCAATGAACATCTGAATGAACATCTGAATGATTCAAAGGAGAACTGGGTGAAAGTTTTGTGGTCAGATGAGACCAAAATCGAACTCTTTGGCATCAACTCAACTCGCCGTGTTTGGAGGAGGAGGAATGCTGCCTATGACCCCAAGAACACCATCCCCACCGTCAAACACGGAGGTGAAAACATTATGCTTTGGGGGTGTTTTTCTGCTAAGGGGACAGGACAACTTCACCGCATCAAAGAGACGATGGACGGGGCCATGTACTGTCAAATCTTGGGTGAGAACCTCCTTCCCTCAGCCAGGGCATTGAAAATGGGTCATGGATGGGTATTCCAGCATGACATTGACCCAAAACACACAGCCAAGGCAACAAAGGAGTAGCTCAACAAGAAGCACATCAAAGGTCCTGGAGTGGCCTAGCCAGTTTCCAGACCTTAATCCCATAGAAAATCTGTGGAGGGAGCTGAAGGTTCGAGTTGCCAAACGTCAGCCTCAAAACCTTAATGACTTGGAGAAGATCTGCAAAGAGGACTGGGACAAAATCCCTCCTGAGATGTGTGCAAACCTGGTGGCCAACTACAAGAAATGTCTGACCTCTGGGATTGCCAACAAGGGTTTTGCCACCAAGTACTAAGTCATGTTTTGCAGAGGGGTCAAATACTTATTTCCCTCATTAAAATGCAAATCCATTTATAACATTTTTGACATGAGTTTTTCTGGATTTTTTAAAATGTTATTCTGTCTCTCACTGTTCAAAAAACCTACCATTAAAATGATAGACTGATCATGTCTTTGTCAGTGGGCAAACGTAAAAAATCAGCAGGGGATCAAATACTTATTTCCCTCACTGTACATACACACACACCACCAAGACTCTTCCTAGAGCTGGCCGCCTGGCCAAAGTGAGCAATCGGGGGTGAGGACGTTAGTCAAGAAGGTGACCAAGAAGCCGATGGTCACTCTGACACAGCTCCAGAGTTCCTCGGTAGAGATAGGAGAAACTTCCAAAAGGACAACCATTTCTGCAGCACTCCACCAATCAGGCCATTATGGTAGAGTGGCCAGACTGAAGCCACTCCTCAGTAATTTTATTTAACCTGGTAAGCCAGTTGAGAACAAGTTCTCATTTACAACTGCGACCTGGCCAAGATAAAGCAAAGCAGTGCGATAAAAACAACAACACAGAGTTACATATGGGGTAAACAAAACATAAAGTCAAAAATACAACAGAAAATATATATACAGTGTGTGCAAATGTAGTAAGTTATGGAGATAAGGCAATAAATAGGCCATAGTGCAAAATAGTTACAATTCTGTATTAACACTGGAATGATAGATGTGCAAAAGATGATGTGCAAATAGAGATACTGGGGTGCAAATGAGCAAAATAAATAACAATATGGGGATGAGGTAGTTGGGTGGGCTAATTTCAGAATGGCTGTGTACAGGTGCAGTGATCGGTAAGCTGCTCTGACAACTGACGCTTAAAGTTAGTAAGGGAGATATGTCTCCAGCTTCAGAGATTTTTGCAGGTCGTTCTAGTCATTGGCAGCAGAGAACTGGAAGGAATGGCGGCCAAAGGAGGTGTTGGCTTTGGGGATGACCAGTGAGATATACCTGCTGGAGCGCAGACTACGGGTGGGTGTTGCTATGGTGACGAGTGAGCTAAGATAAGATGGGGATTTGCCTAGCAGTGATTTATAGATGACCTGGAGCCAGTGGGTTTGGCGACGAATATGTAGTGAGGGCCAGCTAACAAGAGCGTACAGGTCACAATGTTCGGTAGTATATGGGGCTTTGGTGACAAAACGGATGGCACTGTGATAGACTACATCCAATTTGCTGAGTAGAGTGTTGGAGGCTAATTTGTAAATGACATCGCCAAAGTCAAGGATCGGTAGGATAGTCAGTTTTACGAGGGCATGTTTGGCAGCATGAGTGAAGGAGGCTTTGTTGCGAAATAGGAAGCCGATTCTAGATCTAACTTTTGATTGGAGATGCTTAATGTGAGTCTGGAAGGAGAGTTTACAGTCTAACCAGACACCTAGGTATTTGTAGTTGTCCACATACTCGAGGTCAGACCCGCCGAGAGTAGTGATTCTAGTCGCGTGGGCGGGTGCAAGCAGCGTTCGGTTGAAGAGCATGTATTTAGTATTACTAGTGTTTAAGAGCAGTTGGAGGCTACGGAAGGAGTGTTGTATGGCATTGAAGCTCGTTTGGAGGTTTGTTAACACAGCGTCCAATGAAGGGCCAGATGTATACAAAATGGTGTCGTGCGCATAGAGGTGGATCCGAGCGTCACCAGCAGCAAGAGGGACATCATTGATATACACAGAGAATAGAGTCGGCCCGAGAATTGAACCCTGTGGCACCCCCATCCCACCTTGAGCGTGGCTGAGGTGCACCCATGAACAGCTCGGAAACCGGATTGCATAGCGGAGAAGGTACGGTGGGATTCGAAATGGACGGTGATCTGTTAACTTGGCTTTCAAATACTTTCGAAAGGCAGGGCAGGATGGATATAGGTGTGTAACAGTTTGGATCTAGAGTGTCACCCCCTTTGAAGAGGGGGATGACCGCGGCAGCTGTCCAATCTCTGGGGATCTCAGACGTTACGAAAGAGAGGTTGAACAGGCTAGTAATAGGGGTTGTGACAATTTCGGCGGCTAATTTTAGAAAGAAAGGGTCCAGATTGTCTAGCCCAGCTGATTTGTAGGGGTCCAGATTTTTTTGTTGTTGAAATTCTTGATTATTGTAGATTTATCTGTGGTGACACATCAGACGATTTCAGCAGAGCTGATTTCGTCGGCAGACCAGTCGTGTTGGATCGGTGGGGCTCCGTGTAAACAATAGGAGATCCCGTCCGGTTGACAGAGAGGTAGATAGCCGGGTGATCGGCTTTAGGCTAGCTCAAGGCTGATTACCCACAACAACGTCCATTTGGTTGCAGCTAGCTGCGATGATCTGGTGTTAAAAGTCCAGCGATTCAGTGATTCAGGCAGAAAAACCGATGTTCTGGGTCGATAACACGCTGTGCAGACAGTGCAGACTGGCTGATAATAGTCCAGGCTAGAGCTGGCTGGTAGGTAGTGCAGGCCACAGACAATGGTGAAAAACCGCTGATGGGGGCTAATAGCAAGTAGCTAGTTAGCTGGCTACTCCCGTCCGGTAGACAGAGAGGTAGATAGCCGGGATATGGGCCTGGCTCGAGGCTAGCTCACGGCTAACTGGTGCTTGCTTCTGGGGAAGTGGTGATCAGCCAAACGGCAACATCCAATCGGTTGCGGCTAGCTAGTTGTGATCCGGTGTTAAATGTCCAGTGAATCAGTTATTCCGGAAGTAGAATCCGATGTTCTGGGTGAAAACCGCTAACAATGGCTAATAGCAAGTAGCTAGTTAGCTGGCTAGCTAGTTTCAACTGGAGATTCCAGATAAAGGTAAGTCAATAATAGAATCCGTTCCACATTGAGTGAGGCGGGTTGCAGGAAAGTATATGTTGTAGAAGGATGAAAAGTGTGATAGGAAAATATGTATGAAAAATACAAAAAACAGGCTATTTACACAGACACACAACAAAGAATGCGACCGCACTGCTACGCCATCTTGGAATAGGAAAGGGCACATGACAGCCCACTTGGAGTTTGCCAAAAGGCACCTCAAGACTCTCAGACCATGAGAAGGAATATTCTCTGGTCTGATGAAACCAATATTGAACTCTTTGGCCTGAATCCCAAGCATCACATCTGGAGGAAACCTGGCACCATCCCTACGGTGAAGCGTGGTGGTGTCAGCATCATGCTGTGGGGATGTTTTTCAGCGGCAGGGACTAGGACACTAGTCAAGATCGAGGGAAAGATGAACGGAGCAAAGTACAGAGAGATCCTTGATGAAACCTGCTCCAGAATGTTCAGGACCTCAGACTGAGGCAAAGGTTCACCTTTCAACAGGACAACTAGCCTAAGCACACAGCCAAGACAACGCAGGAGTGGCTTTGGGACAAGTCTCTGAACGTCCTTGAGTGACCCAGCCAGAGCCCCGACTTCAACCCGATCTAACATCTCCGGAGAGACCAGAAAATAGCTGTGCAGCGACGCTCTCCATTCAATCTGACAGAGCTTGAGAGGATCTGCAGAGAAGAATGGGAGAAACTCTCCAAATACAGGTGTGCCAAGCTTGTAGCATCATACCAATGAAGACTCAAGGCTGTAATCGATGCCAAAGGTGCTTAAACAAAATACTGAGTAAAGGGTCTGAATACTTATGTAAATGTGATATTTCCGTATTTTTTATTATATTTGCTAAAAAAAAATTTGCAACAATTGATAAAAACACGTTTTTGCTTTGTCATTATGGGGTATTGTTTGTAGATGAATGAGGGAAACAAACAACTTAATCTATTTTAGAATAAGGCTGTAACATACCTAAATGTGGAAAAAGTCAAGGGGTCTGAATAATTTCCCAATACACTGTATATACAGTGGGGAGAACAAGTATTTGATACACTGCCGATTTTGCAGGTTTTCCTACTTACAAAGCATGTAGGGGTCTGTAATTTTTATCATAGGTACACTTCAACTGTGAGAGACGGAATCTAAAACAAAAATCCAGAAAAACACATTGTATGATTTTTAAGTAATTAATTTGCATTTTATTGCATGACATAAGTAAAGGATCACCAGCAACCAGTAAGAATTCCGGCTCTCACAGACCTGTTAGTTTTTCTTTAAGAAGCCCTCCTGTTCTCCACTCATTACCTGTATTAACTGCATCTGTTTGAACTCGTTACCTGTATAAAAGACACCTGTCCACACACTCAAACAGACTCCAACCTCTCCACAATGGCCAAGACCAGAGAGCTATGTAAGGACATCAGGGATACAATTGTAGACCTGCACAAGGCTGGGATGGGCTACAGGACAATAGGCAAGCAGCTTGGTGAGAAGGCAACAACTGTTGGCGCAATTATTAGAAAATGGAAGAAGTTCAAGATGACGGTCAATCATCCTCGGTCTGGGGCTCCATGCAAGATCTCACCTCGTGGGGCATCAACGATCATGAGGAAGGTGAGGGATCAGCCCAGAACTACACGGCAGGACCTGGTCAATGACCTGAAGAGAGCTGGGACCACAGTCTCAAAGAAAACCATTAGTAACACACTATGCCGTCATGGATTAAAATCCTGCAGCGCACGCAAGGTCCCCCTGCTCAAGCCAGCGCATGTCCAGGCCCGTCTGAAGTTTGCCAATGACTATCTGGATGATCCAGAGGAGGAAGACAAAAATAGAGCTTTTTGGTCTAAACTCCACTCGCCGTGTTTGGAGGAAGAAGAAGGATGAGTACAACCCCAAGAACACCATCCCAACCGTGAAGCATGGAGGTGGAAACATCATTCTTTGAGGATGCTTTTCTGCAAAGGGGACAGGACGACTGCCCCGTATTGAGGGGAGGATGGATGGGGCCATGTATCGCGAGATCTTGGCCAACAACCTCCTTCCCTCAGTAAGAGCATTGAAGATGGGTCGTGGCTGGGTCTTCCAGCATGACAACGACCCGAAACACACAGCCAGGGCAACTAAGGAGTGGCTCCGTAAGAAGCATCTCAAGGTCCTGGAATGGCCTAGCCAGTCTCCAGACCTGAACCCAATAGAAAATCTTTGGAGGGAGCTGAAAGTCTGTATTGCCCAGCGACAGCCCCGAAACCTGAAGGATCTGGAGAAGGTCTGTATGGAGGAATGGGCCAAAATCCCTGCTGCAGTGTGTGCAAACCTGGTCAAGACCTACAGGAAACGTATGATCTCTGTATTTGCAAACAGGTTTCTGTACCAAATATTAAGTTCTGCTTTTCTGATGTATCAAATACTTATGTCATGCAATAAAATGCAAATTAATTACTTAAAAATCATACAACGTGATTTTCTGGATTTTTGTTTTAGATTCCGTCTCTCACAGTTGAAGTGTACCTATGATAAAAATGACAGACCTCTACATGCTTTGTCAGTAGGAAAACCTGCAAAATCGGCAGTGTATCAAATTATTGTTCTCCCCATTGTATGTGCTGCCCTGCCCTGCCCTGCCCTGATCAAATTAAATAATAGACAGTGCGTTTCCCTCAAAATATAGGCAGTACATTCAGCCTTTGTTTTTAGTTGGTTCATTACTTCTGCACTGACTGTGGGGCGAGTTTCTCTCGACTGGGACACTTAAAAACACATGAACGTATACAAACAACAGAGAAGCCTTACTACTACTCTGGCGTCCATGTCAGCCAGTGATTGTCAAATAAATAACTACCGGTCTCCATGGTAACTGACCGGTAATTAACCAAAACATGTTTACCATCTCCTGGCTTCCATGCATAGCCAACAAGCCACTGATGTGGACCTTTTGAAACAATATACATTTTAAAAAGTATAATAAATCCATGTAATATAGCCTACACCATCACAATATAAAGAAAATGTAGTCTATTTCAGAAGAACAGAATAGCATATTCTGATTTGTCCTTATGTTAGGCCCTGATCTGGCTATATAGTAAGAAGACAATTGAACATAGCTGAAATAAAAAAAATATTCCCCAAAATATTTGAGGAAGTGCGCACTATTCTGTGTTCAGCGTTAAGAAACAGGTCCTCCTATATGCATAATTTAGAGTTATTTGTTTAACTTTAGTTGGGATATAAACATTAGGCTATATGTTTAGATTTTTTATACATTCTAAGGCTGCATGATGCGACTCTAAAGGCACGAGCTCTGCTCTGTTTCTTTCGCAGGCTGCACACACTTCATCAGTCTCTCGTTCACAATTTGACGAGGCCCCTTGATAATATTCTCAACCATCAGACTATTCTCAATTTAATCTGGTCTTTACATACAGCCCACTAATATATGTGTGGAATTATTTTTGATTTAGAACGGCCCACCAAAACAAGCATGTCATCCGTAGCATGCACTCGAATAGTGAATGGAGGTTACGTGCGTAAATTGAATTAACTTGCCAAAATTATATAGCCTAATTAGCCTACTCCTGTCTATAAAGAAAGTGAATCATTCAAAATAGGCTACTAAAGCATGATTTGGCCACAGGGTCATTAGCTTCTTGAAAAATTAATAAGTTGTGGATTGTCTACAGTCGGAAAGAAAGGCAGCGTGTGCAATTTGGGCAGATTATTGTTGAGTTGAGCCTGTCTGTGACAAGTAGCGGCCAAGCCAGGTATATCACTATTTCAAAATACAATCGCGGGAAAACATACACTACATGACCAAAAGTATGTGGACATCTCTGGTGCATCCTTTTTCCATTGATCACCCTTGATGTTTCTACAATTTGATTGGAGTCCACCTGTGATAAATTCAATTGATTGGAAATTATTTGGAAAGACACACACCTGTCTATATAAGGTCCCACAGTTGACAGTGCATGTCAGAGCAAAAACCAAGCCATGAGGTCGAAGGTATTTTCCATAGAGCTCAGAAAATCCAGAAAATCACATTGTATGATTTTTAAGTAATTAATTTGCATTTTATTGCATGACATAAGTATTTTATACATCAGAAAAGCAGAACTTAATATTTGGTACAGAAACCTTTTTTTGCAATTACAGAGATCATATGTTTCCTGTAGGTCTTGACCAGGTTTGCACACACTGCAGCAGGGATTTTGGCCTTTTGCTTTTAAGTTTGTTGAAACCTCTCCAGCTTGCTGATAAAAAAATAATTATTAATTTAAGTTTTACTTTGAGTCCCTTCGTGGCAATTTTCCACGACAAAAACCAACCACCCCATTCCACTATTTAACACCATCTAGTCCTACGCCAGACCACTACCACTCAACACCCCCTGCAGCTGTTCTGCAGTAAATCCTCGCAATCCCAAGTACTTCTCTGCCGCTGCCACCACAGCCTCTATTTTCTGGGACTTTTGATCAATTTCTGCAGTACAATTGACAACCATTGCTATAAATGCTAAAAAGCCCACCTTACTGAAGCACATATTCTTCCCATCACTCTCTCTTGGTCTCTGCCTACTCATAGGAATCCTCTCAAGATCCCTCACCCTGTACCCATCTTCCTCTACCACTCTCTTCACTGCTTCTGCATACAACACTTTCTGTACTACTGTAACCCTGGCAACCTCAATCTGCCTTTCTCTCACCTGACACCTCAGATCTCCAGCCCGTTAGCACCCCCACAACTAACAAACAGAACATTATCCACCGATACCACACATTTCTCATCTCATGCCCTCCTGCACACTTGTCACATCTAGGCATCTCACGCCTACACACTGCTGCAACAGGCCCATAAACTTCACCCCTAAAACACTGTAGTATTTACGGAACAAAATCGCTCACGGGTTAACTGACACTTCCTACCTTGACCTTATCTGGCAGAGACTATGTATCAAAATCCAACATGGCAGATAATGTATTCTCTGTTTCCCCACGCTCTACACCGGATCTACGTCTCACCAAACGGAGGGCGTCACAGACACCTGGAATCTTCCATTTCAAATGCTCATCCTCAACACTTAAATCTAACCCCGTTATCACTCCTTTCAATGCCACCCTGTTCCGGAGAGCAATTCAAGTCACAATTCCGGTCTCTAATCACGTAATCCGCAGCGCCCGCTCCCTCTGGACAGAGGAGAAACAATAAATCATCACGAGTCCACTCCGAGTTACCTTCACCAACTCAACAGTCCCCAACCTCTTCTCCACCTAATCTGACACCACATATGGATCCATTCTCTCTACAAATCTCAGTCCCACTGGGCCAGAATCATCCTTATCATCCTCAGAACGAGGCCCGAACTCGGAGTTCCTCACAGCAGGTAATTCATCCTCACTCTCGCCAGGTTCCATCTCTGAGCTACTGGAGGACGTATCCCTCTTTATACACTAGACGATAACCTCCCTCAACACACTGCTTCCCTCTACACTCAGCTCCTTCTCGGCGTTCATCACTGCACCTGCCACCACAGTTCATTCATCCTCACTCTCCTCGCGTTCACTTTCCTCCTGTAGCTCTTCTAAAAGTTCTGTGTGATCTTCCATTCCATATTCACTCAAAACATATTCCACTTTTCTCCTTTTTCCTTGTCCACCATCTTCTCCTTCATCAGA
This sequence comes from Coregonus lavaretus, assembly GCF_964263955.1. NCBI lineage: Eukaryota > Metazoa > Chordata > Actinopteri > Salmoniformes > Salmonidae > Coregonus > Coregonus lavaretus. The sequence goes on from NW_028158022.1 coordinate 768,544, forward strand.
TCTTCCAGAAGTTTTGTGCATCCCCCACTGCAATCCCCCATTCCACTTTTTTCTTGTCCGCCATCTTACCACGTGTCTCAGCTCATCCACACCCCACTAGCTTCATGTAGCTGCACACCAATTGTGTACCACAGTATAAATCATATTACCCATAAAACCTAGCAGTCAATCAGGGAAATGGTTCCAATCATTTTTCCACCATTCATTTTTCCCATAGGGGATTTTAGAAACACTTAAAATAAGGGCTGTGTTTCGTGTAGGCTTATCCTGGCGTGGCGTTTTGATAACCATGTCAATCTCTCTAGGACATGGTGACTTATCAATATTTTCGCCTGTATTTACCCCTACAAAAATTACATTTAATTAGCTGCTAATGTGGCTATCATAAAGAACTACAAATGCCATGATGATCTGGACAAAATTGCTGAATCTCTGGATTAACTATCTAATGTTTAGTAATTATTAATTACTATTATTATTTAGTAAATAATTAATTTAGTAATTAATAAATAGGCTACATTTATTTAAATGGTCAATTCTGTGAACTGTCTTGTGCAAGTTTTAAATTGACACAATACCTGTTAGCAAAGGTGTCTGCTAGAGATGACGTGCAGGAGATTGCAGTGATTTGAGCTATTTATTGTTTTGCATGATGTCTACTTTGATGATAATTAGAGTTGTATAATCTGAGAGGAAATTGAGCCAAATATATTGCTAAAACTCACACCAGGGTAAGCCTACACAAAACAGCCCTTATTTTAAGTGTTTCTAAAATGAATAAAAATGAAAAATGATTGGAACCATTTCCCTGTTTGACCGCTACGTTTTATGACACCATTTTTGCAAAAATAACAATAATAAAAAAGCTGTATTCAGACTTTACTCAGTACTTTGTTGAAGCACCTTTGGCAGTGATTACAGCCTCAAGTCTTATTGGGTATGACGCTACAAGCATGGCATACCTGTATTTGAGGAGTTTCTCTGCAGATCCTCTGAAGCTTGTCAGGTAAGATGGGTAGTGTCGCCGCACAGCTATTTTCAGGTCTCTCTGTACTTTGCTCCGTTCATCTTTCCCTCGATCCTGACTAGTCTCCCAGTCCCTGCCACTGAAAAACACCACCACAGTATGATGCTGTCCCCACCATGCTTCACCATTGGGATGGTGCCAGGATTCCTCCAGACGTGACGCTTGGCATTCAGGCCAAAGAGTTCAATCTTGGTTTCATCACACCAGAGAATCTTGTTTCTCATGGTCTGAGAGTCCTTTAGGTGTCTTTTGGCAAACTCCCAGCGGGCAGTCATGTGCCTTTTCATGAGGAGTGGCTTCCGTCGAGCCACTCTACCCTAAAGGCCTGATTGGTAGAGTGCGGCAGAGATGGTTGTCCTTCTGGAAGGTTCTCCCATCACCAGAGGAACTCAGTGACCACCGGCTTCTTGGTTACCTCCCTGAACAAGGTCCTTCTCCCGCTATAGCTTAGTTTGTCCGGGCAGCCAGCTCTTGAAAAAGTATTGGTGGTTCTACACTTTTTCCATTTAAGAATGATGGAGGCCTTTCAATCATATCCTTGGACTAAAATGTTTGACACTCAGGTGCAAGCCTAACATCACGTGCAAAGGGCCTTTGGGTAACGTAGCACATATTCAATGATATCTATTTTTCTCACGTAGGCTGTTCATTTCTGATCTTTGATACTTTTTCTGGTTTATAAACGTATCATGGTATACTATATTAACGCTATACGTATGTACCATATTGTTACTTGGTATCTACTAGCAACAGACCCTGTGTTGTGGATCATCTACCACTATTTTGGACGGTCCATACTGTAACGTTAGTCTCAGGCTTCACTAACTAGCGTTAATGTTTTAGGTGGAAATATTCTTTGCTACTTTTCAAACAAATACTACGTGATATTTCACATATCATCTTGCAAGATAGGCCTTTTGTTTTGATTGTGAAAAGTAATGGCCGAGAGAAGGCAGGAGACACTTTGTTTTGTTTAGCGTCGCTTAGGTTAGACTGCTCCCTTTAATGGATCAGTCGTCCACCAGGCTACACTCTACGATCAGGGGGAGGTGGGAGAGGAAGCGTTGGGTGTCTCGGTTAGGGAGACAGTGGAATGGGGATCAGTGTTTTACTGTTAGGAAATATTTATGTTTGTTTCAACAGATCTTTACATATTTTCCTCACTACAAAATATTCCTGCAGTCCTTGTGGTTACTAAACAAATTTTAGATATGCCTTTATGCTATAGCTTATTCCATGTTTACATCTTTGGTTAAATGACTTCAAATGCCAAACTTAAATGTACTTTGTGGAATGTCTGTGGAGTTTGTAAACTATCCAAGCTTAAACAGGTTATTACTAGGCTTAAACAACTTCATTCATCTATTGTGTTCCTACAAGAAACTCACGTGTTGAAGGATGAGCTACTTAAAGTATGCAGGAGATGACAAGGGCAGGTAATAGCATCCTGTTCCTCCTCTCATTCTCATGGTGTTATGGTTTTAATTCACTAATCTGTTCCGTTTCAAGTGGATACTATTATAACTGATACAGCTGGTAGATACATTTTGATACAGGGAACTCTTTTGAATGAGCATATTAATCTGGTTAATATTTATGGTCCTAATGATGATCATCCCAAATTCTTTGAGAATTAATTTCTATTGATAGCCTCCATTCCTAGTAAAGTCCTAATGGCAGGGGACTTTAATTGCCCTCTTGATCCTCATCTAGATCGCTCCTCTGGTTTAGACACTTCCCACTCGCAGAGTAGAAAGAAATTACAGCATTTCATTCAGGACTTAAATCTATGTGAACCTTGGAGGACTCAGAACCCGAGTAAAAGGGAGTATTCATGTTACTCGTCAACATTTAAGTCATATTCTCATGTAGACTACTTTTTAGTTTCTTGCTTCCCAATGTAGCAGGAAGTGGATATGATACTATTGTTTTGAATGACCATTCCCTTGTGTGATTATTCTATAGGGATACAAAACTAGTAAAAGGATCCTCTAGATGGCGTTTGCATCCCAGATGGTTACAGGACCCATACTTCTTACATTACGTTGGAGTGCATATAGATGTTTATTTGACATTGAACACTGATCAAACGTCAGCGAGTACCAGATGAGAGGCTTTCAAAGCACATATTTGCGGGCAAATTATACGTTTTACCTGTTTAAAATCTAATAAATCCGAAAATGAGAGATGGAGAGCAAAATAAGAGAATTGGAGAGGGAAGCTTTTTTGGATAACTCAGTCGAAGTAAACAAGGAATGATTTGGTCTTAAAGCTCAGTATGAAGAACTTCCCCCCTCAAAGGCTGCAAACAGCTTAACTAGGCTGAAACAGTCCTATGATCAAGGTGATCATGGTTTAGACACTCGCATAGTAGAAAGACATTTTGGAAAAGTACTGAGTAAAGGGTCTGAATACTTATGTAAATGTGATCGTTAAAATGTTGTTTTTGCAACAACCAGTTTTTGCTTTGTCATTATGAGGTATTGTGTGTAGATTGATGAGGGGAAAAAACTATTTAATCTATTTTACAGTAAGGCTGTAAAGTAACAAAATATCAAAAAAGTCCAGGGGTCTGAATACTTTCCGAATGCACTGTATATAGACAGGTGTGTGCCTTTCCAAATCATGTCCAACAAACTTAATTAGATAGAACCTGCTCTTACCCTGAGAAACAGATTTCCCAATCTTCTCCTCCTCTTCTTCATCTTTAATGATGACATTCAGCTCCAGTGTTTGACTGCAGTCTTCCAGCTTCACTGATGCCATCTCTGGATATTGCGATGCAAACTGGGCTCCACTGTCACAATCAGGACCCAGTGACTGTAGGTTTGGACTCAGTGTGGAAGGAGAGAGGCAGGCTGGGTTTCTCCTCACTGTTGATGTTACCGGCCTCAGACTTATCTGAATCTGCTAGTAGTAATATAGAGAGCACAGACACAAAAGTTAGTGTTGACAGTTCTGGCACTTTCTTTATTCTCTAAAAATATTTTCCCTTTTTTCTTGTTCAATTATCTAATTCAGTGCTTTACTTGGACTGAAATAGGTGCCAACACTCATTTTGGGTGCCGGTACTGTTTATATTAAGGTGCAGGAGCTCCACAATACTTTTGAGCTAATACCTAACCTATAGTAGATAAATGCATAAATGACTCAAAATCCATTTAGTACAAGGTTACAGTTTGTTTTAGACAGCACTGTGTGCTAATTTCCTGAATAACCTTGTCTTCACTGTATTACTTCAATCAAAAAACAATTGTATTTCCTGTTCACACCATAGCAACATGTATTGATAAAGACTGAAACAACAGAATGTGTCTGAATATTAGTACACATGTAGAAAACGGATAATCATTACATTCTGCTTCAAAACAGTAGTCCGACCGTGAAATTGTCTCTATCTGATGCACCCGCACTGTCCTCACTGAAGTCTGTTGACGCTGACTGAGAGGGCTCCGCCATTTTACCAGCTTGGGAATTTTACACAAAACCAATAACATGCAAAACGAACTCAAAATCTCAAATAAATTGATTATTTATTAAACTAACATGAGAAAATTATGTACATTCACTCAGACAAACTCAAGATCTCTAGCTATGTGACTTGTAAAATAGTTTTTATCACGTTCTTTCACTCACTCGGTTTGACACAAAAATAACACATCAAACCTTTAACAAACGTGATAATACCTTAACGGATGTGTTACCTAGCATGGTATGTTCTTTCGACATTAGAAAGTGTAAACGTGCTATTACATACCTCTAGTAATAAATAGAAACGGACACAAAGGTCATCTTCTTGACGGCACAGTTCAGACACTTTCTTTATTGTGAAGAATGAGGCCCGCCTGCCCGGAACTTCCTGTTCCCCCACTACTAACGGTCCGTGCATTCCGAGATCAGATTACAACATTTCCATTAAATTACAAAAAAAAAGTGTAAACTGTAGCAATTTATTTCCCTTTATAGTTTATTAGCCTAAGCATGACCTTCATCCACATAATTTCTCTAGGATTGGAACCGGTTCAGGGAAAGATCTATACTTTTTAGGAACAGCACAGTTATTTTAAAAGCATGGAATCATCTCCATGCTTATTTTCCTTTCCGGGTATTTTTCTCCAGTCCCACAAAAATCGCAACAAAGCTCACTCTAGCAACGTATTCCAGTTTCTGCCTGCCAGCTGGAATGGAAATCCTTGCCAGTGGGTGTGCGTGTGGAAACGACCTGCTCCTCTCCTCTGAAGCATAGGTTACTGTATCCTACTGACAACGTTATAAACATGATTCAGAAATTAGGGAGATATGTTTAATTTGAGAAGAATGGATGAACTTTTTCAATGCTAGTTAAGGATACTATAGTGTCAAGTTGCGTCAATTCAAATCTGGTATTAGTAACAAAAGAGGTCAACACGACTTATAAGATATACTAGTATTTTAATTAATGCAAAACCTTCAATGGTAAATATGATGTTCGTATATACGGGCTCCTTGAAATACCTCGCAGGGCACTCAGAGAACTAATCCATTGTTTCAGATTGTTCTTCAAATACTCTTGACAGTTCTCAGTTCCCGCTCTCTGCTGGCCAATCAGAGTAGAGACTGAGCGTGGTTTAGACTTACTCAGCCAATCCGTTGGCGCACCCCTGTTGCCAGGCGTAAGTCCTTATCATAACAACCTGTCATGGTGAGAAGAGCCAGCTCCCCTAGACACCATTCCTACGTCCAAGGATGGTTCACAGATCACAAAGAACCAGTATAGTCTAGTATTTGGAGACACAAATTCTTATCTCATTTTACCCCCTAAAAAAGCTCTTCACATCAATCACAGCTTGCCAGGTGACAACCCACATCAGCACAGTCCAGAATGCATTCTTTCTAAGTTAGTCATCCCATCAATTTATGAGAATAATAAATCCCCACAATAGTCACCACGTTTCACATTGGATTTATTAACGACATAAAGGTACGACCTGTTTTTATTTATAGTGCTGCACTGCACTTTACAAACAAGGTTGTTAGCTAGCTAGCTAACATTAGCTCTGTTCCAACGTTAAACCAACTCTGTAGTTCCGATAAGCCGACAGAGAAGCAGACGGCCTGACCGATAAGCCGACAGAGAAGCAGACGGCCTGACCGTTAAGCTGACAGAGAAGCAGACAGCCTGACCGATAAGCCGACAGAGAAGCAGACGGCCTGACAGATAAGGAGACAGAGAAGCAGACGGCCTGACCGATAAGCAGACAGAGAAGCAGATGGCCTGACCGATAAGCAGACAGAGAAGCAGATGGCCTGACCGATAAGCAGACAGAGAAGCAGACACTCCATGTAGGAGACTTTATGTAAAACGCATAGGGCGACAGAAAGACAAGTCACACAGCATGATGTTAAAGTAGAAGCAGCCCATTCACTCAGACATAATAACCCCCTACCAATCAGAAGAATACAATACAATGTTTCACACACAAGTTATATGTGCCTATATGTTACAACATGTTGCTTTTGTCAACATCAATTCCAAATTGTTTGGCTGTCAGCAGATACATGGTTTTCAATACTACTAATATATATGAAGGGTGGATATTTTGATCGAGGTATTTCACATGGCCTTGATCCATGTCCTGCCTGGTACTCATGGCTTGTATTGTCACACTACTTGCAGCAAAACTGTTGAGTCTTTTATTATTTTGCAGATCTTCAAGCAGTGGAGATGAGGATAATGGTGAAACTGGAGATGATCCGTACAGAGTTCAGGACTGCTCTGAACCAAGTTATGGAGGCCATAGAGGATAATGATGAAACTGGAGATGATCCGTACAGAGTTCAGGACTGCTCTGAACCAAGTTATGGAGGCCATAGAGGATAATGGTGAAACTGGAGATGATCCGTACAGAGTTCAGGACTGCTCTGAACCAAGATATGGAGGCCATAGAGGATAATGGTGGAACTGGAGATGATCCGTACAGAGTTCAGGACTGCTCTGAACCAAGTTATGGAGGCCATAGAGGATAATGATGAAACTGGAGATGATCCGTACAGAGTTCAGGACTGCTCTGAACCAAGTTATGGAGGCCATAGAGGATAATGGTGAAACTGGAGATGATCCGTACAGAGTTCAGGACTGCTCTGAACCAAGTTATGGAGGCCATAGAGGATAATGGTGAAACTGGAGATGATCCGTACAGAGTTCAGGACTGCTCTGAACCAGGACTGCTTCAGGACTGGTCCTCTGTAGCTCAATTGGTAGAGCATGGCGCTTGTAATGCCAGGGTAGTGGGTTCGAACCCCGGGACCACCCATAAGTAAAAATGTATGCGCACATGACTGTAAGTCGCTTTGGGTAAAAGCGTCTGCTAAATGTCATATAATTAATTAACCAAGTTATGTAGGCCATAGAGGATAATGGTGGAACTGGAGATGATCCGTACAGAGTTCAGGACTGCTCTGAACCAAGTTATGGAGGCCATAGAGGATAATGGTGAAACTGGAGATGATCCGTACAGAGTTCAGGACTGCTCTGAACCAAGTTATGGAGGCCATAGAGGATAATGGTGAAATTGGAGATGATCCATACAGAGTTCAGGACTGCTCTGATCCAAGTTATGTAGGCCATAGAGGATAATGGTGGAACTGGAGATGATCCGTGCAGAGTTCAGGACTGCTCTGAACAAAGTTATGGAGGCCATAGAGGATAATGGTGAAATTGGAGATGATCCGTTGTGGGGATCTATTTTCTCATAATTGGATCTGTATGTGATGAAGAGCTTAGAAGTAATGCATTAATGATAAGCATAGAAGGTTTGTACTATACTCATATAAATTGTTTCACATAACCAGCTGTGATTCATGTGAGGAACGTTAGGGGGTAGGACAGATAAGACTTGTATTTCTTACAGATACGAACACTGCCTCTTTGTTGTCTGTGAACCGTCCTTGAACGTAGGTACAGTGGAATGGTGTCTTTTGGGTGCTGACTACAGGTTGTTATGATAAAAACTTATGCCTGGCAACAGTGTGCAACAAGTGGAGCGCCAAGGGATTGGGACCAGCCGGTGCGCCAACGGATTGGCTGAGTAAGTCCAAACCACGCTCAGTCTCTACTCTGATTGGCCAACAGGGAGTGGGAAATATCTCTGTCAGAGTATTTGAAGAAGAACCTGTAACAATGGATTAGTTCTCTGAGTGCCCTGCGTGGTATTTCAGTGGACCCATATATACGAACCTTCATACTTATCATACATACATTTTGCATATAATAAATTTAGCTTGGATTGAATATCTCTTGATTACGTTTGATTCTTATTCCAATACCAGATTTGAATTACGCAATTTCTAACACCGTACAGAGTTCAGGACTGCTCTGAACCAAGTTATGGAGGCTATAGAGGATAATGGTGGAACTGGAGATGATCCGTACAGAGTTCAGGACTGCTCTGAACCAAGTTATGGAGGCCATAGAGGATAATGGTGGAACTGGAGATGATCCGTACAGAGTTCAGGACTGCTCTGAACCAAGATATGGAGGCCATAGAGGATAATGGTGGAACTGGAGATGATCCGTACAGAGTTCAGGACTGCTCTGAACCAAGTTATGGAGGCCATAGAGGATAATGATGAAACTGGAGATGATCCGTACAGAGTTCAGGACTGCTCTGAACCAAGTTATGGAGGCCATAGAGGATAATGGTGAAACTGGAGATGATCCGTACAGAGTTCAGGACTGCTCTGAACCAAGTTATGGAGGCCATAGAGGATAATGGTGAAACTGGAGATGATCCGTACAGAGTTCAGGACTGCTCTGAACCAAGTTATGGAGGCCATAGAGGATAATGTGGTCCTCTGTAGCTCAATTGGTAGAGCATGGCGCTTGTAACGCCAGGGTAGTGGGTTCCATCCCTGGGACCACCCATACGTAAACATGTATGCGCACATGACTGTAAGTCGCTTTGGATAAAAGCGTCTGCTAAATGGCATATTATATTATTATAATGGTGAAACTGGAGATGATCCGTACAGAGTTCAGGACTGCTCTGAACCAAGTTATGGAGGCCATAGAGGATAATGGTGAAACTGGAGATGATCCGTACAGAGTTCAGGACTGCTCTGAACCAGGACTGCTTCAGGACTGGTCCTCTGTAGCTCAATTGGTAGAGCATGGCGCTTGTAATGCCAGGGTAGTGGGTTCGAACCCCGGGACCACCCATACGTAAAAATGTATGCGCACATGACTGTAAGTCGCTTTGGGTAAAAGCGTCTGCTAAATGGCATATTATATTATTATAATGGTGAAACTGGAGATGATCCGTACAGAGTTCAGGACTGCTCTGAACCAAGTTATGGAGGCCATAGAGGATAATGGTGGAACTGGAGATGATCCGTACAGAGTTCAGGACTGCTCTGAACCAAGATATGGAGGCCATAAAGGATAATGGTGGAACTGGAGATGATCCGTACAGAGTTCAGGACTGCTCTGAACCAAGTTATGGAGGCCATAGAGGATAATGATGAAACTGGAGATGATCCGTACAGAGTTCAGGACTGCTCTGAACCAAGTTATGGAGGCCATAGAGGATAATGGTGAAACTGGAGATGATCCGTACAGAGTTCAGGACTGCTCTGAACCAAGTTATGGAGGCCATAGAGGATAATGGTGAAACTGGAGATGATCCGTACAGAGTTCAGGACTGCTCTGAACCAAGTTATGGAGGCCATAGAGGATAATGTGGTCCTCTGTAGCTCAATTGGTAGAGCATGGCACTTGTAACGCCAGGGTAGTGGGTTCGAACCCCGGGACCACCCATACGTAAAAATGTATGCGCACATGACTGTAAGTCGCTTTGGGTAAAAGCGTCTGCTAAATGGCATATTATATTATTATAATGGTGAAACTGGAGATGATCCGTACAGAGTTCAGGACTGCTCTGAACCAAGTTATGGAGGCCATAGAGGATAATGGTGAAACTGGAGATGATCCGTACAGAGTTCAGGACTGCTCTGAACCAGGACTGCTTCAGGACTGGTCCTCTGTAGCTCAATTGGTAGAGCATGGCGCTTGTAATGCCAGGTTAGTGGGTTCGAACCCCGGGACCACCCATACGTAAAAATGTATGCGCACATGACTGTAAGTCGCTTTGGGTAAAAGCGTCTGCTAAATGTCATATAATTAATTAACCAAGTTATGTAGGCCATAGAGGATAATGGTGGAACTGGAGATGATCCGTACAGAGTTCAGGACTGCTCTGAACCAAGTTATGGAGGCCATAGAGGATAATGGTGAAACTGGAGATGATCCGTACAGAGTTCAGGACTGCTCTGAACCAAGTTATGGAGGCCATAGAGGATAATGGTGAAATTGGAGATGATCCGTACAGAGTTCAGGACTGCTCTGAACCAAGTTATGTAGGCCATAGAGGATAATGGTGGAACTGGAGATGATCCGTGCAGAGTTCAGGACTGCTCTGAACAAAGTTATGGAGGCCATAGAGGATAATGGTGAAATTGGAGATGATCCGTTGTGGGGATCTATTTTCTCATAATTGGATCTGTATGTGATGAAGAGCTTAGAAGTAATGCATTAATGATCAGCATAGAAGGTTTGTACTATACTCATATAAATTGTTTCACATAACCAGCTGTGATTCATGTGAGGAACGTTAGGGGGTAGGACAGATAAGACTTGTATTTCTTACAGATACGAACACTGCCTCTTTGTTGTCTGTGAACCGTCCTTGAACGTAGGTACAGTGGAATGGTGTCTTTTGGGTGCTGACTACAGGTTGTTATGATAAAAACTTATGCCTGGCAACAGTGTGCAACAAGTGGAGCGCCAAGGGATTGGGACCAGCCGGTGCGCCAACGGATTGGCTGAGTAAGTCCAAACCACGCTCAGTCTCTACTCTGATTGGCCAACAGGGAGTGGGAAATATCTCTGTCAGAGTATTTGAAGAAGAACCTGTAACAATGGATTAGTTCTCTGAGTGCCCTGCGTGGTATTTCAGTGGACCCATATATACGAACCTTCATACTTATCATACATACATTTTGCATATAATAAATTTAGCTTGGATTGAATATCTCTTGATTACGTTTGATTCTTATTCCAATACCAGATTTGAATTACGCAATTTCTAACACCGTACAGAGTCCAGGACTGCTCTGAACCAAGTTATGGAGGCTATAGAGGATAATGGTGGAACTGGAGATGATCCGTACAGAGTTCAGGACTGCTCTGAACCAAGTTATGGAGGCCATAGAGGATAATGGTGGAACTGGAGATGATCCGTACAGAGTTCAGGACTGCTCTGAACCAAGTTATGGAGGCCATAGAGGATAATGGTGGAACTGGAGATGATCCGTACAGAGTTCAGGACTGCTCTGAACCAAGTTATGGAGGCCATAGAGGATAATGGTGGAACTGGAGATGATCCGTACAGAGTTCAGGACTGCTCTGAACCAAGTTATGGAGGCCATAGAGGATAATGGTGGAACTGGAGATGATCCGTACAGAGTTCAGGACTGCTCTGAACCAAGTTATGGAGGCCATAGAGGATAATGGTGAAACTGGAGATGATCCGTACAGAGTTCAGGACTGCTCTGAACCAAGTTATGGAGGCCATAGAGGATAATGGTGAAATTGGAGATGATCCGTAAAGAGTTCAGGACTGCTCTGAACCAAGTTATGGAGGCCATAGAGGATAATGGTGGAACTGGAGATTATCCGTACAGAGTTCAGGACTGCTCTGAACCAAGTTATGGAGGCCATAGAGGATAATGGTGGAACTGGAGATGATCCGTACAGAGTTCAGGACTGCTCTGAACCAAGTTTTGGAGGCCATAGAGGATAATGGTGAAACTGGAGATGATCCGTACAGAGTTCAGGACTGCTCTGAACCAAGTTATGGAGGCCATAGAGGATAATGGCCTTTTTACTTCACTTTAATCCAGTCGGTCAATATAGCTAAATGATTGTGCTAGTAAAAAAAGAATGTAGTAGGGAGTCGACGTTAAACCGGCATTTTGATCATTTGTTTAAGGAAAATAATGACCAGTTAGTGTTATTTTGACTTCCAGGAGCGGGTCGAGGAAGAGACCGTGGATGAGGATGGAGCAGCAGCACCTGAATAAACCTAACATAGTTATTCACTTTTAGCTTTAAGCAGTTTTACAGTTCTTGATTGGAGTGCAGTGTTCATGTTTTTACTGACTTGTTATTTTGTGAGCTTATTGCTGTGATTTTGTTTACGAATCTATTGTGATACAGTTTATGTAAAAAAAGAACTTATTTTCTGGCATTTTGCATATTTCGTCAGTGGACACCTACCGACAGGATACTGTGTATATGTTCAGGGTAGATTAAATGACGTGTCTTAAGGGTCCTCCCGAGTGGCGCAGTGGTCTAAGACACTGCATCGCAGCTGCATTGCTACAGATGCTGGTTCGAAACCTGTCTGTGTTGCAGCCAGCCACGACCGGGAGACGCATGAGGTGATGCACAATTGGCCCAGCGTCGTCCAGGTTAGGGGAGGGTTTGGCCAGCCGAAATGTCCCTGTCCCCATCACACTGTTACATGCCTTATTGGTACTATAGGTACCCACTGACGAAAGTTACGTTCCCAGTGGTTACCAGAAACTGCATTTTATGGGGCTCTCAACGTACTTTCTGACGTTTAGCAACGTTATGAGGTTGACTTAAAAATACACATATTTAACGGTTTAAAATCCCCCATATTTCTACGTCCTGAAAAGACTTGGAACATAAGTTTTGTCAGCGGACACCACAGCTACGTAGAAGGAACGTTTCACAATAACGTTATCATGGCTTATGTAGGGACTAAAATAACTTGTCACGTCCTGGAACGTAATTTTGTTAGCTGGGAAAGCTCACTCTAGGAACATATTCCAGTTTCTGCCTTCCAGCTGGAATGGAAACCTTTGCCAGTGGGTGTGCATTTGGAAACTACCTGCTCCTCTCCTCTGAAGCATAGGTTCCTGTATCCTACTAACAACGTTACAAGCATGATTCAGAAATTAGGGAGATATGTTTAATTTGAGAAGAATGGAAGAACTTTTTCAATGCTAGTTAAGGATTCTATAGTCACCACGTTTCACATTGGATTTATTAACGACAAAAAGGTAAGACCTGTTTTTAATTCTAGTGCTGCACTGCACAAACAAGGTTGTTAGCTAGCTAGCTAACATTTGCTCTGGTCCAACGTTAAACCAACTCTGAAGTTCAAAGACATTCAATGTTCCTCCATAGAAGCCGCTCCTCCATAGGTATAATTCTGTGGGCCTAATTCAGATAATGCAGGTCATAACACGATGCCCAGCTCTTCAATGCAAGCATCCTCTAACGAGCTCTCCTCACCCGCAAAATGTCGCGCCCTACACTGTGATTGGCAGCACAGTTTGCTCTTAATGATTTTCCTATACAGATACTCTGTGGTTGTCGCGAGAATTTTGTTATCTCAATGGTTGAAGTCAAACACTTCTTAAATCTTTGAATAATTCCCAGAGGTATAATTCTCTAGTTTAAATAAATTAAACAGACCCCTTACTGCAATGGTCATTCTTTATTCATGAGAGCTCTGAAAATCATACAATGCACAACGTTTTGTATACCTCTACTACGCCCCTAAGTGGGCCAATGAGAAAGCTCCTAGTCCATATTTAGGCAACTGTTACATTTCTCTGTTAGCTGCACAGCAACCTAGTTGTTTCTTCCTGTATCTATTTCACACTGGTTTCAGAAGACACAAATACTCTGTTTCTGGGCAAATATGCATCTTATACAGGCACATACGGTGGGGACATGTTTCTCAGTGTCTAGTTTCACATCCTGTTTTCTGTTATTGGTTTCACAGTTGCATTCTGCTTGCATAGATGTAAAAATAAGCCAAAGCCCTTGTTTTACTTCTAACTAAGCTAAACATTATCAGATTGTAGTTTTATTATTCTAACACATTTCACAAAGAATCAAAGTGTAATAATTAGTCATTACATTTACATTTACGTCATTTAGCAGACGCTCTTTACCAAATTATTCTATCAGTGGTATACTAGTGTATTTATTCTCCCACTTGGATGTCACTTCCACAAGCTTTAAATTGAGGGCCAGGTTGTCAGGATGGGTAATGTACTGTACACATTAAGTACAAGTACTCCTAAAGATACACTTCATTTTAACTAGCTAATTCCTGTGTAACAACTAGTAATTACATTGTACTTGGCTAACATTACATGTACTATGCTTTGAAATAGTGTCTTATTCTTCATCTGGGACTTGTATTTGTATTTATTATTGATCCTCATTAGTTCCTGCCAAGGCAGCAGCTTCACTTCCTGGGGTCCAGCAAAATTAAGGCAGTTCATACAATTTTAAAAACATTACAATACATTCACAGATTTCACATCGCACTGTGTGCCCTCAGGCCCCTACTCCACCACTACCACATATCTACAGTACAAAAATCCATGTGTACGTCTGTGTATAGTGCGTATGTTATCGTGTGTGTGTGTGTGTATGCATGTCTCTGCGCCTATATTTGTGTTGCTTCACAGTCCCCGCTGTTCGATAAGGTGTTTTTTAAAATCTGTTTTTAAAATCTTATTTTACTACTTGCATCAGTTACTTGATGTGGAATACAGTTCCATGTAGTCATGGCTCTATGTAGTACCCCACAAGACATGCCACCAGAGGTCTCTTCACAGTCCCCAAGTCCAGAACTGTTAAGCTATGGTTCAACCCAGCACTCAGAGAAACAAACACGACAAAGGGAGTGGAAGAAACAAAATATTTAATAAAAGTAAAAATTGTCTTAGTCCAAAAACCACTGAAGTAAAGGAACAGAGTGGGCTAGTCGGCTCCGGAGGAAGGAGAGGCTGAGGCAGGCAGGCAGGCAGGCAGGCAGGCAGGCAGACCGACAGGCAGGAAGGCAGGCAGGTTGGGAGGTATGTCCGAAACACTCTGGTAAGAACAACGATCTGGCGCCGGTGGAGAGCCATGCCCCGGAATTAGTAGTGCAGGATGATTAGAGAATAGGATGCAGCTGCGTAGGCAGGAATCACTGGAAACAACCCGCAGCTGCACAGGAGAGGCAGATCCTGAGCCCGCCCCCTGATCCACTCCAGACACACCCACATAAAGGGGACAAACACACATACAGATACAACAGACACAGAGGGGACAAAACAAGGAGGAAGGGAAACAGAAAAGGGAGAGACAAGCTGCCCACATAACAGTACCCCCCCCTCAATGGTCGCCACCTGGCGACCCACCAGGTCTGTCAGGGTTGTCGTGATGGAAGTCCGTGATCAACTGAGGATCCAACACAAAACGCTTAGGGACCCAAGACCTCTCCTCTGGTCCATAACCTTCCCAATCGACTAGGTATTGGAGACCCCTACCCCGCCTCCGAGAGTCCAGTAGCCTACTGACGGTGTAGGCCGGATGGTCGTCAATGAGACGAACAGGTGGAGGTGGAACAGCCGGCGGACACAAAAGGCTGGAGGACACTGGTTTCAGTTGGGAGACGTGGAAAGTAGGGTGTATCTTCATAGCTGAAGGCAACTTCAAACGAACCGCAGCGGGGTTAATGATGGACTCCACCACAAACGGACCCAGGTACCGAGGAGACAGCTTGCGTGATTTGGTACGAAGAGGTACGTTCTTAGACGACAGCCAAACCTCTTGACCAGGATGAAACACAGGTGCGGGAGTCCTGCTCCTATCCGCTGTCCTCTTGTTCCTGTCGGTGGTCCGAAGCAACGCTTCCCGAGCATCGCGCCACACTCTCTGGCAGCGGCGGAGGTTCTCCTGAACCGAAGGAACAGCCAATTCCTTCTCCTGAGCAGGAAACAGAGGGGGTTGATAACCCATGGTAACTTCGAAGGGTGAAAGACCAGTGGCAGAGGTGGTGAGGGAGTTGTGGGCGTACTCTATCCAAGGCAGATGTTTGGCCCAGGATGATGGATGTTGAGCAGCCACACAACGAAGGGTTGCTTCGAGGTCTTGATTGGCTCTTTCTGTTTGACCGTTGGTCTGGGGATGAAACCCTGAGGACAGACTAACGGAAGCACCCAAAGCAGAACAGAAAACCTTCCAAACACGGGAAGTAAACTGTGGGCCTCTATCAGATACGATGTCCACAGGTATTCCATGGGGACGGAATACATGTTGGACTAGGAGGTCCGCTGTCTCACTGGCAGACGGTAATTTTGGTAATGCTATATAGTGAACAGATTTAGAGAATCTGTCCACAATGGTAAGTATAGTATCATTACCTTCAGACTTGGGTAGGCCGGTGACAAAATCCATGGCTATGTGGGACCAGGGACGGCTGGGAACTGGGAGGGGTAGCAGCAGCCCCGAAGGGGACTGATGGGAGGCTTTGCCCCGAGCACAGGTTGAACAGGCTGCCACAAAAGCCCGAACGTCAGTTTCCATTGAAGGCCACCAAAAATGTCTCCTAAGCAGCGTCAACGTGCGTCTCATCCCAGGGTGACCAGCAAAACGGGAGGTGTGAATCCACTGCAACACCTGAGACCGGACCGTCTCGGGAACAAAGAGTAGGTTGGGAGGTCCATCACCCGGTCCCGGGTCCGTGGCAAGTGCAGTCTTCACAAGAGACTCGATCTCCCACTGAACAGCCGCCACGACGCATGAGGAAGGCAGGACTGCCTCAGGCTCGCTGGTCTCCGAAGGGTCAGCAAACTGGCGGGACAAAGCATCTGGTTTAACATTTCTTGACCCCGGTCTGTATGTGAGAATAAAGTTAAACCTACTAAAAAACAGGGCCCATCTGGCTTGGCGTGAGTTGAGTCTCTTAGTGGCTTGGATGTAAGCCAAGTTCTTGTGGTCTGTCCAGACCACAAACGGCAGTTCAGCTCCATCCAGCCAGTGCCGCCATTCTTCCAGTGCTAGCTTGACCGCCAGCAGTTCTCGGTTTCCAACGTCGTAATTCCGTTCTGTGGGTGACAATTTTTTGGAGAAAAAAGCACAGGGGTGAAGCCTTTGGTCAGTGGGGGAGCGCTGGGAGAGGACGGCTCCCACACCTGAGCCCGACGCGTCCACCTCCACAACAAACTGCAGAGAGGTATTGGGGTGTATCAACACAGGGGAGGTGGAAAACAGTTCCTTCAAAATCCCTACCGCCTGCTCCGCCTCAGGGGACCACAGAAAAGGGACCTTTGGGGATGTGAGTCTAGTAAGGGGTGCCACCACTTTACTAAAACCCTTAATGAACCTACGGTAGAAGTTAGCAAAGCCCAAAAATCGTTGAAGTTGCTTACGGGTGGTGGGTATGGGCCATTCCGTCACTGCCCGGATCTTCTCGGGGTCCGCCTTCACCTGCCCGCTCTCAATGATGAAACCAAGGAACGATGTAGACTGTTTGTGGAACTCACACTTCTCTGCTTTGACGTAGAGCTTGTTTTCCAAGAGCCGTTGAAGGACTTGACGGACGTGTGACTCATGCTCCTCGGGTGACTTGGAAAAAACAAGAATATCATCCAGGTATACAAAGACAAAACGGTTCAAAAAATCCCTAAGAACATCGTTCACCATAGCTTGGAAAACAGCAGGGGCGTTTGAGAGCCCAAAGGGCATGACCAAATACTCAAAATGTCCCAGTGGAGTGTTGAAAGCGGTCTTCCACTCGTCCCCGGGTTTGATCCGCACAAGATGGTATGCGTTCCGCAGGTCAAGCTTGGAGAAAACTGTGGCGCCATGCAGAGGTTCAAAAGCAGAGTTGATGAGTGGAAGGGGATACTTGTTTTTAACAGTTATGTTGTTTAAACCCCTGAAATCGATACAGGGGCGTAACGACTTGTCCTTCTTTTCCACGAAAAAGAAACCTGCACCCAAAGGAGACGACGAGGGACGGATTATGCCCGAGACCAGAGAATCACCAATGTACTGCTCCATTGCCTCTCTTTCCGGTCGGGACAGATTGTATAAGCGACTAGAGGGCAAGGGAGCACCAGGAAGCAGTTCAATAGGGCAATCATAAGGCCTATGTGGTGGTAGAGACAGAGCCTTGTCCTTACTGAAAACCTCCGCTAAGTCATGGTATTCTTTGGGGACAGATGACAGATCAAGAGGAGCTGAGGGATGAGTTGGGTTACACTTAGTGGGGGGAACCGCTGACCTAAGGCACTCAGAATGGCAGTTAGTGCTCCAACTGAGAATGGTGTGACGTGTCCAATCAATTTGTGGGTTGTGAAGAGCCAACCAGGGGAAGCCAAGGATTAGGGAGGTAGCTGAGCCAGACATAACTCTTAGCTGAATGCTTTCACAATGATTGCCAGAAATCACTAGGGAAACGGGGGTGGTTTGATGAGTTATCTCCGCGAGGAGGCGCCCATCAAGGGCTGTGACCCGAATGGGGGTAGGTAGTGGCTCCAAGGGGATACGAGCTTGTGTAACGAACTGGTGGCTAATAAAGTTGTCTTCTGCACCTGAGTCTATGAGAGCTGAGAGTGGCAGGGAATGACTCTGGAAACGTAAGGTTACAGGTACTTGTAATCGGGGAATGATGGGTTCAGGATCTAACTCTGGGCTCGCAAGTAGACCCACCGTTACGAGCGAGCCTTGTCTTTTGGCCGCTTAGGGCATGTAGCCAGAATGTGTGTGGCGTCTCCACAGTACAGGCACTCACCCGCCTGGAGGCGCCGTTGCCGCTCTGCTGGAGGTAGTCGAGCTCGACCCACTTGCATAGGTTCCTCCTCTGTGCTCGGGATGGAATCAGGAACAAGAAGCTGCCGGCTCCGGGGAGGCGAGACTCGAGTGGTTGAAGGCTGGGGAACTCGTCCTCCTAGATGCGGCCGACCGCCTCTCTCCCGACGCCTTTCCCGCAACCGGTTGTCTAGCTTAATGGACAGGGAAACGAGAGAATGTAAATCATGTGGCTCGTCACGAGCAGCCAGTTCATCCTTAATGGCTTCATTCAAACCATTTAGAAATGCTCCTTGAAGTGCCACATTGTTCCACTTGGAGTCCGCTGCCAAAGTCCAGAACCCAATAGAGTACTCAGCCACACTGTTAGAACCCTGCCTCAAATTAAAAAGTATCTTGGAGGAATTACCCACATGGTCAGGATGGTCAAAAACAGTCTTCAATCTAGCAGAAAAATCAGCGAAAGTCAATCCAGTCAAAGTTTGATTTGAGCACACAGCCTCAGCCCAAACCAGAGCTCTCCCTCTTAACAACCCCAGAACATAATGTACCTTAGAGGAATCAGTAGAAAATGACAGTGGTCTCTGCCGAAAAATCAAGTAACTCTGAAGCAAAAATCCCCGGCACTTGTCCAATTCTCCATGGAACGGTTCAGGCGACGTGACAGGGGGTTCCCGATGGAACGAAGCCTGCATCATGTCCGAGGAACCAACTTGGGGTGCATCAAACTGGGGGTCAGAGAGAGATGGAGAACTGATAACAGACAAATTAGAGACTTGTGTAGTTAACTGAGTCACCTGGTTCAGCAGTTGATGATTATTTTCCAAAAGAGTCCGAATCAGTTGGTCATGCTGTCCTAGCAACGTTCCTTGAGCCTGGATAGCTTGTTGGAAGCTGTCTTCGTTTGCCCCGTGCTGTCTCTCTGTTGGGTCCATGGCCAGATCGTTCTGTTAAGCTATGGTTCAACCCAGCACTCAGAGAAACAAACACGACAAAGGGAGTGGAAGAAACAAAATATTTAATAAAAGTAAAAATTGTCTTAGTCCAAAAACCACTGAAGTAAAGGAACAGAGTGGGCTAGTCGGCTCCGGAGGAAGGAGAGGCTGAGGCAGGCAGGCAGGCAGGCAGGCAGGCAGGCAGACCGACAGGCAGGAAGGCAGGCAGGTTGGGAGGTATGTCCGAAACACTCTGGTAAGAACAACGATCTGGCGCCGGTGGAGAGCCATGCCCCGGAATTAGTAGTGCAGGATGATTAGAGAATAGGATGCAGCTGCGTAGGCAGGAATCACTGGAAACAACCCGCAGCTGCACAGGAGAGGCAGATCCTGAGCCCGCCCCCTGATCCACTCCAGACACACCCACATAAAGGGGACAAACACACATACAGATACAACAGACACAGAGGGGACAAAACAAGGAGGAAGGGAAACAGAAAAGGGAGAGACAAGCTGCCCACATAACAAGAACAGACTTTGAGAGATCAGTCTGTTCTGGACTTGGAGACTGTGAAGAGACCTCTGGTGGCATGTCTTGTAAGGTATGCATGGGTGACCGATCTGTGCGCCAGTAGCTCAAACAGACAGCTCGGTGCACCCAACATGTCAACACCTCTCATAAACACAAGTAGTGATGAAGTCAATCTCCCCTCCACTTTGAGCCATGAGAGATCGACATGCATATTATTAATCAGCCATGCTGCCCTGTTCTGAGCCAATTGCAATTTTCTTAAGTCCTTTTTTGTGGCACCTGACCACACGACTGTACAGTAGTTCTCACGCCCTGGCTCTGGGGACTCTTTAATGTTGAGCCAGGGTGTTAGTTTCTATGTTTAGTTTTCTAGGTTTATGTTCTAGATCGTGTGGATCTATGTTGGCCAGGGTGGTTCCCAATCAGAGGCAGCTGATTCTCGTTGTCTCTGATTGGGAACCATACTTAGGCAGCCTGTTTGGCACAGTTAATTGTGGGATCTTGTTCCGTAAGGTTTGTGTTGGTGTATTAACCTAGGACTTCACGTATCGTTTTGTTGTTTTGTAAAGTACTCATTAAAAGATGTACGCATATCACGCTGCGCCTTGGTCTGCTTCTTACGACGATCGTGACAGAAGATCCCACCAAAAAAGGACCAAGCAGCGTGTTCAGGAGCAGACACCGGGAAAGGAACTGGAGAAGTTGGCGATGTCCCAGGTGGGCGAACGGTGGTCTTAGGAGGACATGTTCGCGGGCAAAGGGCCATGGGCAAAAGTTAAAGCCCTGGCGAGAGAGGAGGTACCAACCGTGCCGTCGTCGGACAGGCAAGAGGCAACCCCAATAAATTTTTTGGCATGGACGACGGGGCTGCTGGAGGCAGCTACAGGGCGAGTTTGTGGACTAGGAGAGGAGGCCACCAGGTTACGGGGGCCATTGGTCATGAGGGGGAAGGAGAGTGTAGAGGCATGGCGAGAGGTACTGGGGTGTGTTACCAGTCCGGTCCGGCCCGTTCCTGATCCCCGCACAAGGCCAGTGGTGTGTGTTCCCAGTACGGTCCGGCCTGTTCCTGTCCCTCGCACCAAGCCTGTGGTGCGCGTCGCCAGCCCGGTCCGGCCTGTTCCTGCTACCCGCACCAAGCCTGTGGTGCGCGTCGTCAGCC
Source organism: Coregonus lavaretus (assembly GCF_964263955.1). Classification (NCBI taxonomy): domain Eukaryota; kingdom Metazoa; phylum Chordata; class Actinopteri; order Salmoniformes; family Salmonidae; genus Coregonus; species Coregonus lavaretus. The sequence continues at coordinate 789,865 of NW_028158022.1, forward strand.
CGGTCCGGCCCGTTCCTGCTCCCCGCACCAAGCCAGTTGTGCGCGTCGTCAGCCCGGTCCGGCCTGTTCCTGTCCCTCGCACCAAGCCTGTGGTGCGCGTCGCCAGCCCGGTCCGGCCTGTTCCTGCTCCCTGCACCAAGCCAATGGTGAGCGTCGCCAGCCCGATCCGGCCTGTTCCTGCTCCCCGCACCAAGCCAGTGGTGCGCGTCGCCAGCCCGGTCCGGCCTGTTCCTGCTCCCCGCACCAAGCCTGTGGTGCGCGTCGCCAGCCCAGCCCGGCCCGGCCTGTTCCTGCTCCCCGCACCAAGCCAGTGGTGCGCGTCGCCAGCCCGGTCCGGCTTGTTCCTGCTCCCCGCACCAAGCCAGTGGTGCGCGTCGCCAGCCCGGCCCGGCCCGTTCCTGCACCAAGCCAGTGGTGCGCGTCGTCAGCCCGGCCCGGCCCGTTCCTGCTCCCCGCAACAAGCCAGTGGTGCGCGTTGTCAGCCCGGTCCGGCCCGTTCCTGCTCCTCGCACCAAGCCAGTGGTGCGCGTCGTCAGCCCGGTCCGGCCTGTTCCTGCTCTCCGCACCAAGCCAGTGGTGCGCGTCGCCAGCCCGGTCCGGCTTGTTCCTGCTCCCCGCACCAAGCCAGTGGTGCGCGTCGCCAGCCCGGTCCGGCCTGTTCCTGCTCCCCGCACCAAGCCAATGGTGCGCGTTGTCAGCCCGGTCCGGCCCGTTCCTGCTCCCCGCACCAAGCCAGTGGTGCGCGTTGTCAGCCCGGTCCGGCCCGTTCCTGCTCCCCGCACCAAGCCAGTGGTGCGCGTCGTCAGCCCGGTCCGGCCCGTTCCCGCTCCCCGCACCAAGCCAGTGGTGCGCGTCGTCAGCCCGGTCCGGCCCGTTCCCGCTCCCCGCACCAAGCCAGTGGTGCGCGTCGTCAGCCCGGTCCGGCCCGTTCCCGCTCCCCGCACCAAGCCAGTGGTGCGCGTCGTCAGCCCGGTCCGGCCCGTTCCCGCTCCCCGCACCAAGCCGGTGGTGCGCGTCGTCAGCCCGGTCCGGCCCGTTCCCGCTCCCCGCATCAAGACAGTGGTGCGCGTCGTCAGCCCGGTCCGGCCCATTCCCGCTCCCCGCACCAAGCCAGTGGTACGCGTCGTCATGCCGGTCCGGCCCGTTCCCGCTCCCTGCACCAAGCCAGTGGTGCGCATCGTCAGCCCGGTCCGGCCCGTTCCCGCTCTCCGCACCAAGCCAGTGGTGCGCGTCGTCAGTCTGGCACGGTCCGTGCCTGTTCCACCTGTGCCTGGTCCGGCACCGGTCAGCTGCTCCACGCCGGAGCCAGAGCAATCCGCTCCACCGGTGTTCAGTCCAGCTCCGGTCAGCAGGGCCAGACCACGAGGGCGAGAGAGAGAGGGGTGGTCACGCCCGTAGCCGGATCCGCCTCCGAGGCGGAATGCCCACCCGGCCCCTCCCCTGTGGTGTTTGGTTGGCGCGGTCGCAGGTGGGGGGTACTGTCACGCCCTGGCTCTGGGGACTCTTTAATGTTGAGCCAGGGTGTTAGTTTCTATGTTTAGTTTACTAGGTTTATGTTCTAGATCGTGTGGATCTATGTTGGCCAGGATGGTTCCCAATCAGAGGCAGCTGATTCTCGTTGTCTCTGATTGGGAACCATACTTAGGCAGCCTGTTTGGCACAGTTAATTGTGGGATCTTGTTCTGTAAGGTTTGTGTTGGTGTATTAACCTAGGACTTCACGTATCGTTTTGTTGTTTTGTTATTTTGTAAAGTACTCATTACAAGATGTACGCATATCACGCTGTGTCTTGGTCTGCTTCTTACGACAAACGTGAGAGTAGTCCAGGTGTGACAAAACTAGGGCCTGTAGGACCTGCCTTGTTGATAGTGCTGTTAAGAAGGTAGAGCAGCGCTTTATTATGGACATATTTCTCCCCATCTTAGCTACTGTTGTATTAATATTTTTTGACCACGACAGTTTAAAATCCAGGGTTACTCCACGCAGTTTAGTCACCTCAAATTGCTCAATTTCCACATTATTTATTACAAGATTAAGTTGAGGTTTAGGGTTTAGTGAATGATGTGTCCCAAATACAATGCTTTTAGTTTTAGAAATATTGAGGACTAACTTATTCCTTGCCACCCACTCTGAAACTAACTGCAACTCTTTGTTAAGTGTTGCAGTCATTTCAGTCGCTGTAGTAGCTGACATGTATAGTGTTGAGTCATCCTCATACATAGACACTTGTATTAGATCGGTTTTCATAAACTCAACCAAGTTAACCCAGATGGTACGCTTTATTTTGGGGGCAAGTGATAGCAACAACATTGACTGGAGATATATTTTGAACTGTGCACATTCATGTTTAAGTAAAATATTTTTATTTTACAGGGTAAGTTGACTGAGAACACATTCTCATTTCCAGCAACAACATTGTATTTTAATGAGTGACACCCTAGAGGGTGTCAAAAGGGGGAATCCAAATTTCCCTGAAATTTCTTATTTTGGGTTTTCTTATTTTGGGTTCACACCCAGTGGGTGTGAAAAGGGGGATTGTTGGGATTTGTTTTCTCATAATTGGAACTGTATGTGTTGAATAGCTTAGAAGGAATGCATTAATGATAAGCATAGGTTTGTACTATACTGATATAAATTGTTTCACATAACAGGCTGTGATTCATGTAAGGAACGTTAGGGGGAAGGACAGATAAGACTTGTATTTCTTACAGATACGAACACTGCCTCTTTGTTGTCTGTGAACCGTTGTCTGTGAACCGTCCTTGAACGTATGTACTCACAGTACAGTGGTGTCTTTTGGGTGCTAACTCCACAGGTTGTTATGATAAACTTATGCCTGGCAACAGTGTGCAACAGGTGGAGCGCCAAGGGGTTGGGACCAGCCCGTGCGCCAACGGATTGGCTGAGTAAGTCTAAACCACGCTCAGTCTCTACTCTGATTGGCCAGCAGAGAGTGGGAACTATCTCTGTCAGAGTATTTGAAGAAGAACCTGTAACAATGGATTAGTTCTCTGTCTGCCCTGCGTGGTATTTCAGTGAGCCCGTATACGAACCAACATACTTATCATACATACATTTTGCATATAATAAATTTAGCTTGGAATGAATATCTCTTGATTATGTTTTCTATTATTCCAATACCAGATTTGAATTATGCAATTTCTAACAGTTGTCATGCAGGAATAGGAGAACTTGTGATGTGATGTGACATCGCTAATGAAATGGGGACGTCTCTTGCCACCAAGCCATCAATTAAACTAACGTTAGTGTCTTGTTTTCTGTCTGTGAGATTATTTTGAAATGTGTCAGCTACTGCTCTCTGCTCCAACCTCATCATCAAACTGAAAATATGCCAAATGTCAATACATTTCCTGCGTGTGACAGGTCTTTAACATGGTATATTACACACAATTCATGGAAACTTTACTCAACTCACAAAATGTTGAAATACACATAACCCCTTTCTATGTGATAGATTTAGCTAAACTGTGCTAATCTAGGAAATAATAAACCTGTCTGTTTTTTAGTCAACAGTATGTGCCAAAATCATGGAGTTGCTGGGCCAGAACAAGGTGGACCATCGTCAGAGGAAAGTTGCTATCGTCAGCCAAGACAGTTTCTACAGAGTCTTGACACCTGACCAGAAGGCCAAGGCACTCAAGGGCCATTACAACTTTGACCACCCAGGTGGGGGTGGCAGGTAGCTTAGCGGTTAAGAGCGTTGGGCCTAATGATTGGACCGAAAGGTCGCTGGTTAGAATCCCTGAATTGCTCCTGTAAGTCACTCTTGATGAGAGCGTCTGCTAAATGACTAAAACTTAAATGTAAAATGTACTTCACGCAAACCCAGCATAATATTCACAGGTAGTTCTAGGTACTTTTGTGTGACTCAGACTTTGGAACGGACCATATACGACGCTCCTTCGCTCTGTTTGCATGCAGCCTCCTTAAGACTTGAGTATTATTCCTGATTTTTTTTCTTTCTTATTCATGGTTTGTTTTTTTCCCTACAGGAACATTGAGGAAATCCTTGCATCGAAAGGGGAGAAAGTGAAGAGGGTAGAAGGAGAGGCGGCCTTCGAGATTGTTGTAGACAAGTTCGGCAAGGATTCAACACAGACTGCTCAAGATGCAGATGCAAAGAAACCTTCACCAGAGTCTGATGACTCAGGGAAATCATGACTAACTCTCTGTGTGTGTATGCACATACATGCATTTGTCGATGGACTGATCACAACAAGGACACCATTCTCTATGAGTGAGAAATAGCAATGACTAAATAAATGCAACACTGCTTTTGATATTTCTATCTCTATATTGTTTTCATAACATGTTGATCATTTCTTATCACACTATTTTATACCAACTGAACACTAGTGTCAGAATATTATTTGGGTTTACACCAATCCTACAACTACTGCACGGATCACACTCAAACAGAAAAGGCTGATGCTTGCAATTCATTTTTATTGTAAAGTTGTATGATATAAAGCAGGAAAAATGAACATCCAAAAGCCCATTTAGGGCCATGGCAAACGGCCTATAATGGACGCTCTCCCTCTTCCTCCATTGTGCCCTCCAGCAGCTCATTAAAGCAATGCTGTCAATCCACACGGAAGCAGAACATAGTGCTCCTGTAAAACAACAAACAGTCATTGAACGAATGGGATTCACAGTAATACATTTGTCTTATCATTTTAAATCATGAAGTCGAGTTCTGGAGCCCCCATCCTCTTATCACAAGCCCAAGCACTTACCTCATCTGTTCTTCTGTCTTTTCCACTCCCTCCCTCTTTTTCATCCTCTCCTATTGATGCTTCATCAGATAAAGTGACCTCATATGCCACAATCTGTTTCAGGAAAAAATAAACATCCGAAAGCCCACTTACATGAGGTGAATAATCACATGAGATCAGGAATTGTAGTTTTTGAGTTGAAAGACATCGCATAAATGCACTTTTGTCAACACTAATACAGTTGTCTACAGAGAACTGGCTTTGATCGTAAACACTTACCTAATGTAGTCATCCAAATGTGCTCCTCCTCCAACCCTCCCATCCTTTCCAATTGATGCTTCTACAGATCTGTTTCTATGGCTGCTCTTTTCATCTACCTCAGACTGGAAGTCTGCCTCTTCGGAATGCATTAGCTAGGTTCCAGTTGGGATAGCTAATTTGCCCATATGTCCATCTCCTCTCTATTACTCTTATGAAACGGTTTCACCTCTTTTTTCTTGGTCTCTGTTTATCTTGTCTTCTTCTGCCTCTGAGTATTGCCCTCCCCCCTTGCGTTTTCCATAACTTTCTTTTGATCCACTTAGCTCTTCTTTACTGCTAATCTCATTGACCTTTTATCCCATGGTCTGTCCTGATTCTGTCCATCAGAACTTGAATTCTATATCTCCTATTTCCCTCCTGATAAACCACTCTGGTCTCCCTTCCTCCTCTCATGTTTTCTCCTCTTCACCCTCGTGCCTGGCTCTGTTTTATTCCCCCCCCCCCCCCCCCCCCCCCCCTTTTGCTCCTTTTCCAGTTTTTTTGTTTGTTTTTTGCCTTAAATATAAAAATGTTTGTTTATTTACATCTATTAACATACCTAAGAGCATTGACAACATTTCTTTCTTCCTTTGTCTGCTCGCTTTTCTTTCGTCATCTACTCAAAAGTTGTCAACGCCTCGTCCGCCTCATTCTTCAGCTTCTTCCTTGTTCTCCTCTTGGCAGACTGTGCGTGAGCGGTCTCTGGACACTGCTCCCTCTCTTCCGTCCACCCAGATGTAAACGCTGTGACCTGGTATGGCACCACCTGTTTTGCTCTCTGTGTCTGCCCTTTTTTCTCATACATCGCACGCCTCTTTTCTCTTTCAATCTGTGCAATCCGCTCTTCTCTCTCATACAGTTTCTCCATCTCCATCTTGAACCTGGCCTCGTCATCTTTTATTCTTTGAAGCTCTGCTCTCTTCTTATCCTCGTCCCATATCCTTTTCTGCCTTTTCTTCTCCTCCTTCTCTTGTTCCTGCTGTATCTTCAATCTCATTTTCTTCTCCTCCTTCCTCCTTTTCTCTTCTTTCTCTTGTGCCTTTTGCTGCATCTCCAGCACCTTCATTCTCTCCTTTTCCCTGTTCTTCTCCTCCTCCATCCTCTGTTTCTCAATCTTTTTCAACTCCTCTGCCCTCTTTTTCTCCCTCTTTTTTTCTTTCTCCACCCTCTTTTTCTCTTCTTTTTTGCGGGCCTTCTGTTGCATCTGCTGCTTCTTCATTTCATTTTTTTCTCTCTTTTTCTCTTGCTCTTGTCTCTTTTTCTCTTGTTCGATCTTTAGTTTCATCTCTGCCTTCTCCCTTTTCATCTGCTCCTCTAACTTATTTTTTTCCATCTTTTCTGTCATTTTCCTTTCCTCCTCAACCGATTTCTTCTGTCTCTTTTCCCACTTTTTGAGCTCTTCTTCCATGTCTTTCTCCGCCTTCCTTTCTTTTTCCTTCCCACTTTTCATCTTCAACATCTCTTCATTTTTCTTAGCCTCGTCCTTGAAATATTTAAGCCTCTCTGCGTAGCTCATGGCATTAAGTTCTTCTTTCCCTAGGCTCGCCAGGGAAAGAAGTGGACAACATCTCTGTTGTTGTCCACTCATGCTCTGCTCACTTTCACTACTCCCCTCCTCACTTGTGTCCTCACTCATACTCTGAGACACATCCTCCTGAGACAAGCGCAAGGGCGTCACAGCCTTCTCAGTGGTGACGCAGAGCGCCTTGATGTAGTCAGCTTCTGAGTTCACCCTGTGAGCAAGTGGGCACAGCTCCTCGTAAATGGAGCTCCACGTGAGTGAATCCTCACAAACGTCGTCAGGCAGGTATAGGTCAGATGACTGCCTCTTGAGCACATTCACAACCTCTGCTAGGTCCTGCTGGGTGGCCCCCTGAGTGTCCTCTTGGACGGCCACTGGCGTGGCATCTGTGGTGGCCTCTGGGCTGGCCGGACGCTCGGGGGCTGTGGCAGGGGTCTTGGATTGTCCTACTGCAGAGGAGCAGGAGGCCTCAGTGTCATCGTTCTTGTCATAGTTGTTTATCCTTTTCTTCAGAATCTCTTCCATTCTCTTTTGGGCCATCCTCTCTTTCAGCTGCGCTTTATACATATTCTCAATTTCTGCGCCTCTCCGTTGAACTTCCTCAGACAATTCCTCAGACGATGCAACCTCTGACCTCTTGACCTTATCCTTGACCTTTGCCTGGTCAGTCAATGGGGACCTGGGGTGGACATGCGGATGGGTCTGCCTCAGCTGGGCAGGAGGGCCGGGAGCCAGGAGGTAGGATGGGACAGAAAATCTGTGTGAAGCGTGTGGGTGCGACGTCTTGGACGGAGAATGAGGCCGTTTGTCAGGGGAGGTGCAGCTCTGTGTGACCAGAGGGGGAAAGATTGAGTGTTTCTTAGCCGGGTTCTTCTGGGTGGCGGCGGCATGCTGGTCACACTCCGATTGGCTTTTGGTGAGGTACTTGTGGAGATTGTACCAGGGGAGAGCTGGCAGTGTCGGGGAGACGGTACAAAGAATGGAGGAGGTGGAGCGCTGCTTGATCACCCCTTTATCTACCCCAATCTGTATGATGACAGACACATTTTTATTACTTAATAGCTTGATGGTCCATGTTATTACTATCTTAAAACAATTATATGTGTATGGGTAGTACATATTATAGAGAAAACATTTTATTACTGTATATTAGCTTATTAGGAAAATGGGATCGTCCACACTTTTGGATTTATTCTTTTTAAACTCTTCTAGGAATGCAGACCTTCCTGAGAATACTACCAGTGCAGAATGCAGACCTTCCTGAGAATACTACCAGTGCAGAATGCAGACCTTCCTGAGAATACTACCAGTGCAGAATGCAGACCTTCCTGAGAATACTACCAGTGTGCAGTTTTTTTTATTGCTGTCTTATTTCACTATTCAAACTATTTAGATCTAATTTCCGTGTATCAGGATTGGGAACATCTCAAAGCAACTACAGTATATCTACTGAGAAGTCTGATTTAAGAAAACTGCTCGTTACCTCCTCCAACAACTTGTGCAGCCTAAATATTTCTCCATACAGCGCCTTTATCTCCCTCATGTTTCCTCGCTCAGTTCTCCATGTCTCTTTAGCCAATCTCCAATGGGCGAGCTCAAGGTCATGGATATCCTCCCGAATGCCTAGTTCAACCTGGGTCCCCTTCTCATTGTGCCTCTTCTTTTTCCTCTTCTTCGGGGTTGAATCGGTGTTCTCCTTGCCCTGCCTACACACCTTTGGGGCAGTAGGGATATTGAGAATAGAACATGGTATATTTTGTTTTACTCATTGGATTATTATGTGCCTTCCATCGTTTTCCGTTGATATAGAATATCAAGAAGGTATAATGTTGACACTAGATCAAGCCGTAGTTAGTACGAAGTTTACACTGATTGGCCATAAATGATTAGTCTGGACCACTTTAGAGATCATAGAGTTAGCCTGCAGATGGGACTTACAGTATGGCTGGGGAGTTGTGAGGAGTTGTGAGGGTGGTTTGTTCTGAGCCTGTGGAGTTCGTTAGTTCCTGTGCAGAAATCGTCCCGTGCAGTCCGATTTGCCCATGGCTAGAAATTAAAATGAGGACACACATGCAGTCAGTAATGAGGTTATCATTATACAAGCTTGTTATTTTCAATCTTAGAAAAGCTCATAGGCCTATATGTCAAAATGATGATTTTAAAGCGCTGGAGTTTTGACTGAGGGTGGTGAGAGAAAAGGGATTCTAACCATTCTTATGATGAGCCTTGGGAAGGAGAACTTTCCCATGGTTCCCTCAATTACTGTAATCCTGAAAAAGATACAATATGGCTTAAAAATATTATTATATTATTTAAATAAACTCAATTAAATTGTGCCACAAAGTAGGACTACTCACACTTACCACCAAGCACTTCAAAATTAACCATCCAAAATATAGCAACGCTTTTCACCCTGAATTGAACTTAAGTGTTGCCGTAATGTGACAGTAACGCTATGGCAAACCATTTAGGCTGTCAACATATCTGAACACAGTCATTTATGACATCATGATTGTGATGTAATGTGATGCCATGGGAGACCACACCCACCCTGACAGACAAATCACCAGAGCCATATTAGGCCTATTTTCAATTACCTTAACCAATTAGCCCACTTCTATGGTTGAAATACAGTATATTTTGTAGTAGTAAGCTCATAAACATAGTAAAAACCACACTGCAACAATGTGTATCACTTCACAGCTACTGTCCATGATACATGAGTGGGTGTCCTCTGATTGGGTCCTAAAATTGCACCCTATTCCCTACATAGTGTACTACTTTTGACCAGGGCCGATAGTGTACTTTATAGGGTGCCATTTGGGATGTACATAGGACCATGTAAACATTACCTTTGTTCATCAGCACACAATCAGTTTTGCCTTGATATTCAGTAATTTTTGCTAAGTGAAAATTATTGGACAACAAGAAAGAAATGTATTCATAAGAAAACAATATACACACCTTATTGTAATATCAATATAGATTCCAGTTGTAAATGGTTTACATTATACAACAAGGTAACTCTTCAGGATGCTTCAGAGAACCAGTAGGCCTAGGCAATAGAACATTACAAAAACTGCATGGTGGCCAATTTAATGTATTATTGCAACATTACAGCATTTTTTCCCACACTTATTTCATGAGTTTCAAAATGAGGACCCTTATTTTGACGTTTTTACAAACATTATTTTTCTGAAGGAAGTGCTTGTCCGTGTTCTCGCGTTGTTACACGTATGAACGTGAACAGATTATTGTTTTATAAAGCAGCTAGACTGGGGAGATTCAGAGTGTTGTTCAACAGTTGAGGGAAACTGATATGCTGATTGTGAAGAAGGTGCATTTTATGGTGTTTATCGCGCATGTGATTAATTGTACTGCACAAACGAACAAAAAGTCCAAGAAACTGGACATAATAGTATCAGCGGCTGAAAGGTTTTTGGGTTTCCATGACTTCACTGCCCAAACGGTGTAAAGAATACTGTCCGAAGATGGTATTTTTTTCTCAGGCCCCAGAACCTGCAGGGATGGGCGTTGGCAGTTGAATCTGAATAAAGGAGCGCATTGATTTTTGTTTTGTATTATTTTGTTAATTATTTGGGCTGATATACAGCCAAAACAGTAGGTGGCGGCATGCACCAATAGCATTTGTTTGCGGACCGCCATAATATCAAAGAAGAGGACCCCGTACAGAGGTGGCGGCAATACACAAATAGGTGTAGTCTTCCATAAATCTTTATAGAAGAAGAAGAAGAAGGCAGCAAGCAATTTATGCTTGATCCGAAAATGTGGTCGGAGGCGCCGTAATGGTGGTGGCCAGATTGAGCTCTGTACGGCATCGCCGTGTTGTAACAATGCGGAAGGCTCTGTATAGCTCCGCATTTTTTTATTTTATTTATTTTATTTCACCTTTATTTAACCAGGTAAGCCAGTTGAGAACAAGTTCTCATTTACAACTGCGACCTGGCCAAGATAAAGCAAAGCAGTGCAATAAAAACAACACAGAGTTACATATGGGGTAAAAAAACATAGTCAAAAATACTACAGAAAATATATATACAGTGTGTGCAAATGTAGCAAGTTATGGAGGTAAGGCAATAAATAGGCTATAGTGCAAAATAATTACAATAGTATTAACACTGGAATGCTAGATGTGCAAGAGATTATGTGCAAATAGAGATACTGGGGTGCAAAAGAGCAAAATAAATAACAATATAGGGATGAAGTAGTTGGATGGGCTAATTTCAGATGGGCTGTGTACAGGTGCAGTGATCGGTAAGGTGCTCTGACAACTGATGCTTAAAGTTAGTGAGGGAGATAAGAGTCTCCAGCTTCAGAGATTTTTGCAATTCGTTCCAGTCATTGGCAGCAGAGAACTGGAAGGAATGGCGGCCAAAGGAGGTGTTGGCTTTGGGAATGACCAGTGAGATACAGTGAGGGAAAAAAGTATTTGATCCCCTGCTGATTTTGTATGTTTGCCCACTGACAAAGAAATGATCAGTCTAATTTTAATGGTAGGTTTATTTGAACAGTGAGAGACAGAATAACAACAAAAAAATACAGAAATACGCATGTCAAAAATGTTATAAATTGATTTGCATTTTAATGAGGGAAATAAGTATTTGACCCCTCTGCAAAACATGACTTAGTACTTGGTGGCAAAACCCTTGTTGGCAATCACAGAGGTCAGACGTTTCTTGTAGTTGGCCACCAGGTTTGTACACATCTCAGGAGGGATTTTGTCACACTCCTCTTTGCAGATCTTCTTCAAGTCATTAAGGTTTCGAGGCTGACGTTTGGCAACTCGAACCTTCAGCTCCCTCCACAGATTTTCTATGGGATTAAGGTCTGGAGACTGGCTAGGCCACTCCAGGACCTTAATGTGCTTCTTCTAGAGCCACTCCTTTGTTGCCTTGGCCGTGTGTTTTGGGTCATTGTCATGCTGGAATACCCATCCACGACCCATTTACAATGCCCTGGCTGAGGGAAGGAGGTTCTCACCCAAGATTTGACAGTACATGGCCCCGTCCATCGTCCCTTTGATGCGGTGAATTTGTCCTGTCCCCTTAGCAGAAAAACACCCCCAAAGCATAATGTTTCCACCTCCATGTTTGACGGTGGGGATGGTGTTCTTGGGGTCATAGGCAGCATTCCTCCTCCTCCAAACACGGCGAGTTGAGTTGATGCCAAAGAGCTCCATTTTGGTCTCATCTGACCACAACACTTTCACCCAGTTCTCCTCTGAATCATTCAGATGTTCATTGGCAAACTTCAGACCGCCCTGTATATGTGCTTTCTTGAGCAGGGGGACCTTGCGGGCGCTGCAGGATTTCAGTCCTTCACGGCGTAGTGTGTTACCAAATGTTTTCTTGGTGACTATGGTCCCAGCTGCCTTGAGATCATTGACAAGATCCTCCCGTGTAGTTCTGGGCTGATTCCTCACCGTTCTCATGATCATTATAACTCCACGAGGTGAAATATTGCATGGAGCCCCAGGCCGAGGGAGATTGACAGTTATTTTGTGTTTCTTCCATTTGCGAATAATCTCACCAACTGTTGACACCTTCTCACCAAGCTGCTTGCCGATGGTCTTGTAGCCCATTCCAGCCTTGTGTAGGTCTACAATATTGTCCCTGACATCCTTGGGGAGCTCTCTGGTCTTGGCCATGGTGGAGAGTTTGAAATCTGATTGATTGATTGCTTCTGTGGACAGGTGTCTTTTATACAGGTAACAAGCTGAGATTAGGAGCACTCCCTTTAAGAGTGTGCTCCTAATCTCAGCTCGTTACCTGTATAAAAGACACCTGGGAGCCAGAAGTCTTTCTGATTGAGAGGGGGTCAAATACTTATTTCCCAATTTATAACATTTTTGACATGCGTTTTTCTGGATTTATTTTGTTATTCTGTGTCTCACTGTTCAAATAAACCTACCGTTAAAATTAGACTGATCATTTCTTTGTCAGTGGGCAAACGTACAAAATCAGCAGGGGATCAAATACTTTTTTCCCTCACTGTATGTTTGTGAAAGTGATGAGTATTGACGTTTCTCAATGTTAAAACAGAGCATCGGAATTGTAGTTTACACAGAGCCAAATGTGGACGAATGTAATGGCTGAAAACCCTACATACGGAGAAGGGATTTTGAGAGCTACTGCACTGAAGTCCGTTAATGGGCATATAGCAGCTATTTCTCAATGCTTGAAATGCATATAATATTAACTTGAGCACCCCCAGAAAACATTCACAAATTACAAACTCATAAATCCATTTTTATAATACTGTAATATTGTTCTAAAAGTTGAGTTTGAGGTTCTCCAAATCAAATACTAAAACGTATAGTGCAACTTGGTGCGCACCAGTTTACCATGGACTGTAGGCTACAGTAGGCTCACCATTTACGATCTTGCTTTAGGGCCTTTCCGGCCGTCTTCGTGGTTATATGCAGGAAGCAGAAATTGTACAATTGTAAGCTAATAAATACTTTTCCAAATTAGAACTCATGTATATTTATGCAATAAGGCCCGAGGAGGTGTGTTATATGGCCAATATACCACGGCTAAGGGCTGTTAGGCACGACGCAACGCCTGAGTCGCCTTATTGCTATTATAAAACTGGTTACCAACATATGTAGACCAGTAAAAAAAAATATATATATATATATTTAGTCATACCTGTGGTGTACGCTTTCAGCCAATCAGCATTCAGGGCTCGAACAACCCCGACCACCCAATGTATATTTACTACAGTAAAATAATATACTGCACCAACTACATAAATATCTGATAGGGGCCATTATCTTCTACGTGGACTTTAAACGAACATCAAAATGGAGGACGCCATTTTAACAGCTCGTAAGATTATACATGTTTACACAAAACCAATAACATGAAAAACGAACACACACTGTTTTACATTAAAGGCCATACCCTGTTCAAAGGCACTTCAATATTTTCTTGCCGGTTCACCCTCTGAATGGCACACATACACAACACAATGTCTCAATTGTCTCAAGGCTTAAAAATCCTTATTTAACCTGTCTCTTCCCCTTCATCTACACTGATTTAAATTGGATTTAACAGGTAACATCAATAAGGCATCATAGCATTCACCTGGTCAGTCTGTCATGAAAAGAGCAGGTGTTCCTAATGTTTTGTACATTCAGTGTATATTTTAGTTGACGCATGTCATGTTTGCAACGCCAGGGTTGTGGGTTACTAAAATGTAATGTAAATGTCTGATACACATGAATAAAAGTGTTATTCACCCTGGACATGAGACATGATTTCTGAACTTTTGAATTATAAGCTCTAAGTGTTGTCTTGATTGATAAAGTCTGCATGTTGTTTAAGTTACCATAGTAAAAATGTGAAGACCAATATGCTATGAAAAAGTTATTTTGCATTTAGTCATCCCCCAAATGTGACCATTGAAAGCCTTGACCGTTGCATCCTTCCTCAGGGAACGGCCTGCTGGCATCAGGGTGGCATGTTTTTTTATATGCTGCTCTGGAGTTCCATGGCCAAGCAGACTCACTTGGGGACAGGGGGAGGAACACATTTTTATTCAAGTCTGAGAGACTTTTAGAGGGAGAGAGCATGAGTTCTGAAGTACAATAAACCCAACCAGGGACCCTGAATTATCTGCTATATCACACAGACAGCACTAGTGAAGACCTGATTATCTGCTATATCACACAGACAGCACTAGTGAAGACCTTGATTATCTGCTATATCACACAGACAGCACTAGTGAAGGCCTTGATTATCTGCTATATCACACAGACAGCACTAGTGAAGACCTTGATTATCTGCTATATCACACAGACAGCACTAGTGAAGACCTTGATTATCTGCTATATCACACAGACAGCACTAGTGAAGACCTTGATTATCTGCTATATCACACAGACAGCACTAGTGAAGACCTTGATTATCTGCTATATCACACAGACAGCACTAGTGAAGACCTTGATTATCTGCTATATCACACAGACAGCACTAGTGAAGACCTTGATTATCTGCTATATCACACAGACAGCACTATTGAAGGCCTTGATTATCTGCTATATCACACAGACAGCACTATTGAAGGCCTTGATTATCTGCTATATTACACAGACAGCACTAGTGAAGACCTTGATTATCTGCTATATCACACAGACAGCACTAGTGAAGTTGCATCAGTATACTATTACAAATGGAGCCTACTTCTCTGTGCTCTGGAGAGATGGCAGGTAATTGGTCAGAACGCTCTGGAGGTCCTTGGAATGTTCTGTCTTTAGCACCTGGAGAGGGATGGATAGAAGTACTGAGTGTGAATGAAAGCTAGAGAGTTAACCTGTAATAAGTATTACATTGTTGATTATTGAGGACTATAAGGGGGCCTTTAAATCAGATGCAGCAACTCAATGTGAGGAGTGTTGGGGGAGTTCTATCTTCATGTCTGTAATGTTCCCTCTTACTGGGCCAGTTCGTTTTGCATGGCTTGGTGGCCCAGATTGGTGGAGATTTCACATAAGGACCAATGGAATGGTCTAAAATGTGCAAACTCCACCCACCCGGGGCACCGGGCCATGTTAAACATACTAGCCCACTCTCTCTGACCCCCAAGCCCTCACCCGTGACCTCCCATTGGCCCAGCGCCTCCTGTCTAACCCTCTAATCACAGTTTCTCTGACAGGAAGTTACTCCAGTATTTAGGTTTATGGTGCATAGGGCTTCTCCACTCCTTATGAGATGACAAACCTGCATGGATTAGCAAAAGAAAACATGGCACCTGTATTTAGACAATTGTAGTCAAGACAGCCACAGTTTACACAGGAGTGTCCAGGTTCCAGCACTCTACTAACACTTCACTCAACTAATTGTGGTCTAAATGGAAGACCATGATTAGTTGAATGAGATGTTTGTGCTAGGCAGGAATAAAAACGTGCCCACAGTTCAGTCTCCTGGGACTAGAGTTGCAAAAATCCACCAACTTTCCCATAATCCCCAGGTTTTCCAGAAATCCTGTTTGAAGATTCCAGATTTCCTGTTTATTCCCTCCTGATTCAGGAAACCTTCCAACCGGGTTTTCTGGAAAACAAGGGAATTTGGGGAAAGTTACCAGATTTTTGCAACTACCTGGGACAGAAATCATCAACGTCTGTATTATAGAACGAGCTCCCTAAGGAACAATGAGATGACAATTCTGCATGAAATAGAAAACAACGTGTGTGGATCTACATGTAATTGCCAAAATAAAGGAAACCCCCAACATAGTGTCTTTAATAGGGCGTTGAGCCACCATGAGGCAGAATAGTTTCAATGCACCTTGGCATAGATTCTACAAGTGTCTGAACTCTATTGGAGGGAAGTGACACCACTCTTCTTCGAGAAATTCCATCCTTTGGTGTTTTGTTGATGGTGGTGGAAAAAGCTGTGTCAGGTGCCGCTCCAGAATCTCCCATAAGTGTTCAATTTGGTTGAGATCTGGTGACTGTGACGGCCATGGCATATGGTTTGTATAGTTTTCATCAAACGATTCAGGCACTCATGCCCTGTGGATGGGGGCATTGTCATCATATGGGGGCATAGCCATGGTAGCCAAAAAAATTGCCTGCCCAGCATTTTGTATGCATGACCATAAGCATGATGCAATGTTAATTGCTTAATTAACTCAGGAACCACACCTGTGTAGAAGCACCTGCTTTCAATATACTTTGTATCCCTCATTTACTCAAGTGTTTAAATTGTTTTGCCCCTTTTTCTCCCCAATTTCGTGATATCCAATTGGGATCCAATTACGATCTTGTCTCATCGCTGCAACTCCCCAACGGGCTCGGGAGAGGTGAAGGTGGAGTCATTCGTCCTCCGAAACATGACCTGCCAAACAGCGCTTCATAACGCCCATAATCCGGAAGCCAGCCATACCAATGTGTCGGAGGAAACACTGTTCAACTGACGACCGAAGTCAGCCTGCAGGCGCCCAGCCCGCCACAAGGAGTCGCAAGAGCGCGATGACACAGCCTGGGATCGAACCCACGTCTGTAGTTATCTAACATGTGTGCCTTCCTGAATAAACTCAGAATAAACCTGAAGAACAGGGAGATTTTCCTGATGCTCAGGTCACTGAAGTTCTTCATCTGTCTGGGTGTTATGTGCTTACATCTTTAAAATATGACTAGAACATATATTGTTTATTTCTATAAATATATCCTTAGATACATTGAACTCAGTTGATAGTGGGAGTTAGCTATCTAGATAGCTATTCCCCAGCAGTTTCAACCTAGCTAGCTACCTAATGGCCTTTTTATCATCTTTATAGATAATACAAATATATGAAGTTTCCCCTCGCATCTAGAGCTACCTAATATAGCAAGCCAGTTGATAGTACAGTAGCTAGGATGAATGCAACGTGTGACATTAGTAGCTATATGGGTGACATTAGCTAACCTTAGATAATTGAGTGATGAAATCCGAAGAATGACATCACATCGGAAAAAGGTTTATAGCTAAACAGGAATTAATGAGTCTACCAATACAGATATCCACTGGCAAATCTTTACATAAATGATATCATCAAAAACATGTTGAAATAGCATTAGGCTGAATTATCTAGCTAGCTAGCTAGTCCCTTGCTGGGAGTCCACCATGTTGCAATGTGGCTACTGGCTAGGTACCTAACTGGTGATGTAATCATCATGTTGTATGGGTACTGCCTTCCATTTAGCCAATCAATGACATTATAAGAAAAAATACAGTAGTTGCATGGTAAGAAATGGACGAGAAAAAACACAGCTCAATCAAAACCATCTAACCTATAGCGCTTTAGACACACCCACTCCTTTCCAGACACCTACTACTTTCCTTTAGACACACCCACTCCTTTCCACACGCCCACTACTTTCCTTTAGACACACCCACTCCTTTCCAGACGCCCACTACTTTCCTTTAGACACACCCACTCCTTTCCAGACGCCCACTACTTTCCTTTAGACACACCCACTCCTTTCCACACGCCCACTACTTTCCTTTAGACACACCCACTCCTTTCCACACGCCCACTACTTTCCTTTAGATACACCCACTCCTTTCCACACGCTCACTACTTTCCTTTAGACACACCCACTCCTTTCCAGACGCCCACTACTTTCCTTTAGACACACCCACTCCTTTCCACACGCCCACTACTTTCCTTTAGACACACCCACTCCTTTCCAGACACCTACTACTTTCCTTTAGACACACCCAGTCCTTTCCAGACGCCTACTACTTTCCTTATGACACACCCACTCCTTTCCAGACGCCCACTATTTCCTGTAGACACACCCAGTCCTTTCCAGAAGCCCACTACTTTCCTTTCGACACACCCACTCCCCCTTACTGCGGTAGCCATATCGAGCCCCACAGTGGAGGTGTCATAATACCCCCCAAAAAACTAGCGGGGTAACAGGGAAATGGTTCCAGTCGTTTTTGCACCATTCATTTTTCATTTTAATTCATTTTAGAAACACTTATAATAAGGGCTGTGTTTTGCGTAGGCTTACCTTGTCGTGACGTTTTGATAATCATGTAAATTCTCTCGGACAAGGTGACTTTTATCAATATATTCGGCTCTATTTCCTCTCAGATTACAAAATGTTAATTACCATAAAAGTAGACATCATGCAAAACAACAAATCACTGCAATCTCCTGCACGTCATCTCTAGCTGACACCTTTGCTAACAGGTATTGTGTCAATTTAAAACTTGCACAAGACAGTTCTCAGAATTGGCTATTTAAACAAAAGTAGCCTATTCATTCATTACTACATTTAGCTAACATTGGATAGTTTACCCAGAGATTCTTACCTTTGCCTCGATTCGGCAGTCTGGTCCAGATCATCATGGCATTTGTAGTTCTTTATGATAGCCACATTAGCAGCTAATTAGCGTTTCATTTTTGGGGGGTGAATGCAGGTGAATATATTGATCAAAGTCACCTTGTCCTAGAGAGAATTACATTGTCATCAAAACGTTACGCCAGGATAAGCCTATCTACCACCCTATGTAAAGCTGGGATATATAAGATACCCCATAAGGGAGACACTCTAAAATATGAAGTTTTGTCACACAACACAATGCCCAGTGGTGTAAAGTACTTAAGTAAAAATACTTTAAAGTACTACTTAAGTCGTTTTTTGGGGTATCTGTTCTTTACTATTTATATTTTTGACAACTTTTACTTCACTACATTCCGAAAGAAAATGATGTACTTTTTACTCCATACATTTTCCCTGACACCTAAAAGTACATTTTGAATGCTTAGGACAGAAAAATTGTCAAATTCACACAATTATCAAGAGAACATCCCTGGTCATCCCTACTGCCTCTGATCTGGCGGACTCATTAAACACACATTTAGTTTGTAAATTATGTCTGAGTGTTGGTGTGCCCCTGGCTATCCATAAATACAATGTAAAAAATAAAATGGTGTTGTCTGGTTTACATAATATAAGGAATTTGAAATGATTTATACGTTTACTTTTACTTTTGATAGTGAAGTATATTTTAGCAATTACATTTACTTTTGATACTTAAGTATATTTAAAACCAAATACTTTTAGACTTTTACTCAAGTAGTATTTTACTGGTTGACTTTCACTTTTACTTGAGTCATTTTCGATTAAGGTATCTTTACTTTTACTCAAGTATGACAATTGGGTGCTTTTTCTACCACTGACAATGCCACAGATGTCTCAAGTTTCGAGGGAGCATGCAACTGGCATGCTGACTGCAGGAATGTCCACCAGAGCTGTTGCCAGATAATTTAATGGTAATTTCTCTACCATAAGCCGCCTCCAACATTGTTTTAGAGAATTTGGCAGTATGCCCAACCACCCTCACAACTGCAGACCATGTGTATGGTGATGTGTGGGCGAGCGGTTTGCTGATGTCAATGTCATGAACACAGTACCCCATGTTAGTGTCAGGGTTATGGTATGGGCAGGCATAAGCTACGGAAAAGGAACAAAATTGCATTTTATCAATGGAAAATGTAATGCACAGAGATACCATGACAAAATCCTAAGGCCCATTGTCCTGCCGACATCACGTCATGTTTCAGCATGATAATGCAGGGCCCAATGTCGCAAGGATTTGTACAAAATTTCAGGAAGCTGAAAATGTCCCAGTTCTTCCATGTCCTGCATACTCACCAGACATGTCAACCATTGAGCATGTTTGGGAGGGCTGGATCGACATGTACCACAGCTTGTTCCAGTTCCTACCAATATACAGCAACTTCACACAGCCACTGAAGAGGAATGGGACAACATTCCACAGGCCACAATCAACAGATTGATCAACTGTATGGTGGTGTGTGGGCAAGCCGCCCAGTGATGCCAACTTATTTACTTATAAACTCCACTCGCCATATTATAAACAGCACCTAGCAACAAATGTAGCTACTTTAAAAAACTTATTTGGAACTTTTAGCAACTTTTGAAAAGTGACTCAAACACTGAAATGCACACATTTTACCTCTAAATGACACATAAACGATTTTATCTGTCACACACTCAGTCACAACACACATGGCTGGCTGCAAAAGTGCATTGTGAGTGACGTCAGCAGCAGGCGCTCAGCTCGTGCACAGGCAGCAGCAGGCCAGCCAAGCAGCACAACAACCTGGAGAGAGCTGGAGAGAGATGCCTAGCGCACACATCATTATTTGAGTTAAGTTGCTTGTTCAATAAGATAGCATATATACCTTGTTATTAGCTTGTACCTATAATTGTTGATCAGTTAGGTAGCATGTTAACTAACTACCAATACACTGCTCGAGACTATAATTGTTCAGAATGTGTAGGTTTACTAGTTAATAAGAAAATAAATAAAATGTAATTGTTCAATAATGTGTAATGTGTAATTGTTCAATAATTCAATGTGTTGTGTTTAAAAATAAAAATATCTGATCATATAAATGTGTTACGTTTCAAATTACTTTTACAAATAAAAATATGTGATAATAAACAAACAAATCTAAACTAACAAATGTCAAATCATATTTGTAGGCGAGATGGCCAGTCAATTTGAATAACGTTATTGTGTATTCTACGTAATGACGCAGTTTTATGTTATAACGAAAAATTTATGCACTCACTAACTGTATTTCGGTCTGGATAAGAGCGTCTGCTAAATGACTAAAATGTAATGATGTCATCACGTAATGACATCACAACGTCATTTAGCGACTTTTAGCAACACATTGACCTGCCTCTAACAACTTCCCCTGGAAATTAGTTGGCAACACTGCAGGGGAGTTGCTCTCTCAACTTTCACATTTCTCTTAGACTTTCCAACATAATAATAGCCACATGGGCACATCAGGAAATATACCACACATTTTGTTTTACAGGAAATTCTACCCAGGACATACATTTTATTTCCAGTATGAGGGTGAAGAAAGAAATCCCCCTTGGTCATCACATTACAGTTCTCTCAATGATTTGAGGGGAGGGTGGATAGGAAATGCTGAGGGGGAACATATTAATCTGCTCTTACTAGGCTGTCCTTTAGGTTTCTAGCATGTTTAAAAGAGAATTGAGAGATATTCTGAAAAGGCCGGCCCACAGAGGGATCCCAGTCCTAAATAGAAGTCAGAGATCAAACTCCTGGTTCTCCCCTGTTCATTCCACACGCCCTCCCATTGTACTGTATGTAAGAACACATTTTGAACAATGGCTGCCTAAAATGCTGTGGTGCTTACAAACACAACAGGAAAGGTTGTGGTAGACGTGGGCCATCACAGGTGAGTTCACAGCTCTTTTACTCTGAGCATTTATATCAATGACTCACCCTCAGATGGACCATCAATGCCAGAGTTCTACAATACTGTTTACATAATCAACAGGGCATTTCAAAAGTCTGTCCCTCAATATAGTCCTGGGCATATATTGTTTATCTTACTATTGTTTAAAATGCTAACTTTTTAGCATTTGTGGCACAAATCCATTGCAAGTCAATGGTATGTATACAGTCACAGTGAAAGTCTACACACCCCTTTACATTTTGCAAGCTTAAATCTTAATAGAGATTAAATATTGTTTTTATCTTGCCAACATACAAAAACTATTTCACATTTTCAAAGTGTAAGAAAATTGTAGAACAACTTTCCTTCTAAAGATATCCAGTAGTTTTGATTACATATATTTTCACACCCCATGAAACAGTTCTACAGCAAATGTATGTGTGTTGTAAGTCCCCTGTAGCTCAGTTGGTAGAACATGGCGCTTGCAACGCCAGGGTTATGGGCTCGTTTCCCACGGGGGGCCAGTATGAAAATGTATGCACTCACTAACTGTAAGTCGCTCTGGATAAGATCGTCTGCTAAATGACTAAAACTGTTGTCATCTGGTGGTTCTGTCCTGGTGAGATCACAGGGTCAAAGAAAACTTGGTATGACTGTAGTCACTCCAGGCACTCAGCCCATAAGAACCATTAATACGGTCAGATCTAATATAGAAGAACTGAATACAACCATAAGAACCATTCATACTGTCAGATCTAATATGGAAGAACTGAATACAAAAGAGGAGGAGAGGTTGACCAGTACAAATTCATGTACAAAAGTTATTTTTTCATTGGCAGATCAATGCAGTTTTCCAAACATATTCATCATCAGTTTTTTTGTAAGATTTTAACTAACTGAACAAAAATATAAACACAACATTCAACACTTTTACTAGGGTAAAGTTCATATAAGGAAATCAGTCAATTGAAATACATTCATTAGGCCCTAATCTATGGATTTCACCTGACTGGGCAGGGGCGTAGCCATGGGTGGGCCTGGGAAGGCATGGGCCCACCCATTTGGGAGCCAGGCCCACCCATCACCCAATAAGAATGCTGTTTCCCCACTAAAGGGCTTTATTACAGATAGAAATACTCCTCAGTTTCATCAGCTGTCCGGGTGGCTGATCTCAGATGATCCTGCAGGTGAAGAAGCCAGATGTGGAGGTCCTGGGCTTGCACAGTTACACGTAGTCTGCGGCTGTGAAGCCAGTTGGATGTTCTGCCAAATTCTCGGCAGAAAAATGTACATTCAATTCTCTGGCAACAGCTCTGGTGAACATTCCTGCAGTCAGCATGCCAATTGCGCACTCCCTCAACATGTAGACGTCTGTGGCATTGTGTTGTGTGACAAAACTGCACATTTCAGTGGCCTTCTATTGTACCCAGCACAAGGTGCACCTGTGTAATGATCATGCTGTTTAATCAGCTTCTTGATATGCCACACCTGTCAGGTGGATTGATGATCTTGGCAAAGGAGAAATGCTCACTAACAGAGATGGAAACAAATTTGTGCACCAAATTTGAGAGAAATAAGCTTTTTGTGCGTATGGAACATTTCTGGGATCTTTTATTTCAGCTCATGAAACATGGGACCAACACGTTACATGTCAAGTTTATATTTGTTTTCAGTATAGCTTTAGAACACATTTTACACAAATACATAGTCATTTCATTTTAATTGTCACATGCTTGGTAAACAACAGGTGTAGACTAACAGTGAAATGTTGACCAACAATGGAGAACATAAATTATAATAATACGAAAAAAGACTAACATGAGGAATCAATACACGATGACCAATGGTAGCTTGGCTATACATGGGGTGCCAATACCTAGTCAATGGTAGCTTGGCTATATACATGGGGTGCCAATACCTTGTCAATGATAGCTTGGCCAGATACAGTGGGGAGAACAATTATTTGATACACTGCCGATTTTGCAGGTTTTCCTACTTACAAAGCATGTAAAGGTCTGTAATTTTTATCATAGGTACACTTCAACTGTGAGAGACAGAATCTAAAACAAAAATCCAGAAAATCACATTGTATGATTTTTAAGTAATTCATTTGCATTTTATTGCATGAAATAAGTATTTGATACATCAGAAAAGCAGAACTTAATATTTGGTACAGAAACCTTTGTTTGTAATTTCAGAGATCATACGTTTCCTGATTAAATCGTTTTTTCCCCCTCATCAAGCACCTTTGGCAGCGATTACAGCATCAAGTCGTCTTGGGTATGACGCTACAAGCTTGGCACACCTGTATTTGGGGAGTTTCTTCAATTCTTCTCTGCAAATCCTCTCAAGCTCTGTCAGGTTGGATGGGGAGCATTGCTGCACAGATATTTTTTGGTCTCTCCAGAGATGTTCAATCGGGTTCAAGTCTGGGCTCTGGCTGGGCCAGGTGAACCTTCGCCCCAGTCTGAAGTCCTGAGCGCTCTGGAGCAGGTTTTCATCAAAGATCTCTCTGTACTTTCCTCCGTTCATTATTCCCTCGATCCTGACTAGTCTCCCTGCCTCTGAAAAACATCCGCACAGCATGATACTGCCACAACCATGCTTCACCGTAGGCATGATGCCAGGTTTCCTCCAGACGTGACGCTTGGCATTCAGGCCAAAGAGTTCAATCTTGGTACCATCAGACCAGAGAATCTTGTTTCGAGATTTATAGCAAAGGGTCTGGAATACTTATGTAAATACGGCATCTGTTGTTTATTTCTAATAAATTTGCAAAAATGTCTAAACCTGTTTTCGATTTGTCATTATGGGATATTGTGTGTAGATTGAGGGATACAAAATAAAAATAAAATCAATTTTACAATAAGGCTGTAACATATTTTTTTGTTGAAAAAGTCAAGGGGTCTAAATACTTTCAGAATGCACTGTATAGACACTAACTATTTCACTTTAAACAGTTTGTTATATTTATGCACAAGAGAAGAGGTTGCCCAGCACAAATTCATGTACAAACATGATTTTTCATTACATATTTGTAATTTAGCAGATGCTCTTATCTAGAGCGACTTATAGGACCAATTGGGGTTAATTGCCTTGCTCAAGGCCACAATGACAGATTTTTGACCTAGTTGGCTCGGGATTCAAACCAGCGACCTTTCAGTTACTGCCCCAACACTCTTAACCACTAGGCTACCTGTTAAATACACAACACAATACGTGACATAAGTAGAATACAGAACACTTGGAACATTACAGGACATTTTTTATGATGGAAATTGAAATATTAAAATGTTATTGGGGAAAAAAAAGAGTTTTGGGGAAAACTATTTCAGAGCTGGAGTTGTTATGCAGTCTGATAGCAGTGGGTAGAGTGGCGTTTCACGGGCGGTTTGTACAGGCAGTTATACAGGACAGTTTGTGGCTGTTTCTCAGGAGCCTGGTGGTGCAGTTACCTCTTCTTGGAGGGAGCAGGTCATTCAGTGGATGGTCAAGAGTGTGCATGTCCTTCACCAGGTGCACTGCAGCCTGTTCTCGCCTGCTCTGCAGTGACGGGAGCTGTGGTTGGACTGCTCCACCTCTGGAGATGATCCTCAAGGCCCTCCTCTGCACCCTGTCTAGTTGGGCCTGCTGCTTTTTACTGCATCCAACTAACAGCACTCCACCATATTCCAGACAAGGTCTGGCCAGTGTAGTATAGACTGTGACCAGATCTTCAGTAGGACATTACTGGCAAGAACAGTCAAAAAGGTTTTCTAAATGTGCCAGTTGGCATCACCCTCCGCCCTCTTTCGGTGGTGTAGCTGTGGAGCCAGGCTAGTAACCTTGGACACAGTTCAATGTCAGACAGATGTTGCAGGAACTTTGCGTGATCGACTCGATCAACGGCTTTGGACACATCAGCAAGTAACACACTCACCATTGTTGGTTTTATGGAGTCTGTAGCTGTCAGCCAGGAGTGTGTGGCTTTCACAAGGGCGGTAGTAGTGCTGGACTTTGGGAGGTAGTCATACTGATTCATGTACTCAGATAAAATTGTCCCCTGCCAGCAGGAGGTGTTAACAATGTGTTTCATGACAGGGGCTAGATCTTCTGCATGCTCTTTTAGTAGCCAGGCTGGAATGCCATCAGGCCCACATGCTTTACGTGGGCTGAGTCAGGTCAGAGCTTGCTTTAACTGGCCAATGCTGCACAGCTCAACCTGCCTTGTAGACATGGGCAGGGGGAAGATGGCAAGAGGTGTGGTGCTTGTCCATGCCTCAGCAAAGAAGCCATTCAAAACAAAAGCCATGTCGTCGTCTTCAATTCCCTCGACCTGTATTCTCCCTCCTGATGTTTTCTTTGGTCCCAGTCCTTTGTTAATGAAGTCCCACCATTCCTTAGGGTTTTTCTTCTTTAGGTCCTGGATTTCAGTTTTATAGTAGCTTGTCTTTGCTTCCTTGATATGCATTTGCACTGTGTTTCTGTATTTTCTCCATGTCATTGTTTCTCCCCATCTGTTGAAAATATTCTGTATTTTCCTGATGGCAGCCTTTATTCTTTCAGTCATCCAGGGCTTGTCCAGTCTTGTTGTTTTCTTATTTCTTATTGACATACATACATCAAGTGCAGTTTGAATGCAGGAGTTGAACATCTCCACCTTTGCATCAATGCTCTCCACCTCAAAAATGGCAGACCAGTCAGTACTGACTGGCCTTATATCGTGCAAAGGTCTCCTTTCTGTTCTGGGTTACCAGATGTCCTTTTTTCCGCTGCACCTCTCTTCTCCCTCCTGATGTTGTGTTTGGAGAGAACAGCAGACATTTGTGATCACTGGATCTGAGAGGAGCAAGTACAGTGGGTTGTGTTGATCAGATCGAGGATGGAGTCCCCTCTGTGGTCTTGTCTTTGACCACTACCACTTCTTATGCATACGTTGGTGTCTTTTAAATTGCCGAATCTGTAGAATCTCGTCTCACAGTCAGTGCAGTAATAAGTCTTCTCTCCAGTGTGTAATTTTGGTGTTTTTAATTTGCCAATCGGGAGAAACTCTTGCCATATTAAGAGCAAAAGTAAGGATTCTCTCCTGTGTGTGTTCTCTGATGACCTTGCAGATTAGCTGTTTTTAGATCAGTGGTAAGCCTTCTCTCGTTTTATGTTTACCTTGGTGTCTTTTTAAATGGCCTATTTGAGAGAAAACCTTTCCACAGTCAGAGCAGGAGTAAGGCTTCTCTCCTGTGTGTGTTCTCTGATGATGTTTTAGCTCAGTTGATGTTATGAAGCATTTTACACAGTCAGAGCAGGAGTAAGGCTTCTCTCCTGTATGTATACGTTCATGTGCTTTTAAATGGCTCAGTTGAAAGAAACTCTTCACACAGTCAGAGCAGGAGTAAGGCTTCTCTCCTGTATGTATACGTTCATGATTTTTTAAGGTGCCCAGATGAGAGAAACTCGACCCACAGTCAGAGCAGGAGTAAGGTTTCTCTCCTGTATGTATACGTTCATGTGCTTTTAAATGGCTCAGTTGAAAGAAACTCTTCACACAGTCAGAGCAGGAGTAAGGCTTCTCTCCTGTATGTATACGTTCATGATTTTTTAAGGTGCCCAGATGAGAGAAACTCGACCCACAGTCAGAGCAGGAGTAAGGTTTCTCTCCTGTATGTATACGTTCATGTGTTTTTAAGTGGCCCAGTTGAAAGAAACTCTTCCCACAGTCAGAGCAGGAGTAAGGCTTCTCTCCTGTGTGTGTTCTCTGATGACGTTTTAGCTCAGTTGATGTTATGAAGCATTTTACACAGTCAGAGCAGGAGTAAGGCTTCTCTCCTGTATGTATACGTTCATGTGCTTTTAAATGGCTCAGTCGAAAGAAACTCTTCCCACAGTCAGAGCAGGAGTAAGGCTTCTCTCTTGTATGTATACGTTCATGATTTTTTAAGGTGCCCAGATGAGAGAAACTCGACCCACAGTCAGAGCAGGAGTAAGGTTTCTCTCCTGTATGTATACGTTCATGATTTTTTAAGGTGCCCAGATGAGAGAAACTCAACCCACAGTCAGAGCAAGAGTAAGGCTTCTCTCCTGTATGTATACGTTCATGATTTTTTAAGTTGCCCAGATGAGAGAAACTCAACCCACAGTCAGAGCAGGAGTAAGGCTTCTCTCCTGTGTGCATCCTTTGGTGCAATGTTAAGCTTTCCTGTCGAGAGAAATTCTTCCCACAGTCAGAGCAGGAGTAAGGCTTCTCTCCTGTGTGTGTTCTCTGATGACGTTTTAGCTCAGTTGATGTTATGAAGCATTTTACACAGTCTGAGCAGGAATAAGGCTTCTCTCCTGTGTGTGTTCTCTGATGACGTTTTAGCTCAGTTGATGTTATGAAGCATTTTACACAGTCTGAGCAGGAATAAGGCTTCTCTCCTGTGTGCACTCTCTGATGAACGGTCAGAGCCTTTGATGTTGTGAAATTCTTCCCACAGTCAGTACAGGAATTCAGATTCTCTCCTGTGTGTATTTGTAGGTGTACTTTTAACTTTGATAGAATTGAGAAACTCGCCTCACAATGTGGGCAGTGGTGAGATCTCTTAGCTCTGTGATCTTCCTGCAGTTGCTCTCTGGATGTAGAGAATGTCTCAACATGGTCTCCTGTGTGAACAACATCAGAAGAACCAGTCAGTTGGTGTGATATACATGTCAATCAAATGTATTTAATGATGCCCTTTTTACATCAGAAGTTGTCACAAAGTGCTTTATAGAAACCCAGCCTAAAACCCCAAAGAGCAAGCAATGCAGATGTAGAAGCCATATCATCGTCCACTCACTATCACAAGGGTTAGTAACTACACAGACTCTTTTAATAGAACTTTAAAACATTGGCAGTTTGTCTACTTCACTTCTTTAGTCTACACTCTGAGCACTCCAGATAGCCCAGTGAATAAAACAAATGCTGGCAATACTGGTGTCAAACCATGTAAGTGTCAGTGGCATGAAATAATATCTACCTTCTCATTGAAACAGTTCATCATGAAACAGTTCTACTGCAACTTTTCATGCACATTGGGAAGTTGGAATTAATAACACAAACTTAGTTAGATAGAACCTGCTCTTACCATGAGAAACAGATTTCCCAATCTTCTCCTCTTCTTCATCTTTAATGTTGACATTCAGCTCCAGTGTTTGACTGCAGTCTTCCAGCTTCACTGATGCCATCTGTGGACCCTGCAGTGCAAACTGGGCACCACTGTCACAATCAGGACCCAGTGACTGTAGGTTTGGACTCAGTGTGGAAGGAGAGAGGCAGGTTGGGTTTGTCCTCACTATTGATGTTACCGGCCTCAGATTTAATTCTAGTCGTCCTGTAGTAACAATGAGAAACAGACACAAAAAGTTATTGTCCTGACAGTTCTGGCACTTTCTTTATTCTCTAAAAATATATTATATTTCTTCTTAAATTATCTAATTCAGTGCTTGACTTTGACTGAAATAGGTGCAGGTACTCATTTTGGGTGCCGGTACTGTTTATATTTAGGTGCAGGAGCTCCACAATACTGTTGAGCTAACATTCTATAAGAGGAACAGGAGCTCAAGCACTAGATATTTGAGGTGCCGGTACTTAACCTATAGCAGATTTTTCCAAATTCACATACAGTACCAGTCAAAGGTTTTAGAACACCTATTTATCTTTATTTGTATTATTTTCTACATTGTAGATTAAATATTCTACAAAGCTGTCATCAAGACAAAGGGTGGCTACTTTGAGGAATCTAAAATCTAAAATATATTTGATTTGTTTAACACTTTTTTGGTTACTACATGATTCCATAGGTGTTATTTCATAGTTTAAATGTCTTCACTATTATTCTACAATGTAGAAAATAGTAAAATGTAAGAAAAACCCTTGAATGAGTAGGTGTGTCCAAACTTTTGACTGGTACAGTAAATGCATAAATGAAAAAAGCCATTTAGTACAAGGTCACTGTTTGTTTTAGGCAGCACTATGTACTATTTTCCTGAATAACCTTGTAGTCACTGTATTATTTCAATCAAAAAACAATTGTATTTTCCGTTCACACCATAGTAACATTTATCGATAAATACAGAAACAACTGAATGTGTCTGAATATTAGTACACGTGGTCCTCTGTAGCTCAATTGGTAGAGCATGGCGCTTGTAACGGGTAGTGGATTCGATCCCCGGGACCACCCATACGTAAAAATGTATGCGCACATGACTGTAAGTCGCTTTGGATAAAAGCGTCTGCTAAATGGCATATTATATTATTATTAGAAAACTTATAATCATTACATTCAGCTTCAAAACATTAGTGCAACCCTGAAATTGTCTCTCTGCTGCACTGAAGTCCATTGACGCTGACCGCGTGGGCGGCGCCATTTTTACCAGCTCGTTAATTTTACACAAAACCAAAAATGCAAAACAAACTCTGAAATCAAAAATAAATGGATTCTTTATGAAATCACCTTGAGGAAATGATGTACATCCATTCAGACAAACCCAAAGTATCTAGCTATGTGACTTGTAAAATAGTTACCAGGTTTACTCAGTTTGACATAAAAATAACACATCAAACCTTTACCAAACGTGATAATACCTTAACGGATTTGTTACCTAGCATTGTATGACATGTTCTTTCGATATTAGAAAGTTTAAACGTGCTATTACATACTGATATTACGTCTTTTATAAAGTATTAGTTAATGTTTGGAATATTGAGAGCTGCATAAGGATTTGGAGGATGACATACATTCCATGTATTTATTTCTGTCACTGGTGGGTGCCAGAAGGTATGCGGGCCAAGATAGCTGGGGGGCCACTGGTGCTAATCTTAGAAGGAGTATGTGATGGAATATCCTGACTAGGGTGCAACACGATACCATATAGGGTGATCCTATATGTGGCGAGGAGTGACACTCAATAATGGTTGGCAACTGTTGGATGGAATTAGCTCGGAAAATCATTATCTAAACTAAGAGGTTTTCTATGCAAGTCATTCAGATGACAATAGGCTACGCCGGTACCGCTTGTCATGTGAATCTGGTACTGTAATATTAAATACTTTGAACCAACTCTCCATCTAAGTGTTGAACTATTCTCTTGCATACTGAATTACTTGATGCCAGAGAAACTCGTCATAACACATACCTATAGTAATAAAAAGAATTGGTTAATGTCAGGCCGTCCCGGGTTTATGGTTTGCGCAACATTGTAGCCTAGACCAAGGCGTGGCCATTGCTGTGGTGAGAGAGAGAAGCACGCCTGTATCTCTCACAGAAATACAATGACATTCACTTCCTATGATCTCTCTCCCTCTCTGTGCTGTTATAGACATAAGCCGGCAACTCTCTTCTCTCCTGCATTGCACTTCATCATTTATCTCCTAATAGAATAATAGCTGTGGGAAGTGTGCTGGAGGTGCTGCAGCACTCCACACCACTGCTCTATGCCCGTACGCGAAAGCCATGATAATGCATGCAATGCTTTGTTATAAAGTTTTTTTTTTTTTATCCGTTCTGGGCTCACTTTTGGTTCCGGCACCGCCCAATTTACAAATGAAGCACTGGAGAAGTGGGTAGCTGCCGCTGCCTCCTCCGGGACACTTCTCCTTTGCATAAAGTTAATCAGGCTGTTGATTGTGGACTGTGGAATGTTGTCCCACTCCTCTTCAATGGCTGTGCAACATTCCTGGATATTGGCGGGAACTGGAACAAGCTGTGGTACACGTCGATCCAGACCATCCCAAACATGCTCAAAGGGTGACATGTCTGGTGAGTATGCAGGCCATGGAAGTATGCAGGCCATGCGTGATATTCTAAGAATTGGTTAATGTCAGGCCGTCCCGGGTTTATGGTTTGCGCAACATTGTAGCCTAGACCAAGGCGTGGCCATTGCTGTGGTGAGAGAGAGAAGCACGCCTGTATCTCTCACAGAAATACAATGACATTCACTTCCTATGATCTCTCTCCCTCTCTGTGCTGTTATAGACATAAGCCGGCAACTCTCTTCTCTCCTGCATTGCACTTCATTATTTATCTCCTAATAGAATAATAGCTGTGGGAAGTGTGCTGGAGGTGCTGCAGCACTCTGCAGTCTGTTCAGAAAGAAATTAAATAATTCCCAATACTACACCAGGAGTAAGACTAGAATTTCACCACAGAGGATCCATAGCTAATAAAAAAATAAAAAATAGCCTAGCTGTGGATTGTGTGTAGCCAAATCACAAGGCATGCCTAACGTGTGGCAAATCTGTCAGTTAACAGCATGCAGCCAAAACAGGCCTTTAGCAAATATTTATAATACAATCGCTGGAAAACACAGGTTGTAAAGCAAATGGATCCTGCTGAAAATAAAATACTAATGTCTGTATGTTACCAAATTAACAACTTCCAAATAGGCCTATTGAGTGAACAGCATTGTTTAAAAAAGTAAAGCAAGAGAGAGATAAGCTTTTGGCCGGTGAGTGAGCTGCACATCATTGGGTGAGGCAGTGAAACTGGAAAGCTTTTTTAGGACTATATCTTCCTCCTCATGTTGTACAATGTGTTTCTCTGCACACTTAGGGGCCTCGGCTATTGATGGATTCAAGACAAGGTCGTTTTTATTGATCTCAGATTCTCAGTGTCAAAGTAACCTGTCATTTTGGCCCTTTGTGAGGTATTAAAAAAGATTCTGCAAAAGTCTTGTCATCTAAACTGAATTAGAATTGCATGAAATGTGTGTAACTTCTGCAAGCGGCTCCACACCACTGCTCTATGCCCGTACGCGAAAGCCATGATAATGCATGCAATGCTTTGTTATAAAGTTTTTTTTTTTTTAATCCGTTCTGGGCTCACTTTTGGTTCCGGCACCGCCCAATTTACAAATGAAGCACTGGAGAAGTGGGTAGCTGCCGCTGCCTCCTCCGGGACACTTCTCCTTTGCATAAAGTTAATCAGGCTGTTGATTGTGGCCTGTGGAATGTTGTCCCACTCCTCTTCAATGGCTGTGCAACATTCCTGGATATTGGCGGGAACTGGAACAAGATGTGATACACGTCGATCCAGACCATCCCAAACATGCTCAAAGGGTGACATGTCTGGTGAGTATGCAGGCCATGGAAGAATTGGGACATTTTCAGCATGTTCAATTGTGTACAGATACTTGCGAGATGGGGCAGTGCATTATAATGCTGAAACACGAGGTGATGGAGGTGGATGAATGGCAGAACAATGGGCCTCAGGATCATGTCATTGGATCTCTGTGAATTCAAACTGCCTTCGATAAAATGCAATTGTGTTAGTTGTCTGTAGCTTATGCCATCCCATTCCATAACCCCGATACCACCATGGGGCACTCTGTTCACAACATTGACATCAGCAAACCGCACGCCCACACAACGCCATACACGGTGGTCAGCAGTTGTGAGGCTGGTTGGGCATACTGCAAGATTCTCTAAAACAACATTGGAGGCAGCTAATGGTAGAGAAATTAACCTAACATTCTCTGGCAACAGCTTTGGTGGACATTCCTGCAGTCAGCATGCCAATTGCATGCTCCCTCAAATCTTGAGACATCTGTGGCATTGTATTGTGTGAAAAAACTGCACATTTTAGAGTGCCATTTTTGTATTTGTTAGGGATCCCCATTAGATGCTGCCAAGCACCTACTCATCTACTCTTGTCCCCAGCACAAGGTGCACCTGTGTAATGATGATCATGCTATTTAATCAGCTTCTTGATATGCCACACCTGTCAGGTGGATGGATCATCTTGGCAAAGGAGAAATGCTCACTAACTGGGATGTAAACAAATTTGTGCAAAACATTTTAGAAATACGTTTTTGTCTGAAACATTTCTGGGATATTTTATTTCACCTCATGAAAGATGGGACCGAAACATTACATGTTGCATTTATATGTTTGTTCAGTGTATACAGTATTTTTTTTTATCATACAAACTATCAATAACAACATTTAAATTAAATCAGCCTGCTTTTCAGTTCTAATCAGGTCCATTCACAGGCTCAGAAGGATCCTGTGAGGGCGGAAAATGTTCTGGCAACAGTAGTCCTTGCAGGGCTTCTGCCGTGAAGTCTTGGAGGCCCAAAAACTTCTCAGCTGCAGATATGATGTCCAGCTTCTTGGACTTCTTGTGCAGTACAATTAATAACTGTGACTATAAATACTAATAAATCCACCTTCAAAATAAGTGTATCCAGATCACTTGATTGACGTATAACATTTGCAACTGGTTGCAGTGCATCCACCGCCATATCTTCTTCAGAACTGTGGCCTCTTGCTACTATAACTCTCTTCACCGCCTCCACATAGGAGATTTGCTGTACAGCCCTGATCCTTGACACCTCAACCTCTTTCACCCTAACAGGGCACTCTGGGAATTCAGGAATATGACCCCAACCACAGTTACAACATTTTACATTCACATGCTCTTCAATAACATAATCCTTCCGTCTGCAAACACTTGACATGTGGCCAAACTTTTTACATTTCTTGCATTGCATCAGGTTTTACACAAACTCTCTTATGGGGTATATTATATATCCCGGATTTACATAGGGTAGTACATACTATTCATCAAACATCAATAATAAAGATGAACTTTGCTCCTTTTTCACATTCTCCATACGGGTCAAATGACGTGCATTTGCATCCTTCTTCTTCTTTGGGATTTGGTTGGCGGAGCGCATCCAACTTTTAGGTGCATACACCGCCACCTACTGTACTGGTGTGTGAGGCCATTCACAGCCTATATACATTAAATTCATTGATACGGTAATTAATACAAAATTGCCCCGCCAAGTATTAGCCAGCTCTAAAAAATGTGAGGGAAAATGTTCTGGGTTCGTGCAGGTCACTGACCTCCTCAGACCAATTGGCAGTACGCCCAGAACATTGTTCTGGGAACCAAAAGGGATATCTCAGTTTGAAGGTCTCAGCTTGGAGAGAAGAAGCCTTGTGAGGTATTGGTCGGTCACATGCAGGAACCAAATGTTAATGATGAATTAATTATTAACAAGCTAAATCATGCAAATATAACTTGTCTGTGTAAGCAGTATATAGGACAACTAACGGGACTTCCCCGGCAGAGCTCCCGACCGACGTGTACTATGGTGCTTTTAAGTTTGTTGGAACCTCTCCAGCTTGCTGATGAAAAATAATTATTCATTTAAGTTTGACTTTGAGTCCCTTCGTGCCGATTTTCCACGACAAAAATCCACCACCCCATTCCACTATTTAACCCTATCTAGTCCTACGCCAGACCACTACCACTCAACACCCCCTGCAGCTGTTCTGCAGTAAATCCTCGCAATCCCAAGTACTTTTCTGCCGCTGCCACCACAGCCTCTATTTTCTGGGAGTTTCGGTCCATTTCTGCAGTACAATTGACAACCATGGTAATAAATGCAAAAAAATCCCACCTTGGTAGAGCACGGCGCTTGAAACGCCAAGGTAGTGGGTTCGATCCCCGGGACCACCCATACACAAAAAAATTTTATGCACGCATGACTGTAAGTCGCTTTGGATAAAACCGTCTGCTAAATGGCATATTAATAATTAATTCATTAATTACTGAAGCACATATTCTTCCCATCACTCTCTCTTGGTCTCTGCGTACTCACAGGAATCCTCTCAAGATCCCTCACCCTGTACCCATCTTCCTCTACCACTCTCTTCACTGCTTCTGCATACAACACTTTCTGTACTACTGTAACCCTGGCAACCTCAATCTGCCTTTCTCTCACCAGACACCTCAGATCTCCAGCCCGTTAGCACCCCCACACCTAACACACAGAACTTTCTCCACCGATACCACACATTTCTTCATCTCATGCCCTCCTGCACACTTGTCACATCAAGGCATCTCACGCCTACACACTGCTGCAACAGGCCCATAAACTTCACCCCTAAAACACTGTAGTATTTTCGGAACAAAATCGCTCACAGGATAACTGACACTTCCTACCTTGATCTTATCTGGCAGAGACTATGCATCAAAATCCAGCTTGACAGATAATGTATTCTCTGTTCCCCACGCTCTACACCAGATCTACATCTCACCAAACGGAGGGTGTCACAGACACCTGGAATCTTCAATTTCAACTGCTCATCCTCAACACTTAAACCTAACCCCGTTATCACTCCTTTCAATGCCACACTGTTCCGGAGAGCAATTCAAGTCACAATTCCTGTCTCTAATCACGTAAAGAGGGAAGCTTTTTTGGATAACTCAGTAGAAGTAAACAAGGAATGATTTGGTCTTAAAGCTCAGTATGATGAACTTCCCACCTCAAAGGCTGCAAACAGCTTAACTAGGCTGAAACAGTCCTTCTATGATCAAGGTGAAAAACCTGGTAAATTGCTGGCCTGGCACGTTAAGAAGCAAAATTCATCCTTTAATGCAATTCATAATTTACAAGGACAATTATCAATGGATCCTGTAGAAATAAACCAAACATTTGCTTCCAACTACAACACACTTTACAACTCTGAATGTCCTGAGAACTGAACTAGTCAGGTCTTGATTTTCCCTCTACTTCAGAAGACACTAAATTGGATCTGGAAAAGGAATTGGATGGTGTTGAAATATCTGATGCTATTTTCAATCTGAAGGGAGGTAAAGCGGAAGGTCCAGATGGGCTCCCAATAGATATTTAAGGACAAACTTCAAGGTCCACTTTTGGATATGTACAGTGCATTAGGAAAGTATTCAGACCCCTTGACATTTTCCACAATTTGTTACATTACAGCCTTATTCTAAAATGGATTAAATCAAAAAAATCCTCATCAATCTATACACAATACCCCATAATTACAAAGTGAAAAGAGGTTATTAGAAATGTTTTCAAATGTATTAAAAATGAAACAGCAATACCTTGTTTACATAAGTATTCACACCCTTTGCTATGAGACTCGAAATTGAGCTCAGGTGGATCCTGTTTCCATTGATCATCCTTGAGATGATTCTAAAACTTAATTGGAGTCCAACTGTGGTAAATTCAATTGATTGGAGATTATTTGGAAAGTCACACAACTGTCTATATAAGGTCCCAGAGTTGACAGTGCATGTCAGAGCTAAAAACGAAGCCATGAGGTCAAAGGAATTGTCCGTATCTGGGGAACAGTATCAAGCATTGAAGGTCCCCAAGAACACAGTGGCCTCAATCATTCTTAAATGGAAGAAGTTTGGAAACAACAAGACTCTTCCTAGAGCTGGCCGCCCGGCCAAACTGAGCAATCGGGGGAGAAGGGCCTTGGTCAGGGAGGTGACCAAGAACATGATGGTCACTCTGACAGAGCTCCAGAGTTCCTCTATGGAGATGGGCCAACCTTCCAGAAGGACAACCATCTCTGCAGCACTCCACCAATCAGGCCTTTACGGAAGAGTGGCCAGATGGAAGCCCCTCAGCAAAAGGCACATGAAAGTCAGATGAGAAACAAGATTCTCTGGTCTGATGAAACCAAGATTGAACTTCTTGGCCTGAATGCCAAGCATCACGTCTGGAGGAAACCTGGCACCATCCTTACGGTGAAGCATGGTGGTAGAAGCATCATGCTCTGTTGTTCAGAGGCAGGGACTGGGAGCCTAGTCAGGATAGAGGGAAAGATGATTGGAGCAAAGTACAGAGAGATCCTTGATGAAAACCTGCTCCAGTGCACTCAGGACCTCAAGACCGGGGCGAAGGTTCACCTTCCAACAGGACAAAGACCCTAAGCACACACCCAAGACAACGCAGGAGTGGCTTCGGGACAAGTCTCTGAATGTCCTTGAGTGGCCCAGCCAGAGCCGGAACTTAAACCCAATTGAAAATCTCTGGAGACCTGAAAATAGCTGTGCAGTGACCCGCCCCATCCAACCTGACAGGACTTGAGAGGATCTGCAGAGAGGAATGGGAGAAACTCCCCAAATACAGGTGTGCCAAGCTTGTAGCGTCATACCCATTAAGACTTTGGCTGTAATCACTGCCAAAGGTGCTTAAACAAAGTACTGAGTAAAGGGTCTGAATACTTATGTAAATGTGATAGTTCAGTTGTTGTTGTTTTTTGCAACAATTGATAAAAAAACAGTTTTTGCTTTGTCATTTTGGGGTATTGTGTGTAGATTAACATTTACATTTACGTCATTTAGCAGACGCTCTTATCCAGAGCGACTTACAGTTAGTGAATACATTTTTATTATTTTTTTATACTGGCCCCCCGTGGGAATCGAACCCACAACCCTGGCGTTGCAAACGCCATTCTCTATCAACTGAGCTACATCCCTGCCGGCCATTCCCTCCCCTACCCTGGACGACGCTGGGCCAATTGTGCGCCGCCCATGAGTCTCCCGGTCGCGGCCGGCTGCGACAGAGCCTGGATTCGAACCAGGATCTCTAGTGGCACAATTAGCACTGCGATGCAGTGCCTTAGACCACTGCGCCACTCAGGAGTACAATGAGGGGAAAAAATGTAATCAAGGCTGTAACATAACAAAATGTCAAAAAGGTCCAGGGGTCTAAATACTTTCCGAATGCACTGTATATAGACAGGTGTTTGCCTTTCCAAATCATGTCCAACAAACTTAGTTAGATAGAACCTGCTCTTACCGTGAGAAACAGATTTCCCAATCTTCTCCTCCTCTTCTTCATCTTTAATGTTGACATTCAACTCCAGTGTTTGACTGCAGTCTTCCAGCTTCACTGATGCCATCTCTGGATCCTGCAGTAAACTGGGCTCCACTGTCACAATCAGGACCCAGTGACTGTAGGTTTGGACTCAGCGTGGAAGGAGAGAGGAAGGCTGGGTTGTGTTCTCACTGTTGATGTTACCGGCCTCAGACTTATCTGAATCGGCCCGTAGTAATAAAGAGAAACGGACACAAAAGTTATTGTCTTGACAGTTCTGGCATTTTCTTTATTTTCTAAAAATATTTTCACTTTTTTCTGGTTCAATTACCTAATTCAGTGCTTGACTTGGACTGAAATAGGTGCCAATACTCATTTTGGGTGCCGGTACTGTTTATATTAAGGTGCAGGAGCTCCACAATACTTTTGAGCTAATACCTAACCTATAGTAGATAAACGCATAAATGACTCAAAAACCATTTAGTACAAGGTTACAGTTTGTCATAGACAGCACTATGTGCTAATTTCCTTAAACCTTGTCTTCACTGTATTACTTCAATCAAAAACCAATTGTATTTCCTGTTCACACCATAGCAACATTTATTGATAAAGACAGAAACAACAGAATGTGTCTGAATATTAGTACACATGTAGAAAACTGCTAATCATTACATTCATCTTCAAAACAGTAGTCCGACCGTGAAATTGTCTCTATCTGATGCACCGAGAGGACACTGCCATTTTACCAGCTTGTGAATTTTACACAAAACCAATAATATGCTAAACCAACTCAGAAATCTAAAATAAATGGATTATTTTTTAAATTACCATGAGAAAATTATGTACATCCACTCAGACAAACCAAAAGTATCAAGCTATGTGACTTGTAAAATAGTTATCACGTTCTTCACTTGGTTTGACACAAAAATAACACATCATACAAACAAATTTGATAATACCTTAACGGATTTTTTACCTAGCATGATATGACATGTTCTTTCGACATTACAAAGTTTAAACATGCTATTACATACCTGTAGTAATATATAGAAACGGACACAAAGGTTATCTTCTTGACTGCACAGTTCTGGCGCTTTCTTTATTGTGAAGAATGGTGCCCGCCTGCCCGGAACTTCCTGTCCCCCCACTACTAATTGTCCGTGCATTCCGAGATCAGATTACAACATTTAATTAAATTACTAAAAAAGTGTAAACTGTAGCAATTTATTTCCCTCAATTGTTTATTAGCCTAAGCATGACCTTCATCCAAATAATTTCTCTAGGATTGGAACCGGTTCAGGGAACAGAACTGAAAAAGAACCGGAAACTAAAGTGTAAATACACTTTTAAGGAACAGCAGTTATTTTAAAAGCATGCGATCCAGGTAATAACCTTATTTTACTTTCCGGGTATTTTTTTCCAGTCCCACAAAAATCGCAACAAAGCTCACTCTAGAAACGTATTCCAGTTTCTGCCTGCCAGTTGAAATGGAAACCTTTGCCAGTGGGTGTGCGTGTGGAAACTACCTGCTCCTCCCCTCTGAAGCATAGGTTATTGTATCCTACTGACAACGTTACAAGCATGATTCAGAAATTAGGGAGATATGTTTAATTTGAGAAGAATGGATGAATTTTTTCAATGCTAGTTAAGGATACTATAGTCACCGCGTTTCACATTGGATTTATTAACGACAAAAAGGTACGACCTGTTTTTAATTCTAGTGCTGCACTGCACAAACAAGGTTGTTAGCTAGCTAGCTAACATCTGCTCTGTTCCAAGGTTAAACCAACTCTGAAGTTCAAAGACATTCAAAGTTCCTCCATAGAAGCCGCTCCTCCGTAGGTATAATTCTGTCGGCCTATTTCAGATAATGCAGGTCATAACACGATGACCAGCTCTTCAATGCAAGCTTTCTCTATCCTCTAATGAGCTCTCCACACCCGCAAAATGTCGCACCTTACACTGTGATTGGCAGCAGTTTGCTCTGAATGATTTTCCTATACAGATACGCTGTGTTTGTCACGACAATTTTGTTATCTCAATGGTTGAAGTCAAACACTTCTTAAAAATTTGAATAATTCCCAGAGGTATAAATCTCTAGTTTAAATAAATTAAACAGACCCCTTACTGCAATGGTCATTCTTTATTCATTGAGAGCGCTCTGAAAATCATACAATGCACAACGTTTTGTATACCTCTACTACGCCCCTAAGTGGGCCAATGTGAAAGCTCCTAGCCCATATTTAGGCAACTGTCATATTTCTCTGTTAGCTTGCACAGCAACCTATTGTTTCTTCCTGGATCTATTTCACACTGGTTTCAGAAGACACAAATACTCTGTTGCTGGACAAATATGCATCTTATACAGGCACATACGGTGGGGACATGCTTCTCAGTGTCTAGTTTCACATCCTGTTTTCTGTTATTGGTTTCACAGTTGCATTCTGCTTGCATAGATATAACAATAAGCCAAAGCCCTTGTTTTACTTCTAACTAAGCTAAACACATTATCAGATTGTAGTTTTATGATTCTAACACATTTCACAAAGAATCGGAGTGTAATAATTAGTCATTACCAAATTATTCTATCAGTGGTGTACTAGTGTATTTATTCTCCCACTTGGATGTCACTTCCACAAGCTTTAAATTGAGGGCCAGGTTGTCAGGATGGGTAATGTACTGTACACATTAAGTACAAGTACTCCTAAAGATACACTTCATTTTAACTAGCTAAATCCTGTGTAACAACTAGTAATTACATTGTACTTGGCTAACATTACATGTACTATGCTTTGAAATAGGGTCTTATTCTTCATCTGGGACTTGTATTTATTATGGATCCCCTTTAGCTGCTGCCAAGGCAGCAGCTACACTTCCTGGGGTCCAGCAAAATTAAGGCAGTTCATACAATTTTAAAAACATTACAATACATTCACAGATTTCACAACACACTGTGTGCCCTCAGGCCCCTACTCCACCACTACCACATATCTACAGTACAAAAATCCATGTGTATGTGTGTGTATAGTGCGTATGTTATCGTGTGTGTGTGTGTGCATGTGTCTGCGCCTATGTTTGTGTTGCTTCACAGTCCCTGCTGTTCGATAAGGTGTTTTTTAAAATCTGTTTTTAAAATCTTATTTTACTACTTGCATCAGTTACTTGATGTGGAATACAGTTCCATGTAGTCATGGCTCTATGTAGTACCCCACAAGACATGCCACCAGAGGTCTCTTCACAGTCCCCAAGTCCAGAACAGACTATGAGAGATCAGTCTGTTCTGGACTTGGAGACTGTGAAGAGACCTCTGGTGGCATGTCTTGTAAGGTTCTGCATGGGTGACCGATCTGTGCGCCAGTAGCTCGAACAGACAGCTCGGTGCACCCAACATGTCAACACCTCTCATAAACACAAGTAGTGATGAAGTCAATCTCCCCTCCACTTTGAGCCATGAGAGATCGACATGCCCTGTTCTGAGCCAATTGCAATTTTCTTAAGTCCTTTTTTGTGGCACCTGACCACTCGACTGTACAGTAGTCCAGGTGTGACAAAACTAGGGCCTGTAGGACCTGCCTTGTTGATAGTGTGGTTAAGAAGGTAGAGCAGCGCTTTATTATGGACATATTTTTCCCCATCTTAGCTACTGTTGTATTCATATTTTTTGACCATGAAAGTTTAAAATCCAGGGTTACTCCACGCAGTTTAGTCACCTCAAATTGCTCAATTTCCACATTATTTATTACAAGATTTAGTTGAGGTTTAGGGTTTAGTGAATGATTTGTTCCAAATACAATGCTTTTAGTTTTAGAAATATTCTCACATTCTCATTTACAGCAACAACCTGGGAAATAGTTACAGTGGAGAGGATGGGGGATGAATGAGCCGATTGGAAGCTAGGGATGATTAGGTAGCCATGATGATATGAGGGCCAGATTGGGAATTCAGCCAGGACACTGGACACTGGGGTTAACACCCCTACTCTTACGATAAGTGACATGGGATCTTTAGTGACCGCAGACAGTTAAGGCACCAGTTTAACTACCCATCCGAAAGGCGGCACACAGGGCAATGTCCCCAATCAATGCCCTGGGGCATTGGGGTGTTATTTTTCTTCCTGGTCCTCCCCTCTGCATGCCACACCCCCTCCCATTGTACTGTATGCATGAACACATTTGGAACAATGGCTGCCTAAAATGCTGTGGTTCTACTAACACAATAGGAAAGGTTGTGATAGACGTGGGCCATCACAGGTGAGTTCACAGCTCTTTCTGTTCATAAATGTCAATGACTCACCCTCAAATGGCCCATCAATACCAGAGCTCTACAAAACTATTTACGGTAACGCTTCCTTTTATGGGGTCCTTATTACAGTGTAATTACATGTAACTACACCGTAACAAGACTATTTACATAATCAACTGGACATTACAACAGCCTGAACCTCAATATAGTCCTGTGCATATATTGAGCTCTAACAATGGGGGATGGAAAGGGTCTGTTGAGATGAATACTATTGTGGTGTGAGAAAGGTAACACAATCTTCTTCTCTGGTTCCATTCCCCAATAGTAAGTGGGTCATTGTTGATTTGTTGTGGTAATGCTGTCCCTGGACTTTGGTACCGTATAAGACACTTTATAATGACACCACTTTTTTCCCCATTTTATTTCACTGTTATTTAATAAGAAACATATATATGTCCTTTATACTGCAAAACATATATTTGTATGCATTGTAGC
Organism: Coregonus lavaretus; assembly: GCF_964263955.1. Lineage (NCBI taxonomy): Eukaryota > Metazoa > Chordata > Actinopteri > Salmoniformes > Salmonidae > Coregonus > Coregonus lavaretus. The sequence continues at coordinate 832,516 of NW_028158022.1, forward strand.
AAATAATGGTGGCTAGCAAATTGGCTTGTCCCAATGGTGATGTGTAAAGGTGTAGTGACATGTTTTGACTAGATAATAGACATGTACATTATTTTGAATGCCATGAATTAAACAAAACCATTGTATTTTCTGTATAGATAAACCAAAAAACAATGGTTGACCAGCACAAATTCATGTAGAATGTTTATTTTTCATTACCAGATCAATTACGTTCATTACAGTTATCCAAATATATTTATCAGTGACAAAAATAATGAATCTAGTTTTAAAAGACAATTTAATAAACACATGTAGTCGTTTCATAGCCTGTGTATCATTAAACAAAAGTTATGTAGTAAAAAAGAATCCACCCAAAATAATGGTGAAAACTGATCATCACACCATCTCTATCTGATGCATGTGTCTATGAGCTCATTCCCACAGAATACTGCAGAGGGACAACTTGGTGTCAGAGAAAAACTTACTATATGTTACAAAAAAACATACCACTCAATTTAGTATGATACAGTATGTTATGTTACATTACATTGGCCTATGAATGTAATACGATTTCTAGGATGTATAGTATGTTACGAATTACAATTCGTTCAATATGTTACGAATTTGCGATATGTATGATATTTTACAAATTCCAATTTGTTGTTTTTAACATTAATTTACATGCTAAGTAGTATCATGTTAAGCTAACATGCAAAGTACACTACATATACAAAAGTATGTGGACACCACTTTAAAAATAGTGGATTTGGCTATTTCAGCCACACACGTTGCTGACAGGTGTATAAAATAGAGCACACAGCCATGCAATCTCCATAGACAAACACTGGCAGTAGAATGACCTTACTGAAGAGCTCAGTGACTTTCAATGTGGCATCGTCACAGGATGCCACTTTTCCAACAAGTCAGTTGGTCCAATTTCCGACCAACCCCCCTCCTTTTGTTTTTGCCTTATAGGGACATTTATAAATGTTTCAACTCCATGTTCATCATTTCCAGCACCACCCCAACATCAACATATGTGAAAATTGCAAGTTTCTATGTTTTGTACAAAAAAATATGGAGAAAATATAATTTCCAGTGACATTCTATATTCCCATCAGCATGAAACAGCAGGAAACGGGATTCATCAGACCAGGCTATGTTTTTCTATTTTTCCAGTGTCTAGTGTTTTCATTCCATAGCCCACTGCAACTGCAGTTTCTTGTTTTCTGCTGAAAACTAATGGGGATCCATAATAAATACACCACAACTACATCATTAAGGATCATAGCTTTCACCTGGGTTCACCTGGTCAGTCTATGTCATGGAAAGAGCAGGGGTCCTTAATGTTTTGTACACTCAGTGTATGTTGTGTCTACTAGCTCATTCCCACAGAAAACTGCAGAGGGAAGCAGTACCACCCAGTCAACCATCAGACTCCATTGTGAGACACCTCACAGAGGATATTAAACCCTAAGGGCAAATCCAAGGTTATCTCAATATCTTTACAGTAGAAGCTAACAAAACACACTTAAACTGACCAGGTGAACACTAATCAGTAAAGTAAAGAGATGCTAACATTCTATAACGTTCGCTTTCCTCTGCACAGTTCTCTCACAGTGAGAAACAATAGGATTACAATGTTGTGTTCTATGCTTTCTTCATTTGATCCAATCCACTACCACTTCTTATGTATAGGTTGGTTTCTTTTTAAATTGCCCAATCTGTAGAATCTCGTCTCACAGTCAGTGCAATGATAAGTCTTCTCTCCTGTGTGTGTTCTCTGATGACCTTTTAGCTCAAATGATGTTTTGAAGCACTTTACACAGTCAGAGCAGAAGTAAGGCTTCTTTCCATTGTTTACCTTGGTGTCTTTTTAGATGGCCTAGTCGAGAGAAATTCTTCCCACAGTCAGAGCAGGAGTAAGGCTTCTCTCCTGTATGTATACGTTCATGTTGTTTTAAACTGCCCAGTTGAGAGAAACTTGCCCCACAGTCAGAGCAGGAGTAAGGCTTCTCTCCTGTGTGTGTTCTCTGATGAACTTTTAGCTCAAATGATGTTTTGAAGCACTTTACACAGTCAGAGCAAGAGTAAGTCTTCTCTCCTGTGTGAATCAGTTGGTGCAATTTTAAGCTTTCCTGTCGAGAGAAACTCTTCCCACAGTCAAAGCAGGAGTAAGGCTTCTCTCCTGTGTGTATACGTTCATGTGTTTTTAAGCTGCCCAGTTGAGAGAAACTTGCCCCACAGTCAGAGCAGGAGTAAGGCTTCTCTCCTGTATGTTTACATTCATGTGTTTTTAAGAGGCCCAGTTGAGAGAAACTTGCCTCACATTCAGAGCAGGAGTAAGGCTTCTCTCCTGTGTGTATCCGTTGGTGTGATTTGAACTTGTCCTGTACAGAGAAACTCTTGCCACAGTCAGAGCAGAAGTAAGGCTTCTCTCCTGTATGTATGCGTTCATGTGTTTTTAAGTGGCCCAGTTGAGAGAAACTCTTTCCACAGTCAGAGCAGGAGTAAGGCTTCTCTCCTGTGTGTGTTCTCAGATGAACTTTCAGCTCAAATGATGTTTTGAAGCACTTTACACAGTCAGAGCAAGAGTAAGGCTTCTCTCCTGTGTGAATCAGTTGGTGCAATTTTAAACTTTCCTGTGGAGAGAAACTCTTCCCACAGTCAAAGCAGGAGTAAGGCTTCTCTCCTGTGTGTATACGTTCATGTGTTTTTAAGCTGCCCAGTTGAGAGAAACTTGTCCCACAGTCAGAGCAGGAGTAAGGCTTCTCTCCTGTGTGTATCCTTTGGTGCAATTTTAAGCTTTCCTGTCGAGAGAAATTCTTCCCACAGTCAGAGCAGGAGTAATGCTTCTCTCCTGTGTGTGTTCTCAGGTGAACTTTTAGCTCAAATGATGTTTTGAAGCACTTTACACAGTCAGAGCAGGAGTAAGGCTTCTCTCCTGTGTGTATTTGTAGGTGTATTTTTAACTTTGATAGAATTGAGAAACTCTCCTCACAATGTGGGCAGCGGTGAGACCTCCTAGCTCTGTGATCTTCCTGCTGTTGCTCTCTGGATGTAGAGAATGTCTCAACATGGTCTCCTGTGTGAACAACAACAGAAGAACCAGTCAGTTGGTGTGATATACATGTCAATCAAATGTATTTTATGAAGCCCTTTTTACATCAGAAGTTGTCACAAAGTGCTTTACAGAAACCCAGCCTAAAACCCCAAAGAGCAAGCAATGCAGATGTAGAAGCCATATCATCCTCCACTCACTATCACAAGGGTTAGTGTGATCCTCCACTCACTCTCACAAGGGTTAGTAACTACACAGACTAATTTAATAGAACTTTAAAACATTGGCAGTTTGTCTACTTCACTTCTTTAGTCTACTCTCTGATCACTCCACATAGCCCAGCGAATAAAACAAATGCTGGCAATACTGGTGTCAAACCATGTAAATGTCAGTAGCATGAAATAATATCTACCTTCTCATTGAAACAGTTCATCATGAAACAGTTCTACTGCAACTTTTCATGCACAGTGGGAAGTTGGAATGAATAACACAAACTTAGTTAGATAGAACCTGCTCTTACCATGAGAAAAATATTTCCCAATCTTCTCCTCCTCTTCTTCATCTTTAATGTTGACATTCAGCCCCAGTGTTTGACTGCAGTCTTCCAGCTTCACTGATGCCATCTCTGGATCCTGCTTAGCAAACTGGGCTCCACTGTCACAATCAGGAACCAGTGACTGTAGGTTTGGACTCAGTGTGGAAGGAAAGAGGCAGGCTGGGTTTGTCTTCACTATTGAAGTTACCGGCCTCAGACTTAATTCTAGTCGTAATTAATAGTAATAAAGAGAAACAGACACAAAAGTTAGTCTTGACAGTTCAGGCACTTTCTTTATTCTCTATAAATATATTATATTTATTATTGTTAAATTATCTACTTCAGTGCTTGACTTGGACTGAAATAGGTGCAGGTACTCATTTTGGGTGCTGGTACTGTTTATATTTAGGTGCAGGAGCTCCACAATACTGTTGAGCTAACATTCTATAAGAGGAACAGGAGCTCAAGCATTAGATATTTGAGGTGCCGGTACTTAACCTATAGCAGATTTCCTCAAATTCACATACAGTACCAGTCAAAAGTTTTAGAACACCTATTTATCTTTATTTGTATTATTTTCTACATTGTAGATTCAAGATTCTACAAAGCTGTCATCAAGGCAAAGGGTGGCTACTTTGAGGAATCTAAAATATATTTGATTTGTTTAACACTTTTTTGGTTACTACATGATTCCATGTCTGTTATTTCATAGTTTAGATTCTTCACTATTATTCTACAATGTAGAAAATAGTAAAAATTAAGAATAACCCTTGAATGAGTAGGTGTGTCCAAACTTTTGACTGGTACTGTAAATGCATAAATTACAAAAGCCATTTAGTACAAGGTCACTGTTTGTTTTAGGCGGGACTATGTACTATGTTCCTGAATAACCTGGTCTTCACTGTATTATTTCAATCAAAAAACAATTTTATTTTCCGTTCACACCATAGTAACATTTATCGATAAATACAGAAACAACTGAATGTGTCTGAATATTAGTACACATGTAGAAAACCTACAATCATTATATTCAGCTTCAAAACAGTAGTGCGACTGTGAAATTGTCTCTCTGATGCACCCGCACTGTCCTCACTGAAGTCCGTTGATGATGACCGAGTGGGCAGCACCATTTTACCAGCTCGTTAGTTTTACACAAAACCAAAAAACCAAAACAAACTCGGAAATCTAAAATAAATGGATTCTTTATGAAATCACCTTGAGGAAATTATGTACATCCATTCAGACAAACCCAAAGTATCTAGCTATGTGAATTGTAAAATAGTTACCAGGTTTACTCAGTTTGACATAAAAATAACACACCAAACCTTTACCAAACGTGATAATACCTTAATGGATGTGTTACCTAGCATGGTATGACATGTTCTTTCGATATTAGAACGTTTAAACGTGCTATTACATACTGATATTACATATTTTATAAAGTATTAGTTAATGTTTGGAATAATGAGAGCTGCATAAGGATTTGGAGGATGACATACATTCCATGTATTTATTTCTGTCACTGGTGGGTGCCAGAAGGTAGGCGGGCCAAGATAGCTGGGGGGTCCACTGGTGCTAATCTTAGAAGGAGTACGTGATGGAATATCCTGACTAGGGTGCAACACGATACCATATAGGGTGATCCTATATGTGGCGAGGAGTGACACTCAATAATGGTTGGCAACTGTTGGATGGAATTAGCTCGGAAAAGCATTATATAAACTAAGAATTAGCTTTCTTTATACTGAAGAATGGTGCGTGCCTGCCTGGAACTTCCTGTTCCCCCACTACCACAGTGCAGCCACAGATAGAACAATGAGACAGATATTTCACTGGATGTATAATTGTGAAGCATCCGGTTGGTGTTTCCACTCACTACCAAATATGGCAGTGAGAGGAAGCCCACTGGCCGGCAGTGGGAGAAGATGGAAGGAGATGGATTTTGGCCGACATTATGCAAATGTTCTAATCGATGAAACATCTGATCTTAATACAGTTCTGTTCCCAAAACTAAAATCTGTTATGCACAGAGTGGACTAAGTTTTGTGGACTTACCTGTTGCAAATATTTTTTTAAATCACGTTATTTAGAAGGAACGCAACGGCGAATTGAGTTATTGCACACGAGCACTTCACAGAGGAGGCAATCCCTAACAGAAATATGCAGATGTGTGCTAGAACACGCCAATAGGATCTCGCTAGCTCGTGCTTGGCTCTGCCCACTATGACTCATCTGTTCCCATTGGAAACGACCAGCTGTGGTCTATCTTGGTTTAGTTATAAAAAATATTTGGTGCGTTCAGGGATCCTTGGGATGGCCCTACCCCATTATATGAGAAGGGCGGTGCTTAATTTGAGCAGGATCCTCCGGTACCTCTCAGTTTTGTAGTCGTTCGTTCCGGAACCCATTTGTCAGGATCAGGTAGCCTACCTCTCGTGGCATGAAAAATATTTTCCACTGTTTGCAATGTAAAAATCCTAATAAAAGCAATCAGAGAAATTACATTTCGATTCCTCTGTAAATATCATGCCCCCTAAAAAAACAAGGCATGCCTAACGTGTGGCAAATCTGTCAGTTAACAGCATGCAGCCAAAACAGGCCTTTCGCAAATATTTATAATACAATCCCCTTTGATCCAAGATGGCGTAGTAGTGCAGTTCTGTTTTTGTCGTGTGTCTGTAAATAGCCTGTTTTTTTGTATTTTTCGTACATATTTCCCTATCAGACTTTTCATCCTTCTACAAAATATACTTTCCTGCAACCTGCCTCACTCAATGTGACACCCCTTTACATTTTGCTAGCTTAAATCTTAATAGGGATTAAATATTGTTTTTATCTTGCCGACCTACAAAAACTATCCCACATTTTCAAAGTGTAAGAAAATTGTAGAACAATTTTACTTCTAAAGATATCCAGTAGTTTTGATTACATATATTTTCACACCCAATGAAAGAGTTCTACAGCAACTTTACATGTGTGTTGTGGCTTGTAACTTGCTAGGTAGCAGTTTAAGACATGGTTTGAATCCTAATCAATCCATCCAATGTGAGTACATGTTGAAGTACAGTAGATTAATAAAGCTACAGTACTGCAGCTGGTGACAAAGCTGCGTATATTGAAAAAGCTTGTTAGTGCATAGGTCAAATGTATCTTTGTGATGCTCATTTCAGGTATTTTTTCCAGCTTTAGACAAACACTAAATATTTCACTTAAAACATAGTTTTGTTGTATTTAATGATAGAGAAGAGAAGAGTTTGACCAACACAGATTCATGTCCAATCTTTGAGGACGTGTCTACATTGTTAGAGTGGTCACATGCCAATCTGTTCCATATAATAGACAGTCTTTGGAACAGTGGAAAGCTGCATGGCCCCTTGGTTGTTGCTAAGCATACATTCTTCTTCTATGGTGTTTATTGGTTGTGTTCAGACCAACGTTAAAGGTACATCACTGCCACCTTCTGGGCTGGAGTGTGATAGAGACATGTGGTTCTGTCCTTGTGAGATCACAGGGTCAAAGAAAACTCCTATACAAAAACAATCCAGGCACTCAGCCCATAAGAGCCATTCATACAGTCAGATATGGAAGAACTGAATACAACCATAAGAACCATTCATACTGTCAGATCTAATATGGAAGAACTGAATACAAAAGAGAAGGAGAGGTTGACCAGTACAAATTCATGTACTAATGTTATTTTTCATTGGCAGATCAATGCAGTTTTCCAAACATATTCATCATCAGTTTTTTTGTAAGATTTTAACTAACTGAACAAAAATATAAACACAACATTCAACAATTTTACAAGGTTACAGTTCATATAAGGAAATATGTCAATTGAAATACATTCATTAGGCCCTAATCTATGGATTTCACATGACAGGGGCCCACCCATCAGCCAATAAGAATACATTTTCCCCACTAAAGGGCTTTATTACAAATAGAAATACTCCTCAGTTTCATCAGCTGTCCGGGTGGCTGATCTCAGATGATCCTGCAGGTGAAGAAGCCAGATGTGGAGGTCCTGGGCTTGCATGGTTACACGTGGTCTGCGGCTGTGAAGCCAGTTGGACGTTATGCCAAATTCTCGGTAGAGAAATTTACATTCAACTCTCTGGCAACAGCTCTGGTCAGCATGCCAATTGCGCACTCCCTCAAAATGTAGACATCTGTGGCATTGTATTGTGACAAAACTGCACATTTCAGAGTGGCCTTTTATTGTACCCAGCACAAGGTGCACCTGTGTAAGGATCATGCTGTTTAATCAGCTTCTTGATATGCCACACCTGCCAGGTGGGATTGATTATCTTGGCAAAGGAGAAATGCTCACTAACAGAGATGTGAACAAATTTGTGCACCAAATTTGAGAGAAATAAGCTTTTTGTGCGTATGGAAACTTTCTGGGATCTTTTATTTCAGCTCATGAAACATGGGACCAACACTTTACATGTCAAGTTTACGTATTTCTTTTGTATAGTTTTAGAAGACAATTCACTAAACACGTAGTCATTTCATTTTAATTGTCACATGCTTGGTAAACAACAGGTGTAGACTAACAGTGGAATAATGACCAAAAATGGAGAACACAATACAACAATTACAATTATAGGAAGAAAAATTGTAGCACAAGGAATTAATAAACGATGAGCAATGATAGCTTGGCTATATACATGGGGTGCCAATACCTAGTCAATGGTAGCTTGGCTATATACATGGGGTGCCAATACCTAGTCAATGATAGCTTGGCTATATACATGGGGTGCCAATACCTAGTCAATGATAGCTTGGCTATATACATGGGGTGCCAATACCTAGTCAATGGTAGCTTGGCTATATACATGGGGTGCCAATACCTAGTCAATGATAGCTTGGCTATATACATGGGGTGCGAATACCTAGTCAATGGTAGCTTGGCTATATACATGGGGTGCCAATACCTAGTCAATGGTAGCTTGGCTATATACATGGGGTGCCAATACCTAGTCAATGATAGTTATATACAGTGCATTCGGAAAGTATTCAGACCCCTTGACTTTTTCCACATATTATTATGTTACATCCATATTCTAAAATTGATTAAATAGTTTTCCCCCCCTCATCAATCTACACACAATACCACATAATGTCAAAGCAAAAGACAGGCTTTTAGAAGTTTTTCCAAATGTATTGATAAAAAACAGAAATCAAATTTCCATAAGTATTCAGACCCTTTACTCAGTACTTTCTTGAAGCACCTTTGGCAGCGATTACAGCATCAAGTCTTCTTGGGTAAGACGCTATAAGCTTGGAACACCTGTATTTGGGGAGTTTCATCCATTCATCTCTGCAGATCCTCGCAAGCTCTGTCAGGTTGGATGGGGAGCGTTGCTGCACAGCTATATTCTGGTCTCTCTAGAGATGTTAAATCAGGTTCAAGTCTGGGCTCTGGCTGGGCCAGGTGAACCTTCGCCCCAGTCTGAAGTCCTGAGCACTCTGGAGCAGGTTTTCATCAAGGATCTCTCTGTACTTTGCTCCGTTCATTATTCCCTCGATCCTGACTAGTTTCCCAGTCCCTGCCTCTGAAAAACATCCGCACAGCATGATACTGCCACAACCATGCTTCACCGTAGGCTTGGTGCCAGGTTTCCTCCAGATGTGACGCTTGGCATTCAGGCCAAAGAGTTCAATTTTGGTAACATCAGACCAGAGAGTCTTGTTTGTCATGGTCAGAGTCCTTTAGGTGCCTCTTGGCAAACTCCAGGCGGGCTGAACTGTGGAGCTCTGTCAAAGTGATCATCGGGTTCTTGGTCACCTCCCTGACCAAGGCCCTTCTCCCCCGATTGCTCAGTTTGGCCGGGCGGACAGCTCTAGGAAGAGTCTTGGTGATTCCAAACTTCTTCCATTTAAGAATGGAGGAGGCCACTGTGTTCTTGGGGACCTTCAATGCTGTAGAAATTTTTTGGTATCCTTCCCCAGATCTGTGCCTCGACACAATCCTGTCTCGGAGCTCTACGGACAATTCCTTCGACCTCATGGCTTGGTTTTTGCTCTGACATGCAATGTCAACTGTGGGATGTTAGATAGACAAGTGTATGCCTTTTCAAACCATGTCCAATCAATTGAATTTATCTCAGGTGGACTCCAATCAAGTTGCATAAACATCTCAAGGAAGATCAATGGAAACAGGATGCACCTGATCAAAATTTCGAGATTCATAGCAAAGGGTCTGGAATACTTACGTAAATAAGGTATCTATTTTTTATTTCTAATACATTTGCAAAAATATCTAAACCGGTTTTCGCTTTGTCATTATGGGGTATTGTGTGTAGATTGATGAGGGATTTTTTAATTTAAAAAAAATCTATTTTACAATAAGGCTGTAACGTATTTTCTTGTTGAAAAAGTAAAGGGGTCTGAATACTTTCAGAATGCACTGTATAGACACTAACTATTTCACTTTAAACACTTTGTTATATTTATACACAAGAGAAGAAGAGGTTGCCCAGCACAAATTCATGTACAAACATGATTTTTCATTACATATTTGTAATTTAGCAGATGCTCTTATCCAGAGCGACTTATAGGACCAATTGGGGTTAACTGCCTTGCTCAAGGCCACAACGACATATTTTTGACCTAGTTGGCTCGGGATTCAAACCAGCGACCTTTCAGTTACTGGCCCAACACTCTTAACCACTAGGCTATGTGTTAAATACATAACACAATACGTGACATAAGTAGAATACAGAACACTTGAAACATTACAGGACATTTTTCATGATGGAAATTGAAATATTAAAATGTGATAAAAAAAAAAAGAGTTTTGGGGAAAACCATTGAAGAGCTGGAGTTATTATGCAGTCTGATAGCAGTGGGTAGAGTGGCGTTTCGCAGGCGTTTTGTACGGGCAGTTAGACAGGACAGTTTGTGGCTGTTTCTCAGGAGCCTGGTGGTGCAGTTACCTCTTCTTGGAGGGAGCAGGTCATTCAGTGGATGGTCAAGAGTGTGCATGTCCTTCACCAGGTGCACTGCAGCCTGTTCTCGCCTGCTCTGCAGTGACGGGAGCTGTGGTTGGACTGCTCCACCTCTGGAGATGATCCTCAAGGCCCTCCTCTGCACCCTGTCTAGTTGGGCCTGCTGCTTTTTTAACTGCATCCAACTAACAGCACTCCACCGTATTCCAGACAAGGCCTGGACAGTGTAGTATAGACTGTGACCAGATCTTCAGTAGGACATAACTGGCAAGAAATGTCAAAAAGGCGTTTTGAGGCCTTTCTCACTGGCTGCTCCACGTGTCACCACTGAGGTTAGAGTCTAGATGAAAACCAAGATACTTGGTTGTTGTTACCACTGGTACTTCCTGTCCTCCTAGGATTAGTGGTGCAGGTTGTGGATGGTCCTCTGACCAAGGGCTAAATGTGCCAGTTGCCATCACCCTCTACCCTCTTTCGGTGGTGTAGCTGTGGAGCCAGGCTAGTAACCTTGGACACAGTTCAATGTCAGACAGATGTTGCAGGAACTTTGCGTGATCGACTCGATCAACGGCTTTGGACACATCAGCAAGTAACACACTCACCATTGTTGGTTTTATGGAGTCTGTAGCTGTCAGCCAGGAGTGTGTGGCTTTCACAAGGGCGGTAGTAGTGCTGGACTTTGGGAGGTAGTCATACTGATTCATGTACTCAGATAAAACTGTCCCCTGCCAGCAGGAGGTGTTAACAATGTGTTTGATGACAGGGGCTAGATCTTCTGCATGCTCTTTTAGTAGCCAGGCTGGAATGCCATCAGGCCCACATGCTTTACGTGGGCTGAGTCTGGTCAGAGCTTGCTTTAACTGGCCAATGCTGCACAGCTCAACCTGCCTTGTAGACATGGGCAGGGGGAAGATGGCAAGAGGTGTGGTGCTTGTCCATGCCTCAGCAAAGAAGCCATTCAAAACATCAGCCACGTCGTCGTCTTCAATTCCCTCGACCTGTATTCTCCCTCCCAGTCCTTTGTTAATGAAGTCCCACCATTCCTTAGGGTTTTTCTTCTTTAGGTCCTGGATTTCAGTTTTGTAGTAGCTTGTCTTTGCTTCCTTGATAAGCATTTGCACTGTGTTTCTGTATTTTCTCCATGTCATTGTCTTTCCCCATCTGTTGAAAATATTCTGTATTTTCCTGATGGCAGCCTTTATTCTTTCAGTCATCCAGGGCTGATCCAGTGTTGTTTTCTTATTTCTTATTGGCATGTATACATCAAGTGCAGTTTGAATGCAGGAGTTGAACGTCTCCACCTTTGCATCAATGCTCTCCACCTCATATATGGCAGACCAGTCAGTACTGGCCATACATCATGCAAAGGTCTCCTTTCTGTTCTGGGTTACCAGATGTCCTTTTTTCCGCTGCACCTCGCTTCTCCCTCCTGATGTTGTGTTTGGAGAGAACAGCAGACATTTGTGATCACTGGATCTGAGAGGAGCAAGTACAGTGGGTTGTGTTGATCAGATCTAGGATGGAGTCCCCTCTGTGGTCTTGTCTTTGACCACTTGTTTCATGTCTTTATGGGAGTTTGTCAGCATCTTGATGGGCAGGTGATTAAAGTCTCCACACAGGATGAGACCTATTTGGGGAGAGGACATCCTGATCACATGGACAGTGATTATGAGATAATCCACAGTGTTCTGCTGCAGTTTTGGCGTTTTGAGGCCTTTCTCACCGACTGCTGAGATGAAACTGAGCTGGGGTGTTGTTTAGGACGGAGCTAAAGACACTCAAACTCTTCTTTCTCTAGGTCAGTTATTCTTCTCTTTGCCTGCATACTGTGATTCACATACATAGCCACGCCCCCTCCCCGCATCCCCTCTCTGGACCTGTCATTTCTGAACAGCTGATAGTCTTTGTCATCAGAACAGCCTCAATTCGTCGGGACATGGACTCTACAAGGTGTCGAAAGCGTTCCACTGGGATGCTGGCCCATGTTGACTGCAATGCTTCCCACAGTTGTGTCAAGTTGTCTGGCAGTGGATTTCTACTCAGATTAGCTCGTTCCATCTCCTACAACAGATGCACAATTGGATTTGAGATCTGGTGCCTCAGAAGGCCACTGCAGTAACCTGAATTCACTGTCATGTTCGTGGAACCTTTTCTGGACAAGCCTTGTGGCATGGGGCATAATCCAGCTGAAAGAATATATTTGCAGATGGAAAACTTCTGCCATGAAGGGATGCACCTGATTGACAATGATTTTTAGATATCCTGTGGCATTCAAAGGTTGCTCCACTTTTATCAAGGGGCCCAATGTCTGCCATGAAAACACACCCCACACCACCACCACCATCCTGCAATGCTGACACACGGCATGGATGAATGTACTCGTGGTTTCCTCAATATCCTAGTCCTCTCATTATCTTTACAGTAGGAGCTATCTAAGCACTGCAAAACTGACAAGGTGCACACTGATCAGTTAAGAGATTCTAACATTCTACAACTTTCCCGTACCTCTGCACAGTTCTCTCACAGTGAGAAACAATAGGATTACAATAGAGTGTATCCAATCCACTACCACTTCTTATGTATACGTTGGTGTCTTTTTAAATTGCCCAGTCGAGAGAAACTCTCCCCACGACAGAGCAGGAGTAAGGCTTCTCTACTGTGTGTGTTCTCTGATGAAGTTTTAGCCCAGCTGATGTTGTGAAGCATTTTACACAGTCAGAGCAGAAGTAAGGCTTCTCTACTGTGTGTATCCATCCGTTGGTGTGATTTCAAGCTTTCCTGCTGAGAGAAACCCTTCCCACAGTCATTGCAGGAGTATGGCTTCTCTCCTGTGTGTACGTTCATGTATTTTTAAGTGGCCCAGTTGAGAGAAAGTCTTCCCACAATCAGAGCAGGAGTAAGGCTTCTCTCCTGTGTGTATACGTTCATGTATTTTTAAGCTGCCAGATTGAGAGAAACTTAACCCACAGTCAGAGCAGGAGTAAGGCTTCTCTCCTGTGTGTGTTCTCTGATGAAGTCTTAGCTCAGTTAATGTTGTGAAGCATTTTACACAGTCAGAGCAGGAGTAAGGCTTCTCTCCTGTATGTATACGTTTATGTTGTTTTAAGGTGCTCTGATGAGAGAAACTTGCCCCACAGTCAGAGCAGGAGTAAGGCTTCTCTCCTGTGTGTACACGTTCATGTATTTTTAAGTGGCCCTGTCGAGAGAAACTCTTCCCACAGTCAGAGCAGGAGTAATGCTTCTCTCCTGTGTGTGTTCTCTGATGAAGTCTTAGCTCAGTTGATGTTGTGAAGCATTTTACACAGTCAGAGCAGGAGTAAGGCTTCTCTCCTGTGTGTATACGTTCATGTGTTTTTAAGCCGCCAGATTGAGAGAAACTTAACCCACAGTCAGAGCAGGAGTAAGGCTTCTCTCCTGTGTGTATACGTTCATGTTGTTTTAAGGGGCCCTGTCGAGAGAAACTCTTCCCACAGTCAGAGCAGTAGTAAGGCTTCTCTCCTGTGTGTATACGTTCATGTATTTTTAAGTTGCCAGAATGAGAGAAACTTAACCCACAGTCAGAGCAGGAGTAAGGCTTCTCTCCTGTGTGTATACGTTCATGTATTTTTAAGGGGCCCTTTCGAGAGAAACTCTTCCCACACTCAGAGCAGGAGTAAGGCTTCTCTCCTGTGTGTGTTCTCTCATGAAGTCTTAGCTCAGTTGATGTTGTGAAGCATTTTACACAGTCAGAGCAGGAGTAAGGCTTCTCTCCTGTATGTATACGTTTATGTTGTTTTAAGGTGCTCTGATGAGAGAAACTTGCCCCACAGTCAGAGCAGGAGTAAGGCTTCTCTTCTGTGTGTGTTCTCTGATGAACTTTTAGCTCAGTTGATGTTTTGAAGCACTTTCCACAGTCAGAGCAGGAGTAAGACTTCTCGCCTGTGTGCACTCTCTGATGAACCGTCAGAGTCTGTGATGTAGTGAAATTCTTCCCACAGTCAGTACAGGAATACAGATTCTCTCCTGTGTGTATTTTTAGGTGATTTTTTAGCTTTGATAGAATTGGGAAAATCTCCTCACAATGTGGGCAGTGGTGAGACCTCTTAGCTCTGTGATCTTCCTGCTGTTGCTCTCTGGATGTAGAGAATGTCTCAACATGGTCTCCTGTGTGAACAACGTCAGAAGAACCAGTCAGTTGGTGTGATTTACATGTCAATCAAATGTATTTTATGAAGCCCATTTTACATCAGAAGTTGTCACAAAGTGCTTTATAGAAACCCAGCCAAAAACCCCAAAGAGCAAGCAATGCAGATGTAGAAGCCATATCATCCTCCACTCACTATCACAAGGGTTAGTAACTACACAGACTCATTTAATAGAACTTTAAAACATTGGCAGTTTGTCTACTTCACTTCTTTAGTCTACTCTCTGATCACTCTAGATAGCCCAGTGAATAAAACAAATGCTGGCAATACTGGTGTCAAACCATGTACAGTGAGGGGAAAAAAGTATTTGATCCCCTGCTGATTTTGTACGTTTGCCCACTGACAAAGACATGATCAGTCTATAATTTTAATGGTAGGTTTATTTGAACAGTGAGACAGAATAACATTTTTAAAAAATCCAGAAAAACGCATGTCAAAAATGTTATTAATTGATTTGCATTTTAATGAGGGAAATAAGTATTTGACCCCTCTGCAAAACATGACTTAGTACTTGGTGGCAAAACCCTTGTTGGCAATCACAGAGGTCAGACGTTTCTTGTAGTTGGCCACCAGGTTTGCACACATCTCAGGAGGGATTTTGTTCCAATCTTCTTTGCAGATCTTCTCCAAGTCATTAAGGTTTCGAGGCTGACGTTTGGCAACTCGAACCTTCAGCTCCCTCCACAGATTTTCTATGGGATTAAGGTCTGGAGACTGGCTAGGCCACTCCAGGACCTTAAAGTGCTTCTTCTTAAGCCACTCCTTTGTTGCTTTGGCCGTGTGTTTTGGGTCACTGTCATGCTGGAATACCCATCCACAACCCATTTTCAATGCCCTGGTTGAGGGAAGGAGGTTCTCACCCAAGAATTGACGGTACATGGCCCCGTCCATCGTCCCTTTGATGCGGTGAAGTTGTCCTGTCCCCTTAGCAGAAAAACACCCCCAAAGCATAATGTTTCCACCTCCATGTTTGACGGTGGGGATGGTGTTCTTCGGGTCATAGGCAGCATTCCTCCTCCTCCAAACACAGCGAGTTGAGTTGATGCCAAAGAGCTCCATTTTGGTCTCATCTGACCACAACACTTTCACCCAGTTCTCCTCTGAATCATTCAGATGTTCATTGGCAAACTTCAGACAGCCCTGTATATGTGCTTTCTTGAGCAGGGAGACCGTGCGGGCGCTACAGGTTTTCAGTCCTTCACAGCGTAGTGTGTTACCAATTGTTTTCTTGGTGACTATGGTCCCAGCTGCCTTGAGATCATTGACAAGATCCTCCCGTGTAGTTCTGGGCTGATTCCTCACCATTCTCATGATCATTGCAACTCCACGAGGTGAGATCTGGCATGGAGCCCCAGGCCAAGGGAGATTGAAAGTTATTTTGTGTTTCTTCCAGTTGCGAATAGTCGCATCAACTGTTGTCACCTTCTCAACAAGCTGCTTGCCGATGGTCTTGTAGCCCATTCCAGCCTTGTGTAGGTCTACAATCCTGTCCCTGATATCCTTGGAGAGCTCGTTGGTCTTGGCCATGGTGGAGAGTTTGGAATCTGATTGATTGATTGCTTCTGTGGACAGGTGTCTTTTATACAGGTAACAAGCTGAGATTAGGAGCACTCCCTTTAAGAGTGTGCTCCTAATCTCAGCTCGTTACCTGTATAAAAGACACCTGGGAGCCAGAAATCTTTCTGATTGAGAGGGGGTCAAATACTTATTTCCCTCATTAAAATGCAAATCAATTTATAACATTTTTGACATGTGTTTTTCTGGATTTCTATGTTGTTATTCTGTCACTCACTGTTCAAATAAACCTACCATTAAAATTATAGACTGATCATGTCTTTGTCAGTGGGCAAACATACAAAATCAGCAGGGGATCAAATCCTTTTTTCCTCACTGTAGGGGCCTAAGCTATTGATGGATTCAAGATAAGGTCGTGGTTATTGATCTCAGATTCTCAGTGTGAAAGTACCCTTTCATTTTGGTCATTTGTGAGGTATTAAAAAAGAGTATGTGAAAGTCTCCAGTCATCTAAAATGATATAGAATTGCATGAAATTCATTTATAAAATAACACATTTTTCCCGGACTCTAGGCTTCTAGGAAATTCCTGGATATTGGCAGGAACTGGAACAAGCTGTGGTACACATTGATCCAGACCATCCCAAACATGCTCAAAGGTTGACATGTCTGGTGAGTATGCAGGCCATGGAAGAATTGGGACATTTTCAGCATGTTCAATTGTGTACAGATCCTTGTGACATGGGGCCGTGCATTATCATGCTGAAACACGAGGTGATGGAGGTGGATGAATGGCAGGACAATGGGCCTCAGGATCTTGTCATGGCATCTCTGTGCATTCAAACTGCCATCGATAAATGCATTTGTATTAGTTGTCTGTAGCTTATGCCATCCCATTCCATAACCCCGAAACCACAATGGGGCACTCGGTTCACAACATTGACATCAGCAAACCGCACGCCCACACAACACCATTACACGGTGGTCAGCAGTTGTGAGGCTGGATGGGCATACTGCACAATCCTCTAAAACAACATTGGAGGCAGCTAATGGTAGAGAAATGAACCTAACATTCTCTGGCAACAGCTCTGGTGGACATTCCTGCAGTCAGCAGGCCAATTGCATGCTCCCTCAAAACTTGAGACATCTGTGGCATTCTGTTGTGTGAAAAAACTGCATATTTTAGAGTGGCATTTTTGTATTTGTTAGGGATCCCCATTAGATGCTACCAAGCACCTACTCAGCTACTCTTATCCCCAGCACAAGGTGCACCTGTGTAATGATGATCATGCTATTTAATCAGCTTCTTGATATGCCACACCTGTCAGGTGGATGGATTATCTTGGCAAAGGAGAAATGCTCACTAACAGGGATGTAAACAAATTTGTGCACAACATTTTATAAATAAGTTTGTGTCTGGAACATTTCTGGGATCTTTTATTTCACCTTATGAAACATGGGACCAACACTTGACATGTTGCGTTTATATGTTTGTTCAGTGTATACAGTATTTCTAAAAAATCATACAAACTATCAATAATGAAACTTTCTTTGAACTAAATCAGCCTGCTTTTCTGTTCTAATCAGGTCCCTACACAGGCTCAGAAGGATCCTGTGAGGGTGGAACATTTTCTGGCAACAGTAGTCCTTGCAGGGCTTCTGCCGTGAAGTCTTGGAGGCCCAAATACTTCTCAGCTGCAGATATAATGATGTCCAACTTCTTGGACTTCTTGTGCAGTACAATTAATAACTGTGGCTATAAATACTAAAAAAATAAGTGTATCCAGATCACTTGATTGACGTACAACATTTGCAACTGGTTGCAGTGCATCCACCGCCATATCTTCTTCAGAACTGTGGCCTCTTGCTACTATAACTCTCTTCACCGCCTCCACATAGGAGATTTGCTGTACAGCCCTGATCCTTGACACCTCAACCTCTTTCACCCTAACAGGGCACTCTGGGAATTCAGGAATATGACCCCCACCACAGTTACAACATTTTACATTCACATGCTCTTCAATAACATATTATTCCGTCTGCAAACACTTGACATGTGGCCAAACTTTGTACATTTCTTGCATTGCATCAGGTTTTACACAAACTCTCTTATGGGGTATATTATATATCCCGGATTTACATAGGGTAGTAGATACTATTCATCAAACATCAATAATAAAGATGAACTTTGCTCCTTTTTCACATTCTCCATACGGGTCAAAGACGTCTTCTTTGGGATTTGGTTGGCAGATGGCATTCAACTTTTAGGTGCATACACCGCCACCTACTGTCCTGGTGTGTGAGGCCATACACAGCCTACATACATTAAATTCATTGAAACGGTAATTCATACAAAATTGCCCTGTCAAGTATTAGCCCACTCTAAAAAATGTGAGGGAAAATGTTCTTGGTTCGTGCAGATGACTGACCTCCTCAGACCAATTGGCAGTACGCCCAGAACATTGCTCTGGGAACCAAAAGGGATATCTCAGTTTCAAGGTTTCAGCTTGGAGAGAAGAAGCCTTGTGAGGTATTGGTTGGTCACATGCAGGAACCAAATGTTAATTATTAATTAATTATTAATAAAGCTAAAATCATGCAAATATAACTTGTCTGTGTAAGCAGTATATAGGACAACTAACGGGACTGCACCAGCAGAGCTTCCGACCGACATGTACTATGGTGCTTTTAAGTTTGTTGGAACCTCTCCAGCTTGCTGATAAAAAAATAATTATTCATTTAAGTTTGACTTTGAGTCCCTTCGTGGCGATTTTCCACGACAAAAACCCACCACCCCATTCCACTATTTAACACCATCTAGTCCTACGCCAGACCACTACCACTCAACACCCCCTGCAGCTGTTCTGCAGTAAATCCTCGCAATCCCAAGTACTTCTCTGCCGCTACCACCACAGCCTCTATTTCTGGGACTTTTGATCCATTTCTGCAGTACAATTGACAACCATTGCTATAAATGCTAAAATGCCCAACTTACTGAAGCACATATTCTTCCCATCACTCTCTCTTGGTCTCTGCATACTCACAGGAATCCTCTCAAGATCCCTCACCCTGTACCCATCTTCCTCTACCACTCTCTTCACTGCTTCTGCATACAACACTTTCTGTACTACTGTAACCCTGGCAACCTCAATCTGCCTTTCTCTCACCTGACACCTCAGATCTCCAGCCCGTTAGCACCCCCACAACTAACACACAGAACTTTCTCCACCGATATCACACATTTCTCATCTCATGCCCTCCTGCAGACTTGTCACATCTAGGCATCTCACGCCTACACACTGCTGCAACAGGCCCATAAACTTCACCCCTAAAACACTGTAGTATTTATGGAACAAAATCGCTCACGGGATAACTGACACTTCCTACCTTGATCGCATCTGGCAGAGACTATGCATCAAAACCCAGCATGACAGATAATGTATTCTCTGTTTCCCCACACTCTACACCGGATCTACGTCTCACCAAACGGAGGGTGTCACAGACACCTGGAATCTTCCATTTCAACTGCTCATCCTCAACACTTAAACCTAACCCTGTTACCACTCCTTTCAATGCCACACTGTTCCGGAGAGCAATTCAAGTCACAATTCCTGTCCCTAATCACGTAATCCGGAGCGCCCGCTCCCTCTGGACAGAGGAGAAACAATAAATCATCACGAGTCCACTCAGTTACCTTCACCAACTCAACAGTCCCCAACCTCTTCTCCACATAACCTGACACCACATATGGATCCATTCCCTCTACAAATCTCACTCCCAATGGGCCAGAATCATCCTTATCATCCTCGGAACGAAGCCCGAACTCGGAGTTCCCCACCACAGTTAATTTATCCTCACTCTCGTCACGTTCACTTTCCTCCTGTAGCTCTTCTAAAAGTTCTGTGTGATCTTCCATTCCATATTCACTCAAAACATATTCCACTTTTCTCCTTTGTCGTTGTCCACCATCTTCTTCATCATTCAGGCCAAAGAGTTAAATCTTGGTTTCATCAGACCAGAGAATCTTGTTTATCATGGTCTGAGAGTCCTTTAGGTGTCTTTTGGCAAACTCCCAGGGGCAGTCATGTGCCTTTTCATGAGGAGTGGCTTCCGTCTAGCCACTCTACCTTAAAGGCCTGATTGGTGGAGAACTGCAGAGATGGTTGTCCTTCTGGAAGGTTCTCCCATCGCCAGAGGAACTCTAGAGCTCTGTCAGTGACCATCGTGTTCTTGGTCACCTCCTTGACCAAGGCCCTTCTCCCCCTATCACTTAGTTTATCCGGGCAGCCAGCTCTTGAAAAAGTATTGGTGGTTCCACACTTCTTCCATTTAAAGAATGGAGGCCTTTTGATCATATCCTTGGACTAAAATTATTGACACTCAGGTGCAAGCCTAACATCATGTGCAAAGGGCCTTTGGGTAACGTAGCACATATTAAATTATATCTATTTTTCTCACGTAGGCTGTTCATTTCTGATCTTTGATACTTTTTCTGGTTTATAAACATATCATGGTATACTACATTAATGCTATACGTATGGGCCATATTGTTACTTGGTAGCTACTAGCAACAGACCCTGTGTTGTGGATCATCTACCACTATTTTGGACGGTCCATACTGTAACGTTAACGTTAGTCTCAGGCTTCACTAACTAGCGTTACTGTTTTAGGTGGAGCTATTCTTTGCTACTTTTCAAACAAATACTACGTGATATTTAACATAACATCTTGCAAGATATGCCTTTTGTTTTGTTCGTGAGAAGTAATGGCTGAGAGAAGGCAGGAGATACTTTGTTTTGTTTAGCGTCGCTTAGGTTAGACTGCTCTCTTTAATGGATCAGTCGTCCACCAGGCTACACTCTACGATTAGGGGGAGGTGGGAGAGGAAGCGTTGGTTGTCTCGGTTAGGGAGACAGAGGAATGGGGTTCAGTGTTTTACTGTTAGGAAATATTTGTTTCAACAGATCTTTACATATTTTCCTCACTACAAAATATTCATGCTGTCCTTGTGGTTACTAAACCATGTGTAGCTCAGTTTGCAACGCCAGGGTTGTGGGTTCGATTCCCATATGGGGCCAGTATGAAAAAAATATATATGTATGCACTCACTAACTTTAAGTCGCTCTGGATAAGAGCGTCTGCTAAATGACTAAAATGGAAATGGAAAAAGATTTTAGATTTGCCTTTATGCTATAGCTTATTCCATGTTTACATCTTTGGTTAAATGACTTCAAATGCTAAACTTAAATTTACTTTGTGGAATGTCTGTGGAGTTTGTAAACTATCCAAGCTTAAAACAGGTTATTACTAGGCTTAAACAACTTCATTCATCTATTGTGTTCCTACAAGAAACTCACTTGTTGAAGGATGAGCTACTTAAAGTTTGCAGGAGATGACAAGGGCCAGTAATAGCATCCTGTTTCTCCTCTCATTCTCATGGTGTTATGGTTTTAATTCACTAATCTGTTCCGTTTCAAGTGGATACTATTATAACTGATACAGCTGGTAGATACATTTTGATACAGGGAACTCTTTTGAATGAGCATATTAATCTGGTTAATGTTTATGGTCCTAATGATGATAATCCCAAATTCTTTGAGAATGTATTTATATTGATAGCCTCCATTCCTGGTAAAGTCCTAATGGCAGGGGACTTTAATTGCACTCTTGATCCTCATCTAGATCGCTCCTCTGGTTTAGACACTTCCCACTCGCAGAGTAGAAAGAAAGTACAGCATTTCATTAAGGATTTAAATCTATGTGAACCTTGGAGGACTCAGAACCCGAGTAAAAGGGAGTATTCATGTTACTCGTCAACATTTAAATCATATTCTCAGGTAGACTACTTTTTAGTTTCTTGCTCATTGCTTCCCAATGTAGCAGGAAGTGGATATGATACTATTGTTTTGAATGACCATTCCCCTGTGTCATTATTCTATAGGGATACAAAACTAGTAAAAGGATCCTCTTGATGGCGTTTGCATCCCAGATGGTTACAGGACCCAGACTTCTTACATTACGTTGGAGTGCATATAGATGTTTATTTGACATTGAACACTGACCAAACGTCAGCGAGTACCAGATGGGAGGCTTTCAAAGCACATATTTGAGGGCAAATTATACGTTTTACCAGTTTCAAATCTAATAAAATCAGAAAATGAGAGACGGAGAGCAAAATGAGAGAATTGGAGAGGGAAGCTTTTTTGGATAACTCAGTAGAAGTAAACAAGGAATGATTTGGTCTTAAAGCTCAGTATGAAGAACTTCCCACCTCAAAGGCTGCAAACAGCTTAACTAGGCAGAAACAGTCCTTCTGTGATCAAGGTGAAAAACCTGGTAAATTGCTGGCATGGCACATTAAGAAGTAAAATTCAGCCTTTAATGCAATTCATAATTTACAAGGACAATTATCAATGGATCCTGTAGAAATAAACCAAACATTTGCTTCCTACTACAACACACTTTACAACTCTGAATCTCATGAGAACTGAACTAGTCAGGTCTTGATTTTCCCTCTACTTCAGAAGACACTAAATTGGATCTGGAAAAGGAATTGGATGGTGTTGAAATATCTGATGCTATTTTCGATATGAAGGGAGGTTAAGCGGAAGGTCCAGATGGGCTCCCAATAGATATTTAAGGACAAACTTCTAGGTCCACTTTTTGATATGTACAGTGCATTAAGAAAGTACTCAGACCCCTTGATTTTTTCCACAATTTGTTACGTTACAGCCTTCTTCAAGAAATGAATTAAATAAAAAAATTCCTCATCAATCTACACACAATACCTCATAATGACAAAGTGAAAACAGGTTCTTAGACATTTTTGCAAATGTATTAAAAATAAAAACAGCAGAAATACCTTGTTTACATAATTATTCAGACCCTTTGCTATGAGACTTGAAATTGAGCTCAGGTGGATCCTGTTTCCATTGATCATCCTTGAGATGTTTCTAGAACTTAATTGCAGTCCAACTGTGGTAAATTCAATTGATTGGAGATTATTTGGAAAGTCACACAACTGTCTATATAGGTGACCAAGAACATGATGGTCACTCTGACAGAGCTCCAGAGTTCCTCTATGGAAATGTGAGAACCTTCCAGAAGGAAAACCATCTCTTCAGCACTCCACCAATCAGGCCTTTATGGTAGAGTGGCCAGACGGAAGCCACTCCTCAGTAAAAGGCACATGACAGCCCGCTTGGAGTTTGCCAAAAGGCACCTAAAGGACTCGGACCATGAGAAACAAGATTCTCTGGTCTGATGAAACCAAGATTGAACTTCTTGGCCTGAATGACAAGCATCACGTCTGGAGGAAACCTGGCACCATCCTTATGGTGAAGCATGGTGGTGGAAGCATCATGCTGCGGGGATGTTGTTCAGCGGCAGGGACTGGGAGCCTGATCAGGATCGAGGGAAAGATGATTGGAGCAAAGTACAGAGAGATCCTTGATGAAAACCTGCTCCAGTGCGTTCAGGACCTCAAGACCGTGGCGAATGTTCACCTTCCAACAGGACAACGACCCTAAGCACACAGCCAAGACAACGCAGGAGTGGCATCGGGACAAGTCTCTGAATGTCCTTGAGTGGCCCAGCCAGAGCCGGGACTTAAACCCAATCGAACATCTCTGGAGACCTGAAAATAGCTGTGCAGCGACGCGCCCCATCCAACCTGACAGAGCTTGAGAGGATTTGCAGAGAAGAATGGGAGAAACTCCCCAAATACAGGTGTGCCAAGGTTATAGCGTCATACACATTAAGACTTTGGCTGTAATCACTGCCAAAGGTGCTTAAACAAAGTACTGAGTAAAGGGTCTGAATACTTATGTAAATGTGATTGTTCAGTTGTTGTTGTTTTTGCAACAACTGATAAAAACACGTTTTTGCTTTGTCATTATGGGGTATTGTGTGTAGATTGATGAGGGAAAAAAACAATTTAATCAATTTTACAATAAGGCTGTAAAGTAACAAAATGTTGAAAAAGTCAAGGGGTCTGAATACTTTCCGAATGCACTGTATATAGACAGGTGTGTGCCTTTCCAAATCATGTCCAACAAACTTAGTTAGATAGAACCTGCTCTTACCGTGAGAAACAGATTTCCCAATCTTCTTCTCCTCTTCTTCATCTTTAATGTTGACATTCAGCTCCAGTGTTTGACTGCAGTCTTCCAGCTTCACTGATGCCATCTCTGGATCCTGCTTAGCAAACTGGGCTCCACTGTCACAATCAGGACCCAGTGACTGTAGGTTTGGACTCAGTGTGGAAGGAGAGAGGCAGGCTGGGTTTTGTCCTCACTGTTGATGTTACCGGCCTCAGACTTATCTGAATCGGCCTGTAGTAATATAGAGAAACAGATAGAAAAAGTTATTGTCTTGACAGTTCTGGCACTTTCTTTATTCTCTAAAAATATTTTAAATTTTTTCTTGTTCAATTATCTAATTCAGTGCTTGTCTTGGACTGAAATAGGTGCTTGTTATGATGAGTTTCTCGGGTGTTCAAAGAATCAAGGATGCAAGGCTATACTGAGACACTTTGTAGAAAGTTAATACAATTATTTAATGATCGGTACCGGGTTCGTGACAGCAATGACCAGAGCTTTGCCCTTGATGCTACGAACTAACTAACAAAGAAGACACTCTACCTTATATAGCCTTTATTACCCTTCTGCTGGCATACATCTGGCAAGTCTCCATGGGAACTCCCTGTCTTTGATGTTCATCACTTTTTACCCCAAGTCACTATCCTGCCCATCACTCATGCTATTCTAAACATCTCTAATCTACCTTGACATAAGGAATGTAGACTTTATGGCCCCAAACCACTCATCTCTTAACTCTTTCCCTGTCCTCACAATCCTATGACATGACATCATTACAGTGCTAATACTCATTTTGGGTGCCGGTACTGTTTATATTAAGGTGCAGGAGCTCCACAATACTTTTGAGCTAATACCTAACCTATAGTAGATAAACGCATAAATGACTCAAAAACCATTTAGTACAAGGTTACAGATTGTTTTAGACAGCACTATGTGCTACTTTCCTGAATAACCTTGTCTTCACTATAATAATAAATAATAATAATATGCCATTTAGCAGACGCTTTTATCCAAAGCGACTTACAGTCATGCGTGCATACATTTTTTTTGTGTATGGGTGGTCCCGGGGATCGAACCCACTACCTTGGCGTTACAAGCGCCGTGCTCTACCAGCTGAGCTACAGAGGAGAAAGGGGAGGACCACTGTAGACTTTCTTTGCAAAATAGTGTGTTTTAATCAATTATTTAGTGACGCGATTATATTTAGTATAGTTTTATCTAAACAGGATAACTTTTTTTAATGCTTTATCATTTTAATTTTCCTGAAATTCTCTGAGGAGGATGGTCCTCCCCTTTCTCCTCTGAGGAGCCTCCACTGATGCTGAAACATGAGGTGATGGCGGTGGATGAATGGCACGACAATGGGCCTCAGGATCTCGTCACAGTATATCTGTGCATTCAAATTACCATCGATAAAATGCAGTTGTGTTAGTTGTCCTGTATTACTTCAATCAAAAACCAATTGTATTTCCTGTTCACACCATAGCAACATTTATTGATAAAGACAGAAACAACAGAATGTGTCTGAATATTAGTACACATGTAGAAAACTGATAATCATTACATTCATCTTCAAAACAGTAGTGCGACCGTGAAATTGTCTCTGATGCACCCGCACTGTCCTCACTGAAGTCCGTTGACGCTGACCGAGAGTAGCCGCCATTATACCAGCTTGGGAATTTTACACAAAACCAATAACATGCAAAACGAACTCAAAATCTCAAATAAATTGATTATTTATTAAACTAACATGAGAAAATTATGTAAATTCACTCAGACAAACCCAACATCTCTAGCTATGTGACGTGTAAAATAGTTTTTATCACGTTCTTTCACTCACTCGGGTTTGACACAAAAATAACACATCAAACCTTTAACAAACGTGATAATACCTTAACGGATGTGTTACCTAGCATGGTATGACATGTTATTTCGACATTAGAAAGTTTAAACGTGCTATTACATACCTCTAGTAATAAATAGAAACGGACACAAAGGTTATCTTCTTGACTGCACAGTTCTGGCGCTTTCTTTATTGTGAAGAATGGTGCCCGCCTGCCCGGAACTTCCTGTTCCCCCACTTCTAACGGTCCGTGCATTCCGAGATCAGATTACAACATTTCATTATATTACTAAAAAAGTGTAAACTGTAGCAATTTATTTCCCTTTATAGTTTATTAGCCTAAGCATGACCTTCATCCACATAATTTCTCTAGGATTGGAA
The DNA here is from genome assembly GCF_964263955.1 of Coregonus lavaretus. NCBI lineage: Eukaryota > Metazoa > Chordata > Actinopteri > Salmoniformes > Salmonidae > Coregonus > Coregonus lavaretus. The sequence continues at coordinate 859,065 of NW_028158022.1, forward strand.
CCGGTTCAGGGAAAGAACCGGAAAAAGTGTTCTATACTTTTCAGGAACAGCAGTTATTTTAAAAGCATGGAATCCAGGTAATAACCTTATTTTACTTTCCGGGTATTTTTCTCCAGTTCCACAAAATCGCAACAAAGCTCACTCTAGAAACGTATTCCAGTTTCTGCCTGCCAGCTGGAATGGAAATCCTTGCCAGTGGGTGTGCGTGTGGAAACTACCTGCTCCTCTCCTCTGAAGCATAGGTTACTGTATCCTACTGACAACGTTACAAGCATGATTCAGAAATTAGGGAGATATGTTTAATTTGAGAAGAATGAGGACATTCCATTTATTTTTTCAATGCTAGTTAAGGATACCGCGTTTCACATTGGATTTATTAACGACAAAAAGGTAGGACCTGTTTTTAACATTAGCTCTGTTCCAACGTTAAACCAACTCTGTAGTTCCGATAAGCCGACAGAGAAGCAGACGGTCTGACTGATAAGCCGACAGAGAAGCAGACGGCCTGACAGATAAGCCGACAGAGAAGCAGACCGAGAAGCAGACGGCCTGACTGATAAGCAGACTGAGAAGCAGACAGAGGAGCAGACACTCCATGTAGGAGACTTTATGTAAAACGCATAGGGCGACAGAAAGACAAGTCACACAGCATGATGTTAAAGTAGAAGCAGCCCATTCACTCAGACATAATATCCCCCTACCAATCATAAGAATACAATACAATGTTTCACACACAAGTTATATGTGCCTATATGTTACAACATGTTGCTTCTCTTGTATTGTCAACATCAATTCCAAATTGTTTGGCTGTCAGCAGATACATGGTTATCAATACTACTAATATATATGAAGGGTGGATATTTTGATCGAGGTATTTCACATGGCCTTGATCCATGTCCTGCCTGGTACTCATGGCTTGTATTGTCACACTACTTGCAGCAAAACTGTTGAGTCTTTTATTATTTTGCAGATCTTCAAGCAGTGGAGATGAGGATAATGGTGAAACTGGAGATGATCCGTACAGAGTTCAGGACTGCTCTGAACCAAGTTATGGAGGCCATAGAGGATAATGGTGAAACTGGAGATGATCCGTACAGAGTTCAGGACTGCTCTGAACCAAGTTATGGAGGCCATAGAGGATAATGGTGGAACTGGAGATGATCCGTACAGAGTTCAGGACTGCTCTGAACCAAGTAATGGAGGCCATAGAGGATAATGATGAAACTGGAGATGATCCGTACAGAGTTCAGGACTGCTCTGAACCAAGTTATGGAGGCCATAGAGGATAATGGCCTTTTTACTTCACTTTAATCCAGTCGGTCAATATAGCTAAATGATTGTGCTAGTAAAAAAGGAATGTAGTAGGGAGTCGACGTTAAACCGGCATTTTGATCATTTGTTTAAGGAAAATAATGACCAGTTTGTGTTATTTTGACTTCCAGGAGCGGGTCGAGGAAGAGACTGTGGATGAGGATGGAGCAACAGCACCTGAATAAACATAACATAGTTATTCACTTTTAGCTTTAAGCAGTTTTACAGTTCTTGATTGGAGTGCAGTGTTCATGTTTTTACTGACTTGTTATTTTGTGAGCTTATTGCTGTGATTTTGTTTACGAATCTATTGTGTTACAGTTTAAGTAAAAAAAGAACTTATTTTCTGGCATTTTGCATATTTCGTCAGTGGACACCTACCGACAGGATACTGTGTATATGTACAGGGTAGATTAAATGACGTGTCTTAAGGGTCCTCCCGAGTGGCGCAGTGGTCTAAGACACTGCATCGCAGCTGCGTTGCTACAGATGCTGGTTCGATACCTGTCTGTGTCGCAGCCAGCCACGACCGGGAGACCCATGAGGTGATGCACAATTGTCTCAGTGTCGTCCAGGTTAGGGGAGGGTTTGGCCAGCCGGAATGTCCTTGTCCCCATCACACTGTTACGTGCCTTATTGGTACTATAGGTACCCACTGACGAAAGTTACGTTACCAGAAACTGCATTTTATGGGGCTCTCAACGTACTTTCTGACGTTTAGCAACGTTAAGAGGTTGACTTAAAAATACTAATATTTAACGCTTTAAAATCCCCCACATTTCTACGTCCTGAAAAGACTTGGGACATAAGTTTTGTCAGCGGACACCACAGCTACGTAGAAGGAACGTTTCACAATAACGTTATCATGACTTATGTAGGGACTAAAATAACTTTGGTCACGTCCTGGAACGTAATTTTGTTAGCTGGGAAAGCTCACTCTAGAAACGTATTCCAGTTTCTGCCTTCCAGCTGGAATGGAAACCTTTGCCAGTGGGTGTGCGTGTGGAAACTACCTGCTCCTCCCCTCTGAAGCATAGGTTACTGTATCCTACTGACAACGTTACAAGCATGATTCAGAAATTAGGGAGATATATTTAATTTGAGAAGAATGGATGAACTTTTTCAATGCTAGTTAAGGATACTATAGTCACCACGTTTCACATTGGATTTATTAACAACAAAAAGTTACGACCTGTTTTTAATTCTAGTGCTGCACTGCACAAACAAGGTTGTTAGCTAGCTAGCGAACATCTGCTCTGTTCCAACGTTAAACCAACTCTGAAGTTCAAAGACATTCAAAGTTCCTCCATAGAAGCCGCTCCTCTGTAGGTATAATTCTGTGGGCCTAATTCAGATAATGCAGGTCATAACACGATGCCCAGCTCTTCAATGCAAGCATCCTCTAACGAGCTCTCCACACTCGCAAAATGTCGCACCTTACACTGTGATTGGCAGCACAGTGTGCTCTGAATGATTTTCTTATACAGATACTCTGTGGTGTACTAGTGTATTTATTCTCCCACTTTATTCTATCACTTCCACAAGCTTTAAATTGAGGGCCAGGTTGTCAGGATGGGTAATGTAGTGTACACATTAATTACAAGTACTCCTAAAGATACACTTCATTTTAACTAGCTAAATCCTGTGTAACAACTAGTAATTACATTGTACTTGGCTAACATTACATGTACTATGCTTTGAAATAGTGTCTTATTCTTCATCTGGGATTTGGATTTGTAAAATGTATTATAACATGTATTTAATATATGTCTGATCAGGCTCAGGTAGCATCAGGTTTGTATTTTCATGCTGATCAAAGCTCTAATCAAATCCAGACATTTATAAGCGTTATAATGCTTTTGAATGACACTTTCGGTTATGGCGGAAAATACCGGGTTACCCGGGAGAAGAGTGATTTATTCTCGGGATGTGTATAATATCGAGGAAATATTAAACCCTGATGCGCATACCAGTTGATTCACAAGACAAAAACTAAGTAACTTACATATACGGTATCTTCATTAGGCCTAATGGCATTTCATGTCCATGATAGGAAGTTTGTTGTAGTGGCTCAGTGAGGCTAATTGTAAAAGTAACCCTCTAAAGTGCCATGTTTGTACAGTTTATTATGTGGAGGAAACATTTAGGCAGCCAGGACCATACGCCAGGGACCTCTCCGTTGGCCGCACTGTAGGCCGCACTGTAGGCCTAGCTCTTACTGCAGTCCAGTGCCATGGACATCTTTGAAGTTTGGCCTCTAGTAATTTAGGAGGGCAACTTTATGAAGGCCTCCTCACCGTGGTCTTATCGTACAAGGCTCTACAGACATGTAAAATAAAAACAGGCTATTTTTATTGTTCATATTATTTGCGTTGATGATGTATTGAAGTCAAGTGGTTCAACATTCAAATGCGATGGTCAGTGGAACACTTGCGCCACCAAGTGGACAATTGCTCAGTTCCCTTGTGGCATCAACGCTACCAGAGATATTTGATACAAGATCAAATGTTATGTCAATATTATTATCTCTAAATTGATTCCCCCACCCGTATTTCATATATTATTATTCAGATTTAGCTGTTAATCTGGATTTAATTTATAAACGCTTTCTGTCATTTCCGATTGGAGGGCAGTTGACCACGTGACTTACGAACCTACAAATTTGTTACTTTGTAACAGTCAAAAGTGGTTATTCCCAACGTTGATCAACTCCCAATCTATGCCAAGATTTTTTTAAAGCATTATCTTTAAAGCATTATCACTGTACCATTTACACCCTGTATCCTGTGCTTGTGACGAATAAACATTGATTTAATTAGATGATTAACGCACCATTCACATCAGCTATCATAGTCAATATAACAGTGACTGACTTCACCATCACTTTCTAGCCATCATTGACATTGAGATGAAGATGGTCAAACGTGAAAATATAAAATACATCGTGATCCTAATGGAATATAACAAAGCAATTCTGTTGTCTTTGCCTGCTTTATCTTTACAATGACAGGGGGTGCACCGTTCCTGGAGGTACTGGAGTGTTGGTGCTAAACTGTGTGTTATTGGATGCTAGCATGCTAGTTAGCTATGGTGTCATAGTTAGCTAGCTGAATAAAGTGGGTTGAGTCTATTCATTTAAACATTGAACCGCTGTGGTTCACAACAATTCTGATTTCTAAAGGTGGAAGTTGGTAGAGTTTTTGTTCGGGTGGTTCAGTGAAACAATTATAGTTTCTGAGGTAGAAGTTTTTGGTGAGGGAGGCCCTGCTCTCTACTCTCCCAGATGTTTAGTTCATTTCATTCCGATCTCCTCTGCATTATTGTAGCCATTTGCTACAGCCTGTCAACTATGCCTCTGCCTATCCCTGTTCTCTCCTCTCTGCACAGGCTACACAAACGCCCCACACCGCGTGGCTGCTGCCTGTCTAACCTGGTGGTCCCTGCACGCACCCCACACCTGGAGTTCCAGGTCTCAGGCAGCCTCTGGAACTGCCGTTCTGCTGCCAACAAAGCTGACTTCATCCCAGCCTATGCTAATCTCCAGTCCCTCGACTTCCTGGCGCTGACGGAAACATGGATTACCACTGAAAACACTGCTACTCCTACTGCTCTCTCCTCGTCTGACCATGTGTTCTCGCATACCCCGAGAGCATCTGGTCAGAGGGGTGGTGGCACAGGAATCCTCATCTCTCCCAATTGGACATTCTCAATTTTTCCCCTAACCCATCTGTCTATCTCCTCATTTGAATTCCATGCTGTCACAGTCACTAGCCCATTTAAGCTTAATATCCTTGTCATCTATCGCCCTCCAGGTTCCCTTGGAGAGTTCATCAATGAGCTTGACGCCTTGATAAGTTCCTTTCCTGAGGATGGCTCACCCCTCACAGTTTTGGGGGATTTCAACCTCCCTATGTCCACATTTGACTCATTTCTCTCTGCCTCCTTCTTTCCACTCCTCTCCTCTTTTGACCTCACCCTCTCACCGTCCCCCCCCTACTCACAAGGCAGGCAATACGCTTGACCTCATCTTTACTAGATGCTGCTCTTCTACTAATCTCACTGCAACTCCCCTCCATGTCTCCGACCACTACTTTGTTTCCTTTTCCCCACTCGCTCTCCTCCCACACTACTCACTCTGCCCCTACACAGATGGTAATGCGCCGCCGCAACCTTTGCTCTCTCTCTCCCACTACTCTCTCCTCTTCCATCCTATCATCTCTTCCCTCTGCTCAATCCTTCTCCCTCCAATCTCCTGATTCTGCCTCCTCAACCCTCCTCTCCTCCCTTTCTGCATCCTTTGACTCTCTGTGTCCCCTATCCTCCCGGCCGGCTCGGTCCTCCCCTCCAGCTCCGTGGCTTGATGACTCATTGCGAGCTCACAGAACAGAGCTCCGGGCAGCGGAGCGGAAATGGAAGAAAACTAAACTCCCTGCCGACCTGGCATCTTTTCACTCCCTCCTCTCTACATTTTCATCATCTGTTTCTGCTGCTAAGGCCACTTTCTACCACTCTAAATTCCAAGCATCTGCCTCTAACTCTAGGAAGCTCTTTGCCACATTTTCCTCCCTGCTGAATCCTCCCCCCCCCCCCCCCTCCTCTCTCTCTGTGGATGACTTTGTCAACCACTTTGAAAAGAAGGTTGACGACATCCGATCCTCGTTTGTTAAGTCTAATGACACTGCTGGTCCTACTCACACTGCCCTACCCTATGCTCTGACTTCTTTCTCCCCTCTCTCTCCAGATAAAATCCTGCGACTTGTGACTGCAGGCCGCCCAACAACCTGCCCGCTTGACCCCATCCCCTCCTCTCTTCTCCAGACCATCTCCGGTGACCTTCTCCCCTACCTCACCTCGCTGATCAACTCATCCTTGACCGCTGGCCATGTCCCTTCCGTCTTCAAGAGAGCGAGAGTTGCTCCCCTTCTCAAAAAACCAACACTCGATCCCACTGATGTCAACAACTACAGACCAGTATCCCTTCTTTCTTTTCTTTCCAAAACTATTGAGCATGCCGTCTTTAGCCAACTCTCTTGCTATCTCTCTCAGAATGACCTTCTTGATCCAAACCAGTCAGGTTTCAGGACTGGTCATTCAACTGAGACTGCTCTTCTCTGTGTCACGGAGGCTCTCCGCACTGCTAAAGCTAACTCTCTCTCCTCTGCTCTTGTCCTTCTAGACCTGTCTGCTGCCTTTGATACTGTGAACCATCAGATCCTCCTCTCCACCCTCTCCGAGCTGGGCATCTCCGGCGCGGCTCACTCCTGGATTGCGTCCTACCTGACCGGTCGCTCCTACCAAGTGGCGTGGCGAGAAGCTGTCTCCGCACCACGTGCTCTCACCACTGGTGTCCCCCAGGGCTCAGTTCTAGGCCCTCTCCTTTTCTCCCTATACACCAAGTCACTTGGCTCTGTCGTATCCTCACATGGCCTCTCCTATCATTGCTACGCTGACGATACACAACTAATCTTCTCCTTTCCCCCTTCTGATAACCAGGTGGCGAATCGCATCTCTGCATGTCTGGCAGACATATCAGTATGGATGACGGATCACCACCTCAAGCTGAACCCTGGCAAGACGGAGCTGCTCTTCCTCCCGGGGAAGGACTGCCCGTTCCATGATCTCGCCATCACGGTTGACAACTCCGTTGTGTCCTCCTCCCAGAGTGCGAAGAGCCTTGGCGTGACCCTGGACAACACCCTGTCGTTCTCCGCTAACATCAAGGCGGTGACCCGATCCTGTAGGTTCATGCTCTACAACATTCGGAGAGTACGACCCTGCCTTACACAGGAAGCGGCACAAGTCCTAATCCAGGCACTTGTCATCTCCCGTCTGGACTACTGCAACTCGCTGTTGGCTGGCCTCCCTGCCTGTGCCATTAAACCCCTACAACTCATCCAGAATGCTGCAGCCCGTCTGGTGTTCAACCTTCCCAAGTTCTCTCACGTCACCCCCCTCCTCCGCACACTCCACTGGCTTCCAGTTGAAGCTCGCATCCGCTACAAGACCATGGTGCTTGCCTATGGAGCAGTGAGGGGAACGGCACCTCTGTACCTTCGGGCTCTGATCAGTCCCTACACCCAAAAGAGGGCATTGCGTTCATCCACCTCTGGCCTGCTGGCTCCCCTTCCTCTGCGGAAGCATAGTTCCCGCTCAGCCCAGTCAAAACTGTTCGCTGCTCTGGCACCCCAATGGTGGAACAAGCTCCCTCACGACGCCAGGACAGCGGAGTCACTCACCACCTTCCGGAGACATTTGAAACCCCACCTCTTTAAGGAATACCTGGGATAGGATAAAGTAATCCTTCTACCCCCCCCTCATTGTAAAGTGGTTATCCCACTGGCTATAGGGTGAATGCACCAATTTGTGAGTCGCTCTGGATAAGAGCGTCTGCTAAATGACGTAAATGTGCCCTTGAGCAAGGCACTTAACCCTAATTGCTCCTGTAAGTCGCTCTGGATAAGAGCGTCTGCTAAATGACTAAAATGTAAATGTAAAAAATGTACTGCAATACCAGGTCGATGCGTGGAGTGGACGGAGCAAGCCCCTATTCCATCTCCCTGTTCCAAAAATCAATTTAATATATGGTCCCCAAATAGGGGACGTATCAGATATTAAACTGATAAGAACAGATTATTATTTTTTTTAATTATTTTTTTGGGAAAATAATGTTTATTTTCATTTCACATTCAAATACAAGTACAAATTCAGTGCATAACGTTGTACATAACATGGATTTACAAAAACAGTACCTTAACCGTATAAAAATAGCAAAACTCCTAAAAAAAAAAAAGAAAAAAAAGTGCTGTTCTGAGGAACCTGACCAGCTAAAAGGCCTACATTCAAGAGAAGCATGTAAACAATTGCCTCTAACAATCTCCCAAAGCTGATCTTTCAAAGGAATAAAAACTATTATAGAAATAAAAACATACACATATACCAAAGGGAACTCTGAATAAACCTCAGTGTATATCGAATATTTACAAAGCTTACATTTCAATTTACATGACAGAATACAGTTATACATAGGCATATATATAGGCTATAAAAAACGTTTACAAAGAAGGGTATATCCCTTTCCATCTATGTTTAACAGATGTGATGCCCCACTTATCTATTTCGAATTGTAGAATTCCCCCCCCCACACACACCCTAATTGCTCCTGTAAGTCGCTCTGGATAAGAGCGTCTGCTAAATGACTAAAATGTAATGTAAAATGTATTTTTTTCCAAATTTCTTGTTTTATAAATTTAACCAATCCCGTCGGTGACCACTTGAGGGTGTCATTGACCACACCACATCTGGCCTCCCAAAGTTTGGTCTTGATAAGGGACACCAGAGTCACTAATTCTAATAATTGCACCTTTTCCACATTTTTTAGTTCAAATTTGGCTACCCCTTCATAATCAATGTTTTTTTAAATATTAAAATCTATTTCAATTTTCTTCCAAACTATTTGGGCAAAAGAGCATTCCCATAAAACATGGGGAATTGTTTCAATTGCGAAACAGTTGTCCCTGGGACAAAATTTATTCAGGGTCAAATTATGATCATATAATGTTGAACGGACCGGAAGACGTCTGTGTAAAACAAGCCAATTAAAATCTTTCAGTCTGTTGTCTAAACCTTTTAATTGTGCCCGTAGCCAGGTGGAAGGTGATATTGGTAATCGGTCTCTAGGACGACAATTTTCTATCAATTTCACATATAGCAGTCTGTGGTTGATTACATTTTCTTTTACTTTGCAGACTGGGTTTTTCCTTGCCCATTCAACTATTTTCTTAAAATGTAATGGGATAATTTCAGCTTTTGGCTTACTGTTATCCCACTCCACCATAAACCTTAACGGTATGGACAGCCAGAATTTGATTAATATATTACATTTGTGTACAGAAGACGACAAAAGACAACAAACGTTTGAGTAGAACAACGCATCTAGTTTGAGAGGAATATGAGGGAAATCCCTTCCACCAGCCTCTATAGGCTGGTACATCCGATCTCTCCGGATGTACTCATATCCCCCCCAAAAGAAATTAAACAGTACACGTATGAACATTTTCCTTAGAGACACCGGCATGGGAAACACATATGCAAGGTGGAGTAATGAAGGCAGAATGTCCGCCTTCAGCACTAACACCTTGCTACTAAAAGATAGTCGCCTCACTTTCCACAGTCCCAATCTTTTATTAAGCGAAAGTAGTTTTTCTTTCCAATTAACCATGTCATCTTTAATTTGATTTCCGAAAGATATCCAGAGCACTACCATTGGTCCTGTGCACACAGTCAAACCACATAACTGATCAGATCTCCATTTCCACTGTCCCATATATTTTATTTCTGTTTTATTCTTGTTAATCCTAGACCCGGAGGCAACAGAGAACTCATCAATGACTTTGATAACCTCTTTCAAGCTCAGGTCGTCTTGTAAATATAAAATGGTGTCGTCTGCGTATTGTGAAATTTTTAGAATATCCCCTCCAGGTAATATAATGCCTTTGATGTTGTAATTTGTCCTAATTGCACATGCGAAAGGTTCAATATATAAAACATACAATAGCGCAGAGAGAGGGTCCCCCTGTCTGACACCTCGTAATTGCTTGATTACATTTCCAATATTCCCATTAATATTTACTCTGCTTCCCACATTACTATAAATAATTTTTACCCATTTCATAAAATTATTTCCAAAACCACATTTTTTCAGAACTCTAAACAAAAACTCATGGTTTACCATGTCAAAGGCTTTTTCCTGGTCCAAATTTACAGTAATAGCTGGCAGGTGCCTTTCCTCTAAATATGCTTGAACGTCTCTGTGCAATTGCAAGTTCCAGGTTAACTTTCTCCCTACCACACCACATGTTTGGTCTAAACCAACAACATATGCCATGGCAGAAGACAGACGATTAGTTATGGCTTTACTTAATACTTTATAGTCTACACACAACATTGTTAAAGGTCTCCAATTTGCTAGTGTCTTGGGGTCTCCCTTTTTGTAAAGTAGCGAGATTACCCCCTCGCACATTGAACCTCCCATATGCTCCAAACCAAAAATAACTCTAAATACTTCCAAAAGATGACATCCAATTAAATCCCAAAAAACTATGTAAAACTCTTTAGAGAGCCCATCCACTCCTGGTACTTTGTTATCTTTCATGCTCTTCAGTGCCATATATATTTCATCTAAATTCAATTCCCCTTCTAATTGGTCTCTAATATCTAAAGGTATCTGCACATCCACACATTTTAAAAAAGTAGTCCCCTTCTCATAATTAATTGTTTGCTTTTGGAATAGCTTAGAAAAGTGCTGGGTAGCGACACCAAGCATGCCATCTCCATCCTCAACCGTCTCCCCGTCTTGATTCAATAAAGCCGAAATGGTCCTCCTCTTTCCCCGGGACTTAATTTGTTTGAAAAAATATGCAGAGCACTTCTCATCATTATCCCATTTATCTTGTTGACTTTTAAACGTGAAATCTCGAGCTTTCTTTTCAAAAAAGGCCTGCTGCTTTTTCTGCAGGTTACACAATGTGTCTTTATCTAAACCACCACCATTCAAATTACCTTGGATGTGCAGATCTTCTAGTTTGTTCTGCAACTTATAAAAATCTTTGTATTTATTACGTGCTTTATCTTTGCAATAATTCTGAATAAAAATCTTGATTCGTAATTTTGTGCTCTCCCACCAGTCTATGACAGTAGAATAAAAGGATTTCATGGTTACACAGCCCTGGAAAAAATACCTAAATCTAGTCTCAAATGTTTTGTCATGTAAAATACCATTATTAATTTTCCAATATCCTTTTCCAAATTCAATTGTTTTTAATTCTACTGTCACAGACAGGCAACTGTGGTCAGAATAAAAAACCGGAGTGACGCGTGCAGAGGACACACCGAGTCCACGCGGAACAAACACATAATCTATGCGGCTCCTCGCGCCCCTGCTGTTTCCCCAGGTGAAACCGGGATCATTTGCATGCGCCACTCTATAAGTATCCACCAAATTATATTTCTCTATTAGATTTTTTACAAGATGCCCTCCCAGATTACCTCGGTCATATGATACATTAAAATCTCCCCCCATTATAACCTGTCTGTTTGTCATAAAAATAGCGTCTAGGTTGTTCAGCATTTCCCTCCTTTCCTTGGGTGTCGATGGTGCATATACATTAATTAACCGAAGACATTTGCCCTTCCAATCAATATCTACTATTAAAACCCTCCCGTGTACTGCCGAAAAACTTCCCACAATTTTTAAATCCCTATTTCCACATAGAACACCAACCCCTGTAGAATGCACCCCGCCAACACTCCACCTTGACTCTCCCTGAACCCATTCCCTCGTAAATCTCTCCACATCATTTTGATCTTTTAAATGTACTTCTTGTAAAAAACACACAGAGAAGCAAATGGAGGACAAATGGGAAAAAACAGTCGCCCTTTTAACGGGGTTCCTAAGCCCTCTAGCGTTTATGCTAGCTATGTTCAAAAGGGACGACATGGGGAAAGGAGGGAAGCAGACAACTATCTAAATATGACATGAACTTCCAGACTCACTTTAAGTACAGTTCCTCGTTAGGAGGCCTGTCTGGGAAACGGTGGTCCCCAGGGGGAGGACTGTCCACAAAGATAGGGGTCGGGAAAACCCTTTCCTCCTCAGTCAGTGTGGGTGCTGGAACACTGCTGGGTGCGAGACCGCTGCTGTCGGTAGAGCTCGCGCCTGACAGGGAAAGCAGAGTCTCCTCTGCGCTGCCCGGGTTTCCCGCGCTTTTCTCCTCAGACTCCCCGCTTGCAAAACAACTGAAACGATTCCCCCCCAGGGCGGACTCCTCCGTCGCCTCCATGCGGATGAGTGGGGAAACAGGGCTCATCTGCTTCCTCTTGACAGAGCACTTCCTCCTCTCTCCCACCGTGGTCCAGCTCTCCGGAGCAGAGGGCGCGGTGGGCTCTCCCGTAGCCTCCTCCATTTGCTTGCTCCAGCTCCTGTCTCCCGCTCCGCTCTCCTCATGAGGTGATGATGGCGCCTCACTCCCGCTCTCCTCAGACTCTCGCAGTTCTCTCTCCATCACTAGCTCCTTCACGACCTCCTCAATAGCGCGTAGCTCTATAACTTTTCCCTCATCTGCTCTTTTCCCGCTCACCGCTCTGGCGTAGGAGGGGGCTGCCTTTGGGCAGTGACGGAACAGGTGCTCCTCTGAGCTGCACAGACTGCAGCGCTTAGGCACGGTGCAATCCCTCATTACATGGCCGAGGGCCCCACAGTTTCTGCACCTTGTCTGGGTGCAGGCATCAGCGAGGTGCCCGTACGTGCTGCACTTCCTGCAAAAACGAGGCTGCCCAGCATACATGAGGTAGCCCCTGTCTGCACCGATAGAAAAAGACGCGGGAGGATGGAGGTAGCCATCATGGCTGCTCTCGTCTTCCTTTAGCAGCACGCGAAACTGCCTCTTCCCTGTCCAGATGCCTAGGGCGTCCTTAATGTCTCTCACTCCTGGCAAGATGTTCACATACCGGCTGAGGTAGCACACTAGCGTTTCTTCAGTGACCCAGGGGTTGAACATGTGCACCGTTAGCACCCTCAGATTGTGCCTGCACAGGGACTCAACTTGAAAGCTACTGAGGGCGGGTGCTGTCGAGTTCGCTCGGAAGAGCCCTCTCACCTCCTCCAGCCTGGTGATGGTGTAGAACGACACATCATAAAACTTCTCCGGTGTGTTTTGTTGCAGACAGTGCACATCGTCTGCTGTCAGGCGTAGAGGTCCAAAAAGAACGTCCTTTCCAAAATTAACTCTTTCCATCAACTTTTCTTTTCCAGTCCATTGAAAACGCAGCGTGTTCTTCAGTCCGGCGGCTGCCGACTGTGACGTGGCCGATGACGACATCGCTCCACCTTCCGGATCTCCTTGGTTACTGCAACTTGATCTTGATCTGAGCCAAAAGGCCGAGAAGCGATACCGCAATGCTTTCGGGAGGAAGTTGCCGTTCTTGGGCACGTCATATTCGATGACGTTTACACAAAACTTAGCTCTGTAAACTGTCCGCCAAATATCAAAGATAATGATTTAAAGAAAATCGTGTCATAGATTGGGAGTTGATCAACGTTGGGAATAACCACTTTTTGACTGTTACAAAGTAACAAATTGGTAGGATCGGAAGTCACGTGGTCATCTGACCTCCAATCGGAAATGACAGAAAGCGTTTATAAATTAAATCCAGATTAACAGCTAAATCGGAATAATAATATATGAAATACGGGTAGGGGAATCAATTTAGAGATAATAATATATACATAACATTTGATCTTATATCACATATCTCTGGTAGCGTTGATGCCACAAGGGAACTGAAGCAATTGTCCACTTGGTGGCGCAAGTGTTCCACCGACCGTCGCGTTTTCCAAGCAGTCCTGTGTGGTCCATCCAACTACATTTGAATGTTGAACCACTTGACTTCAATACATCATCAACGCAAATAATATGAACAATAAAAATAGCCTGTCTTTATTTTATATGTCGGTAGAGCCTTGTACGATAAGACCACGGTGAAGAGGCCTTCATAAAGTTGCCGTCCTAAATTACTAGAGGCCAAACTTCAAAGATGTCCATGGCACTAGACTGCAGTAAGAGCTAGGCCTACAGTGCGGCCTACGGAGCGGTCCTGGTGTATGGTCCTGGCTGCCTAAATGTTTCCTCCACATAATAAACTGTACAAACATGGCACTTTAGAGGGTTACTTTTACAATTAGCCTTACTGAGTCACTACAACAAACTTCATATCATGGACATGAAATGCCATTAGGCCTAATGAAGATACCGTATATGTAAGTTACTTAGTTGGTGTCTTGTGAATCAACTGGTATGCGCAATAGGGTTTAATATTTCCCCGGTGTTTTACAAATGTTCCATCCTGAGAATAAATCACTTTTCTCCTGCTGTGTGAGACTGCTGTCTCCTGGCTATCAGCCCTGTCTCTGTGTTTGACCAAAACGGGCTCTCCTTCAGCGCCATGGAGTGCACAGGTATTACGGTTGCTGTCCTTTCAGCACAACAAGCCTTTCACATCTGATGTGACACTGTTGTTGTCTCTATGTGTGATAGTGGTGCTGGCTACCATTAGCTGTGCAAACAGTGCATTATGTTCAAATCAAATTGTATTGGTCAAATATACATATTTAGCAGATGCTATTGCGGGTGTAGCGAAATGCTTGTGTTTCTAGCACCAACAGTGAAGTAGTATCTAACAATTCACAACAATACACACAATACACTCAAATCTAAAAGTAAAAGAATGGATTGAAGAAATATATAAATATTAGGATGAGCAACGTCGGTGTGGCATAAACTAAAATACAGTAGAATAGAATACAGTATATACATATGAGATGAGTAAAGCAAAAATATGTAAACATTATTAAAGTGACTAGTGTTTCATTATTAAAGTGGCCATTGATTCCAAGTCTATATATGTAGGGCAGTAGCCTCTAAGCTGCAGGGTTGCGTAACCGGGTGGAAGCCGGCTAGTGATGGCAGGTGAGTTCCTGCCGCTCTGATATCCAAAAGTTATTTCCGGCTGTAATGTAATAACACAAAAAAAACTCTGGCCAAATAATGTAAGAAATAACACACAAAAAACACAAAATACTGCAAAGTTGCTTAGGAGCTAGACGCAGAGCTGCCATATCTGTCGGCGCCATCTTCAAAATTCTATGTGTCATGTTGTGTCCATGAGGGTTCTGTCTGTGTGCGCGGCAGCCCGAAGCGCGACCTGTTTGATTCATTCATAATGTCATCAAAAAGCATTGCTCCTCCTTCACTAGAACTAGAATGGCCCGACTACAGAATATATAATGTCTGGCGTATTAAGTGATGCTATGTTTTCTGTTCTTTTCATGTTTTTTTTTAAATTCAACTTATTGTTAGATTTTTGGTCCCTCTGAAGGCCTAGGTCCTATAGTCACGGTCTGTTTGTGACATCAGTGTGTCATGTTCTGGAAAAGGGTCTTTAACCACTTCCTCAAAATAGTCAGAAAACTCAAGAAATCTGTCATTAATGTTGATGTTTTTGCCGAGGAGATCTTAGTGGTGCAATTTTACATTTAACTAAGATGTTTGTTGCTCAATGAAAAAATCTGCATGAAAACGACTCGTCTCTCATTTAAGGACAAATACTTTATTGAAGAATACCTACTGTTGACCAATAACCCCCTTCCCCTTCGGCTACAGACTTGGCTTGACTCGAGGAAAAAATGTTGTGTGCCAGAACAGCTGAAAAAACCCTTACCGTAAGTCCAAAATGAAAACAAAAAGTTATCATAATATGTGCACAAACTCTTCCGAACTGTTTCGGCTGGGAAACATGCTGACGCCTTAAAGGCTAACAAAAAGTCTGTCTTACAATGGTTTCAGTAGTCCTACATTGTCACAAGGTATAGATTATACCCCTATTTAGACCTGAAGTAGCAGACAGTCTAAATCCAGATTAGTGACATTGTCGGACTACTAAAACCATTTGTAACAGAATTTTAGCTAGTCTGCCTAGTTGAATAAAGGTTCAATAATAATAATAAAATATGTACATGCTAAAATCTCCACTGTAGAACACACAGGGTGTTCACTCCTTAGGCCTACCTTCCTTTCTGTGTCGAACTTCGGCCTCAAGTCTTGGGTGGAAAATCTACTTCTGAAAGTACCATGCTTAGATTCATACACAGCCACAGTTTCGATGCAAACAAGACACACTGGTTTGGCATTGGAGAAATAGGATGAATATATTTTAATAGAACAGGTAGGCAGTGATGGAAAAAGTACCCAATTGTCATACTTGAGTAAAAGTAAAGATCCCTTAATAGAAAATGACTCAAGTAAAAGTGAAAGTCACCCAGTAAAATAGTACTTGAGTAAAAGTCTAAAAGTATTTGGTTTTAAATATACTTAAGTTTCAAAAGTAAACCTAGTTACAAACCCCCCTATATTGTAAATTCAATCCGGTTGGTATAAGATTGAAATGGGAAAATAATGTACCTGTGAAAACCCTATGAAATAGCTCCCCAATACCGTCTGATGTATATATTTAATGTATTACATGAATGGTGACCACAGCCCTTCCGACAATACATTTAAATTGTGTTTTCCTGTGATTTTTCCACCCTGCTGCATGTATTCCATTTCAAATGTGTCTCCCAGTGCAGCTTTACTTCCAGGCTGTTATGACAGATCTGGCCGTATCTTCTCTCTATGGTTCTAGGCCTACACCAGGCATAGGGATGGTTGGTATAAGATTGAAATAGACACTAACTATTTCACTTAAAACAGTTTGTTTCATTTAATTATACACAAGAGAAGAAGAGGTTGCCCAGCATAAATTAATGTACAAACATTATTTTTCGTCATTTAGCAGATGCTCTTATCCAGAGCGACTTATAGGACCAATTAGGGTTAATTGCCTTAATCAAGGGCACAACAACAGATTTTTCACCTAGTTGGCTCGGGATTCAAACCAGCGACCTTTCAGTTACTGGCCCAACACGCCAGATCAATTAACTTCAATACAGTTATTCAAATACATTCATAATCAATTAATAAAATAATGAATCTAGTTTTAAAAGACAATTTATAAAACACAAGTAGTCAATTCATAGCCTGTTTATCATTAAACAGAAGTTGTTTAGTAATATAAAATAATCCACCCAAACTGATCATCACACCATCTTTATCTGATGTACACTGAGTGTACAAAACATTAGGAACACCTGCCTAATTTTGAGTTGCACCCCCCCCCCCCCCCCCCCACCTTGTCCTCAGAACAGTCTCAATTCGTCGGGGCATGGACTGTCCAAGGCGTTGAGAGCGTTCCACAGGGATGCTGGTCCATGTTGACTGCAATGCTTCCCACAGTTCTGTCAAGTTGGCTGGGAGTGGATCTCTACCCCAAATAGCTCATTCCATCTCCTCCCACAGATGCACAATTGGATTGAGATCTGGTGACTCGGCAGGCCACTGCAGTTAGCGGAATTCACTGTCATGTTCTTGGAACCATTCCTGGACAAGGCTTGTTGCATGGGGCATAATCCTGCTGAAAAAAATATGTTTGCAGATGGATAACTGCTGCCATGAAAGGATGCACCTGATTGGTAATGATGTTTAGATATCCTGTGGCATTCAAATGTTGCTCTACTTTTATCAAGGGGCCCAATGAGTGCCATGAAAACACACCCCCCACCACCACCACGATCCTGCAATGCTGACACACAGCATGGATGCATGTACTCATGGCTTTCTCCATACCTTAGTCCTCCCATCAGTGTGAAACAGCAGGAACCGGGATTCATCAGACCAGGCAATGTTTTTCAAATTCTCCAGTGTCCAGTGTTTTCATTCCTTAGCCCACTGCAACTGCAGTTTCTTGTTTTCTGCTGAAAGCTAATGGGGATCCATAATAAATACACCACAACTACATCATTAAGGATCATAGCTTTCACCTGGGTTCACCTGGTCAGTCTATGTCATGGAAAGAGCAGGTGTCCTTAATGTTTTGTACACTCAGTGTGTTGTGTCTACTAGCTCATTTCCCACAGAAAACTGCAGAGGGAAGCAGTACAACCCAGTCAACCATCAGACTCCATTGTGAGGCGCCTCACAGAGGATATTCAACCCTAAGGGCAAATCCAAGGTCATCTCAATATCATTACAGTAGAAACAAACAAAACACACCAAAACTGACAAGGTGAACACTGATCAGTAAAGTAAAGAGATGCTAACATTCTATAATGCGCTCTTTTCTCTGCACAGTTCTCTAACAGTGAGAAACAATAGGATTACAATAGTGTTCTACGCTTTCTTCATTTGATCCAATCCACCACCACTTCTTATGTACAGTGGGGAAAAAAGTATTTAGTCAGCCACCAATTGTGCAAGTTCTCCCACTTAAAAAGATGAGAGGGGCCTGTAATGTTCATCATAGGTACACGTCAACTATGACAGACAAAATGAGGGAAAAAAATGCAGAAAATGACATTGTAGGATTTTTAATGAATTTATTTGCAAATTATGGTGGAAAATAAGTATTTGGTCAATAACAAAAGTTTCTCAATACTTTGTTATATACCCTTTGTTGGCAATGACACAGGTCAAACGTTTTCTGTAAGTCTTCACAAGATTTTCACACACTGTTGCTGGTATTTTTGCCCATTCCTCCATGCAGATCTCCTCTAGAGCAGTGATGTTTTGGGGCTGTCGCTGGGCAACACAGACTTTCAACTCCCTCCAAAGATTTTCTATGGGGTTGAGATCTGGAGACTGGCAAGGCCACTCCAGGACCTTGAAATGCTTCTTACGAAGCCACTCCTTCGTTGCCAGGGCGGTGTGTTTGGGATCATTGTCATGCTGAAAGACCCAGCCACGTTTCATCTTCAAGGCCCTTGCTGATGGAAGGAGGTTTTCACTCAAAATCTCATGATACATGGCCCCATTCATTCTTTCCTTTACACGGATCAGTCGTCCTGGTCCTTTTGCAGAAAAACAGCCCCAAAGCATGATGTTTCCACCCCCATGCTTCACAGTAGGTATGGTGTTCTTTGGATGCAACTCAGCATTCTTTGTCCTCCAAACACGACGAGTTGAGTTTTTACCAAAAAGTTCTATTTTGGTTTCATCTGACCATATGACATTCTCCCAGTCCTCTTCTGGATCATCCAAATGCACTCTAGCAAACTTCAGACGGGCCTGGACATGTACTGGCTTAAGCAGGGGGACACGTCTGGCACTGCAGGATTTGAGTCCCTGGCGGCGTAGTGTGTTACTGATGGTAGGCTTTGTTACTTTGGTCCCAGCTCTCTGCAGGTCATTCACTAGGTCCCCCCGTGTGGTTCTGGGATTTTTGCTCACCTTTCTTGTGATCATTTTGACCCCACGGGGTGAGATTTTGCGTGGAGCCCCAGATCGAGGGAGATTATCAGTGGTCTTGTATGTCTTCCATTTTCTAATAATTGCTCCCACAGTTGATTTCTTCAACCCAAGCTGCTTACCTATTGCAGATTCAGTCTTTCCAGCCTGGTGCAGGTCTACAATTTTGTTTCAGGTGTCCTTTGACAGCTCTTTGGTCTTGGCCATAGTGGAGTTTGGAGTGTGACTGTTCGAGGTTGTGGACAGGTGTCTTTTATACTGATAACAAGTTCAAACAGGTGCCATTAATACAGGTATCGAGTGGAGGACAGAGAAGCCTCTTAAAGAAGAAGTTACAGGTCTGTGAGAGCCAGAAATCTTGCTTGTTTGTAGGTGACCAAATACTTATTTTCCACCATAATTTGCAAATAAATTCATTAAATATCCTACAATGTGTTTTTCTGGATTTTTTTTCCTCATTTTGTCTGTCATAGTTGACGTGTACCTATGATGAAAATTACAGGTCTCTCATCTTTTTAAGTGGGAGAACTTGCACAATTGGTGGCTGACTAAATACTTTTTTTCCCCACTGTATACTTTGGTGTCTTTTTAAATTCCCCAATCTGTAGAATCTCGTCTCCCAGTCAGTGCAGTGATAAGTCTTCTCTACAGTGTGTAACCGTTGGTGTGTTTTTACGTTGCCCAATCAGGAGAATCTCTTGCCGCATTAAGAGCAAAAGTAAGGCTTCTCTCCTGTGTGTATACGTTCATGTTGTTTTAAGGAGCCGAGTTGAGAGAAACTTGTCCCACATTCAGAGCAGCAGTAAGGCTTCTCTCCTGTGTGTATACGTTCATGTTGTTTTAAGGTGCTGAGTTGAGAGAAACTTGTCCCACATTCAGAGCAGGAGTAAGGCTTCTCTCCTGTGTGTATACGTTCATGTGTTTTTAAGTTGCCCAGTCGAGAGAAACTCTTCCCACAATCAGAGCAGGAGTAAGGCTTCTCTCCTGTGTGTGTTCTCTGATGAATTTTTAACTCAGCTAATCTTGTGAAGCATTTTACACAGTCAGAGCAGGAGTAAGGCTTTTGTCCTGTATGTATAGGTTCATGTTGTTTTAAGGTGCCCAGTTGAGAGAAACTTGCCCCACATTCAGAGCAGGAGTAAGGCTTCTCTCCTGTGTGTATACGTTCATGTTTTTTAAAGTGGCCCAGTCGAGAGAACATCTTTCCACAGTCAGAGCAGGAGTAAGGCTTCTCGCCTGTGTGTGTTCTCTGATGAACATTTAGGTCAGATGATGTTGTGAAGCATTTTACACAGTCAGAGCAGGAGTAAGGCTTTTCTCCTGTATGTATACGTTCATGGTTTTTAAAGGTATCCAGTCGAGAGAAACTTGCCCCACAGTCAGTGCAGGAGTAAGGCTTCTCTCCTGTGTGTATACGTTCATGTGTTTTTAAGTTGCCCAGTCGAGAGAAACCCTTCCCACAGTCAGAGCAGGAGTAGGGCTTCTCTCCTGTGTGTGTTCTCTGATGAATTTTTAACTCAGCTGATCTTGTGAAGCATTTTACACAGTCAGGGCAGGAGTAAGGCTTCTCTCCTGTATGTATACGTTCATTAATTTTTAAGCTGTCCAGTCGAGAGAAACTCTTCCCACAATCAGAGCAGGAGTAAGGCTTCTCTCCTGTGTGCACTCTCTGATGAACTGTCAGATCCTGTGATCGTGTGAAGCTCTTCCCACAGTCAGTGCAGGAATACAGATTCTCTCCTGTGTGTATTTTTAGGTGTATTTTTAGCTTTGATAGAATTGGGAAAATCTCCTCACAATGTGGGCAGTGGTGAGACCTCTTAGCTCTGCGATCTTCCTGCTGTTGCTCTCTGGATATAATGAATGTCTCAATGTCACCTGTGTGAACAGAATAAAAAAAAGTCAATTGGTGTGATATGCACTGAGTGTACAAAACATTATGAACTCTTTCCATGACATAGACTGACCAGGTGAGAGCTATGATCCCTTATTGATGCCACTTGTTAAATCCACTTCAGTGTCGATGAAGGGGAGGAGACAGATTAATGAAAGACTTTTAAGCCTTGAGACAATTGAGACATGGATTGTGTATGTGTGCCATTCAGAGGGTGAATGGTGTGTTTTAATCAAATCAAATACAAAAGTAGAAGAATATACACGCACATCCAGGTAATCAAATCCACCATATGCACTGAGCTTGTCTGACAGGTTGAAGCGCACTAAATAGTAAATAAATGATAAGCGTACCAGAGAGTCTGTTGTAACGTTTTATTGTTAAGCCTTTATTACAGCAAAGACTAAAAACAGTTGCATTGATTCGTGAATGCAATTTCCGAAATGGAACGGTTTATTTATTGTTTATGCTAATTATTCAAGGGTTGCTTTGTTATTTTAAAACCCAAAATGCTTGATTGCATTTCAATGACTTGCATGGTGTGTGATGACATTAACAAATGAATGATTGATACAGTAGCCTATATACAGTGTGCAAGAGTATTCCAAGATAAATATACAACACAGGGAATTAACGATCAATGGAAACAGTTGTTTTTCAGTTCAACATCTGTTTAGTATCTATGTAGCGGTTCCAGTCCAGGACTCATAGCTACATGTGGCAAGTTAGCATTGGTCCAAATGGTCTATACATTGAGCCTGAAATGGGATACTTGGTATTTGGCCATTGGACCAATGTTATTGCAAGGAATTCTAATTGGTCAACCATAGGCAAGGGAGAAAACACTGAGAACAGGGAAGAATAAACATCTACAATCTACTTTCCAGCATAAAAAATGATTGGTTCTCTTTGAATAAATATATTTTTCTCCCCCTGATTTGCTTTGGGGTCTGTGTTATTGAAGAATAACATCAACTGCTAACAAGTGCATTCGGAAAGTAATCAGACCCCCTTGACTTTTTCCACATTTTGTTACGTTGCAGCCTTATTCTAAAATGGATTAAAAAATATAAATACAAAAATAATCCTCAGCAATACCCCATAATGACAAAGCGAAAACAGGTTTTTAGAAAATGTTGCTAATACATTAAAAATAAATGTCACGATCGTCGTAGAGAGTAGACCAAGGCGCAGCGTGATGAACGAACATATTTAATCTTTATTATCTTCAGTGATAATAAGAACAACAAAACGAAACGTGCAGTCCTACGGTTTAACATAGCCAACAAGGAACAAACCAAAACGGAAACAAGATCCCACAAACACGAATGGAAAACAGACTGTTTAAATATGGTTCCCAATCAGAGACAACCAGCCACAGCTGACACTCGTTGCCTCTGATTGAGAACCACACTGGCCAACATAGAAATACAATACAACTAGAACTCCCGACATAGAAACACAACACATAGAATGAACACACCCTGGCTCAACATATAGAGTCCCAGAGCCAGGGTGTGACAGTACCCCCCCCTAAAGGCGCGGACTGCGACCGCTCCTCAACTAGAACCAAACAGGGGAGGGCTGGGTGGGCATTCCTCCTCGGCGGCGGTTCTGGCTCCGGGCTTGCCCACCACCCTCCAATAATCCCCCCATAGCGCCCCTGGTCCGATCTGGCCCCGCTGGCTGGAGCTGAACTGGACATAGTAGGAGCGGATAGCTTCAGCTCCGGTGTGGAGCAGCCGACCGGTACCTGATCAGGCACCGGTGACCCAGGCACGGGTTGTGCCGGACTGACGACGCGCACCCCTGGCTTGGTGCGTGGAGCAGCAACTGGCCGGACCGGGCTGACGATGCGCACCCCTGGCTTGGTGCGTGGCGCAGGAACGGACCGGACCGGGCTGACGATGCGCACCCCTGGCTTGGTGCGTGGAGCAGCAACTGGCCGGACCGGGCTGACGATACGCACCCCTGGCTTGGTGCGTGGAGCAGGAATGGGCCTTACCAGGCTGACAACTCGCACCCCTGGCTTGGTGCGAGTGGCAGGAACAGGCCGGGCCGGGCTGGCGACGCGCACCGTAGGCTTGGTGCGAGTAGCAGGAACAGGCCGGGCTGGCGATGCGCACCGTAGGCTTGGTGCGAGTGGCAGGAACGGGCCGGGCCGGGCTGGCGACGCGCACCGTAGGCTTGGTGCGAGTAGCAGGAACAGGCCGGGCCGGGCTGGCGACGCGCACCGTAGGCTTGGTGCGAGTGGCAGGAACAGACCGGGCCGGCGACGCGCACCGTAGGCTTGGTGCGAGTGGCAGGAACAGGCCGGGCCGGGCTGGCGACACGCACCGTAGGCTTGGTGCGAGTGGCAGGAACGGGCCGGGCCGGGCTGGCGACGCGCACCGTAGGCTTGGTGCGAGTAGCAGGAACAGACCGGGCCGGCAACGCGCACCGTAGGCTTGGTGCGAGTGGCAGGAACAGGCCGGGCCGGGCTGGCGACACCGTAGGCTTGGTGCGAGTAGCAGGAACAGGCCGGGCCGGGCTGGCGACGCGCACCGTAGGCTTGGTGCGAGTGGCAGGAACAGACCGGGCCGGGCTGGCGATGCGCACCGTAGGCTTGGTGCGAAGCGCAGGAACAGGCCGGGCCGGGCTGGCGACGCGCACCGTAGGCTTGGTGCGAGTAGCAGGAACAGGCCGGGCTGGCGACGCACACTTGGATGAAACCAAGATTGAACTCTTTGGCCTGAATGCCAAGCACCACGTCTGGAGGAAACCTGGCACCATCCCTACGGTGAAGCATGGTGGTGGCAGCATCATGCTGTCGGGATGTTTTTCAGCGTCAGGGACTGAGAGACTAGTCAGGATCGAGGCAAAGATGAACTGAGCAAAGTACAGAGCGAGATCCTTAATGAAAACCTGCTTGGTGCGAGGAGCAGGAACAGGCCGGGCCGGGCTGTGGAGACGGATAGGAGACCTGGAGTGAAGAGCGGCCACAACCCGTCCTGGCTGAATGCCTACCTTCACACACTCTGTGTGAGGCATCCGCACAGGACGTACAGGGCTGTGTACCCGTACTGGCATAACAGCACGTGACACTGGCGCAGGATATCCGGGACTGAGGAGAGGCACTGGAGACCACGAGCGCTGAGCCGGCACACTCCGTCCTGGCTGCATGCCCACCTTCACACGACACGTGCGGGGTGCTCGCACAGGACGTACCGGACTATGCCGGACCACTCGTGGCACAGTACGCAGCTCCGCATACCGCGGAACCTGCCCAGTCCCATGCTGCCATGCCTGAGTACGGGTAGTTGGCTCTGCTCTCCATCCAGGCTCCACCAACCTGCCTTCTGGCCCCCCAAACCCGGTGGCCTCCTCTCCAAATCTCCCAAATCGCCCTGTGGCAGCCTCCTGCTGCCCAGTCGCCCATGCCGTGTGCCCCCCCCTAAATTTTTTTCTTCCGTCCGACGCAGACACTGCTGACGCCGCTGCTCCTCTCTCGCCAGGGCCTTAATCCTAGCCCATGGCCCTTTTCCCCCGAGCATGTCCTCCCAGGACCACACTCGCCAACCTCTCCAGCTCCTTTCCTGGCGCTTCCTCCCATGTCCAGGCAGCCTGCTCCTGGACACGCTGCTTGGTCCTTGTATGGTGGGATCTTCTGTCACGATTGTCGTAGAGAGTAGACCAAGGCGCAGCGTGATGAACGAACATATTTAATCTTTATTATCTTCAGTGATAATAAGAACAACAAAACAACAAAACGAAACGTGCAGTCCTACGGTTTAACATAGCCAACAAGGAACAAACCAAAACGGAAACAAGATCCCACAAACACGAATGGAAAACAGACTGTTTAAATATGGTTCCCAATCAGAGACAACCAGCCACAGCTGACACTCATTGCCTCTGATTGAGAACCACACTGGCCAACATAGAAATACAATACAACTAGAACTCCCGACATAGAAACACAACACATAGAATGAACACACCCTGGCTCAACATATAGAGTCCCAGAGCCAGGGTGTGACAATAAAACAGAACTATTTTATTTACATAATTATTCAGACCCTTTGCTATGAGACTCGAAATTGAGCTCAGATGCAACCTGTTTCCATTTATCATCCTTGAGATGTTTCTACAACTTGATTCGAGCCAATCCTTGGTAAATTCAATTGATTGGACATGATTTAGAAAGGAACACACCTGTTTATATAAGGTCCCACAGTTGACAGTGCATGTCAGAGTAAAAACCAAGCCATGAGGTCGAAGGAGTTGTCCGTAGAGCCCCGAGACAGGATTGTGTCACGGCACAGATCTGGGCAAGGGTACCAAAAACATGTCTGCAGCATTGAAGGTCCCCAAGAACACAGTGGCCTCCATCTTTCTTAAATGGAAGAAGTTTGGAACCACCAAGACTCTTCCTAGAGCTGGCCGCCCGGCCAAACTGAGCAATTGGGGGAGAAGGGCCTTGGTCAGGGAGGTGACCAAGAACACGATGGTCACTGACAGAGCTCTAGAGTTCCTCTGGAGATAGGAGAACATTCCAGAAGGTCAACCATCTCTGCAGCACTCCAGCAATCAAGCCGTTATGGTAGAGTCGCCAGACGGAAGTCAATTGTCAGTAAAAGGCACATGACTGCCCGCTTGGAGTTTGCCAAAAGGCACCTAAAGACTCTCAGACCA
Organism: Coregonus lavaretus; assembly: GCF_964263955.1. Taxonomy (NCBI): domain Eukaryota; kingdom Metazoa; phylum Chordata; class Actinopteri; order Salmoniformes; family Salmonidae; genus Coregonus; species Coregonus lavaretus. The sequence goes on from NW_028158022.1 coordinate 884,838, forward strand.
TGAGAAACAAGATTCTCTGGTTGGATGAAACCAAGATTGAACTCTTTGGCCTGAATGCCAAGCACCACGTCTGGAGGAAACCTGGCACCATCCCTACGGTGAAGCATGGTGGTGGCAGCATCATGCTGTCGGGATGTTTTTCAGCGTCAGGGACTGAGAGACTAGTCAGGATCGAGGCAAAGATGAACTGAGCAAAGTACAGAGAGAGATCCTTAATGAAAACCTGCTCCCGAGCGCTCAGGACCTCAGACTGGGACGAAGGTTCACCTTCCAACAGGACAACGACCCTAAGCACACAGCCAAGACAACACAGGAGTGGCTTCAGGACAAGTCTCTGAATGTCCTTGAGTAGCACAGCCAGAACCCGGACTTGAACCCGATCGAACATCTCTGGAGAAACTTGAAAATAGCTGTGCAGCAGTGCTCGCCATCCAACCTGACAGAGCTTGAGAGAATCTACAGAGAAGAATGGGAGAAACTCTCCAAATACAGATGTGCCAAGCTTGTAGTGTCATACCCAAAAAGACTCAATGCTATAATCGCTGCCAAAGGTGCTTCAACAAAGTACTGAGTAAAGGGTCTGAATCCATTTTTATTTTTTTTATAGTTTGGCAAAAATGTCTAAAAACCTGTTTTTGCTTTGTCATTATGTGGTAGTGTGTAGATTAATGAGGGCAAAAAACAATTTAATCAATTTTAGAATAAGGCTGTAACACAACAAAATATGGAAAAAGTCAAGGGGTCTGAATACTTTCCGAATGGCACTGTATATGTTGGGGTCAATGAAGGGTGGATAGGAACTTGGTGCATGGAAAGTTACTGAGGGAGACAAGGGGAAGTGCAGAATTCATGTTCCTAAGGAGGGAGGCAAAGGGCAACAGTCTAGTTTCAGTTCCTGATAAGGCAGGCCAGTTGCGGAACTAGGGAGGAGCAAGGAATCCGGCTCGAGGTCATGTCAACAGATGAAGTGAGAAGAAACCTCTGGGAGGGGGGCCAGAGGGGCCCACCACAACGACCCTCCTACTACAGTCCTATCTCACACACATACACTTTCACGCCCACGAAGGTTCTAGCATCAGGCAGGGCCATGACTACACCAGTGAGAAGAACCAATTAAGTTCCTGACTAGCATCAGAGATGTATTGGCTGTCTAGATATGTAAGGAGTTGAGTAGGAGGTTATAAATATATGTGCTTGTGTAATCATGCTTTGTCTTTGCAGCTGATTGAAACCCGTTGGATGAATGAACTTGGTTTGAGGTTTTACTACTGTAAGCTACATAATAATGTGACGTAATGTTCTTTATCTCGTAACGTATTGCACAAGTTGACTGCAGGTATTTACTTAAAAAGTAGCTACAAATATTCAAATTAATCAAGAAAAACTTCAAGAAAACAGTTTCAGCTGTATGGAAAACCCATCCAGTGGCTTTTTCCAAATTCCCTGGTATCCAGTATACCACCCAAGCCTAGTAACTACACAGACTCATTTCATAGAAGTTCTAATTACTGGCAGTTTGTCTACGTCACTTCTTTAGTCTACTCTCTGAGCACTCCAGATAGCCCAGTTAATAAAACACATGCTGGCAATACTGGTATTTGGGTATTTTATTAGGATCCCCATAAGCTGTTGCAAAAGCAGTAGCTACTCTTCCTGGGGTCCACACAAAACATGAAACATGACATAATACAGAACATTAATAGACAAGAACAGCTCAAGGACAGAACTACATAAAAACATTTTAAAAGGCACACGTAGCCTACATGTCAATACATACAAAAACGATCTAGGTCAAATAGCGGAGAGGCGTTGTGCCATGAGGTGTTGCTTTATCTGTTTTTGAAAGCAGGTTTGCTGTTTATTTGAGCAATATGAGATGGAACGGAGTTCCATGCAATAACGGCTCTATATAATAGTGTATCCTTTCTTGGATTTGGGGACTGTGAAAAGACCCCTGGTGGCATGTCTGGTGGGGTATGTGTGTGTGTCAGAGATATGTGTACAGCATGCATAGTATTTATATTAGCCCTCTGATTACAATGAAGAGCAGGACGTGCCGCTCTGTTCTGGGCCAGCTGCAGCTTAAATAGGTATTTTTATTTATTCAGTTTTATTTAAAATAAATCAGCTTTAATATTTCTGATAGATTTAACTTCCATCAATGTAATTGTCTGCATCACTTCCAATCTCCCATATATATTTTTCACATATACATATATAATATATATATATCCTTTAAAAAATACATATTTTCCTTTATTACTTTCCAACCCCACCACCCCTCCCCTAATTGGAGTAAACTAGTGAACAACAATGCTTAGGCCTCTACTTCATGCTTATACATACTATATACATTTTATGGACACAGTCAATTTCACAATAGTTCTATTTTGTTTGTTTTTACTCCTCAACCTCCGATCATTTTCATGATGTCCATCCGGTTTCTTCTGTATGCCATATCTTTCAAACTGTGCTCTTTCACAAAAGTTCTTAACCTATATCCTATATACTTTTTAACTTAACTAGGTCTTTCCTTACAGAACTCGACCACACGACTGGACAATAATCAAGATAAGACAAATCTAGAACCTGCAGAACTTGCTTTTTGGAGTGTGGTGTCAAAAAAGCAGAGCATCTATTACGGACAGAACTCTTCCCATCTTTATAACCATTGAATCTATATGTTTTGACCATGACAGTTTACAATCTAAGGTAATGCCAAGTAATTTAGTCTCCTCAACTTGTTCAACAACCACACCATTCATTACCAGATTCAGCTGAGGTCTAGAATTTAGGAAATTATTTGTACCAAATACAGTGCTCTTAGTTTTAGATGTTCAGGGCCAGTTTATTACTGGCCACCCATTCCAAAACAGACTATACTGGTGTCATCCATGCAAGTCTCAGTAGCATTAAATAACATCTACCTTCTCATTGAAACAGTTCATCATGAAACAGTTCTACTGCAACTTTTCATGCACAGTGGAAAGTTGGAACGAACCTGCTCTTACCATGAGCAACAGATTTCCCAATCTTCTCCTCCTCTTCTTCATCTTTAATGTTGACATTCAGCTCCAGTGTTTGACTGGAGTCTTCCAGCTTCACTGATGCCATCTCTTGTACCTGCGGTGCAAACTGGGCTCGACTGTCAATCAGGACCCAGTGAATGTAGGTTTGGACTCAGTGTGGAAGGAGAGAGGCAGGCTGGGTTTGTCCTCACTGTTGATGTTACAGGCCTCAGATTTAATCCTAGTCGGCCTGTAGTAATAAAGAGAAACAGACAATGTTGTGGAGAATTGTCCTTATCCTCAGTAAAAACAAGGTACTTCCAGAGTTTTTGTAGAATCAAGATATACTTTTTTACTCAAGCAATAGAGCCGAGCTGGTCTGCAGAGCAACTACTCTCCTACACTCAGTTGTCAGTTTTTATACAGTTTCATTTTTGCTCCTAGTACACACCTTTTTCTTAATCCTTCCCTGGTTAGTTTACTCCACCATTGTTTCCAATCTTAACATCTTGACTGTCCCGCCCACTTGTTTATTCTTTAATAGTGGCACAATCTGACTTCTCTTCCTTCTATTCCGTCTGTTTTTGGAAACAATGGTGGCGGGACCAAACCTTGTTATGCCACTTCATGGCTCTGTTTTAACCCTTTAAGTGGTTCTTTCTCCATAGGTGTATACTGAGCCATTTCCTGTCTTTGTTTCAACTGAGCCATTTCCTTTTGCACCATACTTAGCTTGTTATGTTTTCTATCCTTGTGAGTTAGTGGTTAACCGCGATTAACTGAAAAATCTCCAATACTTTAGGGCCTTTCCGGCCGTCTTCGTGGTTATATGTGGGGAGCATAAATTGTACCATTGTAAGCTAATAAATACTTTTCCAAGTTAGATCTCATGTATATTTATGCAATAAGGCCAGAGGAGGTGTGGTATATGGTCAATATACCACGGCTAAGGGCTGTTAGGCACGATGCAACGCCTCAGTCGCCTAATTGCTATTATAAACTGGTTACCAACATATGTAGAACAGTACACATATTGCTTTTGTCATACTTGTGGTGTAGGTCTGAATTACCACGGCTTTCAGCCAATCAGCATTCAGGGCTCTAACAACCCTGAACACCTAATGTATATTTACTACAGTAAAATAATATACTGCACCAACTACATAAATATCTGATAGGGGCCATTATCTTCTATGTGGTCTTTAAACGAACATCAGAATGGACGACGCCATTTTAACAGCTCGTAAGATTATACATTTTTACACAAAACCAATAACATGTCAAACGAACACAGAAATCTCAAATGGTTTATTTTATTAAGTTACTTTGACGAAATTATGTACATCCACTCAGACAAATCGCAAATATCTAGCTATGTGACTTGTAAAATAGTTTTTATCACGTTCTTTCACTCACTCGGTTTGACACAAAAATAACACATAATAACTTTACCAAATGGTAGAATACCTTGCGGTATTTGTTAACTAGCATGTTATGACATGTTCTTTCGATATTAGAAAGTTTAAACGTGCTATTACATACCTGTAGTAATACATTTGAAACAGACACAAAGTTGTCGTCTTGACAGCACAGGTCTGGCGCATTCTTTATTCTGAACAATGGGTCGCGCCAACCCGGAACTTCCTGTTCCCCCACTACCACAGTGCAACATCGACATCTATTGGACTGATGGACTAACTACCTCTTAATAATAATAATAATAATAAATAATAATAATAATAATTATAATAATAATATGCCATTTAGCAGACGCTTTTATCCAAAGCGACTTACAGTCATGTGTGCATAAATTTTTAGGTATGGGTGGTCCCTCTACCTCTTCTTCTTCTTATCTAGTATAATGACGTTCACGTAATGTGTATGCCTCCACCTACTGTTCGGTTAGTAAACCAGAGAAAAAATAAATGTCCATTGTGGAAAAGGGGGAAAAACTACATCACACAAAATTAAAATACATAAAAAAGTCACAGTCCAATCCAAATCACATCCCTACACAGGTTCAGGGGCCTTGGAGGGCGGAACATCTCCAGTCAGTATTCCCTGCAATCAGTGGAAACTCCTTAGAGGAGGAAGGGGAGGACCATCCCCCTCAGTGAATTTCATTTTTTTTTTTTTTATAATAGTGAAACATAAAAAAAGTTATCCTTTTCAGATACAACTATAAAAAAATATATACATTAATATTTAACCAAATAATTGATTAAAACACACTGTTTTGCAATGACAGCTAGCTTCCGTCCACCTCTGGGTACATTGACTTCAATACAAAACCTAGGAACCATGGTTCTCACCCCCTTCCATAGACTTACACAGTAATTATGACAACTTCTGCAGGACATCCTCTAACCTTTTGCAGCATGAACTGACATGTTGTCCACCAAATCAAAGGATCAGAGAATGAATCTAGTACTGAAAGCATAAGCTACAGCTAGCTAGCACTGCAGTGCATAAAATGTATTGAGTAGTTGACTCAAAGAGAGAGAAAGACAATAGTTGAACAGTTTTTAACAAATGCATTTCTTCAAAAATGAAGGAGGAGCATTTTTTTCAGTTTCACTTACTTAGCTAGCAAATGCAAATGGTTAGTTTTGCCTACTCAAATACCCGGCTCAAACAGAGGGATGCTATGTTAGGTAGCTGGCTATGACTATCTAACACTGGAACTCTTCCAAGTCAAGGTAAGCTTTTGGTTTTACTAATTTATTTCCACCGGGGCCCGCCGGTGTAACTGCTAAGAAAGAATACAACAAACTGTTTGGCTATGAAAGTGAACTGTTCACGTGTGATCAGGGTGTATTCATTCCGCCAATTTGTTGAAAAACGTTTCTTAAACGGAAGCAAACGGAATGAAACAGGGATAAACATACCTGAATTTGTCCAATAGAAACTTGTTTGCAACTGTTGGACAAATGATTACACCATAGATAAGCTAGATGCAGGCAAGATGGGTCCTCTGTAGTTCAATTGGTAGAGCATGGCGCTTGTAACGCCAGGGTAGTGGGTTCGATCCCCGGGACCACCCATATGTAAAAATGACATGCTGAGGGGGGGGGGGCACAAATAGTATTGCTTTAGAGCCCTAATAAAACAAGGTAGATTGGTCCTAGTGCTGTTGAAATGATGGTCCTACTGCTGTTGAAATGATGGTCCTAGAGCTGTTGAAATGATGGTCCTAGTACTGTTGAAATGATGGTCCTAGTGCTGTTGAAATGATGGTCCTAGTGCTGTTGAAATGTACAAAAATGTATCTGAAATGTAGCCGTACACATCAACAACCATTGTTTATATAATAACACAATTAAGATATGCACCCCATTACTAACTACAAGTGTATCTGAAATACAACCATATCTGTCGTAGGCCTACACATCATTTGTGTCTATCAACAACCATATCTGTCGTAGGGCTACACATCATTTGTGTCTATCAACAACCATATCTGTCGTAGGCCTACACATCATTTGTGTCTATCAACACACACAGATAAGCTGGACAGGATGATTACCACTAGGCTATCAGAAATTTTACAGGCTTCATAGCATGAACTTCAATAATTAGAACTATAGGCTACATTTCTGTAGAATGTGACACTAAGCAATGAGCGTAACCTACAGTAAGCCAAGCTGCCACTTCTCTCTGTGGGAGAGTTTCAGAAATGATAACTAAATCAAACTAAGTGCGTATTCTATATTCAGAGCTGAGGTTACATTTCCTACATGACAGTAGCTCATTTCAATCTGCCACAAATAAGAGTGAATGACCATTCATAGAGCAACACACACACACACACACACACACACACACACTATAGCGAGAGAGCAGGAAGGGGGTGAAAAACTAGGCTGCATTGTTTCCATAGTAACTTTTACAGTAGCCTATCACACAACGACTGTGTGTAATGCAAATTAATTATGCATTGAAGTGAAAAGCAAAGGCCTACTATACATTAAACAATGTGCCAAACAACCAGTAGGCTTACATGAGGGGAAACCAATGAATAAATCATTCCATGAGAAGTTTCAGATTCCATTCTCCTTCCTGGCTAAATTGACTTCTCAGGTCTCTCAAATGCCAGCTGGGCTTTTCGCTGATGTAACATGCTCTGTGTTCAGAGTCTGTGTTCACTGAATACGTTCTTCAGGTTGACGAACATATTTTTGGCACATTGCTGTAGATGCCCCAAAAATGTTAATCATGTTTCAGTGCCAACAGCACAGTCGGCAGTGCTGACAAAGGCCCGCCATATCTTTGAAGAACAAAGAACTTGTCAGTTGGTTGCACTGCCCAGCCATTTTCGGATATTCATGCTGATCAAAGCTTAGCAAACTACCTATATTATTCAGAGCACTGCAACCAAAACTTAACAAAGCTACTAGCTAGCCTATAATTAGCTGTTTCCCTACCCCCAACCAGACAACCCACTACAGACTAAGTCCTGCATGTGGAATAAAGAAGTGAGAGTGATTAGCTAGACAATTAACCTTGTTTCAAATAAAATAAAGGGGGGTGTTTTTAGTGTCTAAGTGTTTCAATACATTACATATGCATTGTAGAGAATACTGGTGGCTGGCAAATTGTCTTGTCCCCATGGTGGTGTAAAGGTGTAGTGACATGTTTTGAGTAGATAAATAGACATACACATGTCCTTATGTCCTCAGTCACCTAATCTAAAACCTCATTATGAAAAATTAAATTGAGAATGTAAACCTTTTAAAAGAAGCACATTGATATATTATATTTCTGTAGTTATGATTATATACCAATGTTATTTTTATGCATTAAGCATGGTAAGCACCTTTATTGCAATGTTTATAGGTAAATACATGCATATTTATAATGTGAAGACAGTTAGATTATATTTAATGTCTGTGAAATGTTAATTGATCATGTATTTATTTATTGGCTGTTGCATTATGGGTAGGGGTATTTAAACCCTGGCATTACCTTGTTTGAGAGAGGACAGGGAACGGGTTGGCATGCTGCTGGGTTTTCAGGCATGATTGAGCCTGGGTTTTTTCTTTGAGAGCACTAGTTTACTCAGTTTGAGGCCTACATAGTGTTCACGTCCGGTTTGTTATTTTGCTGGTAAATAAAAGTACAGTTCACTGACTATATCTCCACTAGCAAATAAAAGCCTCACTGGGCAAGAATAGTAAAGAACTGCTGTTGCCTCCTCAATGTTAAAATCCAACCGCGTGGGTAAATGTGACAATATGTTTTGAATGCCATGAATTACACAAAAGCATTATATTTACTGTAAAGATAACCCCCAAAACGACAATGATTCAGTAGATCAATAAAGCTATAGTACTCTAGCAGGTCACAAAGTTGCTTATGCTGACAAAACATGTTAGTGAATAGGTCAAATATAGCTTTGTGATGCTCATTTGAACTTCCTGTCTTCCTCAGCTGCAGACAAACACTAAATATTATAAAAAAATAGTTGTTTTGTATACAATTACACTTAAGAGAAGAAGAGGTTGACCATTACAAATAAATGTACTAACTTTATTCCTCATTGACATATCAATCAAGTTCAATGCAGTTATCCAAATACATTCATCATCAATGGCTAAAATAATGAATATAGTTTTAATATCACATGTAGTCGTTTCATAGCATGTGTCTAATTAAACAAAAGTATTTTTGATAAAGAGCAAATACCTACGCATGTGATGTCACGATTCTCTAAAGCAGAACCCAGAAGCAGACCAGGACAAGGTGAGTTGAATGAAGGTGAGTATTTATTTAAAGACTTAAATGTGGAAGCAGGAGAATCCAGGTGACGGAGCTGGCAGTGGAGGTGAGTTGGTGGGAGTGAATGGGCAGATCCAATTATGTCTCTGAAGCCACAGACGACCAGACAGCGGTGGAGTGAATGTTCCGGAAGAGTAACTGTAGACAGAGTAAACGAAGGTGAGTTCACAGCAAGCAGAAAGTACAAAACAACAAAACAAACTCTTAGTAACTTGAGGCTGATACGCAGGCACAACATACTGTTCATGGCTAACGATCCGGCAGGGAACGGATGTCAGGTCAGAGCTTATGAAGAGATGATGATCAGGACCAGGTGTGCAGACAGCTGATGAGATGCAGGTGCGGGCAATCGAGAGATCTCCCGCCTAGCTTCGTCGCCCGGCAACCAGACAGGGTGCGTTCAGGAACCTTCAGGAAACAGACTCCAAGACAGGAAACAGACAACTCAGGTAGAAACAGACTCAGGAAGCGGGATTCATGACATGTGAAGCTTGGTTATGTAAGATACGCTGTAAGAGCTGTCACCCCCAAACCACTGCAATGTAAGAATTTGACTGTGTTTCAAGTGTGTGCAGACGGACAGAGTATACTGAAGAACGGTGTGTAGAAGGACGACGGGGTTGCAATTGTGGTGGGGATGATGATCCTGAGTTCCTGGAGTGCCCTGTAAGGGTGAAGGAGATTGAGGTGGCAAAGGTTAGAGGTCAATCGAATCTCCTATTCGGAGGCGATTAAAATAATTGAGAAAACGAGTGATGCTAGGGAAGATATGGTAGTGGATACACCACAGCCTGTAGTAAATGTTTGCTGCCAGACAAAACATACCCTGTGGGTTAAAAATGTTTATTTGTTTTGCGTTCATTGCCACAGTTATAAATTGGACAGCACAAGTCTCAAAGATGTCTAAGAAAATGGACATGATTGTGACTGCGGCAGAAACGTTTTTGGGACTGAAGACTTGCAAGGGGTCCCTTGAGCCTGTGTAGGGATCAGATCTATCAACATTCTCTACTGCTTTGTGCTACACTCGTTAATGCACATTCACCATTCCCTAAGTGAAGTAGCCTACCCTTCTTTCCATCCGCACCACTATAGACTAACAACTGAGGCAAATTCCTTTGGATCGCACTCGACAAGTCATTGTGGATTATAGAGACTTTTCTGCCTGAACATTCACTCCCAGCTCACATCTGAACTATTTGAGTCACTAGTGTCCCTCCACTGGCTCTTACGACAGAGACCATTGAGAACCTGAACTTTCCTGAATAGACGTTGACCTTTGTTGATACCAGATAACATTACTTGAGCCACTGTCCCGTTTCTCCATTTATTTAGGTTGAAATGACAGTATCAAGCCTTATTGATTTCCCCATTATTGTTTGTTTTTGCTTTGATATGATTATACTCCTTTCCTTAGTTCTTTTGTTGCTTCATTGTGATTTAGTTTAATCATTTTTGGAGAGGTATTGCAGTTTATTATACTTGGCCCTACGGCGCAATCTGACAATCTCTGTCTTTCACTGAGTACAACACAACCCAGGAGAGGCCTGCTGCCAACACTGGATTGGATCCCTCAGAGCGTGCCTGCCGTGGGTTGACCACGGACCGTTCCTCAAGGACTTTTACATTTTTAATTTCTGGACTTGTCCAGTTGGGACTTTTAGTCATTGCTAAACAAAGAATGTGGAACACCCTTCTGTCAGTTTGGAACGTCTACATATCCTGTAACCACTCATTCATACAAACTCATACAAATGCAAGAACTGATATTCACTTATCTATGTCCCATTCTTCAATCTGGTCTTTGATATACAAAGTGTACAAAACATTAGGAACACCTTCCTAATATTGCATTGCACCCCCTTTTGCCCTCAGAACAGCCTCAATTCGTTGGGGCATGGACTCTACAAGGTGTCGAATGCGTTCCACAGGGATGCTGGCCCATGTTGACTCCAATGCTTCCCACAGTTGTATCAAGTTGGCTGGATGTCCTTTGGATGTCCTTTGGGGGGTGGACCATTCTTGATACACACAGGAAACTGTTGAGCGTCAACCCAGCAGCGGTGCAGTTCTTAACACACTCAAATCCGGAGCGCCTGGCACCTACTACCATACCCAGTTCAAAGGCGCTTAAATATTTTCTTGCCGGTTTACCCTCTGAATGGCACACATACACAACCCATGTCTCAATTGTCTCAAGGCTTAAAAATCCTTATTTAACCTGTCTCTTCCCATTCATCTACACTGATTTAAAGTGGATTTAACAGGTAACATCAATAAGGCATCATAGCATTCACCTGGTCAGTCTGTCATGGAAAGAGCAGGTGTTCCTAATGTTTTGTACATTCAGTGTATATTTTAGTCGACGCAAGTGATGTCTGATATACATTAATAAAAGTGTTATTCACCCTGGACATGAGACTTGATTTTTGACTTTTGAATCATAAGCTCTAAGTGTTGTCTGGGGACAGGCGGAAGAACAAGCGGAAGTTTTTATTGATGTCTGGGAGAGTTTTCGAGGGAGAGAACATGAGTTCTGAAGTACAGTAAACCCAACCAGGGACCCTTGATTATCTGCTATATTACACAGACAGCACGAGTGACATTGCATCAGTATACTATTACAAATGGAGCCTACTTCTCTGTGCTCTGGAGAGATGGCAGGTATTTGGTCAGAAGGCTCTGGAGGTCCTTGGAATGTTCTGTCTCTAGCACCTGGAGAGGGATGGATAGAAGTACTGAGTGTGCTTGAAAGAAAGCTAGAGAGTTAACCTGTAATAAGTATTACATTGTTGATTATTGAGGACTATAAGGGGGCCTTTAAATCAGATGCAGCAACTCAATGTGAGGAGTGTTGGGGGAGTTCTATCTTCATGTCTGTAATGTCCCCTCTTACTGGGTCAGTTCATTTTGCATGGCCCGGTGCCCCAGATTGGTGGAGATTTCACATAAGGACCAATGGAATAGTCTAAAATGTGCAAACTCCACCCACACGGGGCACCGGGCCATGTTAAACAAACTCGCCTACTCTCTCTGACCCCCAAGCCCTCACTCGTGACCTCCCATTGGCCCAGGGCCTCCTGTCTAACCCTCTAATCACAGTTTTTCTGACAGGAAGTTACTCCAGTATTAAGGTTTATGGTGCATAGGGCTTCTCCACTCCTTATGAGATAACAAACCTGCATGGATTACCAAAAGAAAACATGGCACCTGTATTTAGACAATTGTAGTCAATAGATTCTACAAGTGTCTGAACTCTATTGGAGGGAAGCGACACCACTCTTCCTCAAGAAATTCCATCCTTTGGTGTTTTGTTGATGGTGGTGGAAAATGCTGTCTCAGGAGCCGCTCCAGAATCTCCCATAAGTGTTCCATTTGGTTGAGATCTGGTGACTGTGACGGCCATGGCATATGGTTTGTATAGTTTTCATCAAACGATTCAGGCACTCATGCCCTGTGGATGGGGGCATTGTCATCATATGGGGGCCAAAAAAATTGCCTGCCCAGCATTTTGTATGCATGACCCTAAGCATGATGCGATGTTAATTGCTTAACTCAGGAACCACACCTGTGTAGAAGCACCTGCTTTCAATATACTTTGTATCCCTCATTTACTCAAGTGTTTAAATTGTTTTGCCTCTTTTTCTCCCCAATTTCTTGATGTCCAATTACGATCTTTTCTCATCCCTGCACCTCCCCAATGGGCTCGGGAGAGGCGAAGGTGGAGTCATTCGTCCTCCGAAACATGTCCTGCCAAACAGCACTTCATAACGCCCATAACCCGGAAGCCAGCCATACCAATGTGTCGGAGGAAACACTGTTCAACTGATGACTGAAGTCAGCCTGCAGGCGCCCAGCCCGCCACAAGAGCGTGATGAGCCAAGTAACGCTCCCCTGGGACAAACCCTACCCTAACCCGGATGTCGCTGGGCCAATTGTGCGCCGCCCTATGGGACTCCTGGTCACGGCTGGTTGTGACACAGCCTGGGATCGAACCCGCGTCTGTAGTTACGCGTCAAGCACTGCGATGCAGAGCCTTAGACCACTGCGCCACTCAGGAGACCCTAATTACCTGTATTTTTATCTAACATGTGTGCCTTCCTGAATAAACTCCAGAATAAACCTGAAGAACAGGGAGATTTTCCTGATGCTCGGGTCACTAAAGTTCTACATCTGTCTGGGTGTTATGTGCTTACGTCTTTAAAATATGACTAGAACATATATTGTTTATTTCTAGAAATATATCCTTAGATACATTGATGAACTCAGTTGATAGTGGGAGTTAGCTATCTAGATAGCTATTCCCCAGCAGTTTCAACCTAGCAAGCTACCTAATGGCCTTTTTATAATCTTTATAGATAATACATATATATGAAGTTTCCCCTCGCATCTAGAGCTACCTAATATAGCAAGCCAGTTGATAGTACAGTAGCTAGGATGAATGCAATGTCTGACATTAGTAGCTATATGGTTGACATTAGCTAACCTTAGATAATTGAGTGATGAAATCCGAAGAATGACATCACATCAGAAAAAGGTTTATAGCTAAACAGGAATTAATGAGTCTACCAATACAGATATCCACTGGCAAATCTTTACATAAATGATATCATCAAAAACATGTTGAAATAGCATTAGGCTGAATTATCTAGCTAGCTAGCTAGTCCCTTGCTGGGAGTCCACCATGTTGCAATGTGGCTACTGGCTAGGTACCTAACTGGTGATGTAATCATCATGTTGTATGGGTACTGCCTTCCATTTAGCCAATCAATGACATCATAAGAAAAAATACAGTAGTTGCATGATAAGAAATGGACGAGAAAAAACACAGCTCAATCAAAACCATCTAACCTATAGCGCTTTAGACACACCCACTCCTTTCCACACGCCCACTACTTTCCTTTAGACACACCCACTCCTTTCCAGACACCTACTACTTTCCTTTAGACACACCCACTCCTTTCCAGACGCCCACTACTTTCCTTTAGACACACCCACTCCTTTCCACACGCCCACTACTTTCCTTTAGACACACCCACTCCTTTCCACACGCCCACTACTTTCCTTTAGACACACCCACTCCTTTCCACACGCCCACTACTTTCCTTTAGACACACCCACTCCTTTCCAGACGCCCACTACTTTCCTTTAGACACACCCACTCCTTTCCAGACACCTACTACTTTCCTTTAGACACACCCACTCCTTTCCAGACGCCCACTACTTTCCTTTAGACACACCCACTCCTTTTCAGACGCCCACTACTTTCCTTTAGACACACCCACTCCTTTCCACACGCCCACTACTTTCCTTTAGACACACCCACTCCTTTCCAGACGCCCACTACTTTCCTTTAGACACACCCACTCCTTTCCAGACGCCCACTACTTTCCTTTAGACACACCCACTCCTTTCCAGACGCCCACTACTTTCCTTTAGACACACACATTTAGTTTGTAAATGATGTCTGAGTGTTGGAGTGTGCCCCTGGCTATCCATAAATACAATTTAAAAAATAAAATGGTGTCGTCTGGTTTACATAATATAAGGAATTTGAAACGATTTCTGCATTTACTTTTACTTTTGATAGTGAAGTATATTTTAGCAATTACATTTACTTTTGATACTTAAGTATATTTAAAACCAAATACTTTTAGACTTTTACTCAAGTAGTATTTTACTGGGTGACTTTCACTTTTACTTGAGTCATTTTCTATTAAGGTATCTTTACTTTTACTCAAGTATGACAATTGGGTGCTTTTTCTACCACTGACAATGCCACAGATATCTCAAGTTTTGAGGGCGCATGCAACTGGCATGATGACTGCAGGAATGTCCACCAGAGCTGTTGCCAGATAATTTAATGGTAATTTCTCTATCTTAAGCCGCCTCCAACTTTGTTTTAGAGAATTTGGCAGTATGCCCAACCACCCTCACAACTGCAGACCAAGTGTATGGTGGTGTGTGGGCGAGCGGTTTGCTGATGTCAATGTCGTGAACAGAGTACCCCGTGTTCATGTCAGGGTTATGGTATGGGCAGGCATAAGCTAGAGAGAAGGAACAAAATTGCATTTTCTTAATGGCAAATTTAATGCACAGAGATACCATGACAAGATCCTGAGGCACATTGTCCTGCCGACATCACGTCATGTTTCAGCATGATAATGCATGGCCCAATGTCGCAAGGATCTGTACACAATTCCAGGAAGCTGAAAATGTCCCAGTTCTTTCATGTCCTGCATACTCACAAGACATGTCAACCATTGAGCATGTTTGGGAGGGCTGGATCGACGTGTATCACAGCTTGTTCCAGTTCCCACCAATATGCAGCAACTTCGCACAACTACTGAAGAGGAATGGGACAACATTCCACAATCAACAGATTGATCAACTCTATGCAAAGTAGAAGTGTCC
The DNA here is from genome assembly GCF_964263955.1 of Coregonus lavaretus. Lineage (NCBI taxonomy): Eukaryota > Metazoa > Chordata > Actinopteri > Salmoniformes > Salmonidae > Coregonus > Coregonus lavaretus. The sequence goes on from NW_028158022.1 coordinate 900,038, forward strand.
CGGAGGAGGAGGAGGCAGCGGCAGATACCCTGTTCTCATGTAATGGGGTAGGGCCCAGTGATGCCAACTTAGCAATTTTGTTACTAGATTTAGCAACTTTTCAGACTACCCTGGCAACTTTTTTTTTCAAACAGCACCTAGCAATAAATTTAGCTACTTTTAAAAACTTATTTGAAACTTTTAGCAACTTTTGAAAAGTGACTCAAACACTAAAATGCACACGTTTTCCCTCTAAATGACACTAAAACGATTTTATCTGTCACACACTCAGTCACAACACACATGGCTGGCTGCAAAAGTGCATTGTGAGTGACGTCAGCAGCAGGCGCTCAGCTCGTGCACAGGCAGCAGCAGGCCAGCCAAGCAGCACAACAACCTGGAGAGAGCTGGAGAGAGATGCCTAGCGCACACATCATTATTTGAGTTAAGTTGCTTGTTCAATAAGATAGCATATATACCTTGTTATTAGCTTGTACCTATAATTGTTGATCAGTTAGGTAGCATGTTAACTAACTACCAATACACTGATTGAAACTATAATTGTTCAGAATGTGTAGGTTTACTAGTTAATAAGAAAATAAATCATATATAATTGTTCAATAATGTGTAATGTGTAATTGTTCAATCATTCAATGTGTTGTGTTTAAAAATAAAAATATCTGATCATATAAAATGTTGTGTGTTTATATTACTTTTACAAATACAAATATGTGATAATAAACAAACAAATCTAAACTAACAAATGTCAAATCATATTTGTCGCTGAGACGCCAGTCAAATTGATTCACGTTATTGTGTATTCTATGTAATGATGCAGTTTTACGTTATAACGTAATGACTTCATCACGTAAAGACATCACAACGTTATTGAGCAACTTTTAGCAACAAATCGACCTGCCTCTAGCAACTTCCGCTGAAAATGAGTTGGCAACACTGGTAGGGCCGTCCCAAGGATCCCAAATTGCACTGACAATTGGACAGTAGTAGTGGGGAAACAGGAATTTCCGGCAGGCGCGCCCATCCCACGTTCTTCACAATAAAGAAAGCTCCAGAACTGTGCAGTCAAGAAGATAACCTTTGTGTCCGTTTCATTGTATTACTACAGGTATGTAATAGCACGTTTAAACTTTCTAATGTCGAAAGAACATGTCATACCATGCTAGGTAACACATCCGTTAATGTATTATCACGTTTGGTAAAGGTTTGATGTGTTATTTTTGTGTCAAACCGAGTGAGTGAAAGAACGTGTTAAAAACTATTTTACAAGTCACATAGCTAGAGATTTTGGGTTTGTCTGAGTGAATGTACATAATTATCTCATGTTAGTTTACAAATAATACATTTATTTGAGATTTCTGAGTTCGTTTGGCATATTATTGTTTTTGTGTAAAATTCCCAAGCTGATAAAATGGCGGCTACTCTCGGTCAGCGTCAACGGACTTCAGTGAGGACAGTGCGGGTGCATCAGAGACAATTTCACGGTCGCACTACTGTTTTGAAGCTGAATGTAATGATTATCAGTTTTCTACATGTGTACTAATATTCAGAAACATTCACTAGTTTCAGTCTTTATCAATAAATGTTGCTATGGTGTGAACAGGAAATACAATTGTTTTTGATTGAAGTAATACAGTGAAGACAAGGTTTAAGGAAATTAGCACACAGTGCTGTCTAAAACAATCTGTAACCTTGTACTAAATGGATTTTGAGTCATTTATGCATTTATCTACTATAGGTTAGGTATTAGCTCAAAAGTATTGTGGAGCTCCTGCACCTTAATATAAACAGTACCGGCACCAAAAACGAGTATTAGCACCTATTTCAGTCCAAGTAAAGAGCTAAATTAGATAATTGAACAAGAAAAATGTGAAAATATTTTTAGAGTATAAAGAAAGTGCCAGAACTGTCAAGACAATAACTTTTTGTGTCTGTTTCTCATTGTTACTACAGGACGACTAGAATTAAATCTGAGGCTGGTAACATCAACAGTGAGGACAAACCCAGCCTGCCTCTCTCCTTCCACACTGAGTCCAAACCTACAGTCACTGGGTCCTGATTGTGACAGTGGAGCCCAGTTTACTGCAGGATCCGGAGATGGCATCAGTGAAGCTGGAAGACTGCAGTCAAACACTGGAGCTGAATGTCAACATTAAAGATGAAGAAGAGGAGGAGAAGATTGGGAAATCTGTTTCTCATGGTAAGAGCAGGTTCATTCCAACTTCCCACTGTGCATGAAAAGTTGCAGTAGAACTGTTTCATCATGAACTGTTTCAATGAGAAGGTAGATGTTATTTCATGCTACTGAGACTTGCATGAATGACACCAGTATAGTCTGTTTTGGAATGGGTGGCCAGTAATAAACTGGCCCTGAACATCTAAAACTAAGAGCACTGTATTTGGTACAAATCATTTCCTAAGTTCTAGACCTCAGCTGAATCTGGTAATGAATGGTGTGGCTGTTGAACAAGTTGAGGAGACTAAATTACTTGGCATTACCTTAGATTGTAAACTGTCATGGTCAAAACGTATAGATTCAATGGTTGTAAAGATGGGGAGAGGCCTGTCTGTAATAGATGCTCTTCTTTTTTGACACCACACTCTAAAAAGCAAGGTCTGCAGGCTCTAGATTTGTCTTATCTTGATTATTGTCCAGTCGTGTGGTCGAGTGCTGTAGACAATTACATTGATGGAAGTTACAATCTATCTGCACTATTAAAGATGATATACCCAATTTGTAAGTCGCTCTGGATAAGAGCGTCTGCTAAATGACGTAAATGTAAATGAAAGAAGAGGAGAAGAAGATTGGGAAATCTGTTTCTCACGGTAAGAGCAGGTTCTATTTAACTAAGTTTGTTGGACATGATTTGGAAAGGCACACACCTGTCTATATACAGTGCATTCGGAAAGTATTCAGACCCCTTGACTTTTTTGACATTTTGTTACATTACAGCCTTATTGTAAAATTGATTAAATAGTTTTTCCCCCTCATCAATCTACACACAATACCCCATAATGACAAAGCAAAAACAACAACAACTGAACAATCATATTTACATAAGTATTCAGACCCTTTACTCAGTACTTTGCTTATGCACCGTTGGCAGTGATTGCAGCCAAAGTCTTAATGTGTATGACGCTACAAGCTTGGCACACCTGTATTTTCATATCGAAAATCGCATCAGATATTTCAACACCATCCAATTCCTTTTCCAGATCCAATTTAGTGTCTTCTGAAGTAGAGGGAAAATCAAGACCTGACTAGTTCAGTTCTCGGGAGATTCAGAGTTGTAAAGTGTGTTGTAGTAGGAAGCAAATGTTTGGTTTATTTCTACAGGATCCATTGATAATTGTCCTTGAAAATTATGAATTGCATTAAAGGCTGAATTTTACTTCTTAATGTGCCAGGCCAGCAATTTACCAGGTTTTTCACCTTGATCATAGAAGGACTGTTTCAGCCTAGTTAAGCTGTTTGCAGCCTTAGAGGTGGGAAGTTCTTCATACTGAGCTTTAAGACCAAATCATTCCTTGTTTACTTCTACTGAGTTATCCAAAAATGCTTCCCTCTCCAATTCTCTCATTTTCTGATTTATTAGATTTGAAACTGGTAAAACGTATAATTTGCCCCCAAATATGTGCTTTGAAAGCCTCCCATCTGGTACTCGCTGACGTTTGGTCAGTGTTCAATGTCAAATAGACATCTATATGCACTCCAACGTAATGTTAGAAGTCTGGGTCCTGTAACCATCTGGGATGCAAACGCCATCTAGAGGATCCTTTTACTAGTTTTGTATCCCTATAGAATAATGACACAGGGGAATGGTCATTCAAAACAATAGTATCATATCCACTTCCTGCTACATTGGGAAGCAATGAGCAAGAAACTAAAAAGTAGTCTACATGAGAATATGATTTAAATGTTGACGAGTAACATGAATACTCCCTTTTACTCGGGTTCTGAGTCCTCCAAGGTTCACATAGATTTAAATCCTTAATGAAATGCTATAATTTCTTTCTACTCTGCAAGTGGGAAGTGTCTAAACCAGAGGAGCAATCAAGATGAGGATCAAGAGTGCAATTAAAGTCCCCTGCCATTAGGACTTTAACAGGAATGGAGGCTATCCATAGAAATTAATTCTCAAAGAATTTGGGATTATCATCATTAGGACCATAAACATTAACCAGATTAATATGCTCATTCAAAAGAGTTCCCTGTATCTAAATGTATCTACCAGCTGTATCAGTTATAATAGTATCCACTTGAAACAGAACAGATTAGTGAATTAAAACCATAACACCATGAGAATGAGAGGAGAAACAGGATGCTACTACTTGCCCTTGTCATCTCCTGCATACTTTAAGTAGCTCATCCTTCAACAGGTGAGTTTCTTGTAGGAACACAATAGATGAATGAAGTTGTTTAAGCCTAGTAATAACCTGTTTAAGCTTGGATAGTTTACAAACTCCACAAAGTAAATTTAAGTTTTGCATTTGAAGTCATTTAACCAAAGATGTAAACATGGAATAAGCTATAGCATAACGGCATATCTAAAATCTGTTTAGTAACCACAAGGACCGCATTAATATTTTGTAGTGAGGAAAATATGTAAAGATCTGTTGGAACAAACAAACATAAATCTATCCTAACAGTAAAACACTGAACCGAGTGTCTCCCTAACCGAGACACCCAAAGCTTCCTCTCCCACCTCCCCCTAATCGTAGAGTGTAGCCTGGTCGACGACTGATCTATTAAAGGGAGCAGTCTAACCTAAGCGACGCTAAACAAAACAAAGTGTCTCCTGAGTGTCAATCATTTTTGTCCAAGGATATGATCAAAAGGCTGCCATCATTCTTAAATGGTCAAAAGGCCTCCGTCATTCTTAAATGGAACCACCAATACTTTTTCTAGAGCTGGCTGCCCGGACAAACTAAGCAATCGGGGGAGAAGGGCCTTGGTCAGGGAGGTCACCAAGAAGCCAGTGGTCACTGAGTTCCTCTGGAGATGGGAGAACCTTCCAGAAGGACAGCCATCTTGGCAGCACTCCACCAATCAGGCCTTAATGGTAGAGTGGCCAGACGGAAGCCACTCCTTATGAAAAGGCACATGAAAGCCCGCTTGGAGTTTGCCAAAAGGCATCTAAAGGACTCTCAGACCATGAGAAACAAGATTCTCTGGTCTGATGAAACCAAGATTGAACTCTTTGGCTTGAATGCCAAGCGTCACGTCTGGAGGAATCCTGGCACCATCCCAACGGTGAAGCATGGTGGTGGCAGCATCATGCTGTGGGGATGTTTTTCAGTGGCAGGGACTGGGAGACTAGTCAGGATCGAGGGAAAGATGAACGGAGCAAAGTACAGAGAGAACTGAAAATAGCTGTGCGGCGACACTACCCATCTTACCTGACAAGCTTGAGAGGATCTGCAGAGAAACTCCCCAAATACAGGTATGCCAAGCTTGTAGCGTCATACCCAAGAAGACTCGAGGCTGTAATCACTGCCAAAGGTGCTTCTACAAAGTCCTGAGTAAAGTCTGAATACTTTTTTTTATTTTTATTATTATTATTTTTGCAAAAATGGTGTCATAAATCCTAGCGGTCAAACAGGGAAATGGTTCCAATAATTTTTCCTTTTTATTCATTTTAGAAATACTCAATAAGGCTGTGTTTTGTGTAGGCTTAACCTGGCGTGACTTTTAGCAATATATTCGGCTCTATTTCCTCTCAGATTATAAAACTCTAATTATCATCAAAGTAGACATCATGCAAAACAACAAATCACTGCAATCTCCTGCACGTCATCTCTAGTTGACACCTTTGCTAACAGGTATTGTGTCAATTTAAAACTTGCACAAGACAGTTCAAAGAATTGACCATTTAAATAAATGTAGCCTATTTATTCATTACAAAATTTAGCTAACATTATATAGTTAACCCAGAGATCCTTACCTTTGACTCGATTCGGCAATTTTGTCCAGATCATCATGGCATTTGTAGTTCTTTATGATAGCCACATTAGCAGCTAATTTCGTTTCATTTTTGTAGCGGTAAATACAGGCGAATATATTGATCAGTCACCTTGTCCTAGAGAGATTGACACGGTTATCAAAACGCCACGCCAGGGTAAGCCTACACGAAACACAGCCCTTATTTTAAGTGTTTCTAAAATCCCCTATGGGAAAAATGAATGGTGGAAAAATGATTGGAACCATTTCCCTGTTCGACTGCAAGGTTTTATGGGTATTATCATTTATACTGTGGTACTCCATTGGTGAGCAGCTACCCGAAGCTAGTGGGATGTGGATGAGCTGAGACACGTGGTAAGATGGCGGACAATAAAAAAAGTGGAATGGGGGATTGCAGTGGGGGATGCACAAACCTTCTGGAAGATCTGATGAAGGAGAAGATGGTGGACAAGGACAAAGGAGAAAAGTGGAATATGTTTTGAGAGAATATGGAATGGAAGATCACACAGAACTTTTAGAAGAGCTACAGGAGGAAAGTGAACGTGATGAGAGTGAGGATGAATTAACTGTGGTGGCAGGTGCAGTGATGACCGCTGAGAAGGAGCTGAGTGTAGAGGGAAGCAGTGTGGTGAGGGACGTTATCATCTAGTGTATAAAGAGGGATACGTCCTTTAGTAGCTCAGAGATGGAACCTGGTGAGAGTGAGGATGAATTACCTGCGGTGAGGAACTCCGAGTTCGGGCCTCGTTCCAAGGATGATAAGGATGATTCTGGCCCAGTGGGTGTGAGATTTGTAGAGAGAATGGATCCATATGTGGTGTCAGGTTAGGTGGAGAAGAGGTTGGGGACTGTTGAGTTGGTGAAGGTAACTGAGTGGACTCGTGATGATTTATTGTTTCTCCTCTGCCCAGAGGGAGCGGGCGCTGCGGATTACGTGATTAGAGACAGGAATTGTGACTTGAATTGCTCTCCGGAACAGGGTGGCATTGAAAGGAGTGGTAACAGGGTTAGGTTTAAGTGTTGAGGATGTGCAGTTGAAATTGAAGATTCCAGGTGTCTGTGACGCCCTCCGTTTGGTGAGATGTAGATCTGGTGTAGAGCGTGGGGAAACAGAGAATACATTACAGTGGGGGAAAAAAAGTATTTAGTCAGCCACCAATTGTGCAAGTTCTCCCACTTAAAAAGATGAGAGAGGCCTGTAATTTTCATCATAGGTACACGTCAACTATGACAGACAAATTGAGAAGAAAAAAATCCAGAAAATCATATTGTAGGATTTTTAATGAATTTATTTGCAAATTATGGTGGAAAATAAGTATTTGGTCACCTACAAACAAGCAAGATTTCTGGCTCTCACAGACCTGTAACTTCTTCTTTAAGAGGCTCCTCTGTCCTCCACTCGTTACCTGTATTAATGGCACCTGTTTGAACTTGTTATCAGTATAAAAGACACCTGTCCACAACCTCAAGCAGTCACACTCCAAACTCCACTATGGCCAAGACCAAAGAGCTCTCAAAGGACACCAGAAACAAAATTGTAGACCTGCACCAAGCTGGGAAGACTGAATCTGCAATAGGTAAGCAGCTTGGTTTGAAGAAATCAACTGTGGGAGCAATTATTAGGAAATGGAAGACATACAACACCACTGATAATCTCCCTCGATCTGGGGCTCCACGCAAGATCTCACCCCGTGGGGTCAAAATGATCACAAGAACGGTGAGCAAAAATCCCAGAACCACACGGGGGGACCTAGTGAATGACCTGCAGAGAGCTGGGACCAAAGTAACAAAGCCTACCATCAGTAACACACTACGCCGCCAGGGACTCAAATCATGCAGTGCCAGACGTGTCCCCCTGCTTAAGCCAGTACATGTCCAGGCCCGTCTGAAGTTTGCTAGAGTGCATTTGGATGATCCAGAAGAGGATTGGGAGAATGTCATATGGTCAGATGAAACCAAAATATAAATTTTTGGTAAAAACTCAATTCGTCGTGTTTGGAGGACAAAGAATGCTGAGTTGCATCCAAAGAACACCATACCTACTGTGAAGCATGGGGGTGGAAACATCATGCTTTGGGGCTGTTTTTCTGCAAAGGGACCAGGACGACTGATCCGTGTAAAGGAAAGAATGAATGGGGCCATGTATCGTGAGATTTTGAGTGAAAACCTCCTTCCATCAGCAAGGGCATTGAAGATGAAACGTGGCTGGGTCTTTCAGCATGACAATGATCCCAAACACACCGCCCGGGCAACGAAGGAGTGGCTTCGTAAGAAGCATTTCAAGGTCCTGGAGTGGCCTAGCCAGTCTCCAGATCTCAACCCCATAGAAAATCTTTGGAGGGAGTTGAAAATCCGTGTTGCCCAGCGATAGCCCCAAAACATCACTGCTCTAGAGGAGATCTGCATGGAGGAATGGGCCAAAATACCAGCAACAGTGTGTGAAAACCTTGTGAAGACTTACAGAAAACGTTTGACCTGTGTCATTGCCAACAAAGGGTATATAACAAAGTATTGAGAAACTTTTGTTATTGACCAAATACTTATTTTCCACCATAATTTGCAAATAAATTCATTAAAAATCCTACAATGTGATTTTCTGGATTTTTTTCCTCATTTTGTCTGTCATAGTTGACGTGTACCTATGATGAAAATTACAGGCCTCTCTCATATTTTTAAGTGGGAGAACTTGCACAATTGGTGGTTGACTAAATACTTGTTTTCCCCACTGTATCTGTCATGCTGGATTTTGATGCATAGTCTCTGCCAGATAAGATCAAGGTTGGAAGTGTCAGTTATCCCGTGAGCGATTTTGTTCCGTAAATACTACAGTGTTTTAGGTGTGAAGTTTATGGGCCTGTTGCAGCAGTGTGTAGGCGTGAGATGCCTAGATGTGACAAGTGTGCAGGAGGGCATGAGATGAAGAAATGTGTGGTATCGGTGGAGAAAGTTCTGTGTGTTAGTTGTGGGGGTGCTAACGGGCTGGAGATCTGAGGTGTCTGGTGAGAGAAAGGCAGATTGAGGTTGCCAGGGTTACAGTAGTACAGAAAGTGTTGTATGCCGAAACAGTGAAGAGAGTGGTAGAGGAAGATGGGTACAGGGTGAGGGATCTTGAGAGGATTCCTATGAGTAGGCAGAGACCAAGAGAGAGTGATGGGAAGAATATGTGCTTCAGTAAGGTGGGCATTTATAGCAATGGTTGTCAATTGTACGGCAGAAATGGATCTTACAAATGACAGGCTACTTTGACACTGAGAATCTGAGATCAATAAAACGACCTTGTCTTGAATCCATCAATAGCCGAGGCCCCTAAGTGTGCAGAGAAACACATTGTACAATATGAGGAGGAAGATACAGTGGGGGAAAAAAGTATTTAGTCAGCCACCAATTGTGCAAGTTCTCCCACTTAAAAAAATGAGAGAGGCCTGTAATTTTCATCATAGGTACACGTCAACTATGACAGACAAAATGAGAAAAAAAATCCAGAAAATCACATTGTAGGATTTTTAATGAATTTATTTGCAAATTATTGTGGGAAATAAGTATTTGGTCAATAACAAAAGTTTCTCAATACTTTGTTATATACCCTTTGTTGGCAATGACACAGGTCAAACGTTTTCTGTAAGTCTTCACAAGGTTTTCACACACTGTTGCTGGTATTTTGGCCCATTCCTCCATGCAGATCTCCTCTAGAGCAGTGATGTTTGGGGCTGTCGCTGCGCAACACGGACTTTCAACTCCCTCCAAAGATTTTCTATGGGGTTGAGATCTGGAGACTGGCTAGGCCACTCCAGGACCTTGAAATGCTTCTTACGAAGCCACTCCTTCGTTGCCCGGGCGGTGTGTTTGGGATCATTGTCATGCTGAAAGACCCAGCCACGTTTCATCTTCAATGCCCTTGCTGATGGAAGGAGGTTTTCACTCAAAATCTCACGATACATGGCCCCATTCATTCTTTCCTTTACACGGATCAGTCGTCCTGGTCCCTTTGCAGAAAAACAGCACCAAAGCATGATGTTTCCACCCCCATGCTTCACAGTAGGTATGGTGTTCTTTGGATGCAACTCAGCATTCTTTGTCCTCCAAACACGACAAGTTGAGTTTATACCAAAAAGTTCTATTTTGGTTTCATCTGACCATATGACATTCTCCCAATCCTCTTCTGGATCATCCAAATGCACTCTAGCAAACTTCAGACGGGCCTGGACATGTACTGGCTTAAGCAGGGTGACACGTCTGGCACTGCAGGATTTGAGTCCCTGGCGGCGTAGTGTGTTACTGATGGTAGGCTTTGTTACTTTGGTCCCAGCTCTCTGCAGGTCATTCACTAGGTCCCCCCGTGTGGTTCTGGGATTTTTGCTTGTGATCATTTTGACCCCACGGGGTGAGATCTTGCGTGGAGCCCCAGATCGAGGGAGATTATCAGTGGTCTTGTATGTCTTCCATTTCCTAATAATTGCTCCCACAGTTGATTTATTCAAACCAAGCTGCTTACCTATTGCAGATTCAGTCTTCCCAGCCTGGTGCAGGTCTATAATTTTGTTTCTGGTGTCCTTTGACAGCTCTTTGGTCTTGGCCATAGTGGAGTTTGGAGTGTGACTGTTTGAAGTTATGGACAGGTGTCTTTTATACTGATAACAAGTTCAAACAGGTGCCATTAATACAGGTAACGAGTGGAGGACAGAGAAGCCTCTTAAAGAAGAAGTTACAGGTCTGTGAGAGCCAGAAATCTTGCTTGTTTGTAGGTGACCAAATACTTATTTTCCATCATAATTTGCAAATAAATTCATTAAAAATCCTACAATGTGATTTTCTGGATTTTTTTTTCCTCATTTTGTCTGTCATATTTGACGTGTACCTATGATGAAAATTACAGGCCTCTCTCATCTTTTTAAGTGGGAGAACTTGCACAATTGGTGGCTGACTAAATACTTTTTTTCCCCCACTGTAATGTATTCTCTGTTTCCCCACGCTCTACACCAGATCTACATCTCACCAAACGGAGGGCGTCACAGACACCTGGAATCTTCAATTTCAACTGCACATCCTCAACACTTAAACCTAACCCCGTTATCACTCCTTTCAATGCCACCCTGTTCCGGAGAGCAATTCAAGTCACAATTCCTGTCTCTAATCACGTAATCCGCAGCGCCCGCTCCCTCTTGGCAGAGGAGAAACAATAAATCATCACGAGTCCACTCAGTTACCTTCACCAACTCAACAGTCCCCAATCTCTTCTCCACCTAACCTGACACCACATATGGATCCATTCTCTCTAGTGGGAGTGGGAGAACTTGCACAGTTGGTGGCTGACTAAATACTTTTTTTCCCCACTGTATAGTCCTAAAAAAGCTTTCCAGTTTCACTGACTCACCCAATGATGTGCAGCTCACTCACCAGCCAAAAGCTTATCTCTCTCTTGCTTTAATTTTTAAAAACAATGCTGTTCGCTCTATAGGCCTATTTGGAAGTTGTTAACTTGGTAACATACAGACATTAGTATTTTATTTTCATCCATTTGCTTTACAACCTGTGTTTTCCAGCGATTGTATTCGAAATATTTGCTAAAGGCCTGTTTTGGCTGCATGCTGTTAACTGACAGATTTGCCACACGTTAGGCGTGCCTTGTGATTTGGCTACACACAATCCACAGCTAGACTATTTTTAAAATTAGCTATGGATCCTCTGTGGCGAAATTCTAGGCTTACTCCTGGTGTAGTATTGGGAATGATTTAATTTCTTTCTGAACAGACTGCAGAGTGCTGCAGCACCTCCAGCACACTTCCCGCAGCTATTATTCTATTAGGAGATAAATGATGAAGTGCAATGCTGGAGAGAAGAGAGTTGCCGGCTTATGTCTATAACAGCACAGAGAGGGAGAGAGATCATAGGAAGTGAATGTCATTGTATTTCTGTGAGAGATACAGGCGTGCTTCTCTCTCTCACCACAGAAATGGCCATGCCTTGGTCTAGGCTACAATGTTGCGCAAACCATAGACCCAAGACGGCCCAACATTAACCAATTCTTAGAATATCATGCACGTTTTCACATAACTTTTTTTTTAGGGGGCATGACAATTACAGAGGAATCTAAATGTAATTACTCTGATTGCTTTTATTAGGATTTTTACATTGCAAACAGTGGAAATAATTGTTCTTGCCACAAGAGGTAGGCTACCTGATCCTGGCAAATGGGTTCCGGAACGAAAGACTACAAAACTGAGAGGTACCGGAGGATCCAGCTCAAATTAAGCACTGTCCTTTTCATATAATGGGGTAGGGCCATCCCAAGGATCCCTGAACGCACGGACGGTTGCACCAAATATTTCTAATAACTAAACCAAGATAGACCACAGCTGGTCGTTTCCGCCGAGTGGCGCAGTGGTCTAAGGCACTGCATCGCAGTGTTAGCTGTGCCACTAGAGATGCTGGTTCGAATCCAGGCTCTGTCGTAGCCGGCCGCGACAGAGTAGGGGAGGGAATGGCCGGCAGGGATGTAGCTCAGTTGGTAGAGCATGGCGTTTGCAACGCTAGGGTTGTGGGTTCGATTCCCACAGGGGTATGACATTTTTTTAACTATAAGTCGCTCTGGATAAGAGCGTCTGCTAAATGACTAAAATGTAAATGTAAAATGAACAGATGAGTCATAGTGTGCAGAGCCAAGCACGAGCTAGCGAGATCCTATTGGTGTGTTCTAGCATACATCTGCATATTTCTGTTAGGGAACGCCTCCTCTGTGAAGCGCTCGTGTGCAATAACTCAATTCGCCTTTGTGTTCCTTCTAAATAACGTGATTTTAAAAAAGTATTTGTCCAAAAACTTAGTCCACTCTGTGCATAACAGATTTTAGTTTTGGGAACAGAATTGTATTAAGATCACGTTTCATCGATTGGAACATTTGCATAATGTCGGCCAAAATCCATCTCCTTCCATCTTCTCCCACTGCCGGCCAGTACCAGATTCTTCTGACAAGCAGTACGGGCGTAGCCTATTGTCATCTGAATGACTTACATAGAAAACCTCTTAGTTTATATAATGCTTTTCCGAGCTAATTCCATCCAACAGTTGCCAACCATTATTGAGTGTCACTCCTCGCCACATATAGGATCACCCTATACGGTATCGTGTTGCACCCTAGTCAGGATATTCCATTACGTACTCCTTCTAAGATTAGCACCAGTGGCCCCCCAGCTATCTTGGCCCACATACCTTCTGGCACCCACCAGTGACAGAAATAAATATATGGAATGTATGTCATCCTCCAAATCCTTATGCAGCTCTCAATATTCCAAACATTAACTAATACTTAATAAAAGACGTAATATCAGTATGTAATAGCACGTTTAAACTTTCTAATATCGAAAGAACATGTCATACCATGCTAGGTAACAAATCCATTAAGGTATTATCACGTCTGGTAAAGGTTTGATGTGTTATTTTTATGTCAAACTGAGTAAACCTGGTAACTATTTTACAAGTCACATAGCTAGATACTTTGGGTTTGTCTGAATGGTGTACATAATTTCCTCAAGGTGATTTCATAAAGAATCAATTTATTTTAGATTATCCGAGTTTGTTTAGCATTTTTGGTTTTGTGTCAAATTAACGAGCTGGTAAAATGGCGCCACCCACTCGGTCAGCATCAACGGATTTCAGTGTAGCAGAGAGACAATTTCAGGGTTGCACTACTGTTTTGAAGCTGAATGTAATGATTATCAGTTTTCTACGTGTACTAATATTCAGACACATTCAGTTGTTTCTGTATTTATCGATAAATGTTACTATTGTGTGAACGGAAAATACAATTGGTTTTTGATTGAAATAATACAGTGAAGACCAGGTTATTCAGGAACATAGTACCTAGTCCCACCTAAAACAAACAGTGACCTTGTACTAAATGGCTTTTGTCATTTATGCCTTTACAGTACCAGTCAAAAGTTTGGACACACCTACTCATTCAAGGGTTTTTCTTAATTTTTTACCATTTTCTACATTGTAGAATAATAGTGAAGACATCTAAACTATAAAATAACACATATGAATCATGTAGTAACCATAAAGGTGTTAAACAAATCAAATATATTTTAGATTCTTCAAAGTAGCCATCCTTTGCCATGATGACAGCTTTGTAGAATCTTTGTAATCTACAATGTAGAAAATAGTAAAAATAAAGAAATCCTGTAAAGAGTAGGTGTTCTAAAACTTTTGACTGGTACTGTATGTGATTTTGGGAAAATCTGCTATAGTTTATGTACCGGCACCTCAAATATCTAGTGCTTAAGCTCATGTTCCTCTTATAGAATGTTAGCTCAACAGTATTGTGGAGCTACTGCACCTAAATATAAACAGTACCGGCTCCCAAAATGAGTACTGGCACCTATTTCAGTCCAAGTCAAGCACTGAAGTAGATAATTTAACGAGAAGAAATATAATATATTTTTAGAGAATAAAGAAAGTGCAAGAACTGTCAAGACATTAACTTTTTGTGTCTGTTTCTCATTGTTACTACAGGACGACTATAATTAAATCTGAGGCCGGTAACATCAATAGTGAGGACAAACCCAGCCAGCCTCTCTCCTTCCACACTGAGTCCAAACCTACAGTCAGTGGGTCCTGATTGTGACAGTGGAGCCCAGTTTGCTATGCAGGATCCAGAGATGGCATCAGTGAAGCTGGAAGACTGCAGTCAAACACTGGAGCTGAATATCAACATTAAAGATGAAGAAGAGGAGGAGAAGATTGGGAAATCTGTTTCTCATGGTAAGAGCAGGTTCTATCTAACTAAGTTTGTGTTATTCATTCCAACTTCCCAATATGCATGAAAAGTTGCAGTAGAACTGTTTTATGATTAACTGTTTCAATGAGAATGTAGATATTATTTCATGCTACTGACACTTACATGGTTTGACACCAGTATTGCCAGCATGTGTTTTATTCACTGGGCTATCTGGAGTGATCAGAGTGTAGACTAAAGAAGTGAAGTAGACAAACTGCCAATGTTTTAAAGTTCTATTAAAAGAGTCAGTGTAGTTACTAACCCTCGTGATAGTGAGTGGAGGATGATATGGCTTCTTCATCTGCATTGCTTGCTCTTTGGGGTTTTAGGCTGGGTTTCTATAAAGCACTTTATGACAACTTCTGATGTAAAAAGGGCTTCATAAAATACAGTTGATTGACATGTATATCACAACAACTGACTGGTTCTTCTGTTGGTGTTCACACAGGAGACCATGTTGAGACATTCTCTACATCCAGAGAGCAACAGCAGGAAGATCACAGAGCTAAGAGGTCTCACCACTGCCCACATTGTGAGGAGTTTTTCTCAATTCTATCAAAGCTAAAAATACACTTACAAAAACACACAGGAGAGAATCTGTATTCCTGTACTGACTGTGGGAAGAATTTCACTACATCACAGACTCTGACGGTTCATCAGAGAGCGCACACAGGAGAGAAGCCTTACTCCTGCTCTGACTGTGTAAAGCGCTTCAAAACATCAACTGAGCTAAAAGTTCATCAGAGAACACACACAGGAGAGAAGCCTTACTCCTGCTCTGACTGTGGGGCAAGTTTCTCTCATCAGAGCACCTTAAAACAACATAAACGTATACATACAGGAGAGAAGCCTTACTCCTGCTCTGACTGTGGGGCAAGTTTCTCTCAACCTGGCAACTTAAAACAACATGAACGTATACACACAGGAGAGAAGCCTTACTTCTGCTGTGACTGTGGGGCAAGTTTCTCTCAACTTGGCAACTTAAAAATACATAAACGTATACATACAGGAGAGAAGCCTTACTCCTGCTCTGATTGTGTAAAATGCTTCACAACATCAAGTGAGCTAAAACTTCATCAGAAAACACACACAGTAGAGAAGCCTTACTCCTGCTCTGACTGTGGGAGGAGTTTCTCTCGACTGGGCAGCTTAAAAAAACATGAACGTATACACACAGGGGAGAAGCCTTTCTCCTGCTCTGACTGTGGAAAGATTTTCTCTCAAATAGGCCATTTAAAAACACATGAACGTATACACACAGGAGAGAAGCCTTACTCCTGCTCTGACTGTGGGAAGAATTTCTCTCGAATGGGCAACTTAAAAAAACATGAAGTTATACACACAGGAGAGAAGCCTTTCTCCTGCTCTGACTGTGGGAAAAACTTCTCTCAAATAGGCCATTTAAAAACACATGAACGTATACACACAGGAGAGAAGCCTTACTCCTGCTCTGACTGTGGGAAGAATTTCTCTCGAATGGGCAACTTAAAAAAACATGAAGGTATACACACAGGAGAGAAGCCTTTCTTCTGCTCTGGCTGTGGGAAGAGTTTCTCTCGACTGGGCAACTTAAAACAACATGAACGTATACATTCAGGAGAGAAGCCTTACTCCTGCTCTGACTGTGGGGCGAGTTTCTCTCAACTTGGCAACTTAAAACAACATGAACGTATACATTCAGGAGAGAAGCCATACTCCTGCTCTGACTGTGGGGTGAGTTTCTCTCAACTTGGCAACTTAAAACAACATGAACGTATACACAAAGGAGAGAAGCCTTTCCACTGATCTAAAAACAACAGCTGAGCTGCAATGTCATCAGAAAACACACACAGGAGAGAATCCTTACTTATGCTCTTAATATGGCAAGAGTTTCTCCCGATTGGCAATGTAAAAACACACCAACGGTTACACACTGGATAGAAGATCTATTACTGCACTGACAGTGAGACGAGATTCTACAGATTGGGCAATTTAAGACACCAACGTATACATAAGAAGTTGTAGTGGTCAAAGACAAGACCACAGAGGGAACTCCATCCTAGATCTGATTAACATAACCCACTGTACTTGTTTCTCTCAGATCCAGTGATCACAAATGTCTGCTGTTCTCTCCAAACACAACATCAGGAGGGAGAAGTGAGGTGCAAGTGAAGGGCCTTGAGGATCATCTCCAGAGGTGGAGCAGTCCAACCACAGCTCCCGTCACTGCAGAGCATGCGTTAACAGGCTGCAGTGCACCTGGTGAAGGACATGCACACTCTTGACCACCCACTGAATGATCTGCTCCCTCCAAAAAGAGGTAACTGCACACCACCAGGCTCCTGAGAAACAGCCACAAACTGTCCTGTATAACTGCCCGTACAAACCGCCTGCGAAACGCCACTCCACCCACTGCTATCAGACTGCATAATAACTCCACCTCTTAAATGGTTTCCCCCCCCCAACATTTTTTAAATCACATTTTTATATTTCAATTTACATCATGAAAAATGTTTCCATTGATCTTCCTTAAGATGTTTCTACAACTTGACTGGAATCCACCTCAGATAAATTCAATTGATTGGACATGGTTTGAAAAGGCACACACCTGTCTATATAACATCCCACAGTTGAAATTGCATGTCAGAGCAAAAACCAAGCCATGAGGTCGAAGGAATTGTCCGTAGAGCTCTGAGACAGGATTGTGTCGAGGCACAGATCTGGGGAAGGATACCAAAAAATGTCTGCACCATTGAATGTCCCCAAGAACACAGCAGCCTCCTCCATTCTTAAATGGAAGAAGTTTGGAACCACCAAGACTCTTCCTAGAGCTGTCCGCTGAGCAATCGGGGGAGAAGGGCCTTGGTCAGGGAGGTGACCAAGAACCCGATGATCACTTTGACAGAGCTCCAGAGTTCAGCCCACTTGGAGTTTGCCAAGAGGCACCTAAAGGACTCTGACCATGAGAAACAAGATTATCTTGTCTGATGTTACCAAGATTAAAATCTTTGGCCTGAATGCCAAGCGTCACGTCTGGAGGAAACCTGGTACCATGCCTACGGTGAAGCATGGTTGTGGCAGTATCATGCTGTGCGGCTGTTTTTCAGAGGCAGGGACTGGGAGACTAGTCAGGATCAAGGGAATAATGAACGGAGCAAAATACAGAGAGATCCTTGATGAAAACCTGCTCCAGAGCGCTCAGGACTTCAGCCTGGGGTGAAGGTTCACCTGGCCCAGCCAGAGCCCAGACTTGAACCAGATTGAACATCTCTGGAGATACCAGAAAATAGCTGTACAGCAACGCTCCCCATCCAACCTGACAGAGCTTGGGAGGATCTGCAGAGAGGAATGGGAGAAACTCCCCAAATACAGGTGTGCCAAGCTTGTAGCATCATACCCAAGAAGACTTGATGCTGTAATCGCTGCCAAAGGTGCTTCAACAAAGTACTGAGTAAAGGGTCTGAATACTTATGTAAATTTGATATTTCCGTTTTTTATAAATCAATTAGGAAAAACTTCTAAAAACCTGTATTTTGCTTTGACATTATGGGGTATTGTGTGTAGATTCTTGAGGGGGAAAAATATTTAATCCATTTTATAATATGGCTGTAACGTAATAAAATGTGGAAAAAGTCAAGGGGTCTGAATACTTTCAGAATGCACTGTATTTAGCTAATCTACCATTGACTAGGTATTGGCACCCCATGTATATAGTCAAGTTATTATTGACTAGGTATTGGCACCCCATGTATATAGCCAAGCTACCATTGACTAGGTATTGGCACCCCGTGTATATAGCCAAGCTACCATTGACTAGGTATTGGCACCCCATGTATATAGCCAAGCTACCATTGACTAGGTATTGGCACCCCATGTATATAGCCTAGCTACCATTGACTAGGTATTGGCACCCCATGTATATAGCCAAGCTACCATTGACTAGGTATTGGCACCCCATGTATATAGCCAAGCTACCATTGCTCATCGTGTATTAATTCCTTGTGCTACAATCTTTTTTCCTGTTATTATAATTGTTGTATTGTGTTCTCTATTGTTGGTCAACATTTCACTGTTAGTCTACACCTGTTGTTTACCAAACATGTGACAATTAAAATGAAATGACTACGTGTTTAGTGAATTGTCTTCTAAAACTATACTGAATAAATATATAAACTTGACATGTAAAGTGTTGGTCCCATGTTTCATGAGCTGAAATAAAAGATCCCAGAAATTCTCAAATGTGGTGCACAAATTTGTTTACATCTCTGTTAGTGAGCATTTCTCCTTTGCGAAGGTAATCCATCCACCTGACAGGTGTGGCATATCAAGAAGCTGATTAAAGAGTATGATCATTACACAGGTGCACCTTGTGCTGGGTTCAATAAAAGGCCAATCTGAAATGTGCCATTTGTCACACAACACAATGCCACAGATGTCTACATTTTGAGGGAGTGCGCAATTGGCATGCTGACTGCAGGAATGTTCACCAGAGCTGTTGCCAGAGAATTGAATGTACATTTCTCTACCGAGAATTTGGCAGAACATCCAACTGGCTTCCCAGCCGCAGACCACGTGTAACCGTGCAAGCCCAGGACCTCCACATCTGGCTTCTTCACCTGCAGGATCATCTGAGATCAGCCACCCGGACAGCTGATGAAACTGAGGAGTACTTCTGTCTGTAATAAAGCTTCAGTGGGGGAAATCATTCTTATTGGCTGATGGGTGGGCCTGGCTCCCAAATGGTTGGGCCTATGCCTTCCCAGGCCCACCCATGGCTGCGCCCCTGCCCATTCATGTGAAATCCATAGAATAGGGCCTAATGAATGTATTTCAATTGACTGATTTCCTTATATGAACTGTACCCTAGTAAAATTGTTGAATGTTGTGTTTATATTTTTGTTCAGTTAGTTAAAATCTTACAAAAAAACTGATGATGAATATGTTTGGAAAACTACATTGATCTGCCAATGAAAAATAACGTTTGTACATGAATTTGTACTGGTCAACCTCTCCTTCTCTTTTGTATTCAGTTCTTCTATATTAGATCTGACAGTATGAATGGTTCTTATGGTTGTATTCAGTTCTTCCATATTAGATCTGAGGGTATGAATGGTTCTCATGGGCTGAGTGCCTGGAGTGACTACAGTCATACCAAGTTTTCTTTGACCCTGTGATCTCACCAGGACAGAACCACATGTCTCTATCACACTCCAGCCCAGAAGGTGGCAGTGATGTAACGTTGGTCTGAACACCACCAATAAACACCATAGAAGAAGAATGCATGCAGCTTTCCACTGTTCCAAAGACTGTCTATTATATGGAACAGATTGGCATGTGACCACTCTAACAATGTAGACACGTCCTCAAAGATTGGACATGAATCTGTGTTGGTCAAACTCTTCTCTATCATTACATACAACAAAACTATGTTTTAAGTGAAATATTTAGTGTTTGAAGCTGGAAAAAAGACCTGAAATAAGCATCACAAAGATACATTTGACCTATGCACTAACAAGCTTTTTCAATATACGCAGCTTTGTCACCAGCTGCAGTGCTGTAGCTTTATTAATCTACTGTACTTCAACATGTCCTCACATTGGATGGGTTGATTAGGGTTCATACCATGTCTTAAACCACTAGCTAGCTACTTACAAGCCACAACATTTACATTTTAGTCATTTAGCAGACGATCTTATCCAGAGCGACTTACAGTTAGTGAGTGCATACATTGTCATACTGGCCCCCCGTGGGAAACGACGCCATGTTCTACCAACTGAGCTACAGGGGACTTACAACACACGTACATTTGCAGTCTCATGGGGTGTGAAAATATATGTAATCAAACCTACTGGATATCTTTAGAAGGAAAATTGTTCTACAATTTTCTTACACTTTGAAAATGTGAAATCGTTTTTGTATGTTGGCAAGATAAAAACAATATTTAATCCCTATTAAGATTTAAGCTTGCAAAATGTAAAGGGGTGGGTAGACTTTCACTGTGACTGTATACGTACCATTGACATGCAATGGATTTGTGCCACAAATGCTAAAAAGTTAGCAGTTATAACAATAGTAAGATAAACAATATATGCCCAGGACTATATTGAGTGACAGACTGTTGAAATGCCCAGTTGATTATGTAAACAGTCTTGTAGAACTCTGGCATCAATGGTCCATCTGAGGGTGAGTCATTGATATAAATGCTCAGAGTAAAAGAGCTGTGAACTCACCTGTGATGGCCCACGTCTACCACAACCTTTCCTGTTGTGTTTGTAAGCACCACAGCATTTTAGGCAGCCATTGTTCAAAATGTGTTCACACATACAGTACAATGGGAGGGCGTGTGGAAGGAACAGGGGAGAACCAGGAGTTTGATCTCTGACTTCTATTTAGGACTGGGATCCCTCTGTGGGCTGGGCTTTTCAGAATATCTATTGATTCTCTTTTAAACATGCTAGAAACCTAAAGGACAGCCTAGTAAGAGCAGATGAATATGTTCCCCCTCAGCATTTCCTATCCACCCTCCCCTCAAATCATTGTGAGAACTGTAATGTGATGACCAAGGGGGGTTTCTTTCTTCACCCTCATACTGGAAATAAAATGTATGTCCTGGGTAGAATTTCCTGTAAAACAAAATGTGTGGTATATTTCCTGATGTGCCAATGTGGCTATTATTATGTTGGAAAGTCTAAGAGAAATGTGAAAGTTGAAAGAGCAACTCCCCTGCAGTGTTGCCAACTAATTTTCAGGGGAAGTTGTTAGAGGCAGATCGATTTGTTGCTAAAAGTTGCAAAATGACGTTGTGATATCATTGCGTGATGACATCATTACTTTTACATTTTATTTCATTTCACCAGTAGTCTATTTAATAACCCTAACCCTATGATTTGACATTTGTTAGTTGAGATTTGTTTGTTTATTATCACATATTTTTATTTGTAAAAGTAATATAAACACATAACATTTTATATGATCAGATATTTTTATTTTTAAACACAGCACATTGAATTATTAAACAATTACACATTATTGAACAATTATATTTGATTTTTTTAAATTTTCTTATTAACTACTAAACCTACACATTCTGAACAATTATAGTTTCAATCAGTGTATTGGTAGTTAGTTAACATGCTACCTAAATGATCAACAATTATAGGTACAAGCTAATAACAAGGTATATATGCTATCTTATTGAACAAGCAGTGTGCCAGTAGAGCGAAAGGTGCGTTGTGAGAGCGTTGTGCCAGTAACCGAAAGGTCACTGGTTCTAATCCCTGAGCCGACAATGTGAAAAATCTGTCGATGTGCCCTTGAGCAAGGCACTTAACCCTAATTGCTCCTGTAAGTCGCTCTGGATAAGAGCGTCTGCTAAATGACTAAAATGTAAAAAATGTAAATGTTGTTGTGCTGCTTGGCTGGCCTGCTGCTGCCTGTGCACGAGCTGAGCGCCTGCTGCTGACGTCACTCACAATGCACTTTTGCAGCCAGGCACGTGTGTTGTGACTGAGTGTGTGACAGATAAAATTGTTTTTGTGTCATTTAGAGGTAAAATGTGTTCATTTTAGTGTTTGAGTCACTTTTTCAAAAGTTGCTAAAAGTTACAAATAAGTTTTTAAAAGTAGCTAAATTTGTTGTTAGGTGCTGTTTGAAAAAAAAGTTGCCAGGGTATTCTGAAAAGTTGCTAAATCTAGCAACAAAATTGCTAAGTTGGCATCACTGGGCCCTACCCCATTACATGAGAACGGGGTATCTGCCGCTGCCTCCTCCTCCTCCGGGACACTTCTACTTTGGATAGAGTTGATCAATCTGTTGATTGTGGCCTGTGGAATGTTGTCCCATTCCTCTTTAGTGGCTGTGTGAAGTTGCTGTATATTGGTGGGAACTGGAACAAGCTGTGGTACACGTCGATCCAGCCCTCCCAAACATGCTCAATGGGTGACATGTCTGGTGAGTATGCAGGACATGGAAGAACTGGGACATTTTCAGCCTCCAGGAATTGTGTACAGATCCTTGCGACATTGGGCCGTGCATTATCATGCTGAAACATGACGTGATGTCGGCAGGACAATGGGCCTCAGGATCTTGTCATGGTATCTCTGTGCATTAAATTTGCCATTAAGAAAATGCAATTTTGTTCCTTATCTGTAGCTTATGCCTGCCCATACCATAACCCTGACATGAACATGGGGTACTCTGTTCACAACATTGACATCAGCAAACCGCTCGCCCACACATCACCATACACATGGTCTGCAGTTGTGAGGGTGGTTGGGCATACTGCCAAATTCTCTAAAACAAAGTTGGAGGCGGCTTATGGTAGAGAAATTACCATTAAATTATCTGACAACAGCTCTGATGGACATTCCTGCAGTCAGCATGCCAGTTGCATGCTCCCTCAAAACTTGAGACATCTGTGGCATTGTCAGTGGTAGAAAAAGCACCCAATTGTCATACTTGAGTAAAAGTAAAGATACCTTAATAGAGAATGACTCAAGTAAAACTTAAAGTCACCCAGTAAAATACTACTTGAGTAAAATTCTATAAGTATTTGGTTTTAAATATACTTAAGTATCAAAAGTAAATGTAATTGGGGGGGACCAGTATGAAAATGTATGCACTCACTAACTGTAAATCGCTCTGGATAAGAGCGTCTGCTAAATGACTAAAATGTCAAATGTAAATATAAAATATACATCACTATCAAAAGTAAATGTATAAATAATTTCAAATTCCTTATATTATGTAAACCAGATGACACCATTTTATTTTTTACATTGTATTTATGGATAGCCAGGGGCACACTCCAACACTCAGACATAATTTACAAACTAAACATGTGTTTAGTGAGTCCGCCAGATCAGAGGCAGTAGGGATGACGAGGGATGTTCCGTTGATAATTGCATGAATTTGACAATTTTTCTGTCCTAAGCATTCAAAATGTAACGAGTACTTTTGGGTGTCAGGGAAAATGTATGGAGTAAAAAGTATATATTTTTCTTTCGGAATGTAGTTGAGTAAAAGTTGTCAAAAATATAAATAGTAAAGTACAGATACCCAAAAAAACGACTTAAGTAGTACTTTAAAGTATTTTTACTTAAGTACTTTACACCACTGGGCATTGTGTTGTGTGACAAAACTTCACATTTTAGAGTGCCATTTTTATTTATTTAAACGGGGTATCTTTTATATCCCAGCTTTACATAGGGTGGAAGATAGGCTTACCCTGGCGTAACGTTTTGATAACAGTGTAAATCTCTCTAGGACAAGGTGACTTTGATCAATATATTCGCCTGCAGTTACCCCGCAACTTAAAAAACTGCCCTTTTCTAAAAACAACATTTCATGAAATAACTAAAAAAGTGTAAACTGTAGCAATTTATTTCCCTTTGTAGCTCATTAGCCTAAGCATGACCTTCATCCACATAACCCCCCCCCCAATGTTGCTTTTTTGTGTCAGCAATTAGACATTGTTCTTAGGGGGGCGAGTTACCCACTAGTACCCTACCGCCAGTCTCCTCTAGGTACATAGGATGGCTACTTCCCCACCAGAACCCTGGCCTGATGCGAACGTGAGTAGATTACGTTGAAAACAACGGTCGGCCATCTTGGAGACAGTCTCCACCTCTTACACCTCAGAGGTCAGGCGGGCACCATTCTTCAGATAAAGAAAAAAGCGCTAAAACTGTGCTGTCAAGACAATAGCTGTTGTGTCCGTTTCAAATGTACTACTACAGTTATGTAATAGTGTCGTATCGCGTCGATGCTGGTAATTATTGCTGTCAAACAAAGGAGTCCGCTCATACTGAACCTTGATCATAAGTTTATTCATATCACAAGCTTTCAGCATAAGGTTTACAGGTGTCATGCCACCCGGAGAGCGACGCCCCAGATTGCAATGGTCGCTCTAACCTCTTCTTCGCTTTTTACCCAGTATATATAATCTTCCCAAGATGTGGGTGGCTCCCTCTACCCTGTCTACAACACACACTTCCTGTCTGTTGTATGTGGCGTTACACTAAAACATTCCCTCTTGATACTAAACTAAACATCTCAAAGGTTCCACTTAAACCCACCCTCCTGTTGTCCTGGGGTCATTCTGACCCCAAATTAAATCTTTTGCCGACAAAATATGTTTTTTATTCATCAATTGGTCTGAAAATAACGGTAGTTGTTTAATACTATGCTCTTTATGATTCAAACAAATTTGAAGTAATTTGATTGAATTATGGGTGTTTTACTAAATGTAATAACTTCTGTTGTCCTCTGGGGGTCAAAAAGACCCCGCAGCACAAAGTTTACATACTGCTTGGCAAAACATCTTTGATCATGTTTCTTTGATGTGTGGGGTCAAGCAATGGTTATGACAACAACAACAACAAAAAAAGTATTTTCTCACAGGTGTTTGGGCATTTCACATTTTAGTCTGAGAGAGACAGGCAGCACAATGAGGAGGCAGAAGTTTTATAATGCACAGGAGGCTTGCAAGATAATTTTTGAAATAAAAGAAAATAATGACCAGGAGGACAATGCTGCACATAATGAGGATGAATCAACTGATGAAGAGGGTTCAGGGTCAGAAGAGGAGGAACATAATGATGAGGTGATAGATCCAACATACAGACAGCATGCTACTTCTTCCTCCGAAGATTCCCCCACATCTCCTGCTGCAGAAATGGAAGATGATTATGAATATAAGGAAATGGATGAACGTGATGATGACGTAGAATCTGAAGCTGGTATGGAAGAAGTGTCAGAAGTGGAGCACTGCACCTATTATGATGAAGAATCAACAGATGAGGTAGAATCTGAAGTTGAAATGGAAGAAGTGTCAGAAGTGGAGGACATCATCTATTATGATGAAGACGAAGAATCAACAGATGAGGTAGAATCTGAGGAAGAGGACCCAGCTGACCCTGAACCCTCTTCATCAGTTGATTCATCCTCATTATGTGCAGCATTGTCCTCCTGGTCATTATATTCTTTTATTTCAAAAATTATCTTGCAAGCCTCCTGTGCATTATAAAACTTCTGCCTCCTCATTGTGCTGCCTGTCTCTCTCAGACTAAAATGTGAAATGCCCAAACACCTGTGAGAAAATACTTTTTTTGTTGTTGTTGTTGTCATAACCATTGCTTGACCCCACACATCAAAGAAACATGATCAAAGATGTTTTGACCCCACACATCAAAGAAACATGATCAAAGATGTTTTGCCAAGCAGTATGTAAACTTTGTGCGGCGGGGTCTTTTTGATCCCAGAGGACAACAGAAGTTATTACATTTAGTAAAACACCCATAATTCAATCAAATTACTTCAAATTTGTTTGAATCATAAAGAGCATAGTATTAAACAACTACTGTTATTTTCAGACTAAATATGTAACACAGAATTGATTGAAAATGTATACTGTATGCTTTATAAACAGTCAAACCAGGCAGGACAAAAGGTGTGATTATGGGCTGTCATTAATAAAAATAAAATGATTCAAAAACAGCATCCTCACTAAACTTTTACAAATACCACTCAGTGATAAGTCAAATAGTCAAAATAATAATAGGTCAAAATAATTCATAGTTTCATTGTATTTTTACTCAAAAACAGGGTATACTTTTATGTAAACAAGGTCTATTGGCTCTAAATTCCAAAACAAATGAAAAAAATTATAGTAATGGGTTGAACAGAAGTAAGACTAAAGATGTAACACAGAATTGATTGAAAATGTATACTGTATGCTTTATAAACAGTCAAACCAGGCGGGGTCATTTTTGACCCCAGAGGACAAAAGGTGTGATTATGGGCTGTCATTAATAAAAATTAAATGATTCAAAAACAGCATCCTCACTAAACTTTTACAAATACCACTCAGTGATAAGTGAAATAGTCAAAATAATAATAGGTCAAAATAATTCATAGTTTCATTGTATTTTTGCTTAAAAACAGGGTATACTTTTATGTAAACAAGGTCTATTGGCTCTAAATTCCAAAACAAATGAAAAAAATTCTAGTAATGGGTTGAACAGAAGTAAGACTAAAGATGTAACACAGAATTGATTGAAAATGTATACTGTATGCTTTATAAACAGTCAAACCAGGCGGGGTCATTTTTGACCCCAGAGGACAAAAGGTGTGATTATGGGCTGTCATTAATAAAAATAAAATGATTCAAAAACAGCATCCTCACTAAACTTTTACAAATACCACTCAGTGATAAGTGAAATAGTCAAAATAATAATAGGTCAAAATAATTCATAGTTTCATTGTATTTTTACTTAAAAACAGGGTATACTTTTATGTAAACAAGGTCTATTGGCTCTAAATTCCAAAACAAATGAAAAAAATTCTAGTAATGGGTTGAACAGAAGTAAGAATAAAGATGTAACACAGAATTGATTGAAAATGTATACTGTATGCTTTATAAACAGTCAAACCAGGCGGGGTCATTTTTGACCCCAGAGGACAAAAGGCGTAAGGCATTTGGGAGGACAACACGAGGGTTAAGAAAGTCATAATCTTAATACACTACAATAGCACCTTTCAATTTTCTAATATATAAATAACATTTCATAACATGCTAGGTTACAAATACGTCAAGGTATTATCAAGTTTGGTAAAGGTTTTAGCTATGTGTTATTTTTGTGTCAAACCGAGTGAGTGAAGAACATGATAAAAACTATTTTACAAGTCACATAGCTAACTAGAGACTTTGGGTTTGTCTGCGTGATTGAATGTACATCATTTCGTCAAGATAATTTAATAAATAATCAATTTATTTGAGATTTCTGAGTTCGTTTACATCAACATACTTCACTGCAGACAGTGCGGATGCATTAGAGAGATAGAGAAGTTGACGGTTGCACTACTATTTTGAAGCTGCCTGAATGTAATGTCCAGCAGTTTTCTACATGTGTTGTAATCTAGGGTTGGAACCTGTTCAACCGAAAAATTACCTCAAAATGAACCGGAAACTAAAGTGTTCTATACTTTTCAGGAATAGCAGTTATTTTAAAAGCATTGAATCCAGGTAATAACGTTATTTTACTTTCCTGGCATTGTTCTCCAGTCCCACAAAAATCGCAACAACCCAGGTAACAAGGAATGTAACTGAGACATTTGTAACATTCCCCTTAAGTCTTTCAGAGGTACTGAATGTCATAGCCCGTTTGGGACATTACAGGCACATTCATAACGTTTCTAATAAGTATTAAAGAGGCTATAAATATCTGGTCGCTATACAGACATCATGGGAACTTTAAAAACGTTCCTTGGTAGTCCATGAAAGGTTCTGAATATCATGTTATTTTGGAGATATCCTAGGAACATTTCATAACGTTACATTTAGAGCTATGGTTTTTGTCTTCATGTAACGTTACAATCAGAATGATAGAAATACATTTTGTAACGTTGTCTGTAAGTCAAGTGGTGGTACACTTGTAACGTTGTCTTTCTAAGTGTGTAGGAACATTTTTTAGGTTCTAAATAAGTACTTTAGATCCCAAGATATTGGGACCAGCATACTTGTGCTTTGAGTAAAGGAAGTGGATCCAGCTCTTCCACTCCGCAATATATTTTTCCATAATTCTACCGATTTAATAAATGTATGGAAATTAATAATGTAATTTTGACCTCAGTATAGGCCTATGGAAGAGGGAATGATACCTACAAATAATGTTTTTATTATATTAATTTATGAATGTAGCCTATAACAATAATAATACTTTTTACAAATCATTATAAAGCAGCTAGCAGTAGTGGTGGCCTGACGACGGTTCATCCTGAATATTCCTTTTGACTCCATTATCCGTCATTGCAAATATAGAAGTGGGTGTGGCAACTAACAATACTGAGGCTGGAGCCAGAAAGAAACACCTACCGTACTAATTGGTAAAAGTGAAACAACACAGCTTTGCTCGCAAACAACGGCGATTGGATGACCTTGACCGTTGGAAGGCCACAGAATTTAGACAGTTTCTACTCTATACTGGGAAAGTAGTGCTGAGAAGAATCTGGTCTAAAGAACAGTACACACACTTCATGGCCTTCAGTGTGGCCATGTGCATTTTGGTTTCTCCTCAACTTTCTTCAATCCACAGTGCCTATGCTCATGCTTTACTGAACTTCTTTGTGGAGCAGGGAAGGGTTTTGTATGGAGACACATTTCTCGTGTATAATGTTCCCTCCCTCCTACACCTCACTGCTGATGCTGAAGAACTTGGCTGCCTTGACAACTGTAGTGCTTTCAAGTTTGAGAACTACTTGCAACAACTAAAGAAGATGGTCCGTTCAGGGAGGCGGCCACTTGGCCAGAACGCACAGTTAGAGCTTCTCCCCGCCAACAGGTCATCAACATGAGACGGCCAAACAATGCCTACATACTTAATGATAGGTCATGCTGTGAGGTCGTGAGCCAAGAAGATGCCTCTGATACTTACCTCTGCAGGGTGTTTCAGCATCTGGAATCTTACACGCTGAGTCCTTGTGACTCAAGACTGTATTGGACTTTCCGCACCACTACGAGGAGCACACAAATGCATCTCATTGCAAAGAGCAGTCTTGTTAAGCAAGCTATTATACTTGAGGAGGACCATGGCACTCGTGTTGTGCTTACCATCTTGCACAGCCTGTAGCAAGCCCCATTTAGCTACAGCCAAGTTCACAAGCTGTATTAGTTATGCAAACTATCTTGGCTGGTAAATCAAGAGACTGAACAGTGTGGAATTGGTGTTTTGTTTTTCTGCACAGGGCATACAGCATTATTATGTTGCACATTTAGTAAAAGAGAACAATGTTGAAGTTGTACCAGAGCAGTGGGTGGAGAAGAGAGATGGGGTGACTGTCACACCCTGGTTCTGGGACTCATTATGTTGAGCCAGGGTGTGTTCATTAATTGGGTGTATTTCTATGTTGGTATTTCTAGTTTGTTTTATTCTAGTTTTGACGATGTGACTCCCAATCAGAGGCAACGAGTGTCAGCTGTTTGCTGGTTGTCCCTGATTGGGAGCCATATTTAACTGTCTGTGTTTCACTTTGGGTTTGTGGGTTTTTGTTCCTTGTCGGTCTTTGTCACCGTGGACTTCACAAATCGTTTATTGTTTTGTGTGCTTATTATCACTGACGGTAATAAAGTTTATCATGTTCGCTCAACACGCTACGCATTGGTCTACTTCTCTTCAAGACGATCGTGACAGTGAGTTGATCAGTTAAATGGTTTACCCTTTTTAGGCAAAGAGATGGATAAATAGTTCACTTTAAACAGTGTCTCATATCCTGCAGGTCCTGTGTTGCTACTGGCCAAGAAATGCCATTAAGAGAGGAGACCGGCCCGACAAAATATTATGGGAGTAGTACAGAATTTCCATCTTTTCATCAACTGGTAAAATAATATTTGACTGTCCATCCACTCCCGTTTATATTGCCATGTATGCTTGGTTGTGTGGCTCTGGAGCAGGTTGCATCAGTTGAACATACTCCTACACGTAAGGCTAGTTACAACGTAGAATATGTTCTAAGCCAGGCGTAAACCTGGGTCACCACCTGGTTGTAAGTAATAGCTTTTGCTACGCCAGGGTGTAAAAACTAAGTGTAATGTGGGGTAGACGTATAGCATATATCTATAACTAGTTTCCAAGGTAAGTGTTTCATGACTAGTCATGTCGCATCTTGTTAAATTTTCTAAATCATTACGTTGGGCGTAGGTAGGTCCAACTTATCTCTTACACCTTATCGTCTAACTGGTGCAACCCACTCCTGGTCAGTAGAGTCAGGAACTTCCCCCTCTTAAGTACTATATGTATTGGCTGAAAGTATTACTATGTGAATTACAAATACTCAATAGCCGGTTTGCCAGTGTTAATAGGAAACTATTTATGACAATGTTTATTGCACGTACAGACAATTACTCTGTGGCAGAGCAACGAGCCAAACGGGGGGTTGACACCTCCAATGTTGAATCTGACGAGGATCCAGCGAAGAGGGCGGTGACTAAACCAATCAGATTCCGTGTAGAGCCACCTGGTGAGGATTTCTTAACTGCTCTTATTCCATTGTGTGTATTACATGCATCAGGAAGTAGATGAAATAAATGAGTATTTATTTGTATTGTCTTTCGTAAGATGATGATGGAAGTGAAGCACTCCAGAAAAAGACAAATGAACCCTGACAAGCCCAGCGTACAGTGCCACAGCTTCCACCAGCCCCTAGTGGTAAAATCCTGCATTAGGCTACTAGGTCATTGAATGTATAATCAGCAAGTTGATGGTAAGTTTTACACACATTCAAGTATGTGGGTGAAGAAAAGCTTACAGTTAATGCAAGTACTAGTCTTAAATTGAGACGGCATGAAATCATGACCTAATGACAGTTGATATGACAAGAAATTACCACACCCATCTGATCTTGACACACTTGATTATTTAGTGACCAAAAGTGTAACAGTTCTTTATTTTTTTATTTTTAGTAACTTCAAGAGCCAGTGTCTTTGAAAAGACCCTACAACAAGGTACATCATGTTTCACTGTATATACAGTGGGGAGAACAAGTATTTGATACACTGCCGATTTTGCAGGTTTTCCTACTTACAAAGTATGTAGAGGTCTGTAATTTTTATCATAGGTACACTTCAACTGTGAGAGACGGAATCTAAAACAAAAATCCAGAAAATCACATTGTATGATTTTTAAGTAATTAATTTGCATTAATTCGTAGAAGGAACGTTTCACAATAACGTAATCATGACTTATGTAGGGACTAAAATACATTTGGTGACATCCTGGAATGTAATTTTGTTAGCTGGGAAAGCTCACTCTAGAAACGTATTCCAGTTTCTGCCTGCCAGCTGGAATGGAAACCTTTGCCAGTGGGTGTGCGTGTGGAAACTACCTGCTCCTCTCCTCTGAAGCATAGGTTACTGTATCCTACTGACAACGTTACAAGCATGATTCAGAAATTAGGGAGATATGTTTAATTTTCTAGTTAAGGATACTATAGTCACCACGTTTCACATTGGATTTATTAACGACAAAAAGGTAAGACCGGTTTTTAATTCTAGTGCTACACTGCACTGCACAAACAAGGTTGTTAGCTAGCTAGCTAACATCTGCTCTGGTCCAACGTTAAACCAACTCTGAAGTTCAGACATTCAAAGTTCCTCCATAGAAGCCGCTCCTCTGTAGGTATAATTCTGTGGGCCTAATTCAGATAATGCAGGTCATAACACGATGCCCAGCTCTTCAATGCAAGCTTTCTCTATCCTCTAACGAGCTCTCCTCACCCGCAAAATGTCGCACCTTACACTGTGATTGGCAGCACAGTGTGCTCTGAATGATTTTCTTATACAGATACTCTGTGGTGTACTAGTGTATTAATTCTCCCACTTGGATGTCACTTCCACAAGCTTTAAATTGAGGGGCAGGTTGTCAGGATGGGTAATGTACTGTACACATTAATTACAAGTACTCCTAAAGATACACTTCATTTTAACTAGCTAAATCCTGTGTAACAACTAGTAATTACATTGTACTTGGCAAACATTACATGTACTATGCTTTGAAATAGTGTCTTATTCTTCATCTGGGACTTGTATTTATTATGGATCCCCATTAGTTCCTGCCAAGGCATTAGCTACTCTTCCTGGGGTCCAGCAAAATTAAGGCAGTTCATACAATTTTAAAAACATTACAAGCCCTGTTCTAAGCCAATTGCAATTTTCTTAAGTCATTTTTTGTCACCTGACCACACGACTTAACAGTAGTTCAGGTTTGACAAAACTAGGGCCTGTAGGACCTGTCTTGTTGATAGTGCTGTTAAGAAGGTAGAGCAGCGCTTTATTATGGACATACTTCTCCCCATCTTAGCTACTGTTGTATCAATATGCTTTGACCATGACAGTTTACAATCCAGGGTTACTCCAAGCAGTTTAGTCACCTCAACTTGCTCAATTTCCACATTATTTATTATAAGATTTAGTTGAGGTTTAGGGTGTAGTGAATGATTTGTCCCAAATACAATGCTTTTAGTTTTAGAAATATTGAGGACTAACATTCCTTTCCACCCACTCTTAAACTAACTGCAACTCTTTGTTAAGTGTTGCAGTCATTTCAGTCTCTGTAGTAGCTGACATGTAAAGTGTTGAGTCATCCGCATACATAGACACTTGTATTAGATCTGTTTTCATAAGCTCAACCAAGTTAACCCAGATAGGAATGCTTTATTTTGGAGGCAAATGCTAGCAACAACATTGACTGGAGATATATTTTGAACAGTCCACATTCATGTTTAAGTAATTGTATTTTACCAGGTAAGTTGACTGAGAACACATTCTCATTTACAGCAACAACCTGGGAAATAGTTACAGTGGAGAGGATGGGGGATGAATGAGCCGATTGGAAGCTAGGGATGATTAGGTGGCCATGATGGTATGAGGGCCAGATTGGGAATTCAGCCAGGACACTGGGGTTAACACCCCTACTCTTACGATAAGTAGCATGGGATCTTTAGTGACCACAGACAGTCAAGGCACCCGTTTAACTTCCCATCCGAAAGGCGGCACACAGGGCAATGTCCCCAATCAATGCCCTGGGGCATTGGGGTGTTTTTTTTTTGCTGGTCCTTCCCTCTGCATGCCACACCTCCTCCCATTGTACTGTATGCATTAACACATTTGGAACAATGGCTGCCTAAAATGCTGTGGTGCTTACAAACACAATAGGAAAGGTTGTGGTAGACGTGGGCCATCACAGGTGAGTTCACAGCTCTTTCTGTTCATAAATGTCAATGACTCACCCTCAAATGGCCCATCAATACCAGAGTTCTACAAAACTATTTACGGTAACACTTCCTTTTATGGGGTTTATGTGTAACTACACTGTAACAAGACTATTTACATAATCAACTGGACATTACAACAGTCTGACCCTCAATATAGTCCTTTGCATATATTGAGCTCCAACAATGGGGGATGGAAAGGGTCTGTTAAGATGAATACTATTGTGGTGTGAGAAAGGTAACCCAATCTTCTTCTCTGGTTCCATTCCCCAATAGTAAGTGGGTCATTGTTGATTTGTTGTGGTAATGCGGTCCCTGGACTTTGGTACCGTATAAAACACTTTAAAATGACACTACTTTTCCCCCAATTTTATTTCACTGTTATTTAATAAGAAACATATGTATGTCCTTTATACTGCAAAACATATATTTGTATGCATTGTAGCAAATAATGATGGCCAGCAAATTGGCTTGTCCCAATGGTGATGTGTAAAGGTGTAGTGACATGTTTTGACTAGATAATAGACATGTACATTATTTTGAATGCCATGAATTAAACAAAACCATTGTATTTTCTGTATAGATAAACCAAAAAACAATGGTTGACCAGCACAAATTCATGTAGAATGTTTATTTTTTATTACCAGATCAATTACGTTCATTACAGTTATCCAAATATATTTATCAGTGACAAAAAGAATGAATCTAGTTTTAAAAGACAATTTAATAAACACATGTAGTCGTTTCATAGCCTGTGTATCATTAAACAAAAGTTATGCAGTAAAAAAGAATCCACCCAAAATAATGGTGAAAACTGATCATCACACCATCTCTATCTGATGCATGTGTCTACGAGCTCATTCCCACAGAATACTGCAGAGGGACAACTTGGTGTCAGAGAAAAATTTACTATATGTTACAAAAAAAACATACCACTCAATTTAGTATGATACAGTATGTTATGTTACATTACATTTGCCTATGAATGTAATACGATTTCTAGGATGTATAGTATGTTACGAATTACAATTCATTCAATATGTTACGAATTTGCGATATGTATGATATTTTACAAATTCCAATTTGTTGTTTTTAACATTAATTTACATGCTAAGTAGTATCATGTTAAGCTAACATGCAAAGTACACTACATATACAAAAGTATGTGGACACCACTTTAAAAATAGTGGATTTGGCTATTTCAGCCACACACGTTGCTGACAGGTGTATAAAATGGAGCACACAGCCATGCAATCTCCATAGACAAACACTGGCAGTAGAATGACCTTACTGAAGAGCTCAGTGACTTTCAATGTGGCATCGTCACAGGATGCCACTTTTCCAACAAGTTAGTTGGTCCAATTTTTGACCAACCCCCCTCCTTTTGTTTTTGCCTTATAGGGACATTTCTAAATGTTTCAACTCCATGTTCATCATTTCCAGCACCACCCCAACATCAACATATGTGAAAATTGCACGTTTCTATGTTTTGTACTAAAAAATATGGAGAAAATATAATTTCCAGTGACATTCTATATTCCCATCAGCATGAAACAGCAGGAAACGGGATTCATCAGACCAGGCTGTGTTTTTCTATTTTTCCAGTGTCTAGTGTTTTCATTCCATAGCCCACTGCAACTGCAGTTTCTTGTTTTCTGCTGAAAGCTAATGGGGATCCATAATAAATACACCACAACTACATCATTAAGGATCATAGCTTTCACCTGGGTTCACCTGGTCAGTCTATGTCATGGAAAGAGCAGGGGTCCTTAATGTTTTGTCCACTCAGTGTATGTTGTGTCTACTAGCTCATTCCCACAGAAAACTGCAGAGGGAAGCAGTACCACCCAGTCAACCATCAGACTCCATTGTGAGACACCTCACAGAGGATATTAAACCCTAAGGGCAAATCCAAGGTCATCTCAATATCTTTACAGTAGAAACAAACAAAACACACCAAATCTGACCAGGTGAACACTGATCAGTAAAGTAAAGAGATGCTAACATTCTACAACACTCCCTTTCCTCTGCACAGTTCTCTCACAGTGAGAAACAATAGGATTACAATGTTGTGTTCTATGCTTTCTTCATTTGATCCAATCCACTACCACTTCTTATGTATACGTTGGTTTCTTTTTAAATTGCCCAATCTGTAAAATCTCGTCTCACAGTCAGTGCAGTGATAAGTCTTCTCTCCTGTGTGTGTTCTCTGATGACCTTTTAGCTCAAATGATGTTTTGAAGCACTTTACACAGTCAGAGCAGAAGTAAGGCTTCTTTCCTTTGTTTACCTTGGTGTCTTTTTAGATGGCCTAGTCGAGAGAAATTCTTCCCACAGTCAGAGCAGGAGTAAGGCTTCTCTCCTGTATGTATACGTTCATGTTGTTTAAAGCTGCCCAGTTGAGAGAAACTTGCCCCACAGTCAGAGCAGGAGTAAGGCTTCTCTCCTGTATGTATACGTTCATGTTGTTTTAAGCTGCCCAGTTGAGAGAAACTTGCCCCACAGTCAGAGCAGGAGTAAGGCTTCTCTCCTGTGTGTGTTCTCTGATGAACTTTTAGCTCAAATGATGTTTTGAAGCACTTTACACAGTCAGAGCAAGAGTAAGGCTTCTCTCCTGTGTGCACACTCTGATGAACTTTTAGCTGAGTTGATGTTGTGAAGCATTTTACACAGTCAGAGCAGGAGTAAGGCTTCTCTCCTGTATGTATACGTTCATGTGTTTTTAAGTGGCCCAGTTGAGAGAAACTCTTTCCACAGTCAGAGCAGGAGTAAGGCTTCTCTTCTGTGTGTGTTCTCAGATGAACTTTCAGCTCAAATGATGTTTTGAAGCACTTTACACAGTCAGAGCAAGAGTAAGGCTTCTCTCCTGTGTGAATCAGTTGGTGCAATTTTAAGCTTTCCTGTCGAGAGAAATTCTTCCCACAGTCAAAGCAGGAGTAAGGCTTCTCTCCTGTGTGTATACGTTTATGTTGTTTTAAGCTGTCCAGTTGAGAGAAACATGCCCCACAGTCAGAGCAGGAGTAAGGCTTCTCTCCTGTGTGCACACTCTGATGAACTTTTAGCTGAGTTGATGTAGTGAAACATTTTACACAGTCAGAGCAGGAGTAAGGCTTCTCTCCAGTATGTATACGTTCATGTTGTTTTAAGTTGCCAGGTTGAGAGAAACTTGCACCACAGTCAGAGCAGGAGTAAGGCTTTTCTCCTGTGTGTATACGTTCATGTTGTTTTAAGTTGCCAGGTTGAGAGAAACTTGCACCACAGTCAGAGCAGGAGTAAGGCTTTTCTCCTGTATGTACAGGTACATGTTGTTTTAAGTGGCCCAGTCGAGAGAAACTCTTCCCACAGCCAGAGCAGGAGTAAGGCTTCTCTCCTGTGTGTATCCTTTGGTGCAATTTTAAGCTTTCCTGTCGAGAGAAATTCTTCCCACAGTCAGAGCAGGAGTAATGCTTCTCTCCTGTGTGTGTTCTCAGGTGAACTTTTAGCTCAAATGATGTTTTGAAGCACTTTACACAGTCAGAGCAGGAGTAAGGCTTCTCTCCTGTGTGTATTTGTAGGTGTATTTTTAACTTTGATAGAATTGAGAAACTCTCCTCACAATGTGGGCAGCGGTGAGACCTCCTAGCTCTGTGATCTTCCTGCTGTTGCTCTCTGGATGTAGAGAATGTCTCAACATGGTCTCCTGTGTGAACAACAACAGAAGAACCAGTCAGTTGGTATGATATACATGTCAATCAAATGTATTTTATGAAGCCCTTTTTACATCAGAACTTGTCACAAAGTGCTTTACAGAAACCCAGCCTAAAACCCCAAAGAGCAAGCAATGCAGATGTAGAAGCCATATCATCCTCCACTCACTATCACAAGGGTTAGTAACTACACAGACTCATTTAATAGAACTTTAAAACATTGGCAGTTTGTCTACTTCACTTCTTTAGTCTACTCTCTGATCACTCCACATAGCCCAGCGAATAAAACAAATGCTGGCAATACTGGTGTCAAACCATGTAAGTGTCAGTAGCATGAAATAATATCTACCTTCTCATTGAAACAGTTCATCATGAAACAGTTCTACTGCAAATGTTCATGCACAGTGGGAAGTTGGAATGAATAACACAAACTTAGTTAGATAGAACCTGCTCTTACCATGAGAAACAGATTTCCCAATCTTCTCCTCCTCTTCTTCATCTTTAATGTTGACATTCAGCTCCAGTGTTTGACTGCAGTCTTCCAGCTTCACTGATGCCATCTCTGGATCCTGCTTAGCAAACTGGGCTCCACTGTCACAATCAGGAACCAGTGACTGTAGGTTTGGACTCAGTGTGGAAGGAGAGAGGCAGGCTGGGTTTGTCTTCACTATTGAAGTTACCGGTCTCAGATTTAATTCTAGTTGTAATTAATAGTAATAAAGAGAAACAGACACAAAAGTTAGTCTTGACAGTTCAGGTACTTTCTTTATTCTCTATAAATATATTATATTTATTCTTGTTAAATTATCTAGTCAGTGCTTGACTTGGACTGAAATAGGTGCCGGTACTGTTTATATTTAGGTGCAGGAGCTCCACAATACTGTTGAGCTAACATTCTATAAGAGGAACAGGAGCTCAAGCATTAGATATTTGAGGTGCCGGTACTTAACCTATAGCAGATTTCCCCAAATTCACATACAGTACCAGTCAAAAGTTTTAGAACACCTATTTATCTTTATTTGTATTATTTTCTACATTGTAGATTAAAGATTCTACAAAGCTGTCATCAAGGCAAAGGGTGGCTACTTTGAAGAATCTAAAATATATTTGATTTGTTTAACACTTTCTTGGATACTACACGATTCCATGTCTGTTATTTCATAGTTTAGATTCTTCACTATTATTCTACAATGTAGAAAATAGTAAAAAATTAAGAAAAACCCTTGAATGAGTAGGTGTGTCCAAACTTTTGACTGGTACTGTAAATGCATAAATTACAAAATCCATTTAGTACAAGGTCACTGTTTGTTTTAGGCGGGACTATGTACTATGTTCCTGAATAACCTGGTCTTCACTGTATTATTTCAATCAAAAAACAATTGTATTTCCTGTTCACACCATTGCAACATTTATTGATAAAGACAGAAACAACAGAATGTGTCTGAATATTAGTACACATGTAGAAAACTGATAATCATTACATTCAGCTTCAAAACAGTAGTGCGACCGTGAAATTGTCTCTCTGATGCACCCGCACTGTCCTCACTGAAGTCCGTTGATGCTGACCGAGTGGGCAGCACCATTTTACCAGCTCGTTAATTTTACACAAAACCAAAAATGCAAAACAAACTCGGAAATCTAAAATAAATGGATTGTTTATGAAATCACCTTGAGGAAATGATGTACATCCATTCAGACAAACCCAAAGTATCTAGCTATGTGACTTGTAAAATAGTTACCAGGTTTACTCAGTTTGACATAAAAATAACACATCAAACCTTTACCAAACGTGATAATACCTTAACGGATTTGTTACCTAGCATGGTATGACATGTTCTTTCGATATTAGAAAGTCTAAACGTGCT
This sequence comes from Coregonus lavaretus, assembly GCF_964263955.1. Taxonomy (NCBI): domain Eukaryota; kingdom Metazoa; phylum Chordata; class Actinopteri; order Salmoniformes; family Salmonidae; genus Coregonus; species Coregonus lavaretus. Next base: position 939,062 of record NW_028158022.1, read on the forward strand.
ATTACATACTGATATTACGTATTTTATAAAGTATTAGTTAATGTTTGGAATATTGAGAGCTGCATAAGGATTTGGAGGATGACATACATTCCATGTATTTATTTCTGTCACTGGTGGGTGCCAGAAGGTATGCGGGCCAAGATAGCTGGGGGGCCATTGGTGCTAATCTTAGAAGGAGTACGTGATGGAATATCCTGACTAGGGTACAACACGATACCATATAGGGTGATCCTATATGTGGCGAGGAGTGACACTCAATAATGGTTGGCAACTGTTGTATGGAATTAGCTCTGAAAATCATTATATCAACTAAGAAGTTTTCTATGTAAGTCATTCAGATGACAATAGGCTACGCCGGTACCGCTTGTCATGTGAATCTGGTACTGTAATATTAAATACTTTGAAAGATTACAGTTCTGGAGCTTTCTTTATACTGAGGAATGGTGCGTGCCTGCCTGGAACTTCCTGTTCCCCCACTACCACAGTGCAGCCACAGATAGAACAATGAGACAGATATTTCACTGGATGTATAATTGTGAAGCATCCGGTTGGCGTTTCCACTCACTACCAAATATGGTAGTGAGAGGAAGCCCACTGGCCGGCAGTGGGAGAAGATGGAAGGAGATGGTTTTTGGCCGATATTCTGCAAATGTTCCAATCGATGAAACATCTGATCTTAATACAGTTCTGTTCCCAAAACTAAAATCTGTTATGCACAGAGTGGACTAAGTTTTGTGGACAAATATTTTTTTAAATCACGTTATTTAGAAGGAACACAAAGGCGAATTGAGTTATTGCACACGAGCGCTTCACAGAGGAGGCGTTCCCTAACAGAAATATGCAGATGTATGCTAGAACACGCCAATAGGATCTCGCCAGCTCGTGCTTGGCTCTGCACACTATGACTCATCTGTTCATTTTACATTTTACATACATTTACATTTTAGTCATTTAGCAGACGCTCTTATCCAGAGCGACTTATAGTTAGTGAGTGCATACATTATTTTTTTTCATACCCCTGTGGGAATCGAACCCACAACCCTAGCGCTGCAAACGCCATGCTCTACCAACTGAGTTACATCCCTGCCAGCCATTCCCTCACCTACCCTGTCGCGGCCAGCTACGACAGAGCCTGGATTCGAACCAGCATCTCTAGTGCCTTAGACCACTGCGCCACTCGGCGGAAACGACCAGCTGTGGTCTATCTTTGTTTAGTTATAAGAAATATTTGGTGCAACCGTCCGTACGTTCAGGGATCCTTGGGATGGCCCTACCCCATTATATGAGAAGGACAGTGCTTAATTTGAGCTGGATCCTCCGGTACCTCTCAGTTTTGTAGTCTTTCGTTCCGGAACCCATTTGCCAGGATCAGGTAGCCTACCTATTGTGGCAAGAAAAATTATTTCCACTGTTTGCAATGTAAAAATCCAAATAAAAGCAATCAGAGTAATTACATTTAGATACCTCTGTAATTGTCATGCCCCCTAAAAAAAAAAGTAATGTGAAAACGTGCATGATATTCTAAGAATTGGTTAATGTTGGGCCGTCTTGGGTTTATGGTTTGCGCAACATTGTAGCCTAGACCAAGGCGAGGCCATTGCTGTGGTGAGAGAGAGAAGCACGCCTGTATCTCTCACAGAAATACAATGACATTCACTTTCTATGATCGCTCTCCCTCTCTGTGCTGTTATAGACATAAGCCGGCAACTCTCCTCTCCAGCATTGCACTTCATCATTTATCTCCTAATAGAATAATAGCTGTGGGAAGTGTGCTGGAGGTGCTGCAGCACTCTGCAGTCTGTTTAGAAAGAAATTACATAATTTCCAATACTACACCACGAGGAAGCCTAGAATTTCGCCACAGAGGATCCATAGCTAATTTTAAAAATAGCCTAGCTGTGGATTGTGTGTAGCCAAATCACAAGGCATGCCTAACGTGTGGCAAATCTGTCAGTTAACAGCATGCAGCCAAAACAGGCCTTTAGCAAATATTTCTAATACAATCGCTGGAAAACACAGGTTGTAAAGCAACTGGATCCTGCTGAAAATAAAATACTAATGTCTGTATGTTACCAAGTTATCAACTTCCAAATAGGCCTATTGAGCGAACAGCATTGTTTAAAAAAGTAAAGCAAGAGAGAGATAAGCTTTTGGCCGGTGAGTGAGCTACACATCTTTGGGTGAGTCAGTGAAACCGGAAAGCTTTTTTAGGACTATATCTTCCTCCTCATATTGTACAATGTGTTTCTCTGCACACTTAGGGGCCTCGGCTATTGATGGATTCAAGACAAGGTCGTTTTATTGAGCTCAGATTCTCAGTGTCAAAGTAGCCTGTCATTTTGGTAATTTGAGAGATCCATTTCTGCAGTACAATTGACAACCATTGCTATAAATGCTAAAAAACCCACATTACTGAAGCATATATTCTTCCCATCACTCTCTCTTGGTCTCTGCCTACTCACACGAATCCTCTCAAGATCCCTCACCCTGTACCCATCTTCCTCTACCACTCTCTTCACTGCTTCGGCATACAACACTTTCTGTACTACTGTAACCCTGGCAACCTCAATCTGCCTTTCTCTCACCTGACACCTCAGATCTCCAGCCCGCTAGCACCCCCACAACTAACACACAGAACTTTCTCCACCGATACCACACATTTCTTCATCTCATGCCCTCCTGCACACTTGTCACATCTAGGCATCTCACGCCAACACACTGCTGCAACAGGCCCATAAACTTCACCCCTAAAACACTAATATTTACAGAACAAAATCGCTCACGGGATAACTGACACTTCCTACCTTGACCTTATCTGGCAGAGACTATGCATCAAAATCCAGCATGACAAATAATGTATTCTCTGTTTCTCCACGCTCTACACCGGATCTACGTCTCACCAAACGGAGGGTGTCACAGACACCTGGAATCTTCCATTTCAACTGCTCATCCTCAACACTTAAACCTAACCCTGTTATCACTCCTTTCAATGCCACCCTGTTCCGGAGAGCAATTCAAGTCACAATTCCTATCTCTAATCACGTAATCCGCAGCGCCCGCTCCCTCTGGACAGAGACGAAACAATAAATCATCACGAGTCCACTCAGAGTTACCTTCACCAACTCAACAGTCCCCAACCTCTTCTCCACCTAACCTGACACCACATATGGATCCATTCTCTCTACAAATCTCACTACCACTGGGCCAGAATCATCCTTATCATCCTCGGAACAAAGCCCAAACTCGGAGTTCCTCGCCACAGTTAATTCATCCTCACTCTCGTCACGTTCACTTTCCTCCTGTAGCTCTTCTAAAAGTGCAGTGAGATCTTCCATTCCATAGTCACTCAAAACATATTCCACTTTTCTCCTTTGTCCTTGTCCACCATCTTCTCCTTCATCAGATCTTCCAGAAGGTTTGTGCATCCCCCACTGCAATCCCCCATTCCACTTTTTTCTTGTCCGCCATCTTACCACGTGTCTCAGCTCATCCACACCCCACTAGCTTCGGGTAGCTGCACACCAATGGAGTACCACAGAATAAATGATAATACCCATAAAACCTTGCAGTCAAACAGGGAAATGGATCCAATCATTTTTACACCATTCATTTTTCCCATAGGGGATTTTAGAAACACTTATAATAAGGGCTGTGTTTCGTGTAGGCTTACCCTGGCGTGGCGTTTTGATAACCATGTAAATCTCTCTAGGACAAGGTGACTTATCAATATATTCACCTGTATTTACCCCTACAAAAATGACATTTAATTAGCTGCTAATGTGGCTATCATAAAGAACTACAAATGCCATGATGATCTGGACAAAATTGCTGAATCGAGTCAAAGGTAAGGATCTCTGGGTTAACCATCTTATGTTAGCTAAATTTAGTAATGAATAAATAGGCTACATTTATTTAAAATGGTCAATTATGTGAACTGTCTTGTGCAAGTTTTAAATTGACACAATACCTGTTAGCAAAGGTGTCAGCTAGAGATGACGTGCAGGAGATTGCAGTGATTTGTTGTTTTGCATGATGTCTACTTTGATGATAATTAGAGTTTTATAATCTGAGAGGAAATAGAGCCGAATATATTGCTAAAAGTCACTAGGGTAAGCCTACACGAAACACAGCCCTAATTTTAAGTGTTTCTAAAATGAATAAAAAGGAAAAATGATTGGAACCATTTCCCTGTTTGATAGCTACGTTTTATGACACAATTTTTGCAAAAATAATCATAATAAAAAAACTGTACTCAGACTTTACTCAGTATTTTGCTGAAGCACCGATGGCAGTGATTACAGCCTTGAGTGTTCTTGGGTATGACGCTACAAGCTTGGCATACCTGTATTTTGGGACTTTCTCTGCAGATCCTCTCGAGCTTGTCAGGTTAGATGGGGAGTGTCGCCACACAGCTATTTTCAGGTCTCTCTGTACTTTGCTCCGTTCATCTTTCCCTCGATCCTGACTAGTCTTCCAGTCCCTGCCACTGAAAAACATCCCCACAGCATGATGCTGCCACCACCATGCTTCACCATTGGGATGGTGCCAGGATTCCTCCAGAAGTGACGCTTGGCACTCAGGCCAAAGAGTTCAATCATGGCTTCATCACACCAGAGAATCTTGTTTCTCATGGTCTGAGAGTCCTTTAGGTGTCTTTTGGCAAACTCCCAGCGGGCAGTCATGTGCCTTTTCATGAGGAGTGGCTTCCGTATAGCCACTCTACCATAAAGGCCTGATTGGTGGAGTTCTGCAGAGATGGTTGTCCTTCTGGAAGATTCTCCTATCGCCACAGAACTCTGGAGATCTGTCAGAGTGACCACTGGCTTCTTGATGACCTCACTGACCAAGGCCCTTTTCCCCCGATTGCTTAGTTTGTCTGGGCTGCCAGCTCTAGAAAAATGATTGGTGGTTCCACACTTTTTCCATTTAAGAATGATGGGGGCCTTTCGATCATATCCTTGGACTAAAATGATTGACACTCAGGTGCAAGCCTAACATCATGTGCAAAGGGCCTTTGGGTAACGTAGCACATATTCAATGATATATATTTTTCTCACATAGGCTGTTCATTTCTGATCTTTGATACTTTTTCTGGTTTATAAAAGTATCATGGTATACTACGTTAACGCTATACGTATCCTTGGTATCCGCTATACGTATATTGTTACTTGGTAGCTACTAGCAACAGACCCTGTGTTGTGGATCATCTACCACTATTTTGGACGGTCCATACTGTAACGTTAACGTTAGTCTCAGGCTTCACTAACTAGCGTTACTGTTTTAGGTGGAGCTATTCTTTGCTACTTTTCAAACAAATACTACGTGATATTTCACATATCATCTTGCTAGAGAGGCCTTTTGTTGTGATATTTAGGCTACTATATAGGCTACTAGCAAAAGACCCTGTGTTGTTAGGATAGATTTATGTTTGTTTCTTCCAACAGATCTTTACATATTTTCCTCACTACAAAATATTCCTGCGGCCCTTGTGGTTACTAAACATATTTTAGATATGCCTTTATGCTATAGCTTATTCCATGTTTACATCTTTGGTTAAATGACTTCAAATGCCAAACTTAAATTTACTTTGTGGAGTTTGTAAACTATCCAAGCTTAAACAGGTTATTACTAGGCTTAAACAACTTCATTCATCTATTGTGTTCCTACAAGAAACTCACTTGTTGAAGGATGAGCTACTTAAAGTATGCAGGAGATGACAAGGGCAAGTAGTAGCATCCTGTTTCTCCTCTCATTCTCATGGTGTTATGGTTTTAATTCACTAAACTATCCGTTTCAAGTGGATACTATTATAACTGGTACAGCTGGTAGATACATTTTGATACAGGGAACTCTTTTGAATGAGCATATTAATCTGGTTAATGTTTATGGTCCTAATGATGATAATCCCAAATTCTTTGAGAATGTATTTCTATGGATAGCCTCCATTCCTGGTAAGGTCCTAATGGCAGGGGACTTTAATTGCACTCTTGATCCTCATCTAGATTGCTCCTCTGGTTTAGACACTTCCCACTCGCAGAGTAGAAAGAAATTACAGCATTTCATTCAGGACTTAAATCTGTGAGAACCTTGGAGGACTCAGAACCAGAGTAAAAGGGAGTATTCATGTTACTCGTCAACATTTAAATCATATTCTCATGTAGACTACTTTTTAGTTTCTTGCTCATTGCTTCCCAATGTAGCAGGAAGTGGAGATGATACTATTGTTTTGAATGACCATTCCCTTGTGTCATTATTCTATAGGGATACAAAACTAGTAAAAGGATCCTCTAGAAGGCGCTTGCATCCCAGATGGTTACAGGACCCAGACTTCTTACAATACGTTCCAGTGCATATAGATGTTTATTTGACATTAAAACACTGACCAAACGTCAGCGAGTAACCAGATGGGAGGCTTTCAAAGCACATATTTGGGGGCAAATTATACTTTTTACCAGTTTCAAATCAAATAAATCAGAAAAAGAGAGAGATGGACAGCAAAATGAGAGAATTGGAGAGGAAAGCTTTTTTGGATAACTCAGTAAACAAGGAATGATTTGGTTTTAATTCACAAATCTGTTCAGTTTCAAATGGATACTTGTATAACTGATACAGCTGGTAGATACATTTTGATACAGGGAACTCTTTTGAATGAGCATATTAATATGGATAATGTTTATGGTCCTAATGATGATAATCCCAAATTCTTTGAGAATGATTTTTGTGGATAACTCAGTAGAAGTAAACAAGGAATGATTTGGTCTTAAAGATCAGTATGAGCTTTAACAGCTTAACTAGGCTGAAACAGTTATTCTATGATCAAGGTGAAAAACCTGGTAAATTGCTGGCCTGGCACATTAAGAAGTAAAATTCAGCCTTTAATGCAATTCATAACTTACAAGGACAATTATCAATGGATCCTGTAGAAATGAACCAAACATTTGCTTCCTACTACAACACACTTTACAACTCTGAATCTTCTGAGAACTGAACTAGTCAGGTCTTGATTTTCCCTCTACTTCAGAAGACACTAAATTGGATCTGGAAAAGGAATTGGATGGTGTTGAAATATCTGATGCTATTTTAATCATGCATCAATCTACACACAATACCTAATAATGACAAAGTGAAAACAGGTTCTTAGACATTTTTGCAAATGTATTAAAAATAAAACAGCAGAAATACCTTGTTTACATAAGTATTCACACCCTTTGCTATGAGACTCGAAATTGAGCTCAGGTGGATCCTTTTTCCATTGATCATCCTTGAGATGTTTCTAAAACTTAATTGGAGTCCAACTGTGGTAAATTCAATTGATTGGAGATGATTTGGAAAGTCACACAGCTGTCTATATAGGTGACCAAGAACATGATGGTCACTGACAGAGCTCCAGAGTTCCTCTATGGAGATGGGAGAACCTTCCAGAAGGACAACCATCTCTGCAGCACTCCACCAATCAGGCCTTTATGGTAGAGTGGCCAGACGGAAGCCACTCCTCAGCAAAAGATGAAACCAAGATTGAACTTCTTGAATGAAAAGCATCACGTCTGGAGGAAACCTGGCACCATCCTTATGGTGAAGCATGGGGGTGGAAACATTATGCTGCGGGGATGTTGTTCAGCGGCAGGGACTGAGAGCCTAGTCAGGATAGAGGGAAAGATGATTGGAGCAAAGTACAGAGAGATCCTTGATGAAAACCTCCTCCAGTGCGCTCAGGACCTCAAGACCGGGGCGAAGGTTCACCTTCCAACAGGACAACGACCCTAAGCACACAGCCAAGACAACGCAGGAGTGGCTTCGGGACAAGTCTCTGAATGTCCTTGAGTGGCCCAGCCAGAGCCGCGACTTAAACCTAATCGAACATCTCTGGAGACCTGAAAATAGCTGTGCAGCGACGCGCCCCATCCAACCTGACAGAGTTTGAGGATTGAGGATCTGCAGAGAGGAATGGGAGAAACTCCCCAAATACAGGTGTGCCAAGGTTATAGCGTCATACACATTAAGACTTTGGCTGTAATCACTGCCAAAGGTGCTTAAACAAAGTACTGAGTAAAGGGTCTGAATACTTATGTAAATGTGATTGTTCAGTTGTTTTTGCAACAACTGATAAAAACCAATTTTTGCTTTGTCATTATGGGGTATTGTGTGTAGATTGATGATTAATCAATTTTACAATAAGGCTGTAAAGTAACAAAATGTCAAAAAAGTCAAGGGGTCTGAATACTTTCCGAATGCACTGTATATATACAGGTGTGTGCCTTTCCAAATCATGTCCAACAAACTTAATTAGATAGAACCTGCTCTTACCGTGACAAACAGATTTCCCAATCTTCTTCTCCTCCAGTGTTTGACTGCAGTCTTCCAGCTTCACTGATGCCATCTCTGGATCCTGCAGTAAACTGGGCTCCACTGTAACAATCAGGACCCAGTGACTGTAGGTTTGGACTCAGTGTGGAAGGAGAGAGGCAGGCTGGGTTTGTCCTCACTGTTGATGTTACCGGCCTCAGACTTAATCTGAGTCGTCCAGTAGTAATAAAGAGAAACGGACACAAAAGTTATTGTCTTGACAGTTCTGGCACTTTCTTTATTCTCTAAAAATATTTTTTTTAAATTATTGTTCAATTATCTAATTCAGTGCTTGTCTTGGACTGAAATAGGTGCTTGTTATGATGAGTTTCTCGGGTGTTCAAAGAATCAAGGATGCAAGGCTATACTGAGACACTTTGTAGAAAGTTAATACAATGATTTAATGATCGGTACCGGGTTCGTGACAGCAATGACCAGAGCTTTGCCCTTGATGCTACGAACTAACTAACAAAGAAGACCCTCTACCTTATATAGCCTTCATTACCCTTCTGCTGGCCTACATCTGGCAAGTCTCCATGGGCACTCCCTGTCTTTGATGTTCATCACTTTTTACCCCAAGTCACTATCCTGCCCATCACTCATGCTATTCTAAACATCTCTAATCTACCTTGACATAAGGAATGTAGACTTTATGGCCCCAAACCACTCATCTCTTAACACTTTCCCTGTCCTCACAATCCTATGACATGACATTATTACAGTGCCAATACTCATTTTGGGTGCCGGTACTGTTTATATTAAGGTGCAGGAGCTCCACAATACTTTTTGAGCTAATACCTAACCTATAGTAGATAAACGCATAAATGACTCAAAAACCATTTAGTACAAGGTTACATATTGTTTTAGACAGCACTATGTGCTAATTTCCTTAATAACCTTGTCTTCACTGTATTACTTCAATCAAAAACCAATTGTATTTCCTGTTCACACCATAGCAACATTTATTGATAAAGACAGAAACAACAGAATGTGTCTGAATATTAGTACACATGTAGAAAACTGATAATCATTACATTCAGCTTCAAAACAGTAGTGCGACCGTGAAATTGTCTCTATCTGATGCACCCGCACTGTCCTCACTAAAGTCCGTTGACGCTGACCGAGATGGCGCCGCCATTATACCAGCTTGGGAATTTTACACAAAAACAATAACATGCAAAACGAACTCAAAATCTCAAATAAATTGATTATTTATTCAACTAACATGAGAAAATAATGTACATTCACTCAGACAAACCTCACATCTCTAGCTATGTGACTTGTAAAATAGTTTTTATCACGTTCTTTCACTCACTCGGTTTGACACAAAAATAACACATCAAACCTTTACCAAACGTGATAATACCTTAACGGATGTGTTAACTAGCATGGTATGACATGTTCTTTCGACATTAGAAAGTTTAAACGTGCTATTACATACCTCTAGTAATAAATAGAAACGGACACAAAGGTTATCTTCTTGACTGCACAGTTCTGGCGCTTTCTTTATTGTGAAGAATGGTGCCCGCCTGCCCGGAACTTCCTGTTCCCCCACTACTAACGGTCCGTGCATTCCGAGATCAGATTACAACATTTCATTAAATTACTAAAAAAAAGTGTAAACTGTAGCAATTTATTTCCCTTTATAGTTTATTAGCCTAAGCATGACCTTCATCCACATAATTTCACTAGGATTGGAACCGGTTCAGGGAAAGATCTATACTTTTTAGGAACAGCACAGTTATTTTAAAAGCATGGAATCATCTCCATGCTTATTTTCCTTTCCGGGTATTTTTCTCCAGTCCCACAAAAATCGCAACAAAGCTCACTCTAGAAACGTATTCCAGTTTCTGCATGCCAGCTGGAATTGAAATCCTTGCCAGTGGGTGTGCGTGTGGAAACGACCTGCTCCTCCCCTCTGAAGCATAGGTTACTGTATCCTACTGACAACGTTACAAGCATGATTCAGAAATTAGGGAGATATGTTTAATTTGAGAAGAATGGATGAACTTTTTCAATGCTAGTTAAGGATACTATAGTGTCAAGTTGCGTCAATTCAAATCTGGTATTAGGAACAAAAGAGGTCAACACGACTTCTAAGATATACTAGTATTTTAATTAATGCAAAACCTTCTATGGTAAATATGATGTTCGTATATACAGGCTCCTTGAAATACCTCGCAGGGCACTCAGAGAACTAATCCATTGTTTCAGATTGTTCTTCAAATACTCTTGACAGTTCTCAGTTCCCGCTCTCTGCTGGCCAATCAGAGTAGAGACTGAGCGTGGTTTAGACTTACTCAGCCAATCCGTTGGCGCACCCCTGTTGCCAGGCGTAAGTTCTTATATTTACATTTACATTTTAGTCATTTTTATCATAACAACCTGTCATGGTGAGAAGAGCCAGCTCCCCTAGACACCATTCCTAAGTCCAAGGATGGTTTCACAGATCACAAAGAACCAGTATAGTCTAGTATTTGGAGACACAAATTCGTATCTTATTTTACCCCCTAAAACAGCTCTTCACATCAATCACAGCTTGCCAGGTGACACAACCCACATCAGCACAGTCCAGAATGCATTCGTTCTAAGTTAGTCATCCCATCAATTTATGAGAAAAATAAATCCCCACAATAGTCACCACGTTTCACATTGGATTTATTAACGACAAAAAGGTACGACCTGTTTTTAATTATAGTGCTGCACTGCACTGCACAAACAAGGTTGTTAGCTAGCTAGCTAACATTAGCTCTGTTCCAACGTTAAACCAACTCTGTAGTTCCGATAAGCCGACAGAGAAGCAGACAGAGAAGCAGACGGCCTGACCGATAAGCCGACAGAGAAGTAGACAGCCTGACCGATAAGCCGACAGAGAAGCAGACGGCCTGACCGTTAAACTGACAGAGAAGCAGACGGCCTGACCGATAAGCTGACAGAGAAGCAGACGGCCTGACCGATAAGCTGACAGAGAAGCAGACGGCCTGACAGAGAAGCAGATGGCCTGACTGATAAGCCGACAGAGAAGCAGACGGTCTGACTGATAAGCAGACAGAGAAGCAGACGGCCTGACAGATAAGCAGACAGAGAAGCAGACGGCCTGACAGATAAGCAGACAGAAAAGCAGACGGTCTGACTGATAAGCCGACAGAGAAGCAGACGGCCTGACAGATAAGCAGACAGAGAAGCAGACAGCCTGAAAGATAAGCAGACAGAGAAGCAGACGGCCTGACTGATAAGCCGACAGATAAGCAGACAGAGAAGCAGACGGTCTGACAGATAAGCAGACAGAGAAGCAGACGGTCTGACTGATAAGCAGACAGAGAAGCAGACGGTCTGACAGATAAGCAGACAGAGAAGCAGACGGTCTGACTGATAAGGCGGCAGGTAGCTTAGTGGATAAGAGCGTTGTGCCAGTGACTGAAAGGTCGCTGGTTCTAATCCCAGAGCCGACTAGGTGAAAAATCTGTCGATGTGCCCTTGAGCAAGGCACTTAACCCTAATTGCTCCTGTAAGTCGCTCTGGATAAGAGCGTCTGCTAAATGACTAATTATTATTATTAATTATTATAAGCAGACGGTCTGACAGATAAGCAGACAGAGAAGCAGACGGTCTGACTGATAAGCAGACAGAGAAGCAGACGGCCTGACAGATAAGCAGACAGAGAAGCAGACGGCCTGACCGATAAGCAGACAGAGAAGCAGACACTCCATGTAGGAGACTTTATGTAAAACGCATAGGGCGACAGAAAGACAAGGCACACAGCATGATGTTAAAGTAGAAGCAGCCCATTCACTCAGACATAATAACCCCCTACCAATCATAAGAACAGAATACAATGTTTCACACACAAGTTATATGTGCCTATATGTTACAACATGTTGCTTCACTTGTATTGTCAACATCCATTCCAAATTGTTTGGCTGTCAGCAGATACAGTGGGGAAAAAAGTATTTAGTCAGCCACCAATTGTGCAAGTTCTCCCACTTAAACAGATGAGAAAGGCCTGTAATTTTCATCATAGGTACACGTAAACTATGACAGACAAATTGAGATTTTTTTTCTCCAGAAAATCACATTGTAGGATTTTTTATGAATTTATTTGCAAATTATGGTGGAAAATAAGTATTTGGTCACCTACAAACAAGCAAGATTTCTGGCTCTCACAGACCTGTAACTTCTTCTTTAAGAGGCTCCTCTGTCCTCCACTCGTTACCTGTATTAATGACACCTGTTTGAACTTGTTATCAGTATAAAATACACCTGTCCACAACCTCAAACAGTCACACTCCAAACTCCACTATGGCCAAGACCAAAGAGCTGTCAAAGGACACCAGAAACAAAATTGTAGACCTGTACCAGGCTGGGAAGACTGAATCTGCAATAGGTAAGCAGCTTGGTTTGAAGAAATCAACTGTGGGAGCAATTATTAGGAAATGGAAGACATACAAGACCACTGATAATCTCCCTCGATCTGGGGCTCCACGCAAGATCTCACCCCGTGGGGTCAAAATGATCACAAGAACGGTGAGCAAAAATCTGAGAACCACACGGGGGGACCTAGTGAATGACCTGCAGAGAGCTGGGACCAAAGTAACAAAGCCTACCATCAGTAACACACTACGCCGCCAGGGACTCAAATCCTGCAGTGACAGACGTGTCCCCCTGCTTAAGCCAGTACATGTCCAGGCCCGTCTGAAGTTTGCTAGAGTGCATTTGGATGATCCAGAAGAGGATTGGGATAATGTCATATGGTCATATGAAACCAAAATAGAACTTTTTGGTAAAAACTCAACTCGTCGTGTTTGGAGGACAAAGAATGCTGAGTTGCATCCAAAGAACACCATACCTACTGTGAAGCATGGGGGTGGAAACATCATGCTTTGGGGCTGTTTTTCTGCAAAGGGACCAGGACGACTGATCCGTGTAAAGGAAAGAATGAATGGGGCCATGTATCATGAGATTTTGAGTGAAAACCTCCTTCCATCAGCAAGGGCATTGAAGATGAAACGTGGCTGGGTCTTTCAGCATGACAATGATCCCAAACACACCGCCCGGGCAACGAAGGAGTGGCTTCGTAAGAAGCATTTCAAGGTCCTGGAGTGGCCTAGCCAGTCTCCAGATCTCAACCCCATAGAAAAAGAGTTGAAAGTCCGTGTTGCCCAGCGACAGCCCCAAAACATCACTGCTCTAGAGGAGATCTGCATGGAGGAATGGGCCAAAATACCAGCAACAGTGTGTGAAAACCTTGTGAAGACTTACCGAAAACGTTTGACTTGTGTCATTGCCAACAAAGGGTATATAACAAAGTATTGAAAAACTTTAGTTATTGACCAAATACTTATTTTCCACCATAATATGCAAATAAATTCATAAAAAATCCTACAATGTGATTTTCTGGATATTTTTTTCTCATTTTGTCTGTCATAGTTGACGTGTACCTATGATGAAAATTACAGGCCTCTCTGATCTTTTTAAGTGGGAGAACTTGCACAATTGGTGGCTGACCAAATACTTTTTTTCCCCACTGTACATGGTTATCAATACTACTAATATATATGAAGGGTGGATATTTTGATCGAGGTATTTCACATGGCCTTGATCCATGTCCTGCCTGGTACTCATGGCTTGTATTGTCACACTACTTGCAGCAAAACTGTTGAGTCTTTTATTATTTTGCAGATCTTCAAGCAGTGGAGATGAGGATAATGGTGAAACTGGAGATGATCCGTACAGAGTTCAGGACTGCTCTGAACCAAGTTATGGAGGCCATAGAGGATAATGGTGGAACTGGAGATGATCCGTACAGAGTTCAGGACTGCTCTGAACCAAGTTATGTAGGCCATAGAGGATAATGGTGGAACTGGGGATGATCCGTACAGAGTTCAGGACTGCTCTGAACCAAGTTATGGAGGCCATAGAGGATAATGGTGGAACTGGAGATGATCCGTACAGAGTTCAGGGCTGCTCTGAACCAAGTTATGGAGGCCATAGAGGATAATGATGAAACTGGAGATGATCCGTACAGAGTTCAGGACTGCTCTGAACCAAGTTATGGAGGCCATAGAGGATAATGGTGGAACTGGAGATGATCCGTACAGAGTTCAGGACTGCTCTGAACCAAGTTATGGAGGCCATAGAGGATAATGGTGAAATTGGAGATGATCCGTACAGAGTTCAGGACTGCTCTGAACCAAGTTATGGAGGCCATAGAGGATAATGGTGAAATTGGAGATGATCCGTACAGAGTTCAGGACTGCTCTGAACCAAGTTATGGAGGCCATAGAGGATAATGGTGGAACTGGAGATGATCCGTACAGAGTTCAGGACTGCTCTGAACCAAGTTATGGAGGCCATAGAGGATAATGGTGAAACTGGAGATGATCCGTACAGAGTTCAGGACTGCTCTGAACCAAGTTATGGAGGCCATAGAGGATAATGGTGAAATTGGAGATGATCCGTACAGAGTTCAGGACTGCTCTGAACCAAGTTATGGAGGCCATAGAGGATAATGGTGAAATTGGAGATGATCCGTACAGAGTTCAGGACTGCTCTGAACCAAGTTATGGAGGCCATAGAGGATAATGGTGGAACTGGAGATGATCCGTACAGAGTTCAGGACTGCTCTGAACCAAGTTATGGAGGCCATAGAGGATAATGGCCTTTTTACTTCACTTTAATCCAGTCGGTCAATATAGCTAAATGATTGTGCTAGTAAAAAAGGAATGTAGTAGGGAGTCGACGTTAAACCGGCATTTTGATCATTTGTTTAAGGAAAATAATGACCAGTTTGTGTTATTTTGACTTCCAGGAGCGGCTCGAGGAAGAGACTGTGGATGAGGATGGAGCAGCAGCACATGAATAAACATAACATAGTTATTCACTTTTAGTTTTAAGCAGTTTTACAGTTCTTGATTGGAGTGCAGTGTTCATGTTTTTGCTGACTTGTTATTTTGTGAGCTTATTGCTGTGATTTTGTTTATGAATCTATTGTGATACAGTTTATGTAAAAAAATAACTTATTTTCAGGCATTTTGCATATTTCGTCAGTGGACACCTACCGACAGGACACTGTGTATATGTTCAGGGTAGATTAAATGACGTGTCTTAAGGGTCCTCCCGAGTGGTGCAGTGGTCTAAGACACTGCATCGCAGCTGCATTGCTACAGATGCTGGTTCGATACCTGTCTGTGTCGCAGCCAGCCACGACCGGGAGACCCATGAGGTGATGCACAATTGGCCCAGCGTTGTCTGGGTTAGGGGAGGGTTTGGCCAGCCGGAATGTCCTTGTCCTCATCACACTGTTACGTACGTAAGTTATGTTCGCAGTGGTTACCAGAAACTGCATTTTATGGGGCTCTCAACGTACTTTCTGACGTTTAGCAACATTATGAGGTTGACTTAAAAATACACATATTTAACGGTTTAAAATTCCCCACATTTATACGTCCTGAAAAGACTTGGGACATAAGCAGACACCACAGCTACGTAGAAGGAACGTTTCACAATGACGTTATCATGACTTATGTAGGGACTAAAATAACTTGTCACGTCCTGGAACGTAATTTTGTTAGCTGGGAAAGCTCACTCTAGAAACGTATTTCAGTTTCTGCCTTCCAGCTGAAATGGAAACCTTTGCCAGTGGGTGCTCCTCTCCTCTGAAGCATAGGTTACTGTATCCTACTGGCAACGTTACAAGCATGATTCAGAAATTAGGGAGATATATTTAATTTGCTAGCTTGCTAACATTTGCCCTGGTACAACGTTAAACCAACTCTGAAGTTCAAAGACATTCAAAGTTCCTCCATAGAAGCCGCTCCTCCGTAGGTATAATTCTGTGGGCCTAATTCAGATAATGCAGGTCATAACACGATGCCCAGCTCTTATAACATAATTATAAAATGCCATTTAGCAGACGCTTTTATCCAAAGCGACTTACAGTCATGTGTGCATACATGTTTGTGTAGTCCCGGGTATCGAACCCACTACTTGGCGTTACAAGCGCCGTGCTCTACCAGCTGAGCTGCAGGGGACCTCTTCAATGCAAGCATCCTCTAACGAGCTCTCCACACCCGCAAAATGTCGCGCCCTACACTGTGATTGGCAGCACAGTTTGCTCTTAATGATTTTCCTATACAGATACTCTGTGGTTGTCACGAGAATTTTGTCATCTCAATGGTTGAAGTCAAACACTTCTTAAATCTTTGAATAATTCCCAGAGGTATAAATCTCTAGTTTAAATAAATTCAACAGACCCCTTACTGCAATGGTCATTCTTTATTCATGAAAGCTCTGAAAATCATACAATGCACAACGTTTTTTATACCAACCTAGTTGTTTCTTCCTGTATCTATTTCACACTCCAGCTGTGTTCGTGTGGTTGCTTTTCTGGTTCCTCCAGTATCAGGTCACACATACACAGACTTCCTTTACTGGTTTCACAAGACACAAATACTCTGTAGCTGGGCAAATATGCATCTTATACAAGCACATATGATTAACTCTCTAAGCTCTCTCACTGTCCTCACCCTAGGTGGGGACATGTTTTTCAGTGTCTAGTTTCACATCCTGTTTTCTGTTGTTGGTTTCACAGTTGCATTCTGCTTGCATAGATATAAAAATAAGCCAAAGCCCTTGTTTTACTTCTAACTAAGCTAAACACATTATCAGATTGTAGTTTTATGATTCTAACACATTTCACAAAGAATCGGAGTGTAATAATTAGTAATTACCTAATTCTTCTATCAGTGGTGTACTAGTGTATTTATTCTCCCACTTGGATGTCACTTCCACAAGCTTTAAATTGAGGGCCAGGTTGTCAGGATGTGTAATGTACACATTAATTACAAGTACTCCTAAAGATACACTTCATTTTAACTAGCTAAATCCTGTGTAACAACTAGTAATTACATTGTACTTGGCTAACATTACATGTATTATGCTTTGAAATAGTGTCTTATTCTTCATCTGGGACTTGTATTTATTATGGATCCCCATTAGTTCCTGCCAAGGCAGCAGCTACACTTCCTGGGATCCAGCAAAATTGAGGCAGTTCATACAATTTAAAAAACAGTACAATACATTCACAGATTTCACAACACACTGTGTGCCCTCAGGCCCCTACTCCACCACTACCACATATCTACAGTACAAAAATCCATGTGTACGTGTGTGTATAGTGCGTATGTTATCGTGTGTGTCTGTATGCATGTGTCTGCGCCTATATTTGTGTTGCTTCACAGTCCCCGCTGTTCGATAAGGTGTTTTTTAAATCTAATTGTACTACTTGCATCAGTTACTTGATGTAGGAAACAGTTCCATGTAGTCATGGCGCTATGTAGTACTGTGCGTCTCTCATAGTCTGTTCTGGACTTGGGGACTGTGAAGAGATCTCTGGTGGCATGTCTTGTGGGGTATGCATGGGTGACCGAGCTGTGCGCCACTAGCTCAAACAGACAGCTCGGTGCACCCAACATGTCAACACCTCCACTTTGAGCCATGAGAGATCGACATGCATATTATTAAATCAGCCGTGCTGCCCTGTTCTGAGCCAATTGCAATTTTCTTAAGTCCTTTTTTGTGGCACCTGACCACACGACTGTACAGTAGTCCAGGTGTGACAAAACTAGGGCCTGTAGGACCTGCCTTGTTGATAGTGTGGTTAAGAAGGTAGAGCAGCGCTTTATTATGGACATATTTTTCCCCATCTTAGCTTCTGTTGTATCAATATGCTTTGACCATGACAGTTTACAATCCAGGGTTACTCCAAGCAGTTTAGTCACCTCAACTTGCTCAATTTCCACATTATTTATTACAATATTTAGTTGAGGTTTAGGGTTTAGTGAATGATTTGTCCCAATTACAATGCTTCTAGTTTTAGAAATATTTAGGACTAACTTATTCCTTTCCACCCACTCTGAAACTAACTGCAACTCTTTGTTAAGTGTTGCAGTCATTTCAGTCGCTGTAGTAGCTGACATGTATAGTGTTGAGTCATCCGCATACATAGACACATGTATTAGATCTGTTTTCATAAACTCAACCAAGTTAACCCAGATAGGAACACTTTATTTTGGAGGCAGGTGCTAGCAACAACATTGACTGGAGATATATTTTGAACAGTCCACATTAATGTTTAAGTAATTGTATTTTACCAGGTAAGTTGACTGAGAACACATTATCATTTACAGCAACAACCTGGGAAATAGTTACAGCGGAGAGGATGGGAGATGAATGAGCCGATTTGAAGCTAGGGATGATTAGGTGGCCATGATGGTATGAGGGCCAGATTGGGAATTCAGCCAGGACACTGGGGTTAACACCCCTACTCTTACGATAAGTGGCATGGGATCTTTAGTGACCGCAGACAGTCAGGGCACCCGTTTAACGTCCCATCTGAAAGACGGCACACAGGGCAATGTCCCCAATCACTGCCCTGGGGTATTGGGGTGTTCTTTTTTTTTGACCAGAGGAAAGAGTGCTTCCTGCTGGCCCTTCAACACCACTTCCAGCAGCAGCTGGTCTCCCATCCAGGGACCGACCAGGACCAACCCTGCTTAGCTTCAGAGGCTAGCTAGCAGTGTGATGAAGGGGAGTATATTGCTGGCAAATATTAATTAGAGCCCATTGAGCATAGGCTATAATATCTCAGACACCCAGAGCACCCACAAGGGATCCCAACCTTTGTCACAGTTGTTAATAAATCGGAATCACAGACCACAATTACTACCAGGTACATGTTATTACATTGTAACTATGTGTCGTTACAGTTAACTACAATACTTGTTTACAGTGTAGTTACACATGTAATTACACTATAATAAGGACCCCATAAAAAGGAAGTGTTACCGGCATCTCTTCTTTATGTATACGTTGATGTGCTTTAAGAAACCCTAGAGCACCCCTGTGGAAATCAAATTAGCATAATAATAACAATCCCCATCAAAATCTGTCTGTTTAAGCTAGAGATGTATTTTTTGCATGGGCTGCGTCTCAATCCACCACATCCTCTGAGGTCGGCCTTCCTCATCTGCGGTGGAAGAACTACAGTGTTGTTTGTCAGACCAGGAGACTTCTGTCTGTAGCGTCCGAGAAGTTTGGCCTACACATCTAAAGGTGAGACTCACCAACAAGTTAATGTCTGTTGTTTCGCTCTAGGACGCCTACAAGTGTCTGAAGGTAGCAGGTACCAGTTTAAAACATTTGTGGAAGTAAATATTTAAGTACTTAGTGCCCAAAAAAGGTGTTAATTTCTATATATATATATGTTTTACTTATCTTTCTTAATCTCTGAAATATAGGACAGAAACTTAAAAACCAACTTCCCTTTGAAAATGATTAGCAATATCATCCCCCACTCACTATCACAAGGGTTAGCAAATGTCAGGGTCAATTCCATTTCAATTACAGTCAATTCACAAAGTAACCCAAATTCCAATTCCACATTTTCCTCATTCATTTACAGATGGATACATTGCTGCCATGAAGAGATGCAACTGATTGGCAATGATGTTTAGATATCCTGTGGCATTCAAAAGTTGCTGCACTTTTATCAAGAGCCCCAATATGTGCCATGAAAACACACCATCACCACCAGCCTGCAACGCTGACACACAGCATGGATGCATGCACTCATGTTTTTTTCCATACCCTAGTCCTCCCATCAGTACGAAACAGCAGGAACCGGGATTCATCAAATCAGGCAATGCTTTTCAAATTCTCCAGTGTCCAGTGTTTTCATTCCATAGCCCACTGCAACTGCAGTTTCTTGCTGAAAGCTAATGGGGATCTATAATAAATACACAAAAACTACATCATTAAGGATCATAGCTTTCAGTCAATGTCATGGAAATAGCAGGTGTCCATAATGTTTTGTACACACTGTGTATGTTGTGTCTAACAGCTCATTCCCACAGAAAACACAGAAGGAATCAGTACCACCCAGTCAACCATCAGACTCCATTGTGAGACGCCTCAAAGAGGATATTCAACCCTAAGGGCAAATCCATGGTAATCTCAATATCATTATAGTAAAAGCTAACAAAACTGACAAGGTGAACACTGATCAGTAAAGTAAAGACAGGCTAACATTCTATAACGCTCCCTTTCCTCTGCACAGTTCTCTCACAGAGAGAAACAATAGGATTACACTAGTGTCCTACGCTTTCTTCATTTGATCCAGTGACTAATCTTAGCTGGTCTGAGAGAACTGATGAGGATTTCACCTTTATACATTGGTGTCGTTTTAAATGACACCAATGTATCTCTTCTCACAGTCAGTGCAGTGATGAGGCTTCTCTCCAGTGTGTATCCGTTGGTGTGTTTTTACATTGCCCAAATCAGGATAAACTCTTGCCACATTAAGATCAGAGGAAAGGCTTCTCTCCTTTATGTTTACCTTGGTGTCTTTTTAAGGTGCCCATTTGAGAAAAACTCTTTCCACAGTCTGAGCAGGAGTAAGGCTTCTCTCCTGTGTGTGTTCTCTGATGAGCTTTTAGCCTAGTTGATGTTGTGAAGCATTTTACACAATCAGAGCAGGAGTAAGGCTTCTCTCCTGTGTGTGATCTCTGATGAACTCTTAGCTCAGTTGATGTTGTGAAGCATTTTACACAATTAGAGCAGGAGTAAGGCTCCTGTATGTATACGTTCATGTGTTTTTAAGTGGCCCAGTTGAGAGAAACTCTTCCCACAGTCAGAGCAGGAGTAAGGCTTCTCTCCTGTGTGTGTTCTCTGATGACCTTTTAGCTCAGTTGATGTTGTGAAGCATTTTACACAATTAGAGCAGGAGTAAGGCTTCTCTCCTGTGTGTGTTCTCTGATGAACTTTTAGCCCAGTTGATGTTCTGAAGCATTTTACACAATCAGAGCAGGAGTAAGGCTTCTCTCCTGTGTGTGTTCTCTGATGAACTTTTAGCTCAGTTGATGTTGTGAAGCATTTTATACACTCAGAGCAGGAGTAAGCCTTCTCTCCTGTATGTATACGTTCATGTGTTTTTAAAATGGCCCAGTCGAGAGAAACTCTACTCTTTCCACAGTCAGAGCAGGAGTAAGGCTTCTCTCCTGTGTGTTTTCTCTGATGAACCTTTAGCTCAGTTGTTGTTTTAAAAAAATGTCCACAGTCAGAGCAGTAGTAAGGCTTCTCTCCTGTGTGTGTTCTCTGGTGAACCTTTAGCTCAGTTGATGTTTTGAAGCATTTTACACAGTCAGTGCAGGAATAAGGATTCTCTCCTGTATGTATACGTTCATGTGTTTTTAAGTGGCCCAGTCGAGAGAAACGCTTTCCACAGTCAGAGCAGGAGTAAGACTTCTCTCCTGTGTGTGCTCTCTGATGAATTCTTAGCTCAGTTGATGTTGAGAAGCATTTTACGCAATTAGAGCAGGAGAAAGGCTTCTCTCCTGTATGTATATGTTCATGTGTTTTTAAGTGGCCCAGTCGAGAGAAACTCTTCCCACAGTCAGAGCAGGAGTAAGGCTTCTCTCCTGTGTGTGTTCTCTGATGACCTTTTAGCTCAGTTGATGTTGTGAAGCATTTTACACAATTAGAGCAGGAATAAGGCTTCTCTCCTGTATGTATACGTTCATGTGTTTTTAAGTGGCCCAGTCGAGAGAAACTCTTTCCACAGTCAGAGCAGGAGTAAGACTTCTCTCCTGTGTGCACTCTCTGATGAACTGTCAGAGCCTTTGATGTTGTGAAATTCTTCCCACAGTCAGTACAGGAAAACAGATTCTCTCCTGTGTGTATTTTTAGGTGTATTTTTAACTTTGATAGATTTGAGAAACTCTCCTCACAATGTGGGCAGTGGTGAGACCTCTTAGCTCTGTGATCTTCCTGCTGTTGCTCGCTGGATGTAGAGAATGTCTCAACATGGTCTCCTGTGTGAACAACAACAGAAGAACCAGTCAGTTGGTGTGATATACATGTCAATCAAATGTATTTTATGAAGCCCTTTTTACATCAGAAGTTGTCACAAAGTGCTTTATAAAAACCCAGCCAAAAACCCAAAGAGCAAGCAATGCAGATGTAGAAGCCATATCATCCTCCACTCACTATCACAAGGGTTAGTAACTACACAGACTCATTTAATAGAACTTTAAAACATTGGCAGTTTGTTTACTTGACTTATTTAGTGTACTCTCTGATCACTCCAGATAGCCCAGTGAATAAAACACATGCTGGCAATACTGGTGTAAAACCATGCAAGGGTCAGTAGCATGAAATAATATCTACCTTCTCATTGACACAGTTCATCATGAAACAGTTCTACTGCAACTTTTCATGCACAGTGGGAAGTTGGAACGAACAACACAAACTTAGTTAGATAGAACCTGCTCTTACCGTGAGAAACAGATTTCCCAATCTTCTCCTCCTCTTCTTCATCTTTAATGATGACATTCAACTCCAGTGTTTGACTGCAGTCTTCCAGCTTCACTGATGCCATCTCTGGATCCTGCTTAGCAAACTGGGCTCCACTGTCACAATCAGGACCCAGTGACTGTAGGTTTGGACTCAGTGTGGAAGGAGTGAGGTAGGTTGGGTTTGTCCTCACTATTGATGTTACCGGCCTTAGATTTAATTCTAGTCGTCCTGTAGTAACAATGAGAAACAGACACAAAAAGTTATTGTCTTGACAGTTCTGGCACTTTCTTTATTCTCAAAAAATATATTATATATCTTCTTGTTAAATTATCTACTTCAGTGCTTGACTTAGACTGAAATAGGTGCCGGTACTCATTTTGGGTGCCGGTACTGTTTATATTAAGGTGCAGGAGCTCCACAATACTGTTTAGCTAACATTATATAAGAGGAACAGGAGCTTAAGCACTAGATATTTGAGTTGCCGGTACTTAACCTATAGCAGATTTCCACAAATTCACATACAGTACCAGTCAAAAGTTGGCATTATCTCTACCAACTTCATGAGGTATTCACCTGGAATACATTTCAATTAACAGGTGTGCCTTGTTAAAAGTTCATTTGTGGAATTTCTTAATGCGCTTGAGCCAATCACTTGTCTTGTGACAAGGTAGGGGTGGTATACAGAAGATATGTCTATTTGGTAAAAGACCAAGTCCATATTATTGCAAGAACAGCTCAAATAAGCAAAGAGAAACAACAGTCCATCATGACTTTAAGATTCTTCAAGTGCAGTCGCAAAAACTATCAAGCGCATTGATGAAACTGGCTCTCATGAGGACCGCCACTGGAAAGGAAGACCCAGAGTTACCTCTGCTGCAGAGGATAAGTTCATTAGAGTTACCAGCCTCAGAAATTGCAGCCCAAATAAATACTTCACAGAGTTCAAGTAACAGACACATCTCAACATCAACTGTTCAGAGGAGACTGCGTGAATCAGGCCTTCATGGTCGAATTTCTGGAAGGAAACCACAACTAAAGGACACCAATAAGAAGAAGACTTGCTTGGGCCAAACAACATGAGCAATGGACATTAGACCGGTGGGAATCTGTCCTTTGGTCTGATGTGTCCAAATTTGAGATTTTTGGTTCCAACCGCAGTGTCTTTGTGAGATGCAGAGTAGGTGAACGGATGATATCTACATGTGTGGTTCCCACCGTGAAGCATGGAGGAGGTGGTGTGATGGTGCTTTGCTGGTGATTTATTTAGAATTCAAGGCACACTTAACCAGCATGGCTACCACAGCATTCTGCAGCGATACACCATCCCATCTGGTTTGCGCTTAGTGGGATTATCATTTGTTTTTCAACAGGACAATGACCCAACACACCTCCAGACTGTGTAAGGGCTATTTGACCAAGAAGGAGAGTGATGGAGTGCTGCATCAGATGACCTGGCCTGCACAATCAACCGACCTCAACCCAATTGAGATGGTTTGGGATGAGTTGGACCGCAGAGTGAAGGAAAATCAGCCAACAAGTGCTCAGCATGTGTGTGAACTTCTTCAAGACTGTTGGAAAAGCATTCCAGGTGAAGCTGGTTGAGAGAATGCCAAGAGTGTGCAAAGATGTCATCAAGGCAAAGGGTGGCTACTGAAGAATCTAAAATCTAAAATATATTTTGATTTGTTTAACACTTTTGTTGGTTACTACATGATTCCATATGTGTTATTTTATAGTTTAGATGTCTTCACTATTATTCTACAATGTAGAAAATAGTAAAAAATTAAGAAAAACCCTTGAATGAGTAGGTGTGTCCAAACTTTTGACTGGTGCTGTATATTTGCCACTGCTTGACAAAAAAAAGATAACTTATAGTTAGATAGAACCTGCTCTTACCATGAGAAACAGATTTCCCAATCTTCTCCTCCTCTTCTTCGTCTTTAATGTTGACATTCAGCTCCAATGTTTGACTGCAGTCTTCCAGCTTCACTGATGCCATATCTGGATCCTGCAATGCAAACTGGGCTCCACTGTCACAATCAGGACCCAGTGACTGTAGGTTTGGACTCAGTGTGGAAGGAGAGAGGCAGGCTGGGTTTGTCCTCACTGTTGATGTAACCGGCCTCAGACTTAATCTGAGTCGTCCAGTAGTAATAAAGAGAAACAGACACAAAAGTTAGTCTTGACAGTTCTGGCACTTTCTTTATTCTCTAAAAATATATTAGATCAGATAGCTAAACATTGACAACAAACCATTTATTAATTTCACATTAGGCACAAATTGCACACTTTAAATTAAACAACGTAAGTGCACTTAACCTATAGTAGATTTCAGAAATTCACATAATTGACTCAAAAACCATTTAGTACAAGGTTGCAGTTTGTTTTAGGCAGCACTATGTAATATTTTCCTGAATAACGTTGTCTTCACTGTATATTTCAATCAAAAAACAATTGTATTTATTTATAGGTGTAACTTCACAAGCCCTTAATTCATTAGATTAATGTAATTTAATTGTACAACACTTACTTAGAGAAAAACAAAACTGAGATATCTTGAATCACCCATACGTTTGAAAAAACTCAAGATACAGCTGTATGATTTGTAGTCCATATCGCCCCGCCCTAACAGAGTACATTACGTTATACTGTACTATTGTACTGTACTGAACTAAACTTTTCTTTCCTGTACTCTGCTGTACTTTCCAATCTTGTGAAACAGTCGCCATGTTTCCAATAACTTGTCCAGTGATCTTTTTCTGGACATTTAGAAAAAGTTTGCATAGAAAATAGATAAGACAATTGCCCTCTAGGGTGTGTTTCCATGTAACTATCTTGTGTCGATAAAAACAGCTGGACGTAATGACTCACCATGTAACGTCAAAATGGTTTGGCAATCATCATTTATTTAAAAAACACTGTTTCAATCCTCACTTGTCAGAATAAAGAAACTTTGACAAAAGAAAAACCCACCCGTCCAACGATTTAAAATGTTGTCGAGCTTTAGAACATTTATCCTATATCTGCCGTCTCCATTACACACGTCGCAAAGATTTCTTTTTGCAACATTGCTTTTGTCGAATGCACCTGGTTCAATGGAAACCTGCCTAATGATGTCTGAGTGATTGGTTCAGATTTGGTCCGGTCTAATGTTTGGGCCAAGTCAGTTAAGAACAAATTCTTATTTACAATAATGGCTTACCCCGGCCAAACCCGGACGACGCTGGGCAAATTTTGCACCGCCCTATGCGACTCCCAATCACGGCCGTATTGTGATACAGCCTGGAATCCAACCAGGGTCTGTAGTGACAGATGCAGTGTCTTAGACCGCTGCGCCACTCGGGAGCCCTGTGACTAATCATTTTGTCTATTTAAGCTCTGAAAAGGCCTATCAGCTACCCAACTTTATCAGGAGTTATCCTGAGCCTATTTGCAATGAGAAACATTGCATTTGCACAGCGGGAAATGCAGAAGTATTTAATTTTTTTGCTATGATCATCTCGTCAAAAATTTACAGAGACAAACTTGAAACCACTGATTATCATGACAATTTAGCTGACAGGGTTAAACTCCCGGACAACAGTGGTTTCAGAGTCCTGCAATAGAGTGAAGACGCTAATATTTGTGTAAAGTCTACATAGTTGTGTTCTGTGGATGTCACTGAGTAGGCTGAACAATACATAGGTAGGGCTGTACAGTGCAATATGAATGTCCAACACAAACAAAAGAAACAGCATACTCAACTGGTGTAACGTGGTCCAGACCCAGAACGGGTCAATAAAAAAAGTATATAATAATACTGTTTTGGTTGGGCTTCAACCCCTGGTATCATATAAACACACATAAGACATGGAAACATGTAGAATTGCTTAAAAACAGCAACAACAAATAATCTCAGCCCTGTCGTAAAATGTGTAGAATTGCGGGATATTAGCTTTAAAACTGCTAAATGTTTTCTCCGCCAACAAGAGGGTTGTGAACAGTTTGGGGTCACAAGTTGGGGGTTTGTTACCACGCCAATAAATGACAATATCCATCCGGACCTTTGCCACCTAGGAAATGTGTTTGATCGGACCTTCTCAAATAGTACTGGAGTACCCCTGCAATAGACTGACTGGGAAGGTGCTTTTTCACAGTCAAAGTCCTGCAATAAGAGCTAAGACGCTAATATTTGTATAAACTCTTGAGAATTGTTTTCTGTGGGTGTCACCCGTTCCATGGGAGCACAATCCAACCCGTTTCATAAGTGCATATAAGAATGCCCCCAATGCAATTATGTGGTCTAATACCTCCACAGTGGGATTTCAACCGTTTCTTTCTGTTTATTTTCAAAATAATTAGTTTTTGTAATTCATTTTAAATTAAGTAACAACATTTGACATGATTCCAATATTTTATATCAGTTTGCATCACTTTCAATGAAGGCCTTTTATTTTGAGGGCAAACCGCAAATTCCACTATTGTGGCTAATCGTTATTATGACTAGCTTCACATACATAGGGACAAGCGGGTAC
The DNA here is from genome assembly GCF_964263955.1 of Coregonus lavaretus. Classification (NCBI taxonomy): domain Eukaryota; kingdom Metazoa; phylum Chordata; class Actinopteri; order Salmoniformes; family Salmonidae; genus Coregonus; species Coregonus lavaretus. The sequence continues at coordinate 966,271 of NW_028158022.1, forward strand.
CAGGGCTGCGTCCAGCAGGAGGACGGAGACGTTGGCCACGATCAGATACAAATGTATTATGTAGAACAAACATGCCTCTGATTCTATTGAATCATGTCACTTCTATTCAGGGTATTTCTATCTGCAACTTTCCAAAACGTTTTTGTACTGAACATGCCCAGGCGAAACGCACTGACCTATATACGAACCTGGAAAGCCTCACAAATAAAAACATGTAATGGACCCCGCGCCGTGTGATTGTAAAATATATTTTATCACGTTCTTCAATCACTCGGATTGACACAGAAATTACACAAAACCTTTGCCAAACGTGATAATACTTTGACTGATTTGTTATCTAACATGTTATGACGTTATTTCGATATTAGACAGTTTAAAAGTGCTATTACATACCTGTAGTAATAAAGAGAAACGGAAATCACAGCCCCGTCGTTTTCTATATTCTGAAGAATGGTGCGCGCCTACACGGAAGTTCCTGTTCCCCAACTACCACAATGCAACAACGACTTCTTCTTCTGTGGGTTTTATGGCAGACTACTTCCAAAAGTTGTATTGCCGCCACCAACTGGACGGTTTGAAACCACAAAATAAATTAAATAAAAAATACATCCATGCTTAATAGTGATACTAACTTACTCCACCCTAATAAAAATTGTACATTGCCAAAACAAACAAAACTCCAATTTCTTCCTTCCTTTAAATCTCCATATCTCCCTTCTCAGTCTCTAGGACCTGAGATGGTGGTACGGCTTTTGACAATATTCCATGTAACTCTTTTGCCGCAAAATCTTTCAGCCCCAGGAACCGTTCTGCCGCAACCACAATGATTTCTATCTTCCTAGATCTTTTCTCCACCTTGGCAGTGCCGTTAATCACCATTGCAATAAAGCCCACAAAGTCCACCTTTTTAACCTTTAAAATGTCAGGATCATCTTGTTGAAAGGCAACCCCTGCAGCTTGCATTGAAGGCTTATCCACCACCATTATATTTACTGTAAAGATAACCCCCAACAACTACAATGATTCAGTAGATCAGTAATGTTACAGTACTCTAGCATGTCTCACAGCTGCTTATGCTGACAAAACATGTTAGTGAATAGGTCAGATTTAGCTTTGTGATGCTCATTTAAACTTCCTGTCTTGTTCAGCTTCAGAACAACAGTAAATATGTCACTTGAAACATAGTTTTTTGGTAATTCATTACACAAAAGAGAAGAGCTTGACTAGAACAAATTCATATACATACTATTTTTCATTGGCAGATAAATTAAACAGGCTTGAATTAAGCCTTAATGACTATTAATGACTAAAATAACTCATCTAGTTTTAAAATACAATTTAATAAACAAAAAGTATCCACCCAAACTAATGGTGAAAACTGATCATCACACCATCTCTATCTGATACATGTTGTGTCTACTAGCTCATTCCCACAGAAAACTACAGAGGGAAGCAAAACCACCCAGTCAACCAGCCTCACAGAGGATATTCAACCCTAAGGGCAAATCCAAGGTAATCTCAATATCTTTACAATAGAAGCAAACAAAACACACCAAAACTGACCAGGTGAACACTGATCAATAAAGTAAAGAGAGGCTAACATTCTATAACGCTCCCTTTCCTCTGCACAGTTCTCTCACAGTGAGAAACAATAGGATTACAATAGAGTGTGCTACGATTTCTTGAGAATTAAGTGATGGAATGATTTTAATCTTAGCTAGTCAGACAACTGATGAGGATTCTCACATGTATGTGGCCATGTTGAGAGAAACTCTTCCAACAGTCAGAGCAGGAGTACCAGATCCCTTGATATTTTACAGCTCTTCCCACAATCAGAGCAGGGAAATAGATTATCTCCTATGTGTATTTTTAGGTGAATTTTTTAGCTTTGATAGAATTGGGAAAATCTCCCCACAATGTGGGCAGTGGTGAGACCTCTTAGCTCTGTGATCTTCCTGCTGTTGTTCTCTGGATGTAGAGAATGTCTCAACATGGTCTCCTGTATGAACAACATCAGGGATGAAAAGAAAGGCGGAGAGAGACGGAGATAATGAGACAAATGTAAGTCTCCCGAAAGCTAAGACAAGGAAATATGACGAAGCGTATGTAGCGCTTGGCTTCACTGTGACTACGGTGGGAGACGAGGAAAGACCGGTATGTTTACTGTGTCTAAAAATGTTGGCTGCGGACAGCATGAAGCCAAATAAATGAAAGCGTCACGTAAAGACATTACACTCCAATCACGCTGATAAGCCGCTTGAGTTTTTTCAGCGAAAACGTGCCGAATATTGCCAACAATAGTCCCGCTTTGTGAATGCTACTTCAGTAAACCAGCGAGCACTGTTAGCATCATATAAGGTGGCGTACCAAATTGCTCAGTGCAAAAAACCCCACTCCATAGCAGAGGAGCTGATACTACCTGCAGCATTAGACATGGTCTCTGTCATGCTGGATGACGCAAGTGCTGCAAAAATAAAAACTATCCCTCTGTCCAATGACACCGTCGCCAGACGTATAAATGACATTGCTAACGATCTTAAAGAACAGCTGGTAGATAAACTAAAAGACAAACGTTTTGCCTTACAGTTCGATGAAGCAACTGACGGCAACAAAGACTGTTTGTTTATGGCTTATGTACGATTTGACATGACAAACTCCTTGTGTGAGGATCTACTTTTTTGTAAATATGTCAGAGACAGAGCCACAGCTGAAGAGCTATTCAAAATGCTGAACTGCTTCCTGACTGAGAATGGGCTAAAGTGGGAGAACTGCATTGGTGTTTGCAGTGATGGTGCACAGACCATGGCAGGGATGAGAAAAGGACTTTGGGCACTCATCAAGAAGGCCTCACCTAATGCTGAGTGGACACACTGTATTATACACAGAGAAGCACTGGCATCAAGGCACATTTCCTCTGAATTAAGTGAGGTTATGACTGACATTGTAGGTGTAGTCAATTTTATAAAGACCAGACCACTAAAAACAAGAGTCTTCTCTGCTATCTGTGAGGAGATGGGAGCTGAACATCAAGCTGTGCTGTTTCACAGTGAAGCAGGGTGGCTGTCACAAGGAAAAGTCTTGTCCCGAGTTTTTGAGCTCAGAGAGCAGATAAGAATGTTTTCGGAGCAGGAGCACAAGTATGACCTCGCAGAAAAATTTAGTGATGAGAACTTCCTGGCAAAACTGGCCTACCTGAGTGACATATTTGGAAAGCTAAAAGAACTAAATCTACAGCTTCAAGGGAAAGATAAACACCTCCCTCAGGTCACAGACAAGATCAGCTCTTTCACTCGAAAGCTTGCAATGTGAGGCAGGCGACTTGATGAAGGACATACTGATTCATTCGAGAACCTGCATGAATTTGTTGACACTACTGACTATGATGCCACCTCAGTGATTCCATATATTAAGGAGCATATTTCATCACTGATGGGATTCTTTAAAAAGTACTTCCCTGAAAACAGTTCCCAATATGACTGGGTCAGAGATCCTTTTAATGCACCAGCTCCAACTGGTTTCAGCTCTGCAGAGGAGGACCAGTTCATTGATATGACGTCTGACTCCACATTGAGACTGAGGTTCACATCACAGACACTGAGTGAATTCTGGCTGAGTGTAGAGAGGCAGTATCCACTCTTAGGGCAGAGGGCCATGGGCATTCTTCTTCCTTTTGCAACATCTTATCTTTGTGAGACTGGTTTCTCTGCTGTTGCTGCACTGAAGACCAAGTACAGGTCCCAGCTAAACATTGAGCAGGAGCTGAGAGTTGCAGTATCATGCTTCAAACCCCGCTTCGAAAAGCTGTGCACTGCAAAACGTGCTCATTGTAGCCATTAATCCTGACTTCCTCATTTTGATTTTTAAAAAATCAGCACAAATTGTTTTATTCATTTTTGTTTTATAGGTCAGTGTTTCATATATTGTACTCCTGAGTTAATGTTGCTGATCAATTTGAATGTATTATTATGTATTGATTATATTTTATTTTATTTTTCAGTATCAAATGGTCAAAAAAAAATTACAGTTTAAATAAGGATTTAATTATTTTTTTAATTTCAGGCAAATCGATGCACTTTAAGTATTTTCTGTTACAGACTAAAAAATGTTAATAAAGTTATTCTTTGTAAGTTGATCTATATTTCTTTTTTGTTTTTTTGTTTTCTTTAATATTAATAAGGATACAATGTTATGCAGAGGTGTACTTATAACAATTTTATAGACAAATGATACTATTTACAGTCGCAGCGGAGAGTTGGGGGGCGCGAAATGTTTACTTCTTCCTAGGGGGGGCGTAACAGAAAATAATTGAGAAGCACTGCCCTAACCTAACGTATCAGGCGTAAAATAAATGCCTAAACCAGGTCCACAGAAACCAGAAGCTTCCGGTTTTCAGGCTTTGCCTTCCTCTCTGCCTTTTCCCTGAAACACGGATGCTTCCGGTGTTTGTTGACTCCGCTGAGGGTGCAGGTACCGAGACTAAAACCCCAAAGAGCAAGCAATGCAGAAGCACAGTGGCTAGGAAAAACTCCCTAGAAGGAAGGAACCTAGGAAGAAACCTAGAGAGGAACCAGGCTCTGAGCAGTGGCCAGTCCTCTTCTGGCTGTACTGGGTAACAAATGACTTTATATAAGTATGCTGTACAATACAGGGGAATAAAACTATTCTAAAGCCATATCATCCTCCACTCACTATCACAAGGGTTAGTAACCATCAGTGTTGGGGTCAATTCCATATCAATTCACATTTTTTAATTTGACTAATTCAGCAGACACTCTTATCCAGAGTGACTTACAATAGTGCATTCATCTTAAGATAGCTAGGTGAGACAACAACGCATCACAATCGTATCAATTACATTTTCTAGGGTGCAGAAAGGGAGTAGAGTAGGGTCCAGGAGGCAAAGTCAGAGTCATGAGAGAGGATAGGATAAAATAGGCGAGAGAAGCGGGAGAGAGAGAGTGAAGATTGGGGCGGTGCATTACCATCTGGGTTAGGGCTGAGTGGGAGGAGCATGACCATCTGGGTTAGGGCTGAGTGGGAGGAGCATGACCATCTGGGTTAGGGCTGAGTGGGAGGAGCATGACCATCTGGGTTAGGGCTGAGTGGGAGGAGCATGACCATCTGGGTTAGGGCTGAGTGGGAGGAGCATGACCATCTGGGTTAGGGCTGAGTGGGTAGGTTGGAGGAGAGATGGAGGTAAAAGGAAACAAAGTAGGGATCAGAGACTTGGAGGGGGGTTGCAGTGAGATTAGTAGGAGAACAGCCTCTAGTGAAGATGGGGTCAAGCAGTGGGAGGGGACTGGGAAAGGGTGAGGTCAAAAGAGGAAAGGTGTTTCCAGTAAACCAATTTTCCTGATTGAAAAACATTGAAGAGAATTGGAATTAGAATGACAGTGTACTTCCTGAATTGACTGGAATTTAAATGGAATTGACACCAACCCTGGCAACTACACAGACTCATTTCATAGAACTTCAAAACACTGGCAGTATGTCTACTTCACTTCTTTAGTCTACTCTCTGATCACTCCAGATAGCCCAGTTAATAAAACAATTGCTGACAATACTGGTGTCATCCATGCAAGTCTCAGTAGCATGAAATGACATCTATTTTATTGTCGAAACAGTTCTATAACAACTTTTCATGCACAACGATAAAACAAGCTTTGTTGTGTTGAGTTCTTCAGGGGTGTCAGAATGACAGAATGAACTTATGGAGGTCTTACTATTGGAGATAACTCATAGATGTAGATAGTACTATAGTGGCGGGCCCAACCCCAGACTTCTCTTTTATCAACCCAAAGGTTTTACTGTCTTCTCAGGAATTCAGCCTTCTCTGTGTTGCTCCCCACATCCCCCTATTCTGAATGATGCATTATCTCACCATCCCCCATTCTGAATGATGCATTATCTCACCATCCCCCATTCTGAATGATGCATTATCTCACCATCCCCCATTCTGTCACACCTCTGAGCTTCTGTTGTGATAACATGCTGTAGGCCTGATATCTGATTGGAAGTTAACTCAACAGTAATGTCATTGATCAACAACTCCGATTTTGAATCCAAACATGGTCAAATGGTTCTAAAAGGGTCTTAGCTTCAATGTGTCTTTCTCTTTTGTTCTTGACCTGCTGTGGTGAGATATATACTGAGTGAACAAAACATTAGGAACACCTTCCTAATATTGAGTTGCACCCCCTTCTGCCCTCAGAAAAGCCTAACTTTGTCAGGACATGGACTCTACAAGGTGTCGAAAGCTGGATGTCCTTTTGGTGGTGGACCGTTCTTGATACCCACGGGAAACTGTTGAAACTGCGGGAAACTGTGTTGCAGTTCTTGACACACTCAAACCGGTGCGTCTGGTACCTACTACCATACCCTGTTCAAACTTAACACTTAAATATTTTGTTTTGCCCATTCACCCGCTGAATGAAACACATACACAAAAAATCTACACTGAAGTGGATTTAACAAGAGACAACGATAAGGGATCATAGCTTTCACCTGGTCAGTCTATGGCAGGGAAAGAAGCAGGTGTTCCTAATGTTTAATACACTCAGTGTACACTGTCTTTCTCTCTGCCCCTCTCCCATGAGCTATGGGCCACGACACAAGCTATGGATTCTCTCTATCCCATGAGCTATGGGCCACGGCACAAACTATGAATTCTCTGTCTTTCTCTTCCTGTCTGATCATGTTTAGATACTTAATATTTTGTTAATGTCAGTATTGACTTGTAACTTAGGCGGAAGGTAACTGAAAGGTTGCTGGTTCGAATCCCAGAGCCGACTAGGTGAAAAATCTGTCGATGTGCCCTTGAGCAAGGCACATAACCCTAGTTCCTCTAGAAATTAAAAAAATGTAAGTGAATCGTTCATTTTACAATGTCATTAAATCTATTTCTTGCTAGTCAACATCAACTCATTGCCTAATGCTTGCTTGCATATTTTAATCATCTTTATGGTGTCAGATAAACATTTTAGTAGACTTAATTAATACATAAATTGAAGTATTTTCATGAGTAGCTGGTGAGGTGTACTGTACATATGATCACTAAAGAACCTACTCTTACCATGAGAAACAGATTTCCCAATCTTCTCCTCCTCTTCTTCATCTTTAATGTTGACATTCAGCTCCAGTGTTTGACTGCATTCTTCCAGCTTCACTGATGCCATCTCTGGATCCTGCGGTGCAAACTGGGCTCCACTGTCAATCAGGACCCAGTGACTGTAGGTTTGGACTCAGTGTGGAAGGAGAGAGGCATGCTGGGTTTGTACTCACTGTTAATTTGTAAAATTGGCTGCCTAAAATGCTGTGGTGCTTACTAACACAACAGGAAATATTGTGTTAGATGTGGGCCATCACATGAATTCTCAGCTCTTACATATCAATGAATCACCCTCAAATGGACCATCAATACCAGAGTTCTACAATACTATTTACATTTAAGTCATTTAGCAGACTTATCCAGAGCGACTTACAGTTAGTGAATGTATACATGTTTTTTTATACTGGCCCCCGTGGGAAACCCACATCCCTGCCGGCCAAACCCTCCCCTACCTTGGACGACACTGGACCAATTGTGCGCCGCCCATGGGCTCGGACTCGAACCAGGATCTCTAGTGGCACAGCTAGCACTGCGATGCAGTGCCTTAGACCACTGCGCCACTCGGGAGTCACATAATCAACTGGACATTACAACAGCCTGAACCTCAATATAGTCCTGGGCATATATTGAACTCTAACAATGGGGGATGGAAAGGGTCTGTTGAAATGAATACTGTAGTGGTGTGAGAAAGGTAACACAAGCTTCCTCTCTGGTTCCATTCCCCAATAGTAAGTGGGACATCTTAAAACACTTTTAAAAAATTCAAATTAAAAAATATATTTGTTGTTTTATTTAATTGTTACCAAAGAAGAAAACCTATCTAAGTCCTTTATGCTGAAAAAATCTATTCATATGCATTATAGAAAATAATGGGGACTAGCAAATTGGATTGTCCCAATGGTGAATTGTAGAGGCGTAGTGACATGTTTTGACTAGATTAATAATATAGAAGAGAAATTGGCTCAGTTAAAATGTTTCTAGTCAAAAATGTATATTTGGGTGCCGTGTTCAAAAGGCATATTTTGTATTTATATTGCATTTTTTAATTTAACTTTTATATGAAACATTTCCCCAGTGATAAAACACAGTGCTAAAGGTTTTAAAACAGAAGCTGCCGTATGCATGTACATTACATCACCATAATCAAGCACTGGGAGAAGCTTTGCTTGAACAATCTTCCTTCTACTTTCCAAAGTGAAGCAGGATTTATTTCTATAAAATAGTTTTTTGGGGAACTGAGCAAATTATAGGTCTTGTAAGCGAAAACTTAAATGCTGTGATACTTTTGCCTCACCCTCTGATGTACCATCAATGCCAGAGTTCTACTGGGCATTTCAACAATCTGTCTCTCAATATAGTCCTGGTCATATATTGTTTATCTTACTATTGTTTAAAATGCTAACTTTTTAGCATTTGTGGCACAAATCCATTGCAAGTCAATTGATTAAAGTACAGTACATTTACATTTAACAGACGCTCTTATCCAGAGCGACTTACAGGAGCAATTAGGGTTAAGTGCCTTGCTCAAGGGCACATCGACAGATATTTCACCTTGTCGGCTCGGGGATTAGAACCAGCGACCTTTCGGTTACTGGCACAACGCTCTTAACCACTAAGCTACCTGCCGCCAGTAGATTAATAACGCTACAGTACTGCAGCTGGTGACAAAGCTGCGTATATTGAAAAAGCTTGTTAGTGCATAGGTCAAATGTATCTTTGTGATGCTCATTTCAGGTATTTCTTCCAGCTTCAGACAAATACTAAATATTTCACTTAAAATATAGTTTTGTTGTATTCAAAGCTAGAGAAGAGAAGAGTTTGACCAACACAGATGAATGTCCAATCTTTGAGAACGTGTCTACATTGTTAGCGTGGTCACATGCTGTAATGAGTATCAGTGTAATGCGGTGGATCGAAGTCAGGCGCAGGACACAGAACTCGAAGAAATGTACTTTCCTGAACATGAGTAAAGACAATACAGAAATACCTCCACACAGGAAGGAACTAACCCGCTCACCAACGACACATGAAACTAAAAACAACCACGCACAAAACACATTGGGAGCCACTGGGTTAAATAGGGAAGGCGTAATTACAATAATGGGCAACAGGTGTCTGACATTAGACAACAGGTGCAACACAGAAACATAGATCGGCAGTAGCTAGTATTCCGGTGACGACGAACGCCGCAGCCTGCCCGAGCAAGGAGGAGGGGCAGCCTCGGCAGAATCCGTGACAAATAATGTATTTAATGGTGCTCCGTGGGATGTTCAAAGTTTCTGATATTTTTTTATCACCCAACCCTGATCTGTACTTCTCCACAACTTTGTCCCTGACCTGTTTGGAGAGCTCTTTGGTCTTCATGGTGCCGCTTGGTGGTGCCCCTTGCTTAGAGGTGTTGCAGACTCTGGGGCCTTTCAGAACAGGTGTATATATACTGAGATCATGTGACAGATCATGTGACACTTAAATAAAGTCCACCTGTGTGCAATCTAACTAATTATGTGACTTCTGAAGGTAATTGGATGCACCAGATCTTATTTAGGGGCTTCATAGCAAAGGGGTGAATACATATGCACGCACCACTTTTCCGTTATTTATTTTTTATAATTTTTTGAAACGTTATTTTTTTAATGTCACTTCACCAATTTGGACTATTTTGTGTATGTCCATTACATGAAATCCAAATAAAAATCTGTTTAAATTACAGGCTGTAATGCAACAAAATAGGAAAAACGCCAAGGGGGATGAATACTTTTGCAAGGCACTGTACATGACTTCTAGTTGTAAAATAGTGAAATACTCCTTTAATGGAGCGGTAGGTGCTATGAAAGGGATGTTTTCACATACAAAAAACTTTCTTGTAGTAGCTAGTATTCCGGTGACGACGAACTCCTCCTGCCGGAGCAAGGAGGAGGGGCAGCCTCGGCAGAATCCGTGACACATGCCAATCTGTTCCATATAATAGACAGTCTTTGGAACAGTGGAAAGCTGCATGGCCCCTTGGTTGTTGCTAAGCATGCATTCTTCATCTATGGTGTTTATTGGTGGTATTCAGACCAACGTTAAAGGCGCATCACTGCCACCTTCTGGGCTGGAGTGTGATAGAGACATGTTCTGTCCTGGTGAGATCACAGGGTCAACGACAACTTGGTATGAGTGTAGTCACTCCAGGCACTCAGCCCATGAGAACCATTCATACTGTCAGATCTAATATGGAAGAACTGAATACAACCATAAGAACCATTCATACTGTCAGATCTAATATGGAAGAACTGAATACAACCATAAGAACCATTCATACTGTCAGATCTAATATGGAATAACTGAATACAACCATAAGAACCATTCATACTGTCAGATCTAATATGGAAGAACTGAATACAACCATAAGAACCATTCATACTGTCAGATCTAATATAGAAGAACTGAATACAACCATAAGAACCATTCATACTGTCAGATCTAATATGGAAGAACTGAATACAAACATAAGAGCCATTCATACTGTCAGATATAATATGGAAGAACTGAATACAACCATAAGAACCATTCATACTGTCAGAAATAATATGGAAGAACTGAATACAACCATAAGAACCATTCATACTGTCAGATCTAATATGGAAGAACTGAATACAAAAGAGAAGGAGAGGTTGACCAGTACAAATTCATGTACTAATGTTATTTTTCATTGGCAGATCAATGCAGTTTTCCAAACATAATCATCATCAGTTGTTTTGTAAGATTTTAACTAACTGAACAAAAATATAAACACAACATTCAACAATTTTACTGGGGTACAGTTCATATAAGGAAATCAGACAATTGAAATACATTCATTAGGCCCTAATCTATGGATTTCACATGACAGGGGCCCACCCATCAGCCAATAAGAATGATTTTTCCCCACTAAAGGGCTTTATTACAGATAGAAATACTCCTCAGTTTAATCAGCTGTCCGGGTGGCTGGTCTCCGATGATCCTGCAGGTTAAGATGCCAGATGTGGAGGTCCTGGGCTTGCACGGTTATACGTGGTCTGCGGCTGTGAAGCCAGTCGGTAGAGAAATGTACATTAAATTCTCTGGCAACAGCTCGTGAACATTCCTGCAGTCAGCATGCCAATTGCGCACTCCCTCAAAATGTAGACATCTGTGGCATTGTGTTGTGTGACAAAACTGCACATTTCAGAGTGGCCTTTTATTGTACCCAGCACAAGGTGCACCTGTGTAATGATCATGCTGTTTAATCAGCTTCTTGATATGCCACAACTCGCAGGTGGATTGATTATCTTGGCAAAGGAGAAATGCTCACTAACAGAAATGGAAACAAATTTGTGCACCAAATTTGAGAGAAATAAGCTTTTTGTGCGTATGGAAAATATCCGGGATCTTTTATTTCAGCTCATGAAACATGGGACCAACACTTTACATGTCAAGTTTATATATTTTTTCAGTATAGTTTTAGAAGACAATTAACTAAATACGTAGTCATTTCATTTTGTCACATGTTTGGTAAACAACAGGTGTAGACTAACAGTGAAATGTTGACCAACAATGGAGAACACAATACAACAATTATAATAATAGGAAAAAGATTGTAGCACAAGGAATTAATACACGATGAGCAATGGTTGCTTGGCTATATACATGGGGTGCCAATACCTAGTCAATGGTTGCTTGGCTATATACATGGGGTGCCAATACCTAGTCAATGGTAGCTTGGCTATATACATGGGGTGCCAATACCTAGTCAATGGTAGCTTGGCTATATACATGGGGTGCCAATACCTAGTCAATGGTAGCTTGGATATATACATGGGGTGCCAATACCTAGTCAATGGTAGCTTGGCTATATACATGGGGTGCCAATATCTAGTCAATGGTAGCTTGGCTATATACATGGGGTGCCAATACCTAGTCAATGGTAGCTTGGCTATATACAGTGCAATCTGAAAGTATTCAGACCCCTTAACTTTTTCCACATTTTATTACGTTACAGCCATATTCTAAAGTTGGTTAAATAATTTTTCCCCTTCATCAATCTACACACAATACCCCATAATGTCAAAGCAAAACACAGGTTTTTAGAAATGTTTCCTAATTTATTAATAAAAAATTGAAATATCTAAGTATTCAGACCCTTTACTCAGTACTTTCTTGAAGCACCTTTGGCAGCGATTACAGCATCGAGTCTTCTTGGGTATGATGCTACAAGTTTGGCCCACCGTAATTTGGGGAGTTTCATTCATTCTTCTCTGCAGATCTTCTCAAACTCTGTCAGGTTGGATGGGGAGCGTTGCTGCACAGCTATTTTCTGGTCTCTCCGGAGATGTTCAATCGGGTTCAAGTCTGGGCTCTGGCTGGGCCAGGTGAACTTTCGCCCCAGTCTGAAGTCCTGAGCGCTCTGGAGCAGGTTTTCATCAAGGATCTCTCTGTACTTTGCTCCGTTCATTATTCCCTCGATCCTGACTAGTCTCCCAGTCCCTGCCTCTGAAAAACATCCGCACAGCATGATACTGCCACGTACCAGGTTTCCTCTAGAAGTGACGCTTGGTATTCAGGCCAAAGAGTTCCTTTTCCTCCGATTGCGCAGTTGGCCGGGCGGACAGCTCTAGGAAGAATCTAGGTGATTCCAAACTTCTTCCATTTAAGAATGGAGGAGGCCACTGTGTTCTTGGGGACCTTCAATGCTGCAGACATTTTTTGGTACCCTTCCCCAGATATGTGCCTCATCACAATCCTGTCTCGGAGCTCTACGGACAATTCCTTCAACCTCATGGCTTGGTTTTTGCTCTGACATGCAATGTCAACTGTGGGATGTTATATAGACAGATGTGTGCCTTTTCAAACCATGTCCAATCAATTGAATTTATCTCAGGTGGACTCCAATCAAGTTGTAGAAACATCTCAAGGAATATCAATGGAAACAGGATGCACCTGAGCTAAATTTCGAGATTCATAGCAAAGGGTCCGGAATACTAATGTAAAAAAGGTTTTGCAAAAATGTCTAAACCTGTTTCCACTTTGTCATTATGGGGTATTATGTGTAGATTGATGAGGGATTGTTGTTGCTTTTGTTGTTTGTAAAAAAACCAAACATTTTTACAATAAGGCTGTAACTTATTTTTTTGTTGAAGAAGTCAAGGGGTCTGAATACTTTCAGAATGCACTGTATAGACACTAACTATTTCACTTTAAACACTTTGTTATATTTATTGGCAAGAGAAGAGGTTGCCCAGCACAAATTAATGTACAAACATGATTTTTCATTACATATTTGTAATTTAGCAGATGCTCTTATTCAGAGCGACTTATAGGACCAATTGGGGTTAATTGCCTTGCTCAAGGCCACAATGACAGATTTTTGACCTAGTTGGCTCGGGATTCAAACCAGCGACCTTTCAGTTACTGGCCCAACACTCTTAACCGCTAGGCTACCTGTTAAATACATAACACAATATGTGACATAAGTAGAATACAGAACACTTGAAACATTACAGGACATTTTTCATGATGGAAATTGAAATATTAAAATGTGATTTCAAAAAAGCATGTCAGCCAGGAGTATGTGGCTTTCACAACGGCGGTAGTAGTGCTGGACTTTGGGAGGTAGTCATACTGAATCGTGCACTCAGATAACACCTCCTACTGGCAGGGGACAGTTTTAACAATGTGTTTGATGACAGGGGCTAGATCTTCTGCATGCTCTTTAGTAGCCAGGCTGGAATTCCATCAGGCCCACATGCTTTACGTGCTCTGAGTCTGTTCAGAACTTGCTTTAACTAGCCAATGCTGCACAGCTCAACCTGCTTTGTAGGCATTGGCAGGGGGACGATGGCAAGAGGTGTGGTGCTTGTCCATGCCTCAGCAAAGAAGCCATTCAAAAACATCAGCCACGTTGTTGTCTTCAATTCCCTCGACCTGTATTCTCCCTCCTGATGTTTTCTTTGGTCCCAGTCCATTGTTAATGAAGTCCCACCATTCCTTAGGGTTTTTCTTCTTAAGGTCCTGGATTTCAGTTTTGTAGAAGATTGTCTTTGCTTCCTTGATAATCATTTTCACTGTGTTTCTGTATTTTCTCCATGTCATTGTTTCTCCCTATCTGTTGAAAATATTCTGCATTTTCCTGATGGCAGCCTTTATTCTTTCAGTCATCCAGGGCTGGTCCAGTATTGTTGTTTTCTTATTTCTTATTGACATGCAGTCAATAAGAGAGTAAGTACAGTGGGTTGTGTTGATCAGATCTAGGATGGAGTCCCCTCTGTTGTGTTTTATTTGGCCACTTGTTTCATGTCTGGATGGGAGTTTGTCAGCATCTTGATGGGCAGGTGATTTAAGTCTCCACACAGGATGAGACCCATTTGGGGAGAGGACATCCTGATCACATGGACAGTGATTATGAGATAATCCAGTGTTCTGCTGCAGTGTTTTGTCATGTGCCCATGGTGGATGTTAGAGCACTCCACTACCAGAGATGAAACTGAGCTGGGGTGTTGTTTAGGACGGAGCTGAAGACACACAAACTCTTCTTTCTCTAGGTCAGTTATTCTTCTCTTTGCCTGCATACTGTGATTCACATACATAGCCACGCCCCCCTCCTTGCATCCCCTCTCTGGACCTGTCATTTCTGAACAGCTGATAGTCTTTGTCATCAGAACAGCCTCAATTTGTCAGGGCATGGACTCTACAAGGTGTCGAAAGCGTTCCACTGGGATGCTGGCCCATGTTGACTGCAATGCTTCCCACAGTTGTGTCAAGTTGTCTGGCAGTGGATTTATACTCAGATTAGTTTGTTCCATCTCCTACAACAGATGCACAATTGGATTTGAGATCTGGTGCCTCTGAAGGCCACTGCAGTAACCTGAATTCACTGTCATGTTCGTGGAACCTTTTCTGGACAAGCCTTGTGGCATGGGGCATAATCCTGCTGAAAAAATATATTTGCAGATGGAAAACTTCTGCCATGAAGGGATGCACCTGATTGACAATGATTTTTAGATATCCTGTGGCATTCAAACGTTGCTCCACTTTTATCAAGGGGCCCAATGTCTGCCATGAAAACACACCCCACACCACCACCACCATCCTGCAATGCTGACACACGGCATGGATGCATGTACTCGTGGTTTCCTCAATACCCTAGCCCTCTCATTATCTTTACAGTAGGAGCTATCTAAGCACTGCAAAACTGACAAGGTGCACACTGATCAGTTAAGAGATTCTAACATTCTAAAACTTTCCCGTACCTCTGCAAAGTTCTCTCACAGTGAGAAACAATAGGATTACAATAGAGTGTATCCAATCCACTACCACTTCTTATGTATACGTTGGTGTCTTTTTAAATTGCCCAGTCGAGAGAAACTCTTCCCACCGTCATTGCAGGAGTATGGCTTCTCTCCTGTGTGTACGTTCATGTATTTTTATGTGGCCCAGTTGAGAGTAACTCTTCCCACAGTCAGAGCAGGACTATGGCTTCTCTCCTCTGTGTATATGTTCATGTCGTTTTAAGTTACCAGGTTGCGAGAAGCTTGCCCCACAGTCAGAGCAGGAGTAAGGCTTCTCTCCTGTGTGTGTTCTCTGATGAAGTCTTAGCTCAGTTGATGTTTTGAAGCATTTTACACAGTCAGAGCAGGAGTAAGGCTTCTCTCCTGTGTGTATACGTTCATGTACTTTTAAGTTGCCAGATTTAGAGAAACTTAACCCACAGTCAGAGCAGGAGTAAGGCTTCTCTCCTCTGTGTATATGTTCATGTCTTTTTAAGGTGCTCTGATGAGAGAAACCTGCCCCACAATCAGAGCAGGAGTAAGGCTTCTCTCCTGTGTGTATACGTTCATGTACTTTTAAGTTGCCAGATTGAGAGAAACTTAACCCACAGTCAGAGCAGGAGTAAGGCTTCTCTCCTCTGTGTATATGTTCATGTCTTTTTAAGGTGCTCTGACGAGAGAAACCTGCCCCACAATCAGAGCAGGAGTAAGGCTTCTCTCCTGTGTGTATCCGTTCGTGGGATTTTAAGTTGCAAAGTTTGGAGAAACTCTTCCCACAGTCAGAGCAGGAGTATGGCTTCTCTCCTCTGTGCATATGTTCATGCCGTTTTAAGTTGCCAGGATGCGAGAAGCTTGCCCCACAGTCAGAGCAGGAGTAAGGCTTCTCTCCTGTGTGTATACGTTCATGTATTTTTAAGCTGCCAGATTGAGAGAAACTTGCCCCACAGTCAGAGCAGGAGTAAGGCTTCTCTCCTGTGTGTGTTCTCTGATGAAGTCTTAGCTCAGTTGATGTTGTGAAGCATTTTACACAGTCAGAGCAGGAGTAAGGCTTCTCGCCTTTGTGTATATATTCATGTGTTTTTAAGCTGCTAGATTGAGAGAAACTTAAACCACAGTCAGAGCAGGAGTAAGGCTTCTCTCCTGTGTGTATACGTTCATGTTGTTTTAAGGGGCCCTGTCGTGAGAAACTCTTCCCACAGTCAGAGCAGTAGTAAGGCTTCTCTCCTGTGTGTATACGTTCATGTATTTTTAAGGGGCCCTGTCGAGAGAAACTCTTCCCACAGTCAGAGCAGGAGTAAGGCTTCTCTCCTGTGTGTATACGTTCATGTATTTTTAAGGGGCCCTGTCGAGAGAAACTCTTCCCACAGTCAGAGCAGGAGTAAGGCTTCTCTCCTGTGTGTGTTCTCTGATGAAGTCTTAGCTCAGTTGATGTTGTGAAGCATTTTACACAGTCAGAGCAGGAGTAAGGCTTCTCTCCTCTGTGTATATGTTCATGTCTTTTTAAGGTGCTCTGATGAGAGAAACTTGCCCCACAATCAGAGCAGGAGTAAGGCTTCTCTCCTGTGTGTATCCGTTCGTGGGATTTTAAGATGGCAAGTTTGGAGAAACTCTTCCCACAGTCAGAGCAGGAGTATGGCTTCTCTCCTCTGTGTATATGTTCATGTATTTTTAAGTTGCCAGAATGAGAGAAGCTTGCCCCACAGTCAGAGCAGGAGTAAGGCTTCTCTCCTGTGTGTATACGTTCATGTATTTTTAAGCTGCCAGATTGAGAGAAACTTGCCCCACAGTCAGAGCAGGAGTAAGGCTTCTCTCCTGTGTGTGTTCTCTGATGAAGTCTTAGCTCAGTTGATGTTTTGAAGCATTTTACACAGTCAGAGCAGGAGTAAGGCTTCTCTCCTGTGTGTATACGTTCATGTCTTTTTAAGTTGCCAGATTCAGAGAAACTTAACCCACAGTCAGAGCAGGAGTATGGCTTCTCTCCTCTGTGTATATGTTCATGTCGTTTTAAGTTGCCAGGTTGCGAGAAGCTTGCCCCACAGTCAGAGCAGGAGTAAGGCTTCTCTCCTGTGTGTATACGTTCATGTATTTTTAAGCTGCCAGATTGAGAGAAACTTAACCCACAGTCAGAGCAGGAGTAAGGCTTCTCTCCTGTGTGTGTTCTCTGATGAAGTCTTAGCTCAGTTGATGTTGTGAAGCATTTTACACAGTCAGAGCAGGAGTAAGGCTTCTCTCCTCTGTGTATATGTTCATGTCGTTTTAAGGGGCCCTGTCGAGAGAAACTCTTCCCACAGTCAGAGCTATGTCTTTTTAAGGTGCTCTGATGAGAGAAACCCGTCCCACAGACAGAGCAGGAGTAAGGCTTCTCTCCAGTGTGCACTCTCTGATGAACCGTCAGAGTCTGTGATGTAGTGAAATTCCTCCCACAGTCAGTACAGGAATACAGATTCTCTCCTGTGTGTATTTTTAGGTGTATTTTTAGCTTTGATAGAATTGGGAAAATCTCCTCACAATGTGGGCAGTGGTGAGACCTCTTAGCTCTGTGATCTTCCTGCTGTTGCTCTCTGGATATAGAGAATGTCTCAACATGGTCTCCTGTGTGAACAAATTCAGAAGAACCAGTCAGTTGGTGTGATATACATGTCAATCAAATGTATTTTATGAATTCCTTTTTACATCAGAAGTTGTCAAAAAGTGCTTTATAGAAACCCAGCCAAAAACCCCAAAGATCAAGCAATGCAGATGAAGAAGCCATATCATCCTCCACTCACTATCACAAGGGTTAGTGTCATCCTCCACTCACTATCACAAGGGTTAGTAACTACACAGACTCATTTAATAGAACTTTAAAACATTGGCAGTTTGTCTACTTCACTTCTTTAGTCTACTCTCTGATCACTCTAGATAGCCCAGTGAATAAAACAAATGCTGGCAATACTGGTGTCAAACCATGTACAGTGAGGGGGAAAAAAGTATTTGATCCCCTGCTGATTTTGTACGTTTTCCCACTGACAAAGACATGATCACATGAGACAGAATAACATTAAAAAAATCCAGAAAAACGCATGTCAAAAATGTTATTAATTGATTTGCATTTTAATGAGGGAAATAAGTATTTGACCCCTCTGCAAAACATGACTTAGTACTTGGTGGCAAAACCCTTGTTGGCAATCACAGAGGTCAGATGTTTCTTGTAGTTGGCCATCAGGTTTGCACACATCTCAGGAGGGATTTTGTTCCAATCTTCTTTGCAGATCTTCTCCAAGTCATTAAGGTTTCTAGGCTGACGTTTGGCAACTCGAACCTTCAGCTCCCTCCACAGATTTTCTATGGGATTAAGGTCTGGAGACTGGCTAGGCCACTCCAGGACCTTAATGTGCTTCTTCTTGAGCCACTCCTTTGTTGCTTTGGCCGTGTGTTTTGGGTCACTGTCATGCTGGAATACCCATCAACAACCCATTTTCAATGCCCTGGCTGAGGGAAGGAGGTTCTCACCCAAGAATTGACGGTACATGGCCCCGTCCATCGTCCCTTTGATGCGGTGAAGTTGGCCTGTCCCCTTAGCAGAAAAACACCCCCAAAGCATAATGTTTCCACCTCCATGTTTGA
The DNA here is from genome assembly GCF_964263955.1 of Coregonus lavaretus. Lineage (NCBI taxonomy): Eukaryota > Metazoa > Chordata > Actinopteri > Salmoniformes > Salmonidae > Coregonus > Coregonus lavaretus. The sequence goes on from NW_028158022.1 coordinate 985,252, forward strand.
CGGTGGGGATGGTGTTCTTGGGGTCATAGGCAGCATTCCTCCTCCTCCAAACACAGCGAGTTGAGTTGATGCCAAAGAGCTCCATTTTGGTCTCATCTGACCACAACACTTTCACCCAGTTCTCCTCTGAATCATTCAGATGTTCATTGGCAAACATCAGACAGCCCTGTATATGTGCTTTCTTGAGCAGGGAGACCTTGCGGGCGCTACAGGTTTTCAGTCCTTCACGGCGTAGTGTGTTACCAATTGTTTTCTTGGTGACTATGGTCCCAGCTGCCTTGAGATCATTGACAAGATCCTCCTGTGTAGTTCTGGGCTGATTCCTCACCATTCTCATGATCATTGCAACTCCACGAGGTGAGATCTGGCATGGAGCCCCAGGCCAAGGGAGATTGAAAGTTATTTTGTGTTTCTTCCAGTTGCGAATAATCGCACCAACTGTTGTCAACTTCTCAACAAGCTGCTTGCCGATGGTCTTGTAGCCCATTCCAGCCTTGTGTAGGTCTACAATCTTGTCCCTGACATCCTTGGAGAGCTCGTTGGTCTTGGCCATGGTGGAGAGTTTGGAATCTGATTGATTGATTGCTTCTGTGGACAGGTGTCTTTTATACAGGTAACAAGCTGAGATTAGGAGCACTCCCTTTAAGAGTGTGCTCCTAATCTCAACTCGTTACCTGTATAAAAGACACCTGGGAGCCAGAAATCTTTCTGATTGAGAGGGGGTCAAATACTTATTTCCCCCATTAAAAATGCAAATCAATTTATAACATTTTTGACATGCGTTTTTCTGGATTTCTATGTTGTTATTCTGTCTCTCACTGTTCAAATAAACCTACCATTAAAATTGACTGATCATGTCTTTGTCAGTGGGCAAACATACAAAATCAGCAGGGGATCAAATCCTTTTTTCCTCACTGAAGGGGCCTAAGCTATTGATGGATTCAAGATAAGGTCGTGGTTATTGATCTCAGATTCTCAGTGTGTGGTCCTCTGTAGCTCAGCTGGTAGAGCACGGCGCTTGTAACGCCAAGGTAGTGGGTTCGATCCCCAGGACCACCCATACACAAAAAAAATGTATGCACGCATGACTGTAAGTCGCTTTGGATAAAAGCGTCTGCTAAATGGCATATTATTATATTATTAAAGTAGCCTTTCATTTTGGTCATTTGTGAGGTATTAAAAAAGATTCTGCGAAAGTCTCCAGTCATCTAAAATGATATAGAATTGCATGAAATCCATTTATAAAATAACACATTTTTCCCGGACTCTAGGCTTCTAGGAAATTCCTGGATATTGGCAGGAACTGGAACAAGCTGTGGTACACATTGATCCAGACCATCCCAAACATGCTCAAAGGGTGACATGTCTGGTGAGTATGCAGGCCATGGAAGAATTGGGACATTTTCAGCATGTTCAATTGTGTACAGATCCTTGCGACATGGGGCCGTGCATTATCATGCTGAAACACGAGGTGATGGAGGTGGATGAATGGCAGGACAACAGGCCTCAGGATCTTGTCATGGCATCTCTGTGCATTCAAACTGCCATTGATAAAATGCATTTGTATTAGTTGTCTGTAGCTTATGCCATGCCATACCATAACCCCGATACCACCATGGGGTACTCTGTTCACAACATTGACATCAGCAAACCGCACGTCCACACAACGCCATACACGGTGGTCAGCAGTTGTGAGGCTGGTTGGGCATACTGCAAAATTCTCTAAAACAACATTGGAGGGAGCTAATGGTAGAGAAATTAACCTAACATTCTCTGGCAACAGCTCTGGTGGACTTTCCTGCAGTCAAAATGCCAATTGCATGCTCCCTCAAAACTTGAGACATCTGTGGCATTGTGTTGTGTGAAAAAACTGCACATTTTAGAGTGGCATTTTTGTATTTGTTAGGGATCCCCATTAGATGCTGCCAAGCACCTCCTCAGCTACTCTTGTCCCCAGCACAAGGTGCACCTGTGTAATGATGATCATGCTATTTAATCAGCTTCATGATATGCCACACCTGTCAGGTGGATGGATTATGTTGGCAAAGGAGAAATGCTCACTAACAGGGATGTAAACTAATTTGTGCACAACATTTTAGAAATACGTTTGTGTCTGGAACATTTCTGGGATCTTTTATTTCACCTCATGAAACATGGGACCAACACTTTACATGTTGCGTTTATATGTTTGTTCAGTGTATACAGTATTTCTAAAAAAAATCATACAAACTATCAATAACAACATTTAAATTAAATCAGCCTGCTTTTCTGTTCTAATCAGGTCCATTCACAGGCTCAGAAGGATCCTTTGAGGGCAGAACATTTTCTGGCAACAGTAGTCCTTGCAGGGCTTCTGCCGTGAAGTCTTGGAGGCCCAAAAACTAGGAGATTTGCTGTACAGCCCTGATCCTTGACACCTCAACCTCTTTCACCCTAACAGGGCACTCTGGGAATTCAGGAATATGACCCCCACCATAGTTACAACATTATACATTCACATGCTCTTCAATAACATATTCCTTCCGTCTGCAAACACTTGACATGTGGCCAAACTTTTTACATTTCTTGCATTGCATCAGGTTTTACGCAAACTCTCTTATGGGGTATATTATATATCCCAGCTTTACATAGGGTGGTAGATACTCTTCATCAAACATCAATAATAAAGATGGACTTTGCTCCTTTTTCACATTCTCCATACGGGTCAAGCGACGTGCATTTGCATCCTTCTTCTTCGGGATTTGGTTGGCGGAGCGCATTCAACTTTTAGGTGCATACACCGCCACCTACTGTACTGGTGTGTGAGGCCATTCACAGACTACATATATTAAATTCATTGATACAGTAATTAATACAAAATTGCAGTATTAGCCTGCTCTAAAAAATGTGAGGGTAAATGTTCTTGGTTCGTGCAGATGACTGACCTCCTCAGACCAATTGGCAGTACGCCCAGAACATTGTTCTGGGAACCAAAAGGGACATCTCAGTTTCAAGGTCTCAGCTTGGAGAGAAGAATCCTTGTGAGGTATTGGTCGGTCACATGCAGGAACCAAATGTTAACGATTAATTAATTATTAATAAAGCTAAAATCATGCAAATATAACTTGTCTGTGTAAGCAGTATATAGGACAACTAACGGGACTGCCCTGGCAGAGCTCCCGACCGACGTGTACTATGGTGCTTTTAAGTTTGTTGGAACCTCTCCAGCTTGCTGATAAAAAATAATGATTCATTTAAGTTTGACTTTGAGTCCCTTCGTGGTGATTTTCCACGACAAAAACCCACCACTCCATTCCACTATTTAACCCTATCTAGTCCTACGCCAGACCACTACCACTCAACACCCCCTGCAGCTGTTCTGCAGTAAATCCTCGGAATCCCAAGTACTTCTCTGCCACTGCCACCACAGCCTCTATTTTCTGGGACTTTTTGATCCATTTCTGCAGTACAATTGACAACCATTGCTATAAATGCTAAAAAGCCCACCTTACTGAAGCACATATTCTTCCCATCACTCTCTCTTGGTCTCTGCGTACTCACAGGAATCCTCTCAAGATCCCTCACCCTGTACCCATCTTCCTCTACCACTCTCTTCACTGCTTCGGCATACAACACTTTCTGTACTACTGTAACCCTGGCAACCTCAATCTGCCTTTCTCTCACCTGACACCTCAGATCTCCAGCCCGTTAGCACCCCCACAACTAACACACAGAACTTTCTCCACCGATACCACACATTTCTTCATCTCATGCCCTCCTGCACACTTGTCACATCTAGGCATCTCACGCCTACACACTGCTGCAACAGGCCCATAAACTTCACCCCTAAAACACTGTAGTATTTACGGAACAGAATCTCTCACGGGATAACTGACACTTCCTACCTTGACCTTATCGGGCAGAGACTATTTATCAAAATCCAGCAAGACAGATAATGTATTCTCTGTTTCCCCACGCTCTACACCGGATCTACGTCTCACCAAAAGGAATCTTCCATTTCAACTGCATATCCTCAACACTTAAACCTAACCCCGTTATCACTCCTTTCAATGCCACCCTGTTCCGGAGAGCAATTCAAGTCACAATTCCTGTCTCTAATCAAGTAATCCGCAGCGCCCGCTCCCTCTGGACAGAGAAGAAACAATAAATAATCACGAGTCCACTCCGAGTTACCTTCACCAACATTTACATTTTAGTCATTTAGCAGACGCGCTTATCCAGAGCGACTTACAGTTAGTGAGTGCATACATTATTATTAATATAATTTTTTTTATACTGGCCCCCCGTGGGAATCGAACCCACAACCCTGGCGTTGCAAACGCCATGCTCTACCAACTGAGCTACATCCCTGCCAGCCATTCCCTCCCCGCCATTCCCTCCCCTACCCTGGACGACGCTGGGCCAATTGTGCGCCGCCCCATGGGTCTCCCGGTCGCGGCCGGCTACGACCAACTCAACAGTCCCCAACCTCTTCTCCACCTAACCTGACACCACATATGGATCCATTCTCTCTACAAATCTCAGTCCCACTGGGCCAGAATCATCCTGGGAACGAGGCCCGAACTCGGAGTTCCTCACCGCAGGTCCTTCATCCTCACTCTCACCAGGTTCCATCTCTGAGCTACTGGAGGACGTATCCCTCTTTATACACTAGACGATAACCTCCCTCACCACACTGCTTCCCTATACACTCAGCTCCTTCTCAGCTGTCATCACTGCACCTGCCACCACAGTTAATTCATCCTCACTCTCATCACTTTCACTTTCCTCCTGTAGCTCTTCTAAAAGTTCTGTGAGATCTTCCATTCCATATTCACTCAAAACATATTCCACTTTTCTCCTTTGTCCTTGTCCACCATCTTCTCCTTCATCAGATCTTCCAGAAGGTTTGTGCATCCCCCATTCCACAGTTTTTCTTGTCCGCCATCTTACCACGTGTCTCAGCTCATCCACACTCCACTAGCTTCGGGTAGCTGCACACCAATGGAGTACGACAGTATAAATGATAATACCCATAAAACCTAGCAGTCAAACAAGGAAATGGTTCCAATTATTTTTACACCATTCATTTTTCTCATAGGGGATTTTAGAAACACTTAAAATAAGGGCTGTGTTTCATGTAGGCTTATCCTGGCGTGGCGTTTTGATAACCGTGTAAATCTCTCTAGGACAAGGTGACTTTTATCAATATATTTGCCTATATTTACCCCCACAAAAATGAAATGGTAATTAGCTGCTAATGTGGCTATCATAAAGAACTACAAATGCCATGATGATCTGGACAAAATTGCAGAATCGAGTAAAAGGTAAGGATCTCTGGGTTAACTATATAATGTTAGCTAAATTTAGAAATGAATAAATAGGCTACATTTATTTAAATGGACAAATCTGTGAACTGTCGTGTGCAAGTTTTAAATTGACACAACACCTGTAGCAAAGGTGCAGGAGTTTGCAGTGATTTGTTGTTTTGCATGATGTCTACTTTTGTGATAATTAGCGTTTTAAAATCTGAGAGGAAATAGAGCAGAATATATTGCTAAAAGTCACGACAGGGTAAGCCTTCACGAAACACAGCCCTTATTTTAAGTGTTACTAAAATGAATAAAAAGGAAAAATGATTGGAACCATTTCCCTGTTTGACCGCTAGGTTTTATGACACCATTTTTGCAAACATAATAAAAAAAAAAAACTGTATTCAGACTTTACTCAGTACTTTGTTGAAGCACCTTTGGCAGTGATTACAGCCTCAAGTCTTCTTGGGTATGACGCTACAAGCTTGGCATATCTGTATTTGGGGAGTTTCTCTGCAGATCTTCTCAAGCTTGTCAGGTTAGATGGGTAGTGTCGCCGTACAGCTATTTTCAGGTCTCTCTGTACTTTGCTCCGTTCATCTTTCCCTCGATCCTGACTAGTCTCCCAGTCCTTGCCACTGAAAAACATCCCCACAGCATGATGCTGCCACCACCATGCTTCACTGTTGGAATGGTGCCAGGATTCCTCCAGACGTGACGCTTGGCATGGTCTGAGAGTCCTTTAGGTGTCTTTTGGCAAACTCCCAGCGGGCAGTCATGTGCCTTTTCATGAGGAGTGGCTTCCGTCTAGCCACTCTACCATAAAGGCCTGATTGGTGGAGTTCTGCAGAGATGGTTGTCCTTCTGGAAGGTTCTCCTATCGCCACAGAACTCTGGAGCTCTGTCAGAGTGACCACCGGCTTCTCGGTGACCTCCCTGACCAAGGCCATTCTTCCCCGATTGCTTAGTTTGTTCGGGCAGCCAGCTCTAGAAAAAGTATTGGTGGTTCCACACTTCTTCCATTTAAGAATGATGGAGGCCTTTCGATCATGTCCTTGGACTAAAATGATTGACACTCAGGTGCAAGCCTAACATCATGTGCATAGGGCCTTTGGGTAACGTAGCACATATTCAATGATATCTCTTTTTCTCACGTAGGCTGTTCATTTCTGGTCTTTGAAACTTTTTTTGGTTTATAAACGTATCATGATATACTACGTTAACACCTGTTCGTCGGGTGAGGTTGTGTCTCTCTCTGGCGGGAGGTAAGCTTGGCTTATATGGCGTAGAGTAAAGCTTAAACTATGTAGTTAGATTGTAGTTAGGTATTGTAGGTAGTTATCGTGGGTTGTTGTATGTAATTATTGTAGGCAAGTATTGTATTTGGCTGAGCCCGGTGAAGCACGAGGCTAGCTAACCCACTACCTGGACTAGCTAGCGGGTAGCTACTGGTAACTATTAGCAACTGTGGATAGTTGTTTCAAGCTTAAGAGTGCCTGTAATTACGCCAGCTAGCTGCCTACAATAATTACATACAATAATGCCTACCATTCAGCTGTTTTTCTAACCTCATTGTCTGAAGCGTTAACGTTAGCGTTAACGTTAGGTAGTAAGTAGCTACTGTGCTCGAAATGTAGTTAGCTTGTTGCTACCTGGATAGCTACTAAACAATAGCTGGAACGACCTAGCGAACAGACGCGAACTGGCTCTGAGTCGATTCAGTGGCTAGCTTTGCACTTGGCTAGCTAAAAGTAGCTGCTAGGGGTATGTTATAACCTACATTTGTGTTTTGTTTTTACATACTGGTAGCCAGTCGTTCAAGGGAATTCGGGACATGGGTGACTAGTTAAGGTTAACTTGGCTCTCTCTGTGTGTTCGTGCCGTGGGTGGAGGGGTTTTTTCGTTGGCAGAAAGCAATGGCTAGCTAGTATGCTAACTATTCTAGCTAACTAACTGGCTGAATAAGTTGATGACGGACACGCTCAAGCTGTCGGGACTAACCCACACCGTTAGACACAGACACGAATGATCTGCACTAGTGGTTTGTTGTGGCCGAGTATTGGTGCTAAACCGTGTTGTTGGAGGCTGGCATGCTAGTTGGCTGTGGCGTCATAGGACTAGGTGCCCTGGACGGTTTTCACGGAAGAATGCTTTACCAAGTTAGCTAGCTGAATAAACTAAGTTAGTCTATTCCTAGAAAACATTGAAATGCTGTAGTTTACAACAATTATAGTTTCTGAGGTGGAAGTTGGGAGAGTTATATTTGGGTGTTTCAGTGAAACGTAAGTGAGGGAGGCCCCGCTCTCTCGCTTTCCCAGATGTTTAGTTCATTTCATTCCGATCTCCTTTGCATTATTGTAGCCATTTTCTGTAGCCTGTCAACTATGCCTCTGTCTATCCCTGTTCTCTCCTCTCCGCACAGGCTATACAAACGCCTTACACCGCGTGGCTGCTGCCTCTCTAACCTGGTGGTCCCTGCACGCACGACCCCTGTGGAGTTCCAGGTTTCCGGCAGCCTCTGGAACTGCCGTTCTGCGGCCAACAAGGCAGAGTTCATCTCCGCCTATGCTACCCTCCAGTCCTTCGACATCTTGGCGCTGACGGAAACATGGATTACCACTGAAAACACTGCTACACCTACTGCTCTCTCCTCGTCTGACCATGTGTTCTCGCATACCCCGAGAGCATCTGGTCAGCGGGGTGGTGGCACAGGAATCCTCATCTCTCCCAAGTGGACATTCTCTCTTTTTCCCCTGACCCATCTGTCTATCTCCTCATTTGAATTCCATGCTGTCACAGTCACTAGCCCATTCAAGCTTAGCATCCTTGTCATTTATCGCCCTCCAGGTTCCCTTGGAGAGTTCATCAATGAGCTTGACGCCTTGATAAGTTCCTTTCCTGAGGATGGCTCACCCCTCACAGTTCTGGGTGACTTTAACCTCCCTACATCTACCTTTGACTCATTTCTCTCTGCCTCCTTCTTTCCACTCCTCTCCTCTTTTGACCTCACCCTCTCACCGTCCCCCCCTACTCACAAGGCAGGCAATACGCTTGACCTAATCTTTACTAGATGCTGTTCTTCTACTAATCTCACTGCAACTCCCCTCCATGTCTCCGACCACTACTTTGTATCCTTTTCTCTCTCGCTCTCCTCCAACACTACTCACTCTGCCCCTACTCAGATGGTAATGCGCCGCCACAACCTTCGCTCTCTCTCTCCCGCTACTCTCTCCTCTTCCATCCTATCATCTCTTCCCTCTGCTCAATCCTTCTCCCTCCAATCTCCTGATTCTGCCTCCTCAACCATCCTCTCTGCTAAAGCCACTTTCTACCACTCTAAATTCCAAGCATCTGCCTCTAACCCTAGGAAGCTCTTTGCCACCTTCTCTTCCCTGCTGAATCCCCCCCCCCCCCCCTTCTCTCTGTGGATGACTTCGTCAACCATTTTGAAAAGAAGGTTGACGACATCCGATCCTCGTTTGTTAAGTCAAATGACACTGCCCTACCCTATGCTTTGACTTCTTTCTCCCCTCTCTCTCCAGATGAAATCTTGCGACTAGTGACGGCCGGCCTCCCAACAACCTGCCCACTTGACCCTATCCCCTCCTCTCTTCTCCAGACCATCTCCGGTGACCTTCTCCCTTACCTCACCTCGCTCATCAACTCATCCTTGACCGCTGGCTATGTCCCTTCCGTCTTCAAGAGAGCGAGAGTTGCACCCCTTCTCAAAAAACCTACACTCGATCCCTCCGATGTCAACAACTACAGACCAGTATCCCTTCTTTATTTTCTCTCCAAAACTCTTGAGCGTGCCGTCTCTAGCCAACTCTCTTGCTATCTCTCTCAGAATTACCTTCTTGATCCAAACCAGTCAGGTTTCAAGACTGGTCATTCAACTGAGACTGCTCTTCTCTGTGTCACAGAGGCTCTCCGCACTGCTAAAGCTAACTCTCTCACCTCTGCTCTTGTCCTTCTAGACCTGTCTGCTGCCTTTGATACTGTGAACCATCAGATCCTCCTCTCCACCCTCTCCGAGTTGGGCATCTCCGGCGCGGCTCACTCTTGGATTGCGTCCTACCTGACCGGTCGCTCCAGCAAGTGGCGTGGCGAGAATCTGTCTCCGCACCACGTGCTCTCACCACTCGTGTCCCCCAGGGCTCAGAGTTCTAGGCCCTCTCCTATTCTCGCTATACACCAAGTCACTTGGCTCTGTCATAACCTCACATGGCCTCTCCTATCATTGCTACGCAGACGACACACAACTAATCTTCTCCTTTCCCCCTTCTAGTAACCAGGTGGCGAATCGCATCTCTGCATGTCTGGCAGACATATCAGTGTGGATGACGGATCATCGCCTCAAGCTGAACCTCGGCAAGACGGAGCTGCTCTTCCTCCCGGGGAAGGACTGCCCGTTCCATGATCTCGCCATCACGGTTGACAACTCCGTTGTATCCTCCTCCCAGAGGGCAAAGAGCCTTGGCGTGACCCTGGACAACACCCTGTCGTTCTCCGCTAACATCAAGGCGGTGACCCGATCCTGTAGGTTCATGCTCTACAACATTCGGAGAGTACGACCCTGCCTTACACAGGAAGCGGCACAGGTCCTAATCCAGGCACTTGTCATCTCCCGTCTGGATTACTGCAACTCGCTGTTGGCTGGGCTCCCTGCCTGTGCCATTAAACCCCTACAACTCATCCAGAATGTTGCAGCCCACCTGGTGTTCAACCTTCCCAAGTTCTCTCACGTCACCCAGCTCCTCCGCACACTCCACTGGCTTCCAGTTGAAGCTCGCATCTGCTACAAGACCATGGTGCTTGCCTACGGAGCTGGGAGGGGAACGGCACCTCCGTACCTTCAGGCTCTGATCAGTCCCTACACCCAAACAAGGGCATTGCGTTCATCCACCTCTGGCCTGCTGGCCCCCCTACCGCTGCGGAAGCACAGTTCCCGCTCAGCCCAGTCAAAACTGTTCGCTGCTCTGGCACCCCAATGGTGGAACAAGCTCCCTCACGACGCCAGGACAGCGGAGTCACTCACCACCTTCCGGAGACACTTGAAACCCCACCACTTTAAGGAATACCTGGGATAGGATAAAGTCATCCTTCTGCCCCCCCTTACCCCACCCCAAAGAAAGAAAAAAAGAAAAACATATTGTAAAGTGGTTATCCCACTGGCTATGAGGTGAATGCATCAATTTGTAAGTCGCTCTGGATAAGAACGTCTGCTAAATGACGTAAATGTAAATGTAGTCCGTTAACGCTATATGTATCTGCCATTTTGTTACTTGGTAGCTACTAGCAAAATACCCTGTGTTGTGGATCATCTACGACTATTTTGGACGGTCCATACTGTAAAGTTAGTCTCAGGTTTCACTAACTAGCGTTACTGTTTTAGGTGGAGCTATTCTTTGCTACTTTTCAAACAAATACTACGTGATATTTCACACAACATCTTGCTAGATAGGCCTTTTGTTTTGTTTGTGAGAAGTAATGGCCGAGAGAAGGCAGGAGATACTTTGTTTTGTTTAGCGTCGCTTAGGTTAGACTGCTCTCTTTAATGGATCAGTCGTCCACCAGGCTACACTCTACGATTAGGGGGAGGTGGGAGAGGAAGCGTTGGTGGTCTCGGTTAGGGAGACAGTGGAATGGAGTTTAGTGTTTTACTGTTAGGAAATATTTATGTTTGTTTCAACAGATCTCTACATATTTTCCTCACTACAAAATATTAATGCGGTCCTTGTGGTTACTAAACAGATTTTAGATATATATTTTTTTTATTTAACCTTTATTTAACCAGGTAAACCAGTTGAGAACAAGTTCTCATTTACAACTGCGACCTGGCCAAGATAAAGCAAAGTAGTGCAATAAAAACAACAACACCGAGTTACATATGGGGTAAAAAAAAACAAAGTCAGAAATACAACAGAAAATATATATATACAGTGTGTGCAAATGTAGCAAGTTATGGAGGTAAGGCAATAAATAGGCTATAGTGCAAAATAATTACAATTAGTATTAACACTGGAATGATAGATGTGCAAGAGATGATGTGCAAATAGAGATACTGGGGTACAAATGAGCAAAATAAATAACAATATAGGGATGAGGTAGTTGGGCGGGCTAATTTCAGATGGGCTGTGTACAGGTGCAGTGATCGGTAAGGTGCTCTGACAACTGATGCTTAAAGTTAGTGAGGGAGATAAGTGTCTCCAGCTTCAGAGATTTTTGCAATTTGTTCCAGTCATTGGCAGCAGAGAACTGGAAGGAATTGCGGCCAGAGGAGGTGTTGGCTATGCCTTTATGCTATAGCTTATTCCATGTTTACATCTTTGATTAAATGACTTCAAATGCAAAACTTAAATTTATTTTGTTGAATGTATGTGGAGTTTGTAAACTATCCAAGCTTAAAACAGGTCATTACATTTAGATACAGGAAACTCTTTTGAAGGAGCATATTAATCTGGTTAATGTTTATGGTCCTAATGATGATTATCCCAAATTCTATGAGAATGTATTTTTATTGATAGCCTCCATTCCTGGTAAAGTCCTAATGGCAGGGGACTTTAATTGCACTCTTGATCCTCATCTAGATTGCTCCTCTGGTTCAGACACTTCCCACTCGCAGAGTAGAAAGAAATTACAGCATTTCATTAAGGACTTAAATCTATGTGAACCTTGGAGGACTCAGAACCCGAGTAAAAGGGAGTATTCATGTTACTCGTCAACATTTAAATCATATTCTCATGTAGACTACTTTTTAGTTTCTTGCTCATTGCTTCCCAATGTAGCAGGAAATGGATATGATACTATTGTTTTGAATGACCATTCCCATGTGTGATTATTCTATAGGGATACAAAACTAGTAAAAGGATTCTCTAGATGGCGTTTGCATCCCAGATGGTTACAGGACCCAGACTTCTTACATTACGTTGGAGTGCATATAGATGTTTATTTGACATTGAACACTGACCAAACATCAGCGAGTACCAGATGGGAGGCTTTCAAAGCACATATTTGGGGGCAAATTATACGTTGTACCAGTTTCAAATAAAATAAATCAGAAAACGAGAGACGGAGAGCAAAATTAGAGAATTGGAGAGGGAAGCTTTTTTGGATAACTCAGTAGAAGTAAACAAGGAATGATTTGGTCTTAAAGCTCAGTATGATGAACTTCCCACCTCAAAGGCTGCAAACAGCTTAACTAGGCTGAAACAGTCCTATGATCAAGGTGAAAAACCTGGTAAATTGCTGGCCTGGCACATTAAGAAGTAAAATTCAGCCTTTAATGCAATTCATAATTTACAAGGACAATTATCAATGGATCCTGTAGAAATAAACCAAACATTTGCTTCCTACTACAACACACTTTACAACTCTGAAACTCCTGAGAACTGAACTAGTCAGGTCTTGATTTTCCCTCTACTTCAGAAGACACTAAATTGGATCTGGAAAAGGAATTGGATGGTGTTGAAATATCTGATGCTATTTTCGATATGAAGGGAGGTTAAGGGGAAGGTCCAGATGGGCTCCCAATAGATATTTAAGGACAAACTTCTAGGTCCACTTTTGGATATGTACAGTGCATTAGGAAAGTACTCAGACCCCTTGACTTTTTCCACAATTTGTTACGTTACAGCCTTATTCTGAAATGGATTAAATAAAAAAATTCCTCATCATTCTACACCAAGAACATGATGGTCACTGACAGAGCTCCTAAGTTCCTCTATGGAGATGGGAGAACCTTCCAGAAGGACAACCATCTCTGCAGCACTACACCAATCAGGCCTTTATGGTAGAGTGGCCAGACGGAAGCCACTCCTCAGCAAAAGGCACATGACAGCCCGCTTGGAGTTTGCCAAAAGGCACCTAAAGGACTCGGACCATGAGAAACAAGATTCTCTGGTCTGATGAAACCAAGATTGAACTTCTTGGCCTGAATGCCAAGCATCACGTCTGGAGGAAACCTGGCACCATTCTTATGGTGAAGCACGGTGGTGGAAGCATCATGCTGCGGGGATGTTGTTCAGCGGCAGGGACTGGGAGCCTAGTCAGGATCGAACCTGTAAATAGCTGTGCAGTGACGCGCCCCATCCAACCTGACAGAGCTTGATAGGATCTGCAGAGAGGAATGGGAGAAACTCCCCAAATACAGGTGTGCCAAGCTTGTAGCGTCATACACATTAAGACTTTGGCTGTAATCACTGCCAAAGGTGCTTAAACAAAGTACTGAGTAAAGGGTCTGAATACTTATGTAAATGTGATTGTTCAGTTGTTGTTTTTGTAACAACTGATAAAAACCTGTTTTTGCTTTATCATTATGGGGTATTGTGTGTAGATTGATGAGGGGGAAAAAACTATTTAATCAATTCTACAATAAGGCTGTAACGTAACAAAATGTTGAAAAAGTCAAAGGGTCTGAAGACTTTCCGAATGCACTATATATAGACAGGTGTGTGCCTTTCCAAATCATGTCCAACAAACTTAATTAGATAGAACCTGCTCTTACCCTGAGAAACAGATTTCCCAATCTTCTCCTCTTCTTCATCTTTAATGTTGACATTCAGCTCCAGTGTTTGACTGCAGTCTTCCAGCTTCACTGATGCCATCTCTGGATCCTGCAGTAAACTGGGCTCCACTGTCACAATCAGGACCCAGTGACTGTAGGTTTGGACTCAGCGTGGAAGGAGAGAAGCAGGCTGGGTTTGTCCTCACTGTTGATGTTACCGGCCTCAGACTTATCTGAATCGGCCAGTAGTAATAAAGAGAAACAGATACAAAAAGTTATTGTCTTGACAGTTCTGGCACTTTCTTTATACTCTAAAAATATTTTCACATTTTTCTTGTTCAATTATCCAATTCAGTGTTTGACTTGGACTGAAATAGGTGCCAATACTCATTTCGGGTGCCCGTACTGTTTATATTAAGGTGCTAATACCTAAACTATAGTAGATAAATGCATACATGACTCAAAATCCATTTAGTACAAGGTTACAGTTTGTTTTAGACAGCACTGTGTGCTAATTTCCTTAAACCTTGTCTTCACTGTATTACTTCAATCAAAAACCAATTGTATTTCCTGTTCACACCATAGCAACATTTATTGATAAAGACAGAAACTACAGAATGTGTCTGAATATTAGTACACATGTAGAAAACTGATAATCATTACATTCTGCTTCAAAACAGTAGTGCGACCGTGAAATTGTCTCTGATGCACCCGCACTGTCCTCACTGAAGTCCGTTGACGCTGACCGAGAGTAGCCGCCATTTTACCAGCTTGGGAATTTTACACAAAACCAATAACATGCAAAACGAACTCAAAATCTCAAATAAATTGATTATTTATTAAACTAACATGAGAAAATAATGTACATTCACTCAGACAAACCCAACATCTCTAGCTATGTGACTTGTAAAATAGTTTTTATCACGTTCTTTCACTCACTCGGTTTGACACAAAAATAACACATCAAACCTTTAACAAACGTGATAATACCTTAACGGATGTGTTAACTAGCATGGTATGTTCTTTCGACATTAGAAAGTTTAAACGTGCTATTACATACCTCTAGTAATAAATAGAAACGGACACAAAGGTTATCTTCTTGACTGCACAGTTCTGGCGCTTTCTTTATTGTGAAGAATGGTGCCCGCCTGCCCTGAACTTCCTGTTCCCCCACTACTAACGGTCCGTGCATTCCGAGATCAGATTACAACATTTCATTTAATTACTAAAAAAAAAGTGTAAACTGTAGCAATTTATTTCCCTTTATAGTTTATTAGCCCACATAATTTCTCTAGGATTGGAACCGGTTCAGGGAAAGATCTATACTTTTTAGGAACAGCACAGTTATTTTAAAAGCATGGAATCATCTCCATGCTTATTTTCCTTTCCGGGTATTTTTCTCCAGTCCCACAAAAATCGCAACAAAGCTCACTCTAGAAACGTATTCCAGTTTCTGCCTGCCAGCTGGAATGGAAACCTTTGCCAGTGGGTGTGCGTGTGGAAACTACCTGCTCCTCTCCTCTGAAGCATAGGTTACTGTATCCTACTGACAACGTTACAAGCATGATTCAGAAATTAGGGAGATATGTTTAATTTGAGAAGAATGGATGAACTTTTTCAATGCTAGTTAAGGATACTATAGTCACCACGTTTCACATTGGATTTATTAACGACAAAAAGGTACGACCTGTTTTTAATTATAGTGCTGCACTGCACTTTACAAACAAGGTTGTTAGCTAGCTAGCTAACATTAGCTCGTTCCAACGTTAAACCAACTCTGTAGTTCCGATAAGCTGACAGAGAAGCAGACGGTCTGACAGATAAGCCGACAGAGAAGCAGACGACCTGACAGAGAAGCAGACAGAGAAGCAGACGGCCTGACCGATAAGCAGACAGAGAAGCAGATGACCTGACCGATAAGCAGACAGAGAAGCAGACAGAGAAGCCGACGGAGAAGCAGATGGCCTGACCTATAAGCAGACAGAGAAGCCGACCGATAAGCAGACAGAGAAGCAGACAGAGAAGGAGACACTCCATGTAGGAGACTTTATGTAAAACGCATAGGGCGACAGAAAGACAAGTCACACAGCATGATGTTAAAGTAGAAGCAGCCCATTCACTCAGACATAATAACCCCCTACCAATCATAAGAATACAATACAATGTTTCACACACAAGTTATATGTGCCTATATGTTACAACATGTTGCTTCTCTTGTATTGTCAACATCAATTCCAAATTGTTTGGCTGTCAGCAGATGCATGGTTATCAATACTACTAATATATATGAAGGGTGGATATTTTGATTGAGGTATTTCACATGGCCTTGATACATGCCCTGCCTGGTACTCATGGCTTGTATTGTCACACTACTTGCAGCAAAACGGTTGAGTCTTATTATTTTGCAGATCTACAAGCAGTGGAGATGAGGATAATGGTGAAACTGGAGATGATCCGTACAGAGTTCAGGACTGCTCTGAACCAAGTTATGGAGGCCATAGAGGATAATGGTGAAACTGGAGATGATCCATACAGAGTTCAGGACTGCTCTGAACCAAGTTATGGAGGCCATAGAGGATAATGGTGGAACTGGAGATGATCCGTACAGAGTTCAGGACTGCTCTGAACCAAGTTATGGAGGCCATAGAGGATAATGATGGAACTGGAGATGATCCGTACAGAGTTCAGGACTGCTCTGAACCAAGTTATGGAGGCCATAGAGGATAATCGTGGAACTGGAGATGATCCGTACAGAGTTCAGGACTGCTCTGAACCAAGTTATGGAGGCCATAGAGGATAATGGTGAAACTGGAGATGATCCGTACAGAGTTCAGGACTGCTCTGAACCAAGTTATGGAGGCCATAGAGGATAATGGTGAAATTGGAGATGATCCGTACAGAGTTCAGGACTGCTCTGAACCAAGTTATGGAGGCCATAGAGGATAATGGTGGAACTGGAGATGATCCGTACAGAGTTCAGGACTGCTCTGAACCAAGTTATGGAGGCCATAGAGGATAATGGTGGAACTGGAGATGATCCGTACAGAGTTCAGGACTGCTCTGAACCAAGTTATGGAGGCCAAAGTGGATAATGGTGGAACTGGAGATGATCCGTACAGAGTTCAGGACTGCTCTGAACCAAGTTATGTAGGCCATAGAGGATAATGGCCTTTTTACTTCACTTTAATCCAGTCGGTCAATATAGCTAAATGATTGTGCTAGTAAAAAAGGAATGTAGTAGGGAGTCGACGTTAAACAGGCATTTTGATCATTTTGAATCTTTGTTTAAGGAAAATAATGACCAGTTTGTGTTATTTTGACTTCCAGGAGCGGGTCGAGGAAGAGACCGTGGATGAGGGTGGAGCAGCAGCACCTGAATAAACATAACATAGTTATTCACTTTTAGCTTTAAGCAGTTTTACAGTTCTTGATTGGAGTGCAGTGTTCATGTTTTTACTGACTTGTTATTTTGTGTGCTTTTTGCTGTGATTTTGTTCACGAATCTATTGTGATACAGTTTAAGTAAAAAAATAACTTATTTTCAGGCATTTTGCATATTTCGTCAGTGGACACCTACCGACAGGGCACTGTGTATATGTTCAGGGTAGATTAAATGACGTGTCTTAAGGGTCCTCCCGAGTGGCGCAGTGGTCTAAGACACTGCATCGCAGCTGCATTGCTACAGATGCTGGTTCGATACCTGTCTGTGTCGCAGCCAGCCACGACCGGGAGACCCATGAGGTGATGCACAATTGGCCGGGTTAGGGGAGGGTTTGGCCAGCCGGAATGTCCTTGTCCCCATCACACTGTTACGTGCCTTATTGGTACTATAGGTACCCACTGACGAAAGTTACGTTCCCAGTGGTTACCAGAAACTGCATTTTATAGTGCTCTCAACGTACTTTCTGACGTTTAGCAACGTTAAGAGGTTGACTTAAAAATACTAATATTTAACGGTTTAAAATCCCCCACATTTCTACGTCCTGAAAAGACTTGGGACATAAGTTTTGTCAGCGGACACCACAGCTACGTAGAAGGAACGTTTCACAATAACGTTATCATGACTTATGTAGGGACTAAAATAACTTTGGTCACGTCCTGGAACGTAATTTTGTTAGCTGGGAAAGGTCACTCTAGAAACATATTCCAGTTTCTGCCTTCCAGCTGGAATGGAAACCTTTGCCAGTGGGTGTGCGTGTGGAAACTACCTGCTCCTCCCCTCTGAAGCATAGGTTACTGTATCCTACTGACAACGTTACAAGCATGATTCAGAAATTAGGGAGATATGTTTAATTTGAGAAGAATGGATGAACTTTTTCAATGCTAGTTAAGGATACTATAGTCACCACGTTTCACATTGGATTTATTAACGACAAAAAGTTAAGACCTGTTTTTAATTCTAGTGCTACACTGCACTGCACAAACAAGGTTGTTAGCTAGCTAGCTAACATCTGCTCTGGTCCAACGTTAAACCAACTCTGAAGTTCAAAGACATTCAAAGTTCCTCCATAGAAGCCGCTCCTCTGTAGGTATAATTCTGTGGGCCTAATTCAGATAATGCAGGTCATAACACGATGCCCAGCTCTTCAATGCAAGCTTTCTCTATCCTCTAAGAGCTCTCCACACCCGCAAAATGTCGCACCTTACACTGTGATTGGCAGCACAGTGTGCTCTGAATGATTTTCTTATACAGATACTCTGTGGTGTGCTAGTGTATTTATTCTCCCACTTGGATGTCACTTCCACAAGCTTTAAATTGAGGGCCAGGTTGTCAGGATGGGTAATGTACAGTACACATTAATTACAAGTACTCCTAAAGATACACTTCATTTTAACTAGCTAAATCCTGTGTAACAACTAGTAATTACATTGTACTTGGCTAACATTACATGTACTATGCTTTGAAATAGTGTCTTATTCTTCATCTGGGATTTGGATTTGTAAAATGTATTATAAAATGTATTTAATATATGTCTGATCAGGCTCAGGTAGCATCAGGTTTGTATTTTCATGCTGATCAAAGTTCTAATCAAATCCAGACATTTATAAGCGTTATAATGCTTTTGAATGACACTTCCTTTTTTGGCGAAAAATACCGGGTTACCCAGGAGAAGAGTGATTTATTCTCGGGATGGAACATTTGTATAATATCGAGGAAATATTAAACCCTGATGCGCATACCAGTTGATTCACAAGACACCAACTAAGTAACTTACATACGGTATCTTCATTAGGCCTAATGGCATTTCATGTCCATGATAAGAATTTTGTTGTAGTGACTCAGTAAGGCTAATTGTAAAAGTAAACCTCAAAAGTGCCATGTTTGTACAGTTTATTATGTGGAGGAAACATTTAGGCAGCCAGGACCATACACCAGGACCGCTCCATAGGCCGCACTGTAGGCCTAGCTCTTACTGCAGTCCAGTGCCATGGACATCTTTGAAGTTTGGCCTCTAAGTAATTTAGGACGGCAACTTTATGAAGGCCTCCTCACCCTGGTCTTATCGTACAAGGCTCTACAGACATGTAAAATAAAAACAGGCTATTTTTATTGTTCATATTATTTGCGTTGATGATGTATTGAAGTCAAGTGGTTCAACATTCAAATGTAGTTGGATGGACCACACAGGACTGCTTGGAAAATGCGACGTCGGGAGAATACTTGCGCCACCTAATGGACAATTGCTTCAGTTCTCTTGTGGCATCAATGCTACCAGAGATATTTGATATAAGATCAAATGTTATGTCAATATTGTTATCTCTAAATTGATTCCCCCACTCATATTTCATATATTATTATTCCGATTTAGCTGTTAATCTGGATTTAATTTATAAACGCTTTCTGTTATTTCCGATTGGAGGGTATATGACCATGTGACTTACGAACCTACCAATTTGTTACTTTGTAACAGTCAAAAGTGGTTATTCCCAACGTTGATCAAGTCTCAATCTATGCCAAGATTTTTTAAAAGCATTTTCTTTATTTGGCGGACAGTTTACAGAGCTACGTTTTGTGTAACCGTCATCGAATTTGACGTGTCCGAGAAGGGCACCTTCCTTCCGAGAGCATTGCTGTATCGCTTCTCGGCCTTTTGGCTAAAATCAAGTGAAGTACAGATGGAAAGGGTTATAGGCTTATGTATATCTGTGTTCTGTTATTTAAATTGAAATGTAGGGCAAGCCTTTGTAAATATTCGATAAACAC
Source organism: Coregonus lavaretus (assembly GCF_964263955.1). Classification (NCBI taxonomy): domain Eukaryota; kingdom Metazoa; phylum Chordata; class Actinopteri; order Salmoniformes; family Salmonidae; genus Coregonus; species Coregonus lavaretus. Next base: position 1,005,254 of record NW_028158022.1, read on the forward strand.
TGAGGTGTATTCAGAGTTCCCTATGGTATATGTGTATGTTTTTATTTCTATAATTGTTTTTATTCCTTTTAAAGATCAGTTTTGGGAGATTGTTAGAGGCAATTGTTTACATGCATCTCTTGAATGTAGGCCTTTTAGCTGGTCAGGTTCCTCAGAACAGCACTTTTTTTTAGGAGTTTTGCTATTTTGATACGGTTAAGGTACTGTTTTTGTAAATCCATGTTATGTACAACGTTATGCACTGAATTTGTACTTGTATTTGAATGTGAAATGAAAATAAACATGATTTTTCCACAAAAAAAAATCTGTTCTTATCAGGTGTCTGAAGGACGAACTGTGGTCCTCCCGTAACCTGCTGGTAGGAAAACAGGTAGAGACCACCCCCCAAGCAGTGGCTTTGGTAGCCACGGAAGCCCTGGGGTGGTACGAAGCCCTCTGGGGGTACTCCTGAGTGGCGCAGTGGTCTAAGGCAGCTGTGCCACTAGAGATCCTGGTTCGAATCCAGGCTCTGTCGCAGCCGGCCGCGACCGGGAGACTCATGGGCGGCGCACAATTGGCCCAGCGTCGTCCAGGGTAGGGGAGGGAATGGCCGGCAGGGATGTAGCTCAGTTGATAGAGCATGGCGTTTGCAATGCCAGGGTTGTGGGTTCGATTCTCACGGGGGCCAGTATAAAAAAATATGTATTCACTAACTGTAAGTCGCTCTGGATAAGAGCGTCTGCTAAATGACTTAAATGTAAATGTAATGTACGAACGACAGGGGGCCTCGACCCCAGGCGAAGGGTCCCCCACAACACCTGAGGTCCCGGCGGCCATGGCCTGACAGCACTGCGGAGCCTAGGGCGATGCGCCTAGGGGAGGAGTCTCCTCTGGGCCCCGACGGATGGGTACGGAGTTGATTCAGGAAGAGCAGGAGGAGGCTTTTTTGATAAGGACTCACCCCGTTCTTGTACAAAGGACCGACGACTGCTTTTTAACAAAGAGACTTTTGACAGGCTTTCCATGTCTTAAAAATGTTTTACTTTGTTAAATCATTTATGTACATTTTAAATGGCTTTTATAGATTGGCTTTTACAGGAAAAGGTACTTTTATGCATGATTGTTTTATTGTTTTAACCTCTTAAGGCCCAAGCTGTTTTTTTACATGCATTTTTTATTTCTCTTTGCTATTTGGGCTTATTGGAACCTAATTAGAATAAAAACTAAGTATCATCTTTTGATATGATGTACTTTTAGAGAAAAATGATGTCCACATATGTGGATTCATGGTCCGAATTGCATTAGGCTAACATTTTCAACACAACTAATTTAAGTATGTATGTATGTATTTAAATGTATTTAGTGATTTAATTGTTATTTATTTCATTGGGACCATGTACAGCTTTTTAGCTGCATCAGAGCTAGCTTTTTTCCCATTTTACGTGTGTGCATGTTTACAAGCATATTAGCTGTTTCGAGGAGCCTCAGTCCATAAGTACACTTACGTGTACTTCATGTTTAGCGACCTACAAAGTTGCTAGTTTTACACTTTTTTTTTCAAATTTGCATGTCATGACAAATATACAAGGCTTTTATAAATATCTAAATCAGAATAAGCCATGAAATATGACAGAACTTCTACACAATTGTGGACATAAGAGCTAAAAAGTGCTGTCCACGTATGTGACCACTAAGCCCTAGGAGGTTAAATAAACAACTTGTACCTTTTTAAATGTAAATGAAATGTAATGCTGGTTTTTATGCACTTGATGCCGTTTTTATGTGTGCAAATGAATAAAACAATGTGAGCTGTTTTAAAAAGGAAATGTACAATAAAAACTTTTCCAAAAGAAAAAAATATGTTCTTATCAGGACCTAATAAAAAACCTGACAATGACCGAACTTGACAAAGGACTAAGACATTTTAAGAGGGGTAAATCACCGGGGGAGGACGGCCTGCCTTTGGAGTTTTATCTGACCTTTTGGGATGTTTTAGCCGACAAACTTCTGACTGTTTTTACTGACTTCGAACAACTTGACAGACTACCTGACAGTTTTAGAGTAGGAATCGTGACCCTTTGACATAAGAAAAATGACAGGACTGACCTGAAAAACTGGAGACCGATTACCCTTTAAAATTTTGATTGTAAACTTTTTACCAAGGTTTTAACCCTCAGAATGTCTTCTGTTTTAGGGGAGGTGATCCACCCGGACCAAGCCTGTGCCATTCCGGGAAGGAAGATCACGGACAGCCTAGTACTGATCAGAGATGCCATCTGTTACGCGAGAGACAGAAACATGCGGCTTATAGTCCTAAATGTAGATTTTGAGAAAGCTTTTGATTGGGTCTCGCACCAGTACCTCTTCAAGGTACTGCAAAAAAATGGGGTTCCCTGAAAGGTTTTTAGCTTGGGTGGGATTGCTGTATGGGGACATCACCAGCAGAATCCTTGTAAATGGGCATTTGTCAAGAGCAGTGGGAGTACACTGCGGCGTCCGTCAGGGATGTCCGTTATCTCCCCTCCTGTTTGTGGCTTGCATCGAACCACTGGCACAGGTCTTGAGAAGGGACCAACGGATCAGTGGGGTGGGTATCCCGGGGAGTGGGGGGATGACCGCCAAGTGCGTTTTTTACATGGACGACGTCAACATTTTATGCACCAACCTTTTATCTGTTGATAGGACCCTGGACAGGACTGACTGGTACGGACGAGCCTCTGGGGCGAGACTGAACAGAGATAAGACAGAGGCCCAATTGTTTGGACCGTGGGCAGACTCAGACTTGACCAGACTACCACTGACAGTTAAAATGACGGACATAAGGGTTCTGGGGGTAAAATTTGACAGGGAGGGAGGAGGTAGTGGCAATTGGACCGGGATTTTAGGGACTGTAAGACAGAGACTGGGTTTTTGGGGATTGAGACGACTGACTTTTGAGGGCAAGGTTTTAATCATCAAGGCTGTGATTTTACCTGTCCTTTTATTAATCAGTTCTGTTTTTATCCCCCCACGAACAACTCTTTTAGCTCTGGACCGGATGTTATTTTATTTCCTGTGGGGAAGCAAGTGGGAGAGGCTGAGGAGGGAGGTGGTGAAGAGGCCCAGGTTCAAGGATGGGAAAGGCTTGCCTGACCTCTACTTGTTCCTGGGCAGCCGCTATACAGCGTTACATCTTACTCTTGCCACCTCCCCGGTCAGCAACAAGACCCAGGCCCTCGCATGGTTCTGGCTGGTGTCTTACCTCAGGTCTCTGAGGTTGATCCCAGTCGACCTGCGAGCTCCAGTCTCTTTCCTGCTCCCCACACACTATATACAGCTACAAAAGTTAAGACATTTTAAACTGAAAAAAAAGCCTGTCACAGTTTTAACTAAACACCGCTCTCTTCTCTCTCTTGTGCAGGAACGGGAACCGGTGTGTCCAGTGCGCGGGCTTGCTATAGGTGAGCCCTCAACGGTTTGGCGCAACGTGGCCCATCCTGCTCTGCTGAATTGGCACCGTGACCTGTCCTGGATGGTCGCCCATGAGATCCTCCCGGTCAGGGCCGTTATGCACTCCCGGGGCATGGCGAGGACATCCGCGTGCCCCCGACCTGGCTGCGGCCAGGAGGAGTCGGTGAGGCACTTGCTCTGGGAGTGCAGAGCCGCACAGGACCTGTGGAAGGAAGCAGGCCCCCTGATCTCCCCACGCCTGCCAGCAGGGGAGGACCTAACGCCCCAGCTCGTGCTGTATGGGGTGGGCCGAAGGCCTATACCACCAAAGGCCTTCACAAAACTCTGGCCCACCCTCACGTGTCTGAAGGATGCACTGTGGTCCTCCCGCAACCTGCTGGTAGGAAAACAGGTAGAGACCACCCCCCAGGCAGTGGCTTTGGTAGCCACGGAAGCCCTGGGGTGGTACGAACGACAGGGGGCCTCGACCCCAGGCGAAGGGTCCCCCACAACACCCAAGGTCCCGTTGGCCACGGCCTGACAGCGCTGCGGCGCCTAGGGCGATGCGCCTAGGGGAGGAGTCTCCTCTGGGCCCCGACGGACGGGTACGGAGTCTTTTCAGGAAGAGCAAGAGGAGTCTTTTTTGATAAGGACTCACCCCGTTTTTGTACAAAGGACCGAAGACAGCTTTTTGACAAAGTGACTTTTTGACAGGCTTTTTATGTCTTAAAATTGTTTTTACTTTGTTAAATCATTTATGCACATTTTAAATGGCTTTTAGTAATCGGCTTTACAAGAATGGGTATTTTATGTAGGATTGTTTTATTGTTTTAAATAAACAACATGTACCTTTTTTAATTTAATTGTAATGTAATGCTGGTTTTTATGCACTTGGTGCCGTTTTTATGTGTGTAAATGTTTTTCAAATGTGAGCTGTTTTAAAGGAAATGTACAATAAAAACTATTCCAAAATAAAAAAATCTGTTCTTATCAGTTTAATATCTGATACGTCCGCTATCTGGGGACCATATATTAAATTGATTTTTGGAACAGGAAGATGGAATAGGGGCTTGCCCCGTCCACTCCACGCATCGACCTGGTATTGCAGTACCTCCAGGAACGGTGCACCCCCTGTCATTGTAAAGATAAATCAGGCAAAGACAACAGAATTGCTTTGTTATATTCCATTAGGATCACAATGTATTTTATATTTTCACGTTTGACCATCTTCATCTCAATGTCAATGATGGCTAGAAAGTGATGGTGAAGTCAGTCACTGTTATATTGACTATGATAGCTGATGTGAATGGTGCGTTAATCATCTAATCAAATCAATGTTTATTCGTCACATGCACAGGATACAGGGTGTAAATGGTACAGTGATGAATAGAAAAGACAATGCTTTAAAAAAACCTTGGCATAGATTGGGAGTTGATCAACGTTGGGAATAACCACTTTTGACTGTTACAAAGTAACAAATTGGTAGGTTCGGAAGTCACGTGGTCATCTGCCCTCCAATCGGAAATGACAGAAAGCGTTTATATATATTAAATCCAGATTAACAGCTAAATCTGAATAATAATATATGAAATACGGGTGGGGGAATCAATTTAGAGATAATAATATTGACATAACATTTGATCTTATATCAAATATCTCTGGTAGCGTTGATGCCACAAGGGAACTGAGCAATTGTCCACTTGGTGGCGCAAGTGTTCCACTGACCGTCGCATTTGAATGTTGAACCACTCGACTTCAATACATCATCAACGCAAATAATATGAACAATAAAAATAGCCTGTTTTTATTTTACATGTCTGTAGAGCCTTGTACGATAAGACCACGGTGAGGAGGCCTTCATAAAGTTGCCCTCCTAAATTACTAGAGGCCAAACTTCAAAGATGTCCATGGCACTGGACTGCAGTAAGAGCTAGGCCTACAGTGCGGCCTACGGAGCGGTCCTGGTGTATGGTCCTGGCTGCCTAAATGTTTCCTCCACGTAATAAACTGTACAAACATGGCACTTTAGAGGGTTACTTTTACAATTAGCCTTACTGAGTCACTACAACAAACTTCATATCATGGACATGAAATGCCATTAGGCCTAATGAAGATACCGTGTATGTAAGTTACTTAGTTGGTGTCTTGTGAATCAACTGGTATACGCATCAGGGTTTAATATTTCCTCGGTAACCTATGCTTCAGAGGGGAGGAGCAGGTCGTTTCCACACGCACACCCACTGGCAAAGATTTCCATTCCAGCTGGCAGGCAGAAACTGGAATATGTTTCTAGAGTGAGCTTTGTTGCGATTTTTGTGGGACTGAGAAAAAATCCCCGGAAAGTAAAATAAGGTTAATACCTGGATTACATGCTTTTAAAATAACTGCTGTTCCTGAAAAGTATAGAACACTTTAGTTTCCGGTTCTTTTTAACGTTATTTTTCGGTTCTGTTCCCTGAACCGGTTCCAACCCTAGATTACAACACATCTAGAAAACTGCTGGACATTACATTCAGGCAGCCTCAAAATAGTAGTGCAACCATCAACTTCTCTCTCTAATGCATCCGCACTGTCTGCAGTGAAGTCCGTTGATGTAAACGAACTCAGAAATCTCAAATAAATTAACTATTTATTAAAATATCTTGACGAAATGATGTACATTCAATCACGCAGACAAACCCAAAGTCTCTAGTTAGCTATGTGAATCGGTTGGACACAAAAATAACACATAGCTAAAACCTTTACCAAACTTGATAATACCTTGACTTATTTGTAACCTAGCATGTTATGAAATGTTCTTTCTAAATTAGAAAGTTGAAACGTGCTATTACATAACTGTAGTAATACATTTGAAACGGACACAACAGCTATTGTCTTTACAGCACAGTTTTAGCTCTTTTTTCTTTATCTGAAGAATGGTGCCCACCTGACCGCTGAGGTATAAGAGGTAGAGACTGTCTCCAAGAAGGCCGACCTTTGTTTTCAACGTAATCTACTCACGTTCGCATCAGGCCAGGGTTCTGGTGGGGAAGTAGCCATCCTATGTACCTAGAGGAGACTGGCGGTAGGGTACTAGGGGGTAACTCGCCCCCCCTAAGAACAATGTCTAATTGCTTACACAAATAAGCAACATTTGGGGGGGGGGGGGGATTATGTGGATGAAGGTCATGCTTAGGCTAATAAACTATAGAAGGAAAAAAATTGCTACAGTTTTTGAGTTATTTAATTAAATGTTGTTTTTTTTGGAAAGGGGCGTTTTTTAAAGTCGTGGGGTAAGTGCCCCCCATCAGAATTGTCCATTTAAATAAACGTAGTATCACTCCCTCCAGGAAATACACGACGCCGCTGTTCTGGTTACTGATGGATTTATTCTTCTACTAAATTCTCCACCGTCATCAATCCACCGTCGAACTGTTTACATACATTTCAACACATGCACAAAACACAAGTTGTCGTTCACGTTACAGAAACCTTGCACAAAAATATGCGCGACAAATAATTAACATAATGAACATACCTCCCTGGCTGCACACAACTGAGAGGGAAATGGGTCCACTTAGAAACAAGAATACTTGTAAATAAACACGTCGTTAATTTAACTTATCTTTGAGTACTAAACTTTACCGCCGCTACTTTACCGCGATGTCTGGAACTTGTCACCACTAAAAGCGTCCCAACACAACATAGAATGTACAGATAGTTCCTATCACATAAATACAAGCAAAATCAATATTCAAAATACAAGTTGTACAAATAATAATGATATTATGTAAAACCTATTAATAATGACATGAATAACATTAATAATGACATGAATAACATTTATGGCAGTTAAACTCCCACCAAATCACATCCTCTGGGATTTCACCTCACAAAATAACCATAACATTCATTCTGCTTCAAGCAGTAAAACTGTCTTGTATACAGACCTGTCAAGATAGACTGGCTTTGTAGTGCATTTTCCCTGGTTATCTAAGGTTGAGTCACTAATTAACAGTTTTACCTTAATGACTCTTCCATCAGTGCTAGGGTACACCTGTGCTACTCTTGCTAATCTCCATTGCTTTGAATCTGTAGTGGACTTGATTCTTTGGATTATGTTAGCCACAAAGACGTGGAATCGTCTTGCATCATTGTTTATATATCCAAGGACAACCTTTGAGTCTGTCCAAAAATGTTCTTGAAGACCATCTATTTCGAGCTCCTTTCTGAGCACAACACTTGTCCTTGCTGCTACCACTGCTGCAGATAACTCAAGGCGTGGTATTGTGGTCACTTTGGTGGGGGCAACACATGCTTTCCCCATGACTAACGAACAATGGACATCCCCATTGGTGTTGATTGTTCTGAGATAAGTACACTCCCCATAGCCTGTGACGCTGGCATCTGAGAAGTGGTGAAGCTCGTACTGTTTGACATCTATGAAGTTTGCTGGAATATAGCACCTTCTGATCCTTACATTAGACAAGTTTTATAGATCTTGTAGCCAAGATTCCCACTGTGTCTTGAGCTCCTCTGAGAGCGGTTCATCCCAACCGGCCTTGTCTCGACACAGTTGTTGCAATATCTGCTTTCCTAGGAGAATGAATGGGGCTACGAACCCCAATGGGTCGTAGATGGAAGCTACTGTTGATAGCACTCCTCTTCTGGTCAACGGGAGTTCCTTGACTGTAACTCTGAGCTGAAAGTCATCAGAGGACACGCACCATTGCACTCCGAGAGCTCTTTCCATGAGTGGCTCTCCCAAAGCCATATCAAGGTTTTTGACACTTTCAGCGCACTCTTCATTTGGTATTGATTTCAATACATGCTTGCTGTTGGAGACGCACTTATGTAGTCTTAGCTTGCCTGTGCTGCAAATACCTCTTGCTTCCTTGATGAGTTGAATTGCCTCAGCATCAGACGTTACACTCACCAGTCCATCGTCAACAGAAAAATTCCTTTGGATGAATTTAACAGCGGTTTGGTTAAATTCATCCTGACCTTTAGCGGCTAGATGTTTGAGACCAAAATTGGCACAGCCGGGTGAGGAGGCTGCCCCAAACAGATGGACTTTCATCCGGAAAGTTGATGGCGGAGACATCAGGTCACCATTCTCCCACCATAAGAACCTCAGGTAGTCTTGGTCTTCCGGTCTTACATGGAACTGATGGAACATTCGCTCCACATCACACATAATAGCAATTGGGCCCTTGCGAAACCTGCAGAGAACTCCCACCAAGGTATTTGTGAGCTCTGGCCCAGTAAGAAGGTGGTCATTCAATGACGTGTCTTGGAATCTTGCTGAGCAATCGAAGACGACGCGTATCTTCCCAGGCTTTTGAGGGTGGTATACCCCGTGGTGGGGAATATACCAGGCTGGATGATTGTTGAGTTCCTTTTCGGGAACCTTTTCAGCATCACCACGAGCAATGATATCTTTCATGAAGTTCATGTAGTCTGAGCAGTATTTCTGGTCTCTCTTGAGCCTTCGTTCCAAGCCTCTTAGACGCTGAACAGAACATGACTTATTATTGGGTAGATTTGGTCTGTCTTGTTTGAAAGGTAAGGGCATGGTGGTCCTCTGTAGCTCAGCTGGTAGAGCACGGCGCTTGTAACGCCAAGGTAGTGGGTTCGATCCCCGGGACCACCCATACACAAAAATGTATGCACGCATGACTGTAAGTCGCTTTGGATAAAAGCGTCTGCTAAATGGCATATTATTATTATTATTATTATTATAATGACCATCTTGTTTGTGTTTGATTTCATCTCTCAGCTTAGTCAAGAAGTGGAGATCTTCCTGAGAGACGGTTGCATCTTCTTCAACTCTTTCACTGAAATCAGATTCTAGTACCTTAATTACATCATTTCGACTGATCATTTCCTTGATCTGAGTCTTGCAAACATAGTGAACTTCACCTTTGAGCTTGATTGTTGGTTTGGGTTCAGGTGTCACTTTCCTTACAATGATGCGGTGACTTACTCCAATTGCATCACTCTTGTGGGTCACCATACCTCACTATGCTCCAACCTAGATCAGTTCTCTGAGCAAAGGGTTCGTTTTCTTTTCCACACACGACTTCTCTGGGCATTAGCGCTTGTGGGCAATTGTATCCGATTAGCAGACCAATTTCACATTCCTTTGGCGGTGCAATGTGTTCTGCAAGATGCTCCAAATGAGGCCATGCTTTAGCGGTCTCTGAAGTTGGAATGTGTGTCCGATTGGCAGGGATAAATTCACGAGTGTACGTTGTTGGCACTGTGATCTTCTTAGAGGAGAATAGACCTCTTATTTGTAGGCATTTGAGTCTTTTACAGGGTACAAATTGTCCTTTTTGACGACATTGTAGATAGTTTCAGCTTCACTTGTTCCGTGTTCGTATCTAGAATGTTTGCTACTTCCTCAAGAATGAAGAAAGAATCACTTTGTGAATCTAGCAGAGCATAGACAAGAACTTCCTTACTTGAATCACTTTGCGTTGACACATAGACAGGTACTATCGCTGAAGTCTGTGTAGTATTGCCATCTTGCACAACTCTGTTGGATGTGGTTTCCTTGATAACCTCTTCTGTTGACAGTAGCTTTCTTTCCTTGCCATAACTTATGTCTTTAGAAAGTTTAGAAGTTTCCCTTTTTGGTTCTTGTTTTGAGCGATCTTCGTGTAGGCATGTGGGATGACGTTTTGAGCAGGTGTCACAGACCATCCGGCTACTGCAGCTCTTGGATTGATGGCCAGGACTTAAACATCCAAAGCACAGTCTTTCATTCTGTATGAACTTGACTCGTTCGGCGACTGTCCTTTCAATGAATTTGAAGCACTTGTGTAAACTGTGTCCTAATTTCTTACATAACACACATGTGACTATGTTTCTCTCACTGATGTTAGTTGTGAAGATCTTGGCACCTACAGTTTGGTTCTTGATCTTTGCTTTATCAGGTTCACTTTGTCGTAATGCGTTGTAGGATGTTATAGGGTTGCACGCAATATTAGCTTCCATCGACAGGAATGTCACAAAATAGTGAAAGCTTGGGAACCTTCTGTGTTCCAGTTGGTATTGTGTGGCCCTTCGGTTCCATCTGCTACTTAACCAGTCGGGTAGTTTGGCAGCTAGTTTTTGATTCTCAATATCATCATTAAGAACCTTTAGACTCTCATTGTGAGCAATAGCGAATTCACAACTACGTAGAAAGTCTACAAATTTTCTTAAGTCTGCACTCTCCTTAGGAGCTAGTTTTGGCCAAGCATGCAGAGCACTTCTCATCATTATCCCATTTATCTTGTTGACATTTAAACATGAAATCTCGAGCTTTCTTTTCAAAAAAGGCCTGCTGCTTTTTCTGCAGGTTACACAATGTGTCTTTATCTAAACCACCACCATTCAAATTACCTTGGATGTGCAGATCTTCTAGTTCGTTCTGCAACTTATAAAAATCTTTGTATTCATTACGTGCTTTATCTCTGCTATAATTCTGAATAAAAATCTTGATTTGTAATTTTGTGCTCTCCCACTAGTCTATGACAGTAGAATAAAAGGATTTCATGGTTACACAGCCCTGGAAAAAATACCTAAATCTAGTCTCAAATGTTTTGTCATGTAAAATACAATTATTAATTTTCCAATATCCTTTTCCAAATTCAATTGTTTTTAATTCTACTGTCACAGACAGGCAACTGTGGTCAGAATAAAAAACCGGAGTGACGCGTGCAGAGGACACACCGAGTCCACGCGGAACAAACACATAATCTATGCGGCTCCTCGCGCCCCTGCTGTTTCCCCAGGTGAAACCGGGATCATTTGCATGCGCCACTCTATAAGTATCCACCAAATTATATTTCTCTATTAGATTTTTTACAAAATGCCCGCCCAGATTACCCCGGTCATATGATACATTAAAATCTCTCCCCATAATAACCTGTCTGTTTGTCATAAAAATAGCGTCTAGGTTGTTCAGCATTTCCCTCCTTTCCTTGGGTGTCGATGGTGCATATACATTAATTAGCCGAATACATTTGCCCCTCCAATCAATATCTACTATTAAAACCCTCCCGTGTACTGCCGAAAAACTTCCCACTATTTTTAAATCCCTATTTCCACATAGAACACCAACCCCTGTAGAATGTACCCCGCCGACACTCCACCTTGACTCTCCCTGAACCCATTCCCTCGTAAATCTCTCCACATCATTTTGATCTTATAAATGTACTTCTTGTAAAAAACACACAGAGAAGCAAATGGAAGACAAATGGGAAAAAACAGTCGCCCTTTTAACGGGGTTCCTAAGCCCTCTAGCGTTTATGCTAGCTATGTTAAAAATGGACGACATGGGGAAAGGAGGGAAACGGACAAACTATCTAAATATGACATGAATTTCCAGACTCACTTTAAGTACAGTTCCTCGTTAGGAGGCCTGTCTGGGAAACGGTGGTCCCCAAGGGGAGGACTGTCCCCAAAGATAGGGGTCGGGAAAACCCTTTCCTCCTCAGTCAGTGTGGGTGCTGGAACACCGCTGTGTGCGAGACCGCTGCTGTCGGTAGAGCTCGCGCCTGACAGGGAAAGCAGAGTCTCCTCTGCGCTGCCCGGGTTTCCCGCGCTTTTCTCCTCAGACTCCCCGCTTGCAAAACAACTGAAGCGATTCCCCCCCAGGGCGGACTCCTCCGTCGCCTCCATGCGGATGAGTGGGGAAACAGGGCTCATCTGCTTCCTCTTGACAGAGCACTTCCTCCTCTCTCCCACCGTGGTCCAGCTCTCCGGAGCAGAGGGCGCGGTGGGCTCTCCCGTAGCCTCCTCCATTTGCTTGCTCCAGCTCCTGTCCCCCGCTCCGCTCTCCTCATGAGGTGATGATGGCGCCTCACTCCCGCTCTCCTCAGACTCTCGCAGTTCTCTCTCCATCACTAGCTCCTCCACGACCTCCTCAATAGTGCGTAGCTCTATAACTTTTCCCTCATCTGCTCTTTTCCCGCTCACCGCTCTGGCGTAGGAGGGGGCTGCCTTTGGGCAGTGACGGAACAGGTGCTCCTCTGAGCTGCACAGACTGCAGCGCTTAGGCACGGTGCAATCCCTCATTACATGGCCGAGGGTCCCACAGTTTCTGCACCTTGTCTGGGTGCAGGCATCAGCGAGGTGCCCGTACGTGCTGCACTTCCTGCAAAAACGAGGCTGCCCAGCATACATGAGGTAACCCCTGTCTGCACCGATAGAAAAAGACGCGGGAGGATGGAGGTAGCCATCATGGCCGCTCTCGTCTTCCTTTAGCAGCACGCGAAACTGCCTCTTCCCTGTCCAGATGCCTAGGGCGTCCTTAATGTCTCTCACTCCTGGCAAGATGGTCACATACCGGCTGAGGTAGCACACTAGCGTTTCTTCAGTGACCCAGGGGTTGAACATGTGCACCGTTAGCACCCTCAGATTGTGCCTGCACAGGGACTCAACTTGAAAGCTACTGAGGGCGGGTGCTGTCGAGTTCGCTCGGAAGAGCCCTCTCACCTCCTCCAGCCTGGTGATGGTGTAGAACGACACATCATAAAACTTCTCCGGTGTGTTTTGTTGCAGACAGTGCACATCGTCTGCTGTCAGCCGTAGAGGTCCAAAAAGAACGTCCTTTCCAAAAATAACTCTTTCCATCAACTTTTCTTTTCCAGTCCAATGAAAACGCAGCGTGTTCTTCAGTCCGGCGGCTGCCGACTGTGACGTGGACGATGACGACATCGCTCCACCTTCCGGATCTCCTTGGTTACTGCAACTTGATCTTGATCTTAGCCAAAAGGCCGAGAAGCGATACCGCAATGCTTTCGGGAGATAGGTGCCGTTCACAGACACGTCAAATTCGATGACGGTTACACAAAACGTAGCTCTGTAAACTGTCCGCCAAATATCAAAGATAATGCTTTAAAGATAATGATTTAAAGAAAATCTTGGCATAGATTGGGAGTTTATCAACGTTGGGAATAACCACTTTTGACTGTTACAAAGTAACACATTGGTAGGTTCGGAAGTCACGTGGTCATCTGCCCTCCAATCAGAAATGACAGAAAGTGTTTTTAAATTATATCCAGATTAACAGCTAAATCGGAATAATAATATATAAAATACGGGTGGGGGAATCAATTTAGAGATAATAATATTGACATAACATTTGATCTTCTATCACATATCTCTGGTAGCGTTGACGCCACAAGGGAACTGAAGCAATTGTCCACTTGGTGGCGCAAGTGTTCCACCGACCGTCGCGTTTTCCAAGCAGTCCTATGTGGTCCATCCAACTACATTTGAATGTTGAACCACTTGACTTCAATACATCATCAACGCAAATAATATGAACAATAAAAATAGCCTGTTTTTATTTTACATGTCTGTAGAGCCTTGTACGATAAGACCAGGGTGAGGAGGCCTTCATAAAGTTGCCCTCCTAAATTACTAGAGGCCAAACTTCAAAGATGTCCATGGCACTGGACTGCAGTAAGAGCTAGGCCTACAGTGCGGCCTACGGAGCGGTCCTGGTTATGGTCCTGGCTGCCTAAATGTTTCCTCCACATAATAAACTGTACAAACATGGCACTTTAGAGGGTTACTTTTACAATTAGCCTTACTGAGTCACTACAACAAACTTCCTATCATGGACATGAAATGCCATTAGGCCTAATGAAGATACCGTGTATGTAAGTTACTTAGTTGGTGTCTTGTGAATCAACTGGTATGCGCATCAGGGTTTAATATTTCCTCGATATTATACAAATGTTCCATCCCGAGAATAAATCACTCTTCTCCTGGGTAACCCGGTATTTTCCGCCAAAACCGGAAGTGTCATTCAAAAGCATTATAAATGTCTGGATTTGATTAGAGCTTTGATCAGCATGAAAATACAAACCTGATATTACCTGAGCCTGATCAGACATATATTAAATACATTTTATAATACATTTTACAAATCCAAATCCCAGATGAAGAATAAGACACTATTTCAAAGCATAGTGCATGTTATGTTAGCCAAGTACAAGGCAATTACTAGTTGTTACACAGGATTTAGCTAGTTAAAATGAAGTGTATTTTTAGGAGTACTTGTAATTAATGTGTACAGTACATTACCCATCCTGACAACCTGGCCCTCAATTTAAAGCTTGTGGAAGTGACATCCAAGTGGGAGAATAAATACACTAGTACACCACAGAGTATCTGTATAGGAAAATCATTCAGAGCACACTGTGCTGCCAATCACAGTGTAAGGTGCGACATTTTGCGGGTGTGGAGAGCTCGTTAGAGGATAGAGAAAGATTGCATTGAAGAGCTGGGCATCGTGTTATGACCTGCATTATCTGAATTAGGCCCACAGAATTATACCTACGGAGGAGCGGCTTCTATGGAGGAACTTTGAATGTCTGAATTTCAGAGTTGGTTTAACGTTGGACCAGAGCAGATGTTAGCTAGCTAGCTAACTACCTTGTTTGTGCAGTGCAGCACTAGAATTAAAAACAGGTCTTACCTTTATGTCGTTAATAAATCCAATGTGAAACGTGGTGACTATAGTATCCTTAACTAGCATTGAAAAAGTTCATCCATTGTTCTCAAATTAAACATATCTCCCTAATTTCTGAATCATGCTTGTAACGTTGTCAGTAGGATACAGTAACCTATGCTTCAGAGGGGAGGAGCAGGTAGTTTCCACACGCACACCCACTGGCAAAGATTTCGATTCCAGCTGATAGGCAGAAACTGGAATACGTTTCTAGAGTGAGCTTTGTTGCGATTTTTGTGGGACTGGAAAAAAATACCCGGAAAGTAAAATAAGGTTATTACCTGGATTACATGCTTTTAAAATAACTGCTGTTCCTGAAAAGTATTGAACACTTTAGTTTCCGGTTCTTTTTAACGTTATTTTTCAGTTCTGTTCCCTGAACCGGTTCCAACCCTAGAGAAATTATTTGGATGTAGGTCATGCTTAGGCTAATAAATTATAAAGGGAAATAAATTGCTACAGTTCACACTTTTTTAGTAATTTAATGAAATGTTGTAATCTGATCTCGGAATGCACGGACCGTTAGTAGTGGGGGAACAGGAAGTTCCGGGCAGGCGGGCACCATTCTTCACAATAAAGAAAGCGTCTGAACTGTGCAGTCAAGAAGATAACCTTTGTGTCCGTTTCTATTTATTACTAGAGGTATGTAATAGCACGTTTAAACTTTCTAATGTCGAAAGAACATGTCATACCATGCTAGGTAACACATTCGTTAAGGTATTATCACGTTTGGTAAAGGTTTGATGTGTTATTTTTGTGTCAAACCAAGTGAAGAACGTGATAACTATTTTACAAGTCACTTAGCTATAGACTTTGGGTTTGTCTGAGTGGGTATACATCATTTTCTCAAGGTAATTTCATGAAGAATCAATTTATTTGAGATTTCTGTGTTCGTTTAGCATATTATTGGTTTTGTGTAAAATTCCCAAGTTGGTAAAATGGCGGCGTCCGTAAGTAAGCGCCATATCTGTTGTCAAGAAGATAACCTTTGTGTCCGTTTCTATTTATTACTAGAGGTATGTCATAGCACGTTTACACTTTCTAATGTCGAAAGAACATGTCATACCATGCTAGTTAACATATACGTCAAGGTATTCTCCCGTTTGGTAAAGGTTTGGTGTGTTATTTTTGTGTCAAACCGAGTGAGTGAAATAACGTGAAAAAAACAATTTTACAAGTCACATAGCTAGAGATTTGCGATTTGTCTGAGTGAATGTACATAATTTCGTCAAAGTAAATTAATAAAATAAACCATTTGAGATTTCTGTGTTCGTTTGACATGTTATTGGTTTTGTGTAAAAATGTATAGTCTTATGAGCTGTTAAAATGGCGTCGTCTATTCTGCTGTTCGTTTAAAGTCCACTTAGAGGATAATGGCCCCTATCAGATATTTATGTAGTTGGTGCAGTATATTATTTTACTGTAGTAAATATACATTGTGTGGTCGGGGTTGTTAGAGCCCTGAATGCTGATTGGCTGAAAGCCGTGGTACATCAGACGTACACCACAGGTATGACAAAATATATATATATTTTTTTACTGTTATACATATGTTGGTAACCAGTTTATAATAGCAATTAGGCGACTGAGGCATTGCATCGTGCCTAACAGCCCTTAGCCGTGGTATGTTGACTATATAACACACCCCCTCTGCAGTGGCGGCTCCTGAAAAAATTCTCAGGAGGGGCAATTTTTCTGATGATTTAGGTGACCTACACACATTTAAAAAAATATATGTCCAGCAACAACATGAAGACAGGGGCAGCATATAAGTCAATACCAGAAGCATTTATTGACTGATCTGGGGAGATGGATTCCAGTTTCTGTGACAGATTATAAATAATCTCTGATGCCTTTGTTATATTGGCTTTTGGTTGAATGTACTGTCGTAGTAAATAAAATAATGTTATAGCTTGGTCTGACTAAAATCTTGTGCATGACCCATTTTGTGTTGGGCGTTTGTTTTCAATCAATGCTGTTCCTATCCTATAACGATGGACAAAATAGTCCTATCTTGTCAGCCTTGGTCTCAGTTCTCCAGTAAACTTGTGATTATCAACAGTACACAACGGTAACAAACAATTGGGGGAACTCACAGGGCAGATAGTAAGGTTCAATGACACAGAAAGCAGGTCAATGTCGGGGTACAGAGTCGCTCTCTTACCAGGATCGCGGTCCGCTCTGACCAGGGTGAAGCCGGCCGGCTCCACCTCTCTGTCCGGGACTCTGTCATCCAGCCAAGTCTCCCAGCTGTATTGGGATTCCGCTGCCAGCAGCGTTTTCATTATTTAGTCCGTTCGTAGCGGGTATGTACACGATCAACAAGATCAGTCCAAAACCAACCACTGGAAATCCATGGTTGGCAGAATGTTTGTAAACTAAGTCTACAAATTAAAAACATAAAATAACGCCACACCGCAGGTCGCAACAGAAACGCTGCTAGCCGCCATTGTCTTAGTTACGTTCAACGTTACGTCACGTATGACGAAAGCGCGTAAGTGCAAGCCCACAGACACCCATAGAGAATGTATTGAAAGCTTTGAAATGTGAAAAAAATAGATTTTACATGACAGGCTATGAGAGACTTCTGGGCGATTTTCAACCTGACTGAAATCGCCCAAAAAACGGACGGGGACATTTGAAGCACGACTTTAGCCTGATTTGACATTTAGTGGCAGTCAGATCAGACGTGAACACTGATAACTGCTGTTGCCGTGATATAATTGATTAGAAAAAAAATCCCTTCCTTTTCCCGTTTGGCAGTGCGTCGCCCATATCGCCCTATTGAACAAGCCGTCCCTGCCCCTCTGGCCTTATTGCATAAATATACATGCGATCTAACTTGGAAAAGTATTTATTAGCTTACAATGGTACAATTTACGCTTCCCGCATATAACCACGAAGACGGCCGGAAAGGCCCTAAAGCAAGATCGTAAATGGTGAGCCTGCTGTAGCCTACAGTCCATGGTAAACTGGTGCGCACCAAGTTGCACTATACGTTTTTGTATTTGATTTGGAGAACCTCAAACTCAACTTTTAGAACAATATTACAGTATTATAAAAATGGATTTATGAGTTTGTAATTTGTGAATGTTTTCTGGGGGTGCTCTAAGTTACTATTATATGCATTTCAAGCATTGAGAAATAGCTGCTATATGCCCATTAACGGACTTCAGTGCAGTAGCTCTCAAAATCCCTTCTCCGTATGTAGGGTTTTCAGCCATTACATTCGTCCACATTTGGCTCTGTGTAAACTACAATTCCGATGCTCTGTTTTAACATTGAGAAACGTCAATACTCATCACTTTCACAAACATACAGTGAGGGAAAAAAGTATTTGATCCCCTGCTCATTTTGTACTTTTGCCCACTGACAAAGAAATGATCAGTCTAATTTTAATGGTAGGTTTATTTGAACAGCGAGAGACAGAATAACAAAATGAATCCAGAAAAACGCATGTCAAAAATGTTATAAATTGGGAAATAAGTATTTGACCCCCTCTCAAACAGAAAGACTTCTGGCTCCCAGGTGTCTTTTATACAGGTAACGAGCTGAGATTAGGAGCACACTCTTAAGGGAGTGCTCCTAATCTCAGCTTGTTACCTGTATAAAAGACACCTGTCCACAGAAGCAATCAATCAATCAGATTCCAAACTCTCCACCATGGCCAAGACCAAAGAGCTCTCCAAGGATGTCAGGGATAATATTGTAGACCCACACAAGGCTGGAATGGGCTACAAGACCATCGGCAAGCAGCTTGGTGAGAAGGTGACAACAGTTGGTGCGATTATTCGCAAATGGAAGAAACACAAAATAACTGTCAATATCCCTCAGCCTGGGGCTCCATGCAAGATCTCACCTCGTGGAGTTGTAATGATCATGAGAACGGTGAGGAATCAGCCCAGAACTACACGGGAGGATCTTGTCAATGATCTCAAGGCAGCTGGGACCATAGTCACCAAGAAAACAATTGGTAACACACTACGCCGTGAAGGACTGAAATCCTGCAGCGCCCGCAAGGTCCCCCTGCTCAAGAAAGCACATATACAGGGCCATCTGAAGTTTGCCAATGAACATATAATAATAATAAATAATATAATATGCCATTTAGCAGACGCTTTTATCCAAAGCGACTTACAGTCGTGCGTGCATACATTTTTGTGTATGGATGATTTTGCATATGAATGATTCAGATGAGAACTGGGTGAAAGTGTTGTGGTCAGATGAGACCAAAATCGAGCTCTTTGGCATCAACTCAACTCGCCGTGTTTGGAGGAGGAGGAATGCTGCCTATGACCCCAAGAACACCATCCCCACCGTCAAACATGGAGGTGGAAACATTATGCTTTGGGGGTGTTTTTCTGCTAAGGGGACAGGACAACTTCACCACATCAAAGGGACGATGGACGGGGCCATGTACCGTCAAATCTTGGGTGAGAACCTCCTTCCCTCAGCCAGGGCATTGAAAATGGGTCGTGGATGGGTATTCCAGCATGACAATGACCCAAAACACACGGCCAAGGCAACAAAGGAGTGGCTCAAGAAGAAGCACATTAAGGTCCTGGAGTGGCCTAGTCAGTCTCCAGACCTTAATCCCATAGAAAATCTGTGGATTGAGCTGATGGTTCGAGTTGCCAAACGTCAGCCTCGAAACCTTAATGACTGGGAGAAGATCTGCAAAGAGGAGTGGAACAAAATCCCTCCTGAGATGTGTGCAAACCTGGTGGCCAACTACAAGAAACGTCTGACCTCTGTGATTGCCAACAAGGGTTTTGCCACCAAGTACTAAGTCATGTTTTGCAGAGGGGTCAAATACTTATTTCCCTAATTTAAAATGCAAATCAATTTATAACATTTTTGACATGCATTTTTCTGGATTTTTGTTGTTATTATTCTGTCTCTCACTGTCCAAATAAGTGCAGGTGCAGCAGAAAATTATATTTAGCTGATATGAAAGATATATTTTCCTTATGTTTCCAAAAACGTACAGCAAGCGATGCGTGTTAATGTTGAGGCTCTTAACAAAACTCCCCCAGTCAGAAGATACTATCGTCAAGAGGCACTAAAGCAGTTAGCGTCTATGAATGGGGTAGCAGTGCAGGTGCATGAGAGAGAGACAATTTCACGGTTGCACTACTGTTTTGAAGTTGAATGTAATGTTTATCAGTTTTCTACATGTGTGCTAATATTCAGACACATTCAGTTATTTATATCTTTATCTATAATTGTTACAATGGTGTGAACGGGAAATACAGTTTTTACTCCACTACATTCCTAAAAAAAGTTGTACTTTTCACTCCCATACATTTTCCCTGACACCCAAAAGTACTCGTTACATTTATAATGCTCAGGCAGGACAGCAATATGGTCCAATTCACTCACCTATCAATATCACGCATTGTCACCCCTACTGCCCCTGATCTGGCGGACTCACTAAACACAAATACTGCGTTTGTAAATTATGTCTGAGTGTTGGAGTGTGGCCCTGGCCGTCCGTGAATATTTTTTTTTTGAGTGAAAAATTACAGTGAAGATAAGGTTATTAAGGAAAATAGCTCATAGTGCTGCCTAGAACAAAACTGAAACATTGTACTAAAGGGTTTTTGAGTCATTTATTAATTTCTGTGAATTTAGGAAATCTACTATAGATTAAGTGTACTTGCGTTGTGTAATTTGTGTGCACTTGTCTAATATGAATGAATGTTTTGTTGTCAATGTTTGGCTACCTGATCTGTTGAAATTAGGTAATTGAACAAGAAGAAATATAATATCTTTTTTGAGGATAAAGAAAGTTCCAGAAATGTCAAGACTGTTGTCTGTTTCTCTTTATTACTACAGCCCGACTAGGATTAAGTCTGAGGCCTGTAACATCAACAGTGAGGACAAACCCAGCCTGCCTCTCTCCTTCCACACTGAGTCCAAACCTACAGTCACTGGGTCCTGATTGACAGTCGAGTCCAGTTTGCACCGCAGGTACCAGAGATGGCATCAGTGAAGCTGGAAGACTGCAGTCAAACACTGGAGCTGAATGTCAACATGAAAGACGAAGAAGAGGAGGAGAATATTGGGAAATCTGTTTCTCATGGTAAGAGCAGGTTCATTCCAACTTCCCAGTGTACATGAACAGTTGCAGTATAACTGTTTCATGATGAACTGTTTCAATGAGAAGGTAGATGTTATTTCATGCTACTGAGACTTGCATGGATGACACCAGTATAGTCTGTTTTGGAATGGGTGGCCAGTAATAAACTGACCCTGAACATCTAAAACTAAGAGCACTGTATTTGGTACAAATCATTTCCTAAGTTCTAGACCTCAGCTGAATCTGGTAATGAATGGTGTGGCTGTTTAACAAGTTGAGGAGACTAATTTACTTGGCATTACCTTAGATTGTAAACTGTCATGGTCAAAACATATAGATTCAATGGTTGTAACGATGGGGAGAGGTCTGTCTGTAATAGATGCTCTGCTGTTTTGACACCACACTCCAAAAAGCAAGTTCTGCAGGTTCTAGATTTATTTTATCTTGTTTATTGTCCAGTCGTGTGGTCGAGTTCTGTAAGGAAAGACCTAGTTAAGTTAATAAGTATATAGGTTAAAGGTTAAGAACTTTTGTGAAAGAACACAGTTTGAAAGATATGGCATACAGAAGCAAACCGGATGGACATCATGAAAATGATCGGAGAGGTTGAGGAGTAAAAAAACGTAGGCTACGTTGCCTTTTAAAAAATTTTTATGTAATGTTTCATGTTTTGTGTGGACCCCAGGAAGAGTAGCTGCTGCTTTTGCGACAGCTTATGGGGATCCTAATACAATACCAAATTACCCAAATACCAGTATTGCCAGCATGTGTTTTATTAACTGGGCTATCTGGAGTGCTCAGAGAGTAGACTAAAGAAGTGAAGTAGACAAACTGCCAGTAATTAGAACTTCTATGAAATGAGTCTGTGTAGTTACTGGGCTTGGGTGGTATACTGTATACCAGGTTATTTGGAAAAAGCCACTGGATGGGTTTTCAATACAGCTGAAACTGTTTTCTTGACGTTTTTCTTGATTAATTTGAATATTTGTAGCTACTTTTTAAGTAAATACCTG
This sequence comes from Coregonus lavaretus, assembly GCF_964263955.1. Taxonomy (NCBI): domain Eukaryota; kingdom Metazoa; phylum Chordata; class Actinopteri; order Salmoniformes; family Salmonidae; genus Coregonus; species Coregonus lavaretus. The sequence continues at coordinate 1,027,251 of NW_028158022.1, forward strand.
CAGTCAACTTGTGCAATACGTTATGAGATAAAGAACATTACGTCACATTATTATGTAGCTTACAGTAGTCCCCAGTCAACGAGAAGAGACCGGAGCCTTGTGAGTCACTCTCTGTCATGCAGCATGCGCCAGGTGATCTAATTACAGTATGGAATTCACAACTAAATATTTGCCAGCTAGATATCTAATAAATATTAAGTTAATAGTCTACAATGTGCTAAATGCTCTGCAGTTGTCCATTTGGTTTGCTAATTTAGTAGTTAGTTAGCTGTCTAGCTAAGTGGTTAGCTTCTTTCCAAAATCAAGCATCCCCTTGCTAACAGCAGAGAATCCCCTCCTGGATCAAGACCCTTGCTGGCTAATATTAGTTTTGTGTGGGCAGCCAATTGTGAGAAGTGTTTGAGTTACATCTATAGTTGAGGTCAGAAACTGTACAAAATGTTTGCAATGCACTCGTTAGCATTTAGTTAGCGTTCTCTATGATGATTCCTTAGTACTAGTTAGCATTTTGTTAGCATTCTGCTCACAACGTTTTTTGGCCTTTGAATATTAGTACTTTTAAAATAAATACCTGTAGTCAAGTTGTTCGCTAGGTAATATATAAAGCACATCGCGTTCATAATTTCGCCTGTTAGATAATTTTTCATTATGAAGCTTTCAGTTAGGTTCTGAACAAACAGAGTAAAAACTCAAACGACATCTAGGAAAAGCTCAAACTAAGTTTATTCACCCACAGGGTCAAACAGCTGCAAAGACAAAGCATGATTACACAAGCACATATGTTTATAACCTCCTACTAGGCGGAGTCAACTCCTTACACATCTAGACAGCCAATACATCTCTGTTGCTAGTCAGGAACTTAATTGGTTCTTCTCACTGATGTAGTCATGGCCCTGCCTGATGCTAGAACCTTCGTGGGCGTGAAAGTGTATGTGTGTGAGATAGGACTGTAGTAGGAGGGTCGTTGTGGTGGGCCCCTCTGGCCCCCCTCCCAGAGGTTTCTACTCACTTCATCTGTTGACATGACCTCGAGCCGGATTCCTTGCTCCTCCCTAGTTCCTCAACTGGCCTGCCTTATCAGGAACTGAAACTAGACTGTTGCCCTTTGCCTCCCTCCATAAGAACAGAATATTTCTGCACTTCCCCTTGTCTCACTCAGTATTTTTACATACACCAAGTTCCTATCCACCCTTCATTGACCCCAACACATACAGTGCCTTCAGAAAGTATTCAGACCCCTTGACTTTTTCCATATTTTGTTGTGTTACAGCCTTATTCTAAAATTGATTAAATTGTTTTTTTCCCCTCATCAATCTACACACAATACCCCATGATGACAGCAAAAACAGGTTTTTAGACATTTTAGCTAAATAATAAAAAATGGAAATATCACATTTACATAAGTATTCAGACCTTTGACAGCGATTACATCATTGAATCTTCTTGGGTATGATGCTACAACCTTGGCACATCTGTATTTGGAGAGTTTCTCCCATTCTTCTCTGCAGATCCTCTCAAGCTCTGTCAGGTTGGATGGGGAGTGCTGCTGCACAGCTATTTTCAGGTTTCTCCAGAGATGTTCGATTGGGTTCGGGCTCTGGCTGGACCACTCAAGGACATTCAGAGACTTGTACCGAAGACACTCCTGCTTTGTCTTGGCTGTGTGCTTAGGGTCGTTGTCCTGTTGGAAGGTGAACCTTTGCCCCAATCTGAGGTCCTGAGTGCTCGGGAGCAGGTTTTCATCAAGGATCTCTCTCTGTACTTTGCTCAGTTCATCTTTGCCTCGATCCTGACTAGTCTACCAGTCCCTGACGCTGAAAAACATCCCGACAGCATGATGCTGCCACCACCATGTTTTACCATAGGGATGGTGCCAGGTTTCCTCCCACGGGGCGCTTGGCATTCAGGCCAAAGAGTTCAATCTTGGTTTCATCCGACCAGAGAATCTTGTTTCTCATGGTCTGAGATTGTTTAGGTGCCTTTTGGCAAACTCCAAGCGGGCAGTCATGTGCCTTTTACTGAAGAGTGGCTTCCGTCTGGCCACTCTACCATAAAGGCCTGATTGCTGGAGTGCTTCAGAGATGTTTATCCTTCTGGAAGGTTCTTCCATCTCCAGAGGATCGCTAGAGCTCTGTCAGTGACCATCGTGGTCTTGGCCACCTCCCTGACCAAGGCCCTTCTCCCCCGATTGCTCAGTTTGGCCGGGCGGCCAGCTCTAGGAAGAGTCTTGGTAGTGCCAAACTTCTTCCATTTTAAGAATGATGGAGGCCACTGTGTTCTTGGGGACCTTCAATGCTGCAGAAGTTTTTTGGTACCCTTGCCCAGATCTGTGCCGTGACACAATCCTGTCTCGGAGCTCTATGGACAACTCCTTCGACCTCATGGCACTGTCAACTGTGGGACCTTATATAGACAGGTGTGTGCCTTTCCAAATCATGTCCAATCAATAGAATTTACCACAGATTGACTCCAATCAAGTTGTAGAAACATCTCCAGGATGATTAATGGAAACAGGTTGTACCTGAGCTCAATTTCGAGTCTTATAGCAAATGTTCTGAATACTTATGTAAATAGGGTAGTTCTGTTTAATTTTTAATATATTAGCAACATTTTCTAAAAACCTGTTTTCGCGTTGTCATTATGTGGTATTTTGTGTAGATTGCTGAGGATTATAAAAAAATAAAAAAATAAATTTTAGAAAAAGGCTTTGTCATTATGGGGTATTGGCTTTGTCATTATGGGGTATTGTGTGTAGATTGCTGAGGATTATTTCCCTTTTAATCCATTTTAGAATAAGGCTGCAACGTAACAAAATATGGAAAAGTCAAGGGGGTCTGAATACTTTCCGAATGCACTTGTTAGCAGTTGATGTTATTCTTCAATAACACAGACCCCCAAAGCAAATCAGGGGGAGAAAAATATATTTATTCAAAGAGAACCAATCATTGTTATGCTTGAAAGTAGATTGTAGATGTTTATTCTTCCCTGTCCTCAGTGTTTTCCCACTGAACAAAGAGACAGGATGTAGTTTATACCCAAGCCTTGCCTGTGGTTTACTAATTAGAATTCCTTGCAATAACATTGGTCCAATGGCCAAATACCAAGTATCCCATTTCAGGCTCAATGTATAGACCATTTGGACCAATGCTAACTTGCCACATGTAGCTATTAGTCCCAGACTGGAACCCCTACATAGATACTAAACAGATGTTGAACTGAAAAACAACTGTTTCCATTTATCGTTAATTCCCTGCGTTGTATATTTATCTTGGAATACTCTTACACACTGTATATAGGCAACTGTATCAATCATTCATTTGTTCATGTCATCACACACCATGCAAGTCATTGAAATGCAATCAATCATTTTTAGTTTTAAAATAACAAAGCAACTCTTGATTCATTAGCGTAAACAATAAATAAACCGTTCCATTTAGGAAATTGTATTCACGAATCAATGTAACTGTTTTTAGTCTTTGCTGTAATAAAGGCTTAACAATAAAACGTTACAACAGACTCTCTGGTACGCTTATCATTTATTTACAATTTAGTGTGCTTCAACCTGTCAGAAAAGCTCAGTTCATATGGTGGATTTGATTACCTGAATGTGCGTATATTCTTCAGCTTTTGTATTTGATTTGATTAAAACACACCATTCACCCTGTGAATGGCACACATACACAATCCATGTCTCAATTGTCTCAAGGCTTAAAAGCCCTTCATTAATCTGTCTCCTCCCCTTCATCGACACTGATCTGAAGTGGATTTAACAAGTGGCATCAATGAGAGATCATAGCTCTCACCTGGTCATTATATGTCCTGGAAAGAGTTCATAATGTTTTGTACACTCAGTGCATATCACACCAATTGACTTTTTTAAAATGCTTTTCACACAGGTGACATTGAGACATTCTCTACATCCAGAGAGCAACAGCAGGAAGATCGCAGAGCTAAGAGGTCTCACCACTGCCCACATTGTGAGGAGATTTTCCCAATTCTATCAAAGCTAAAACTACACCTAAAAATACACACAGGAGAGAATCTGTATTCCTGCACTGACTGTGGGAAGAGCTTCACAACATCACAGGCTCTGACAGTTCATCAGAGAGTGCACACAGGAGAGAAGCCTTACGCCTGCTCTGACTGTGGGACGAGTTTCTCTCGACTAGACAGCTTAAAAATTCATAAACGTATACATACAGGAGAGAAGCCTTACTTCTGCTCTGACTGTGGGGCAAGTTTCTCTCAATTGTGCCACTTAAAACAACATGAACGTATACACACAGGAGAGAAGCCTTACTCCTGCTCTGACTGTGTGAAATGCTTCACATCATCAACTGATCTAAAAATTCATCAGAGAACACACACAGGAGAGAAGCCTTACTCCTGCTCTGAATGTGGGAAGAGTTTCTCTCAACTGGGCCACTTAAAAAAACATGAACGTATACATACAGGAGAAAAGCCTTACTCCTGCTCTGACTGTGTAAAATGCTTCACAACATCAACTGAGCTAAAAGTTCATCAGAGAAAACACACAGGAGAGAAGCCTTACTCCTGCTCTGACTGTGTAAATTGCTTCACAACATCATATCAGCTAAAAGTTCATCAAAGAACACACACAGGATAGAAGCCGTTTTCCTGCTCTGACTGTGGAAAGATTTTCTTTTAAATGGGCCATTTAAAAAGACACCAAGGTAAACATAAAGGAGAGAAGCCTTACCACTGATCTGACTGTAGAAAATGTTTTAAAACAACAGCTGAGCTAAAAGGTCATCAGAGAACACACACAGGAGAGAATCCTTACTTCTGTTCTTAATATGGCAAGAGTTCTCTCCCGATTGGGCAACGTAAAAACACACCAATGGTTACACACTGGAGAGAAGACTTATCACTGCACTGACTGTGAGACGAGATTCTACAGATTGGGCAATTTAAAAAGACACCAACAGATACATAAGAAGTGGTAGTGGATTGGATCAAATGAAGAAAGCGTAGAACACTATTGTAATCCTATTGTTTCTCACTGTGAGACAACTGTGCAGAGGAAAGGAAGCGTTCTAGAATGTTAGCCTCTCTTTACTTTACAGATCAGTGTTCACCTTGTCAGTTTTGGTGTGTTTTGTTAGCTTCTACTGTAATGATACTGAGATGACCTTGGATTTGCCCTTAGGGTTGAATATCCTCTTTGAGGCATCTCACAATGGAGTCTGATGGTTGACTGGGTGGTACTGCTTCCCTCTGCAGTTTTCTGTGGGAATGAGCGTACAAAACATTAAGGACACCTGCTCTTTCCATGACATAGACTGACCAGGTGAACCCAGGTGAAAGCTATGATCCTTAATGATGTAGTTGTGGTGTATTTATTATGGATCTCCATTAGCTTTCAGCAGAAAACAAGAAACTGCAGTGGGCTATGGAATGAAAACACTGGACACTGAACAATTAGAAAAACATTGCCTGGTCTGATGAATCCCGGTTCCTGCTGTTTCATGCTGATGGGAATATTGAATGTCACTGGAAATTATCTTTTTTAGTACAAAACATAGAAACGCGCCATTTCCACATATGTTGATGTTGGGGTGGTGCTGGAGATGATGAACATGGGAGTTGAAACATTTACAAATGTCCCTTTAAGGGAAAAACAAAAGGAAAATGGACCAACTGACTTGTTGGAGAAGTGGCATCCTATGACGATGCCACATTGAAAGTCACTGAGCTCTTCAGTGAGGCCATTCTACTGCCAGTGTTTGTCAATGGAGATTGCATGGCTGTGTTTGATTTTATACACCTGTTAGCAACGGGTGTGGCTGAAATAGCTGAATCCACTAATTTGAAGGGGTGTCTACATACCTTTGTATATATAGTGTACTTTGCATGTTAGCTTAGCATGCAACTTCTTAGCATGTTCATTGTAATGTAACATAACATACTGTATCATACTAAATTGAGTGGTATGTTTTTTTGTAACATATACAGTGGGGGAAAAAAGTATTTAGTCAGCCACCAATTGTGCAAGTTCTCCCACTTAAAACGATGAGAGAGGCCTGTAATTTTCATCATAGGTACACGTCAACTATGACAGACAAGTTGAGAAAAAAAAATCCAGAAAATCCCATTGTAGGATTTTTAATGAATTTATTTGCAAATTATGGTGGAAAATAAGTATTTGGTCACCTACAAACAAGCAAGATTTCTGGCTCTCACAGACCTGTATCTTCTTCTTTAAGAGGCTCCTCTGTCCTCCACTCGTTACCTGTATTAATGGCACCTGTTTGAACTTGTTATCAGTATAAAAGACACCTGTCCACAACCTCAAACAGTCACACTCCAAACTCCACAATGGCCAAGACCAAAGAGCTGTCAAAGGACACCAAAAACAAAATTGTAGACCTGCACCAGGCTGGGAAGACTGAATCTGCAATAGGTAAGCAGCTTGGTTTGAAGAAATCAACTGTGGGAGCAATTATTAGGAAATGGAAGACATACAAGACCACTGATAATCTCCCTCGATCTGGGGCTCCACGCAAGATCTCACCCAGTGGGGTCAAAATGATCACAAGAACGGTGAGCAAAAATCCCAGAACCACACGGGGGGACCTAGTGAATGACCTGCAGAGAGCTGGGACCAAAGTAACAAAGCCTACCATCAGTAACACACTACGCCGCCAGGGACTCAAATCCTGCAGTGCGAGACGTGTCCCCCTGCTTAAGCCAGTACATGTCCAGGCCCGTCTGAAGTGCATTTGGATGATCCAGAAGAGGATTGGGAGAATGTCATATGGTCAGATGAAACCAAAATATAACTTTTTGGTAAAAACTCAACTCGTCATGTTTGGAGGACAAAGAATGCTGAGTTGCATCCAAATAACACCATACCTACTGTGAAGCATGGGGTTGGAAACATCATGCTTTGGGGCTGTTTTTCTGCAAAGGGACCAGGACGACTGATCCGTGTAAAGGAAAGAATGAATGGGGCCATGTATCGTGAGATTTTGAGTGAAACCCTCCTTCCATCAGCAAGGGCATTGAAGATGAAACGTGGCTGGGTCTTTCAGCATGACAATGATCCCAAACACACCGCCCGGGCAACGAAGGAGTGGCTTCGTAAGAAGCATTTCAAGGTCCTGGAGTGGCCTAGCCAGTCTCCAGATCTATACCCCATAGAAAATCTTTGGAGGGAGTTGAAAGTCTGTGTTGCCCAGCGACAGCCCCAAAACATCACTGCTCTAGAGGAGATCTGCATGGATGAATGGGCCAAAATACCAGCAACAGTGTGTGAAAACCTTGTGAAGACTTACAGAAAACGTTTGACCTGTGTCATTGCCAACAAAGGGTATATAACAAAGCATTGAGAAACTTTTGTTATTGACCAAATACTTATTTTCCACCATCATATGCCAATAAATTCATTAAAAATCCTACAATGTGATTTTCTGGAAGAAAAATTCTCATTTTGTCTGTCATAGTTGACGTGTACCTATGATGAAAATTACAGGCCTCTCTCATCTTTTTAAGTGGGAGAACTTGCACAATTGGTGGCTGACTAAATACTTTTTTTCCCCACTGTATTACGTTTGTCTCTGACACCAAGTTGTCCCTCTGCAGTATTCTGTGGGAATGAGCTCGTAGACACATGTATCAGATAGAGATGGTGTGATGATCAGTTTTCACCATTACTTTGGGTGGATTAGTTTTTACTACATAACTTTTGTTTAATGATACACAGGCTATGAAACGACTACATGTGTTTATTAAATTGTCTTTTAAAACTAGATTCATTCTTTTTGTCATTGATAAATATATTTGGATGAACGTAATTGATCTGGTAATGAAAAATAAACATTCTACATGAATTTGTGCTGGTCAACCATTGTTTTTTGGTTTATCTATACAGAAAATACAATGTTTTTGTTTAATTCATGGCATTCAAAATAATTTACATGTCTATTATCTAGTCAAAACACGTCACTACACCTTTACACATCACCATTGGGACAAGCCAATTTGCTAGCCACCATTATTTGCTACAATGCATACAAATAGATGTTTTGCAGTATAAAGGACTTACATATGTTTCTTATTAAATAACAGTGAAATAAAATGGGGGGGAAAGTAGTGTCATTTTAAAGTGTTTTATACGGTACCAAAGTCCAGGGACAGCATTACCACAACAAATCAACAATGACCCACTTACTATTGGGGAGTGGAACCAGAGAAGAAGCTTGTGTTACCTTTCTCACACCACTATAGTATTTATTTCAACAGACCCTTTCCATCCCCCATTGTTGGAGCTCAATATATGCCCAGGACTATATTGAGGGTCAGACTGTTCAAATATCCAGTTGATTATGTAAATAGTCTTGTTACGGTGTAGTTACATGTAATTACACTGTAATAAGGACCCCATAAAATGAAGTGTTACCGTAAATAGTTTTGTAGAACTCTGGTATTGATGGTCCATCTGGGGGTGAGTCATTGACATTTATGATCAGAAAGAGCTGTGAACTCACCTGTGATGGCCCACGTCTATCACAACCTTTCCTATTGTGTTTGTAAGCACCACAGCATTTTAGGCAGCCATTGATCAAAATGTGTTCATACATACAGTACAATGAGAGGGTGTGTGGAAGGAACAGGGGAGAACCAGGAGTTTGATCTCTGACTTCTATTTAGGACTGGGATCCCTCTGTGGGCCGGCCTTTTCAGAATATCTATTGATTCTCTTTTAAACATGCTAGAAACCTAAAGGACAGCCTAGTAAGAGCAGATGAATATGTTCCCCCTCAGCATTTCCTATCCACCCTCCCCTCAAATCATTGTGAGAACTGTAATGTGATGACCAAGGGGGATTAATTTCTTTACCCTCATACTGGAAACCTCCCGAGTGGCGCAGTGGTCTAAGGCTAAGCTGTTGTCTAAGCTGTGCCACTAGAGATCTTGATTAGAATCCAGGCTCTGTTGTAGCCGGCCGCGACACCCATTGGGCGGTGCACAATTGGCCCATCGTCCAGGGTAGGGGAGGGAATGTAGCTCAGTTGTAGAGCCTGGCGTTTGCAACGCCAGGGTTGTGGGTTCGATTCCCATGGGGGGCCAGTATGAAAAAAAAAAAAATATATATATATATATATATAATAAAGTATGCACTCACTAAATATAAGTCGCTCTGGATAAGAGCGTCTGCTAAATGACTAAAATGTAAATAAAATGTATGTAATGGGTAGAATTTCCTGTAAAACAAAATGTGTGGTATATTTCCTGATGTGGCTATTATTGTGTTGGAAAGTCTAAGAGAAAATTGAAAGTTGAAAGAGCAACATCAGAACTGGTGCCAGAAGCTTTAATGTGGTTGGTTATGATGTGTGCCAACTTGAGGTTCAAGGGCTTAGAAGTTGTACAGCCATTTAAGAGAGGAGGTGATAGAGAATCATTGTTGTTACAGAGAGAGACATATTATATCCATGACTTACAAACAGAGACAGGCATATTATATCCATGACTTACACACAGAGAGAGACATATTATATCCATGACTTACACACAGAGACAGGCATATTATATTCATGACTTACAAACAGAGAGAGACATATTATATCCATGACTTACAAACAGAGAGAGACATATTATATCCATGACTTACAAACAGAGACAGGCATATTATATCCATGACTTACAAACAGAGAGAGACATTTTGTCCATGACTTAAAAACAGAGACCAACTGGCAGGTGTCTTCACTGACATTTTCAACCTCTCCCTGACCGTGTCCATAATACCTACATGTTTCAAGCAGACCACCATTGTCCCTATGCCCAAGAAAGCGAAGATAACCTGCCTAAATGGCTTCCGCCCCGTAGCACTCACGTCGGTAGCCATGAAGCGCTTCGAAAGACTGATCATGGCTCACATCAACACCATCATCCCGGAAACCCTAGACCCACTCCAATTCGTATACCACCCAACAGATCTACAGATATTGCAATCTCAATCGCACTCCACACTGCCCTTTCCCACCTGGACAAAAGGAACACCTATGTGAGAATGTTGTTCATTGAATAAAGCTCAGTGTTCAACACCATAGTGCCCACAAAGCTCATCACTAAGCTAAGGACCCTGGGACTAAACACCTTCCTCTGCTACTGGATCATTGACTTCCTGACGGGCCGTCCCCAGGTGGTAAGGGTAGGCAACAACACATCTGCCACGCTGATCCTCAACACGGGGGCCACTCAGGGGGGTGTGCTTAGTCCCCTCCTGTACTCCCTGTTCACCCACGACTGCGTGGCCAAGCACGATTCCAACACCATCATTAAGTTTGCTGACGACACAACGATGGTAGGCCTGATCACCGACAACGTTGAGACAGCCTATAGGGAGGAGGTCAGAGACGAGACAGTGTGGCGCCAGGACAACAACCTCGCCCTCAATGTGAGCAAGACAAATGAGATGATCGTGGACTACAGGAAAAGGAGGGCCGAACACGCCCCCATTAACATCGACAGGGCTGTAGTGGAGCGAGTCGCGAGTTTCAAGTTACTTGGTGTCCACATCTCCAACAAACTATCATGGTCCAAACACACCAAGACAGTCGTGAAGAGGGCCCGACAATGCCTTTTCCCCCTCAGGAGAATGAAAAGATTTCGCATGGGTCCCCAGATCATAAAAAAGTTATACAGCTGCACCATCGAGAGCATCCTGACCAGTTGCATCACCGCCTGGTATTTCAACTGCTCGGCATCCGACCGTAAGGCGCTACAGAGGGTAGTGCATACGGCCCAGTACATCACTGGGGCCAAGCTTCCTGCCATCCAGGACCTCTATACCAGGCGGTGTCAGAGGAAGGCCCAAAAAATTGTCAGACGCCAGTCACCCAAGTCATAGACTGTTCTCTGTACTACCACACTGTGACACTCTGGCTCCATAGACTTTGATATTTGAGCCAGGGTTGTTCATTTTCGTTTGTTTGAGGGTATTTCTATGTTGGGGATTTGGGTGTTTTTCTATGTTGGTAGTTCTGTCGGGTGTATTTCTATGTTTGCAGGTCTGTGGGTTGTTTTTCTAGGTGGTTGTATGTTGTAGTCAATGACTCCCAATCGGAGGTAACGAGTGTCAGCTGTCGGCTCGTTATCTCTGATTGGGAGCCATATTTAAACTGTCAGTTTTCACCTTTGTTTTGGGGGTTATTGTTCCTGTTCCAGTGTTCTATGTTCTGTCGGTGTCACAGAGGACTTCACGTATCGTCATTTGTTGTTTTCTCGTGTTGTGCTTTATTTAATAAAAGTCATCATGTTCACTCGCAACGCTGCGCATTGGTCCGCTCCTTTAGACGATCGTGGACAGAATAACCCACCATAAAAGGACCAAGCAGCGCGTCCAGGAGCAAAGGGTCTGGACATGGGAGGAACTGTTGGACGGTAAAGGGTCCTGGACTTGGGAGGAGATCCTGGACGGTATGGATCGCCGACCATGGAGCGAGACGGTGGAGAGGCGACGACGAGAGGAGCAACGGCGGCAGCAGGTTTTCCGTCGGAAGGACGAGAGGCAACCCCAAGAAATTTTTGGGGGGGGGCACATGGCTTGGGCAGCTGGGCAGCAGGAGGCTGCCACAGGGAGAAAAGGAGAGAAGGCTAACGGAGTACGGGAGCCATTGGCGAGTGGAAGGAGGGAAGTGTGTGTGGCACGGCGTGAAGGACTGATGTGTGTTGCCAGTCCGGTCCGGCCCGTTCCTGATCCTCGGTTGAGGCCAGTGGTGTGTGTTCCCGGTACGGACCGGCCTGTTCCTACTCCAAGCACCAGGTCCACGGTGTGCTACGCCAGTCCGGTCCGGCCTATTCCGGCCACTCGCACCAGGGATGCGGTGCGCGTCGCCAGCCCGGCCCGGCCTGTTCCGGCCACTCGCACCAGGGATACGGTGCGCGTCGCCAGCTCAGCCCGGCCTGTTCCTACTCCACGCACCAGGGATACGGTGCGCTTCGCCAGCCCAGCCCGGCCTGTTCCTACTCCACGCACCAGGGATACGGTGCGCTTCGCCAGCCCGGCCCGGCCTGTTCCGGCCACTCGCACCAGGGATACGGTGCGCGTCGCCAGCCCAGCCCGGCCTGTTCCTGCTCTCCGCACTAGGCGTGAGGTGAGTCCCCAGGGTCCAGCATGCCCTGTTCCGGCTCCCCGCACTAGGCGTTATGGGAGTCCCCAGGGTCCAGCATGCCCTGTTCCGACTCTCCGCACTAGCCCTGAGATGCGTGTCCTCAGCCCGGTACCTCCAGTTCCGGCACCACGCATCAGGCCTGCGGTGCGTCCCCAGGGCCAAGCATGCCCTGTTGCTGCTTCCCGCACTAGCCCTGAGATGCGTGTCCTCAGCCCGGTACCTCCAGTTCCGGCACCACGCATCAGGCCTACGGTGCGTCCCCAGGGTCCAGCATGCCCTGTTGCTTCTCCCCGCACTAGCCCTGAGATGCGTGTCCTCAGCCCGGTACCTCCTGTTCCGGCACCACGCACCAGGCCTACGATGCGCCTCAGACGGCCAGAGTCTGCCGTCTGCCCAACGGGGCCTGAACTGCCCGTCTGCCCAAAGCCTGCAAAGCCGCCCGTCTGCCATGAGCCATCAGAGCCGTCCGCCAGACCGGAGCCGCTAGAGCCTTCCGCCAGACAGGATCAGCCAGAGCCTTCCGCCAGACAGGATCAGCCAGAGCCTTCTGCCAGACAGGATCAGCCAGAGCCTTCTGCCAGACAGGATCAGCCAGAGCCTTCTGCCAGACAGGATCAGCCAGAGCCTTCCGCCAGACAGGATCAGCCAGATCCGTCAGTCGGCCATGAGCAGCCAGATCCGTCAGCCAGCCATGAGCAGCCAGATCCGTCAGCCAGCCATGAGCAGCCAGATCCGTCAGCCAGCCATGAGCAGCCAGATCCGTCAGCCAGCCATGAGCAGCCAGATCCGTCAGCCAGCCATGAGCAGCCAGATCCGTCAGCCAGCCATGAGCAGCCAGATCCGTCAGCCAGCCATGAGCAGCCAGATCCGTTAGCCAGCCATGAGCAGCCAGATCCGTCAGCCAGCCATGAGCCGTCCAGCCAGGATCCGCCAGAGCCGTCCAGCCAGGATCCGCCAGAGCCGTCCAGCCGGGATCCGCCAGAGCCGTCCAGCCGGGATCCGTCAGAGCCGTCCAGCCAGGATCCGCCAGCCAGCCAGGATCCGCCAGAGCCAGCCAGCCAGGATCCGCCATTTAGTCAGGTGCTGCCCCTTAGCTCGGTGTTGCTCCTTATCCTGGTGCTGTCCCTTATCCTGGTGCTGTCCCTTAGCCTGGTACTGCCCCTTAGTCCGGTACTGCCCCTTAGTCCGGTACTGCCCCGTAGTCCGGTGCTGCCCCTTAGTCCGGTGCTGCCCCTTAGCCCGGTGCTGCCCCTTGTCCCGGTGCTGCCCCTTTTCCCGGTGCTGCCCCTTAGGCCGATGCTGCCCCTTAGTCCGGTGTTGCCCCTTAGTCCAGGTGGGGTTAGTTGGAGGGTGGTCATTGGGAGGAGGCTACCGAAGCAGGTTGTGACTGTGGTGGGGTGGGGATCACGACCGGGGCCAGAGCCGCCACCGTGGACAGACGCCCACCCAGACCCTCCCCTAGTCCTGATGTTGGTGCGCCCGGAGTTCGCACCTTTAGGGGGGGGTACTGTGACACTCTGGCTCCATAGACTTTGATATTTGAGCCAGGGTTGTTCATTTTCGTTTGTTTGAGGGTATTTCTATGTTGGGGATTTGGGTGTTTTTCTATGTTGGTAGTTCTGTCGGGTGTATTTCTATGTTTGCAGGTCTGTGGGTTGTTTTTCTAGGTGGTTGTATGTTGTAGTCAATGACTCCCAATCGGAGGTAACGAGTGTCAGCTGTCGGCTCGTTATCTCTGATTGGGAGCCATATTTAAACTGTCAGTTTTCACCTTTGTTTTGGGGGTTATTGTTCCTGTTCCAGTGTTCTATGTTCTGTCGGTGTCACAGAGGACTTCACGTATCGTCATTTGTTGTTTTCTCGTGTTGTGCTTTATTTAATAAAAGTCATCATGTTCACTCGCAACGCTGCGCATTGGTCCGCTCCTTTAGACGATCGTGACACACACGGCACGCGGTACCGGAGCGCCAAGTCTAGATCCAAAAGGCTCTTTAACAGCTTCTACCCTACCCCTATCACAAGAATTTTGTTATCTCAATGGTTGAAGTCAACTACAGTGAGGGAAAAAAGTATTTGAACCCCTGCTGATTTTGTACGTTTGCCCACTGACAAAGACATGATCAGTCTATAATGTTAATGCTAGGTTTATTTGAACAGTGAGAGACAGAATAACAAAAAAAAATCCAGAAAAATGCATGTCAAAAATGTTATAAATTGATTTGCATTTTAATGACGAAAATAATTATTTGACCCCTCTGCAAAACATGACTTAGTACTTGGTGGCAAAACCCTTGTTGGCAATCACAGAGGTCAGATGTTTCTTGTAGTTGGCCACCAGGTTTGCACACATCTCAGGAGGGATTTTGTTCCACTCCTCTTTGCAGATCTTCTCCAAGTCATTAAGGTTTCGAGGCTGACGTTTGGCAACTCGAACCTTCAGCTCCCTCCACAGATCTTCTATGGGATTAAGGTCTGGAGACTGGCTAGGCCACTCCAGGACCTTAATGTGCTTCTTCTTGAGCCATTCCTTTGTTGCCTTGGCCGTGTGTTTTGGGTCATTGTCATGCTGGAATAACCATCCACGACCCATTTTCAATGCCCTGGCTGAGGGAAGGAGGTTCTCACCCAAGATTTGAAGGTACATGGCCCCGTCCATCGTCCCTTTGATGCGGTGAAGTTGTCCTGTCCCCTTAGCAGAAAAACACCCCCAAAGCATAATGTTTCCACCTCCATGTTTGATGGTGGGGATGGTGTTCTTGGGGTCATAGGCAGCATTCCTTCTTTTGTTTTACAGGAAATTCTACCCATGACATACATTTTATTTCCAGTATGAGGGTAAAGAAGCTTGGGGCGGCAGGTAGCTTAGTGGTTAAGAACGTTGTTGTGCCAGTAACCGAAAGGTTGCTGGTTCTAATCCCTGAGCTGACTAGATGAACAATCTGTTGATGAGCCCTTGAGCAAGGCACTTAACCCTAATTGCTCCTATAAGTCGTTCTGGATAAGAGTGTTTGCTAAATGACTAAAATGTAAGAAAGAAATCCCCCTTGGTCATCGCATTACAGTTCTCACAATGATATGAGGGGAGGGTGGAAAGGAAATGCTGAGGGGGAACATATTCATCTGCTGTCCTTTAGGTTTCTTTATCTTTATTTAAATAGGCAAGTCAGTTAAGAACAAATTCTTGTTTACAATGACTGCCTTTCTAGCATGTTTAAAAGAGAATCAATAGATATTCTAAAAGGCCCGGCCCACAGAGGGATCCCAGTCCTAAATAGAAGTCAGAGATCAAACTCCTGGTTCTCCCCTGTTCCTTCCACACTCCCTCCCATTGTACTGTATGTATGAACACATTTTGAACAATGGCTGCCTAAAATGCTGTGGTGGTTACAAACACAACAGGAAAGGTTGTGGTATACGTGGGCCATCACAGGTGAGTTCACAGCTCTTTTACTCTGAGCATTCATATCAATGACATGCCAATCTGTTCCATATAATAGACAGTCTTTGGAACAGTGGAAAGCTGCATGGCCCCTTGGTTGTTGCTAATCATGCATTCTTCTTCTATGGTGTTTATTGGTGGTGTTCAGACCAACGTTAAAGGTACATCACTGCCACCTTCTGGGCTGGAGTGTGATAGAGACATGTGGTTCTGTCCTGGTGAGATCACAGGGTCAGAGAACTCCTGACTGTGGTCATACCAAAACACTCCAGGCACTCAGCCCATAAGAGCCATTTATACTGTCAGATCTAATATGGAAGAACTGAATACAACCATAAGAACCATTCATACTGTCAGATCTAATATGGAAGAACTGAATACAACCATAAGAACCATTCATACAGTCAGATATAATATGGAAGAACTGAATACAAAAGAGGAGGTTTACCAGTACAAATTCATGTACAAATTTTTATTTTTCATTGGCAGATCAATGCAGTTTTCCAAACATATTCATCATCACTTTTTTGGTAAGATTTTAACTAACTGAACACAAATATAAACACAACATTCAACAATTTTACAAGGGTACAGTTTATTTAAGGAAATCAGACAATTGAAATACATTCATTAGGCCCTAATCTATGGATTTCACATGACAGGGGCCCACCCATCAGCCAATAAGAATGATTTTCCCCCACTAAAAGGGCTTTATTACAGATATAAATACTCCTCAGTTTCATCAGCTGTCCGGGTGGCTGATCTCAGATGATCCTGCAGGTGAAGAAGCCAGATGTGGAGGTCCTGGGCTTGCACGGTTACACGTGGTCTGTGGCTGTGAAGCCAGTTGGACGTTCTGCCAAATTCTCGGTAGAGAAATTTACATTAAACTCTCTGGCAACAGCTCTGGTCAGCATGCCAATTACGCACTCCCTCAAAATGTAATGCTCACTAACAGAAATGGAAACAAATTTGTGCACCAAATTGGAGAGAAATAAGCTTTTTGTGGGTATGGAAAATATCTGGGATCTTTTATTTCAGCTCATGAAACATGGGACCAACACTTTACATGTCAAGTTTATATATTTTTTCAGTATAGTTTTAGAAGACAATTTACTAAACACGTAGTCATTTCATTTTGTCACATGTTTGGTAAACAACAGGTGTAGACTAACAGTGAAATGTTGACCAACAATGGAGAACACAATACAACAATTATAATAATAGGAAAAAGATTGTTGCACAAGGAATTAATACACGATGAGCAATGGTAGCTTGGCTATATACATGGGGTGCCAATACCTAGTCAATGATAGCTTGGCTATATACATGGGGTGCCAATACCTAGTCAATGGTAGCTTGGCAATATACATGGGGTGCCAAGCCAATACATAATCAATGATAGCTTGGCTATATACATGGGGTGCCAATACCTAGTCAATGGTAGCTTGGCTATATACATGGGGTGCCAATACCTAGTCAATGATAGCTTGGCTATATACATGGGGTGCCAATACCTAGTCAATGGTAGCTTGGCTATATACAGTGCAATCTGAAAGTATTCAGACCCCTTGACTTTTTCCACATTTTATTACATTACAGCCATATTCTAAAGTTGGTTAAATCAGTTTTTCCCCTCATCAATCTACACACAATACCCCATAATGTCAAAGCAAAAGACAGGTTTTTAGAAATTTTTCCTAATTTATTAATAAAAAACGGAAATATCTAAGTATTCAGACCCTTTACTCAGTACTTTCTTGAAGCACCTTTGGCAGCGATTACAGCATCGAGTCTTCTTTGGTATGATGCTACAAGCTTGGCACACCTGTATTTGGGGAGTTTCTCCCATTCTTCTCTGCAGATCCTCTCAAACTCTATCAGGTTGGATGGGGAGCGTTGCTGCACAGCTATTTTCTGATCTCTCCGGAGATGTTCAATCGGGTTCAAGTCTGGGCTCTGGCTGGGCCAGGTGAACCTTCGCCCCAGTCTGAAGTCCTGAGCGCTCTGGAGCAGGTTTTCATCAAGGATCTCTCTGTACTTTGCTCCGTTCATTATTCCCTCGATCCTGACTAGTCGCCCAGTCACTGCCTCTGAAAAACATCCGCACAGCATGATACTGCCACGACCATGCTTCACCGTAGGCATGGTGCCAGGTTTCCTCCAGAAGTGACGCTCGGTATTCAGGCCAAAGAGTTCAATCTTGGTAACAACAGACCAGAGAATCTTGTTTCTCATGGTCAGAGTCCTTTAGGTGCCTCTTGGCAAACTCCAAGCGGGCTGAACTCTGGAGCTCTGTCAAAGTGATCATCGGGTTCTTGGTCACCTCCCTGACCAAGGCCCTTCTCCTCCGATTGCGCAGTTGGCCGGGCGGACAGCTCTAGGAAGAATCTTGGTGATTCCAAACTTCTTCCATTTAAGTATGGAGGAGGCCACGGTGTTCTTGGGGACCTTCAATGCTGCAGACATTTTTTGGTACCCTTCCCCAGATCTGTGCCTCATCACAATCCTGTCTCGGAGCTCTACGGACAATTCCTTCAACCTCATGGCTTGGTTTTTGCTCTGACATGCAATGTCAACTGCGGGATGTTATATAGACAGGTGTGTGCCTTTTCAAACCATGTCCAATCATTTGAATTTATCTCAGGTGGACTCCAATCAAGTTGTAGAAACATCTCAAGGAAGATCAATGGAAATAGGATGCACCTGAGCTACATTTCGAGGTTCATAGCAAAGGGTCTGGAATACTAATGTAAATAAGGTTTTGCAAAAATGTCTAAACCTGTTTCCACTTTGTCATTATGGGGTATTGTGTGTAGATTGATGAGGGATTTTTGTTGTTGTTTGTAAAAAAAAAAAACATTTTTACAATAAGGCTGTAACTTATTTTTTTGTTGAAGAAGTCAAGGGGTCTGAATACTTTCAGAATGCACTGTATAGACTAACTATTTCACTTTAAACACTTTGTTATATTTATGCACAAGAGAAGAAGAGGTTGCCCAGCACAAATTAATGTACAAACATGATTTTTCATTACATATTTGTAATTTAGCAGATGCTCTTATCCAGAGCGATTTATAGGACCAATTGGGGTTAATTGCCTTGCTCAAGGCCACAATGACAGATTTTTGACCTAGTTGGCTCGGGATTCAAACCAGTGACCTTTCAGTTACTGGCCCAACACTCTAAACCGCTAGGCTACCTGTTAAATACATAACACAATACGTGACATAAGTAGAATACAGAATACTTGAAACATTACAGGACATTTTTCATGATGGAAATTGAAATATTAAAATGTGATTTTTTTTTGTGGTTGGGGAAAACCATTTAAGAGCTGGAGTTATTATGCAGTCTGATAGCAGTGGGTAGAGTGGCGTTTCGCAGGCGGTTTGTACGGGCAGTTATACAGGACAGTTTGTGGCTGTTTCTCAGGAGCCTGGTGGTGCAGTTACCTCTTCTTGGAGGGAGCAGGTCATTCAGTGGATGGTCAAGAGTGTGCATGTCCTTCGCCAGGTGCACTGCAGCCTGTTCTCGCCTGCTCTGCAGTGACGGGAGCTGTGGTTGGACTGCTCCACCTCTGGAGATGATCCTCAAGGCCCTCCTCTGCACCGTGTCTAGTTGGGCCTGCTGCTTTTTACTGCATCCAACTAACAGCACTCCACCGTATTCCAGAAGAGTCAAAAAGGCGTTTCGAGGCATTTCTCACTGGCTGCTCCACATGTCACCACTGAGGTTAGAGTCTAGATTAAAATCAAGATACTTGGTTGTTGTTACCACTGGTACTTCCTGTCTTCCTAGGATTAGTGGTGCAGGTTGTGGATGGTCCTCTGACCAAGGGCTAAATGTGCCAGTTGCCATCACCCTCTGCCCTCTTTCGGTGGTGTAGCTGTGGAGTCAGGCTAGTAACCTTGGACACAGTTCAATGTCAGACAGATGTTGCAGGAACTATTCGTGATCTACTCGATCAAAGGCTTTGGACACATCAGCCAGTAACACCCTCACCATTGTTGGGTTTATGGAGTCTGTAGCTGTCAGCCAGGAGTATGTGGTTTTCACAAGGGCAGTAGTAGTGCTGGACTTTGGGAGGTAGTCATACTGAATCGTGCACTCAGATAACACCTCCTACTGGCAGGGGACAGTTTTAACAATGTGTTTGATGACAGGGGCTAGATCTTCTGCATGCTCTTTAGTAGCCAGGCTGGAATTCCATCAGGCCCACATGCTTTATGTGCTTTGAGTCTGTTTAGATCTTGCTTTAACTGGCCAATGCTGCACAGCTCAACCTGCTTTATAGGCATGGGCAGGGGGAAGATGGCAAGAGGTGTGGTGCTTGTCCATGTCTCAGCAAAGAAGCCATTCAAAACATCAGCCACGTCGTCGTCTTCAATTCCCTCGACCTGTATTCTCCCTCCTGATGTTTTCTTTGGTCCCAGTCCTTTGTTAATGAAGTCCCACCATTCCTTAGGGTTTTTCATCTTTAGGTCCTGGATTTCAGTTTTGTAGTAGCTTGTCTTTGCTTCCTTGATAAGCATTTGCACTGTGTTTCTGTATTTTCTCCATGTCATTGTTTCTCCCCATCTGTTGAAAATATTCTGTATTTTCCTGATGGCAGCCTTTATTCTTTCAGTCATCCAGGGCTTGTCCAGTGTTGTTGTTTTCTTATTTCTTATTGACATGCATACATCAAGTGCAGTTTGAATGCAGGAGGTGAACGTCTCCACCTTTGCATCGATGCTCTCCACCTCATATGCCAGACCAGTCAGTAATGGCCTTACATCGTGCAAATGTCTCCCTTCTGTTCTGTGTTACCAGATGTCATTTTTTCCACTGCACCTCGCTTCTCCCTCCTGATGTTGTGTTTGGAGAGAACCGCAGACATTTGTGATCACTGGATCCGAGAGGAGCAAGTACAGTGGGTTGTGTTGATCAGATCTAGGCTGGAGTCCCCTCTGTGGTCTTGTCTTTGGCCACTTGTTTCATGTCTGGATGGGAGTTTGTCAGCATCTTGATGGGCAGGTGATTAAAGTCTCCACACAGGATGAGACCCATTTGGGGAGAGGACATCCTGATCACATGGACAGTGATTATGAGATAATCAACAGTGTTCTGCTGCAGTGTTTTGTCATGTGCCCATGGTGGATGTTAGAGCACTCCACTACCAGAGATGAAACTGAGCTGGGGTGTTGTTTAGGACGGAGCTGAAGACACACAAACTCTTCTTTCTCTAGGTCAGTTATTCTTCTCTTTGCCTGCATACTGTGATTCACATACATAGCCACACCCCCTCCTCGCATCCCCTCTCTGGACCTGTCATTTCTGAACAGCTGATAGTCTTTGTCATCAGAACAGCCTCAATTTGTCGGGGCATGGACTCTACAAGGTGTCGAAAGCGTTCCACTGGGATGCTGGCCCATGTTGACTGCAATGCTTCCCACAGTTGTGTCAAGTTGACTGGCAGTGGATTCCTACTCAGATTATCTCCTACAACAGATGTACAATTGGAATGAGATCTGGTGCCTCCGAAGGCTACTGCAGTAACCTGAATTCACTGTCATGTTCATGGAACCATTCCTGGACAAGCCTTGTGGCATGGGGCATAATCCAGCTGAAAAAATATATTTGCAGATGGATAACTTCTGCCATGAAGGGATGCACCTGATTGACAATGATTTTTAGATATCCTGTGGCATTCAAACGTTGCTCCGCTTTTATCAAGGGGCCCAATGTCTGCCATGAAAACACACCCCACACCACCACCACCATCCTGCAATGCTGACACACGGCATGGATGCATGTACTTGTGGTTTCCTCAATATCCTAGACCTCTCATTATCTTTACAGTAGGAGCTATCTAAGCACTGCAAAACTGACAAGGTGCACACTGATCAGTTAAGAGATGTTAAAATTCTACAACTTTCCCGTACCTCTGCACAGTTCTCTCACAGTGAGAAACAATAGGATTACAATAGAGTGTATCCAATCCACTACCACTTCTTATGTATACGTTGGTGTCTTTTTAAATTGCCAGATATGTAGAATCTCATCTCACAGTCAGAGCAGGAGTAAGGCTTCTCTCCTGTATGTATACGTTCATGTATTTTTAATTTGCCAGGTTGAGAGAAACTCTTCCCACAGTCAGAGCAGGAGTAAGGCTTCTCTCCTGTGTGTGTTCTCTGATGAAGTCTTAGCTCAGTTGATGTTGTGAAGCATTTTACACAGTCAGAGCAGGTG
This sequence comes from Coregonus lavaretus, assembly GCF_964263955.1. Taxonomy (NCBI): domain Eukaryota; kingdom Metazoa; phylum Chordata; class Actinopteri; order Salmoniformes; family Salmonidae; genus Coregonus; species Coregonus lavaretus. Next base: position 1,049,064 of record NW_028158022.1, read on the forward strand.
TACGGCTTCTCTCCTGTATGTATACGTTCATGTATTTTTAATTTGCCAGGTTGAGAGAAACTCTTCCCACAGTCAGAGCAGGAGTAAGGCTTCTCTCCTGTGTGTGTTCTCTGATGAAGTCTTAGCTCAGTTGATGTTGTGAAGCATTTTACACAGTCAGAGCAGGTGTACGGCTTCTCTCCTGTATGTATACGTTCATGTATTTTTAAGGTGCCAGGTTGAGAGAAACTTAACCCACAGTCAGAGCAGAAGTAAGGCTTCTCTCCTGTATGTATACGTTCATGTTGTTTTAAGGTGTCCAGTCGAGAGAAACTCTTCCCACAGTCAGAGCAGGAGTAAGGCTTCTCTCCTGTGTGTGTTCTCTGGTGAAGTCTTAGCTGAGTTGATGTTGTGAAGCATTTTACACAGTCAGAGCAGGAGTAAGGCTTCTCTCCTGTATGTATACGTTCATGTTGTTTTAAGGTACCAGGTTGAGAGAAACTTAACCCACAGTCAGAGCAGGAGTATGGCTTCTCTCCTGTATGTATACGTTCATGTATTTTTAAGGTGCCAGGTTGAGAGAAACTTAACCCACAGTCAGAGCAGAAGTAAGGCTTCTCTCCTGTATGTATACGTTCATGTTGTTTTAAGTTGCTAGATTGAGAGAAACTTAACCCACAGTCAGAGCAGGAGTAAGGCTTCTCTCCTGTATGTATACGTTCATGTATTTTTAAGGTGCCAGGTTGAGAGAAACTTAACCCACAGTCAGAGCAGAAGTAAGGCTTCTCTCCTGTGTGTGTTCTCTGATGAAGTCTTAGCTTAGTTGATCTTGTGAAGCATTTTAGACAGTCAGAGCAGGAGTAAGGCTTCTCTCCTGTGTGTATCCTTTGGTGCAATTTTAAGCTTTCCTGTTGAGAGAAATTCTTCCCACAGTCAGAGCAGGAGTAAGGCTTCTCTCCTGTATGTATACGTTCATGTATTTTTAAGGTGCCAAGTTGAGAGAAACTTAACCCACAGTCAGAGCAGAAGTAAGGCTTCTCTCCTGTATGTATACGTTCATGTTGTTTTAAGGTGTCCAGTCGAGAGAAACTCTTCCCACAGTCAGAGCAGGAGTAAGGCTTCTCTCCTGTGTGTGTTCTCTGATGAAGTCTTAGCTCAGTTGATGTTGTGAAGCATTTTACACAGTCAGAGCAGGAGTAACGCTTCTCTCCTGTGTGTATTTGTAGGTGTATTTTTAACTTTGATAGAATTGAGAAACTCTCCTCACAATGTGGGCAGTGGTGAGACCTCTTAGCTCTGTGATCTTCCTGCTGTTGCTCTCTGGATGTAGAGAATGTCTCAACATGGTCTCCTGTGTGAACAACATCAGAAGAACCAGTCAGTTGGTGTGATATACATGTCAATCAAATGTATTTTATGAAGCCCTTTTTACATCAGAAGTTGTCACAAAGTGCTTTATAGAAACCCAGCCAAAAACCCCAAAGAGAAAGCAATGCAGATGAAGAAGCCATATCATCCTCCACTCACTATCACAAGGGTTAGTAACTACACAGACTCATTTAATAGAACTTTAAAACATTGGCAGTTTGTCTACTTCACTTCTTTAGTCTACTCTCTGATCACTCTAGATAGCCCAGTTAATAAAACAAATGCTGGCAATACTGGTGTCAAACCATGTACAATGAGGGAAAAAAGTATTTGATTCCCTGCTGATTTTGTACGTTTGCCCACTGACAAAGACATGATCAGTCTATAATTTTAATGGTAGGTTTATTTGAACAGTGAGAGACAGAATAACAACAAAGAAATCCAGAAAAACGCATGTAAAAAATGTTATTAATTGATTTGCATTTAAATGAGGGAAATAAGTATTTGACCCCTCTGCAAAACATGACTTAGTACTTGGTGGCAAAACCCTTGTTGGCAATCACAGAGGTCAGACGTTTCTTGTAGTTGGCCACCAGGTTTGCACACATCTCAGGAGGGATTTTGTTCCACTCCTCTTTGCAGATCTTCTCCAAGTCATTAAGGTTTCGAGGCTGACGTTTGGCAACTCGAACCTTCAGCTCCCTCCACAGATCTTCTATGGGATTAAGGTCTGGAGACTGGCTAGGCCACTCCAGGACATTAATGTGCTTCTTCTTGAGCCACTCCTTTTTTGCTTTGGCCGTGTGTTTTGGGTCACTGTCATGCTGGAATACCCATCCACGACCCATTTTCAATGCCCTGGCTGAGGGAAGGAGGTTCTCACCCAAGATTTGACGGTACATGGCCCCGTCCATCGTCCCTTTGATGCGGTGAAGTTGTCCTGTCCCCTTAGCAGAAAAACACCCCAAAGCATAATGTTTCCACCTCCATGTTTGACGGTGGGGATGGTGTTCTTCGGGTCATAGGCAGCATTCCTCCTCCTCCAAACACGGCGAGTTGAGTTGATGCCAAAGAGCTCAATTTTGGTCTCATCTGACCACAACAATTTCACCCAGTTCTCCTCTGAATCATTCAGATGTTCATTGGCAAACTTCAGACGGGCCTGTATATGTGCTTTCAGTCCTTCACGACGTATTGTGTTACCAATTGTTTTCTTGGTGACTATGGTCCCAGCTGCCTTGAGATCATTGACAAGATCCTCCCGTGTAATTCTGGGCTGATTCCTCACTGTTCTCATTATCATTGCAACTCCACGAGGTAAGATCTTGCATGGATCCCCAGGCCGAGGGAGATTGAAAGTTATTTAGTGTTTCTTCCAGTTGCGAATAATCGCACCAACTGTTGTCACCTTCTCACCAAGCTGCTTGCCGATGGTCTTGTAGCCCATTCCAGCCTTGTGTAGGTCTACAATCTTGTCCCTGACATCCTTGGAGAGCTCTTTGGTCTTGGCCATGGTGGAGAGTTTGGAATCTGATTGACTGATTGCTTCTGTGGACAGGTGTCTTTTATACAGGTAACAAACTGAGATTAGGAGCACTCCCTTTAAGAGTGTGCTCCTAATCTCAGCTCGTTACCTGTATAAAAGACACCTGGGAGCCAGAAATCTTTCTGATTGAGAGGGGGTCAAATACTTATTTCCCTCATTAAAATGCAAATCAATTTATAACATTTTTGACATGCATTTTTCTGGATTTCTATGTTATTATTCTGTCTCTCACTGTTCAAATAAACCTACCATTAAAATTATAGACTGATCATGTCTTTGTCAGTGGGCAAACGTACAAAATCAGCAGGGGATCAAATACTTTTTGCCTCACTGTAGGGGCCTAAGCTATTGATGGATTCAAGATAAGGTCGTGGTTATTGATCTCAGATTCTCAGTGTCAAAGTACCCTTTCATTTTGGTCATTTGTGAGGTATTAAAAATATTCTGCGAAAGTCTCCAGTCATCTAAAATTATATAGAATTGCATGAAATCCATTTATAAAATAACACATTTTTCCCTGACTCTAGGCTTCTAGGAAATTCCTGGATATTGGCGGGAACTGGAACAAGCTGTGGTACACATTGATCCAGACCATCCCAAACATGCTCAAAGGGTGACATGTCTGGTGAGTATGCAGGCCATGGAAGAATTGGGACATTTTCAGCATGTTCAATTGTGTACAGATCCTTGCGACATGGGGCCGTGCATTATCATGCTGAAACACGAGGTGATGGAGGTGGATGAATGGCAGGACAACGGGCCTCAGGATCTTGTCATGGCATCTCTGTGCATTCAAACTGCCATCGATAAAATGCATTTGTATTAGTTGTCTGTAGCTTATGCCATGCCATACCATAACCCTGATACCACCATGGGGTACTCTGTTCACAACATTGACATCAGCAAACCGCACGTCCACACAACGCCATACACGGTGGTCAGCAGTTGTGAGGCTGGTTGGGCATACTGCAAAATTCTCTAAAACAACATTGGAGGCAGCTAATGGTAGAGAAATTAACCTAACATTCTCTGGCAACAGCTCTGGTGGACATTCCTGCAGTCAGCATGCCAATTGCATGCTCCCTCAAAACTTGAGACATCTGTGGCATTGTGTTGTGTGAAAAAAACTGCACATTTTAGAGTGGCATTTTTGTATTTGTTAGGGATCCCCATTAGATGCTGCCAAGCACCTCCTCAGCTACTCTTGTCCCCAGCACAAGGTGCACCTGTGTAATGATGATCATGCTATTTAATCAGCTTCATGATATGCCACACCTGTCAGGTGGATGGATTATGTTGGCAAATGAGAAATGCTCACTAACAGGGATGTAAACAAATTTGTGCACAACATTTTAGAAATACGTTTGTGTCTGGAACATTTCTGGGATCTTTTATTTCATCTCATGAAACATGGGACCAACACTTTACATGTTGCGTTTATATGTTTGTTCAGTGTATACAGTATTTCAAAAAAATCATACAAACTATCAATATCAACATTTAAATTAAATCAGCCTGCTTTTCTGTTCTAATCAGGTCCCTACACAGGCTCAGAAGGATCCTGTGAGGGCGGAACATTTTCTGGCAACAGTAGACCTTGCAGGACCTTGGAGGCCCAAAAACTTTTCAGCTGCATATATAATGATGTCCAGCTTCTTGGACTTATTGTGCAGTAAAATTAATAACTGTGGCTATAAATACTAAAAAATCCACCTTCAAAATAAGTGTATCCAGATCACTTGATTGACGTACAACATTTGCAACTGGTTGCAGTGCATCCACCGCCATATCTTCTTCAGAACTGTGGCCTCTTGCTACTATAACTCTCTTCACCGCCTCCACATAGGAGATTTGCTGTACAGCCCTGATCCTTGAGACCTCAACCTCTTTCACCCTAACAGGGCACTCTGGGAATTCAGGAATATGACCCCCACCACAGTTACAACATTTTACATTCACTCTGGGAATTCTCTGGGAATTCTTCAATAACATATTCCTTCCGTCTGCAAACACTTGACATGTGGCCAAACTTTTTACATTTCTTGCATTGCATCAGGTTTTACACAATGTCTTTTATGGGGTATATTATATATCCCAGCTTTACATAGGGTGGTAGATACTCTTCATCAAACATCAATAATAAAGATGAACTTTGCTGCTTTTTCACATTCTCCATCCTTCTTCTTCGGGATTTGGTTGGCGGAGCGCATTCAACTTTTAGGTGCATACACTGCCACCTACTGTACTGGTGTGTGAGGCCATTCACACCCTATATACATTAAATTCATTGATACGGTAATTAATACAAAATTGCAGTATTAGCCTGCTCTAAAAAATGTGAGGGTAAATGTTATTGATTCGTGCAGATGACTGACCTCCTCAGACCAATTGGCAGTACGCCCAGAACATTGTTCTGGGATCCAAAAGGGATATCTCAGTTTCAAGGTCTCAGCTTGGAGAGAAGAAGCCTTGTGAGGTATTGGTCGGTCACATGCAGGAACCAAATGTTAATGATGAATTAATTATGAATAAAGCTAAAAAAAAAAAAAATCATGCAAATATAACTTGTCTGTGTAAGCAGTATATAGGACAACTAACGGGACTGCCCCGGCAGAGCTCCCAACTGACGTGTACTATGGTGCTTTTAAAGTTTGTTGGAACCTCTCCAGATTGATGATACATTAATATTATTTTTTAAGTTTGACTTTGAGTCCCTTCGTGGCAATTTTCCACGACAAAAATCCACCTCCCCATTCCACTATTTAACACTATCTAGTCCTACGCCAGACCACTACCACTCAACACCCCCTGCAGCTGTTCTGCAGTAAATCCTCGCAATCCCAAGTACTTCTCTGATGCTGCCACCACAGCCTCTATTTTCTGGGACCTTCTATCCATTTTTGCAGTACAATTGACAACCATTGCTATAAATGCTAAAATGCCCACCTTACTGAAGCACATATTCTTCCCATCACTCTCTCTTGGTCTCTGCCTACTCACAGGAATCCTCTCAAGATCCCTCACCCTGTACCCATCTTCCTCTACCACTCTCTTCACTGCTTCTGCATACAACACTTTCTGTACTACTGTAACCCTGGCAACCTCAATCTGCCTTTCTCTCACCTGACACCTCAGATCTCCAGCCCGTTAGCACCCCCACAACTAACACACAGAACTTTCTCCACCGATACCACACATTTCTTCATCTCATGCCCTCCTGCAGACTTGTCACATCTAGGCATCTCACGCCTACACACTGCTGCAACAGGCCCATAAACTTCACCCCTAAAACACTGTAGTATTTACAGAACAAAATCGCTCACAGGATAACTGACACTTCCTACCTTGACCGTATCTGGCAGAGACTATGTATCAAAATCCAGCATGACAGATAATGTATTCTCTGTTTCCCCACGCTCTACACCAGATCAACGACTCACCAAACGGAGGGCGTCACAGACACCTGGAATCTTCAATTTCAACTGCTCATCCTCAACACTTAAACCTAACCCCGTTATCACTCCTTTCAATGCCACCCTGTTCCGGAGAGCAATTCAAGTCACAATTCCTATCTCTAATCACGTAATCCGCAGCGCCCGCTCCCTCTGGACAGAGGAGAAACAATACATTTTCACGAGTCCACTCCGAGTTACCTCCGCCAACTCAACAGTCCCCAACCTCTTCTCCACCTAACCTGACACCACATATGGATCCATTCTCTCTACAAATCTCACTCCCGCTGGGCCAGAATCATCCTTATCATCCTCGGAACGAGGCCCGAACTCTGAGTTCCTCACCGCAGGTAATTCATCCTCACTCTCACCAGGTTCCATCTCTGAGCTACTGGAGGACGTATCCCTCTTTTTGCACTTGTTGATAACCTCCCTCACCACACTGCTTCCCTATACACTCAGCTCCTTCTCGGCGTTCATCACTGCACCTGCCACCACAGTCAATTCATCCTCACTCTCCTCCTGTAGCTCTTCTAAAAGTTCTGTGTGATCTTTCATTCTATATTCACTGAAAACATATTCCACTTTTCTCCTTTGTCCTTGTCCATCATCTTCTCCTTCATCAGATCTTCCAGAAGGTTTGTGCATCCCCCACTGCAATCCCCCATTCCACTTTTTTTCTTGTCCGCCATCTTACGTGTCTCAGCTCATCCACACCCCGCTAGCTTCATGTAGCTGCACACCAATGGAGTACCACAGTATAAATGATAATACCCATAAAACCTAGCAGTCAATCAGGAAAATTGTTCCAATCATTTTTTCACCATTCATTTTTCCCATAGGGGATTTTAGAAACACTTATAATAAGGGCTGTGTTTCGTGTAGGCTTACCCTGGCGTGGCGTTTTGATAACCATGTAAATCTCTCTAGGACAAGGTGACTTATCAATATATTCGCCTGCATTTACCCCTACAAAAATGAAATTTAATTAGCTGCTAATGTGGCTAGCATAAAAAACTACAAATGCCATGATGGTCTGGACAAAATTGCCGAATCGAGTCAAAGGTAAGGATCTCTGGGTTAACTATCTAATGTTAGCTAAATTTAGTAATGAATAAATAGGCTACATTTATTTAAATGGTCAATTCTGTGAACTGTCTTGTGCAAGTTTTAAATTGACACAATACCTGTTATCAAAGGTGTCAGCTAGAGATGACGTGCTGGAGATTGCAGTGATTTGTTGTTTTGCATGATGTCTACTTTGATGATAATTAGAGTTTTATAATCTGAGAGGAAATGGAGCCGAATATATTGCTAAAAGTCACGCCAGGGTAAGCCTACACAAAACATAGCCCTTATTTTAAGTGTTTCTGAAATGAATAAAAAGGAAAAATGATTGGAACCATTTCCCTGTTTGACCGCTACATTTTATGACACCATTTTTGCAAAAATAATAATAATAAAAAAACTGTATTCAGACTTTACTCAGTACTTTGTTGAAGCACCTTTGGCAGTGATTACAGCCTCAATTCTTCTTGGGTATGACGCTACAAGCTTGGTATACCTGTATTTGGGGAGTTTTTCTGCAGATCCTCTCAAGCTTGTCAGGTTAGATGGGAAGTGTCGCCGCACAGCTATTTTCAGGTCTATCTGTACTTTGCTCCATTCATCTTTCCCTCGATCCTGACTAGTCTCCCAGTCCCTGCCACTGAAAAACACCCCCACAGCATGATGCTGCCACCACCATGCTTCACCGTTGGGATGGTGCCTGGATTCCTCCAGACGTGACGCTTGGCATTCAGGCCAAAGAGTTCAATCTTGGTTTCATCAGACCAGAGAATCTTGTTTCTCATGGTCTGAGAGTCCTTTAGGTGTCTTTTGGCAAACTCCCAGCGGGCAGTCATGTGCCTTTTCATGAGGAGTGGCTTCCGTCGAGCCACTCTACCATAAAGGCCTGATTGGTGGAGTGCTGCAGAGATGGTTGTCCTTCTGGAAGGTTCTCCCATCGCCAGAGGAACTCAGTGACCACCTGCTTCTTGGTGACCTCCCTGACCAAGGCCCTTCTCCCGCTATTGCTTAGTTTGTCCGGGCAGCCAGCTCTTGAAAAAGTATTGGTGGTTCCACACTTCTTCCATTTAAGAATTATGGAGGCATTTTGATCAAGTCCTTGGACTAAAATGGTTGACACTCAGGTGCAAGCCTAACATCATGTGCAAAGGGCCTTCGGGTAACGTAGCACATATTTAATTATATCTCTTTTTCTCACGTAGGCTGTTCATTTCTGATCTTTGATACTTTTTTGGGTTTATAAACGTATCATGGTATACTACGTTAACGCTATACGTATGGGCCATATTGTTACTTGGTAGCTACTAGCAACAGACCCTGTGTTGTCGATCACCTACCACTATTTTGGACGGTCCATACTGTAACGTTAACGTTAGTCTCAGGCTTCACTAACTAGCGTTACTGTTTTAGGTGGAGCACTTTGCTACTTTTCAAACAAATAATACGTGATATTTCACGTCATCTTGCTAGATAGGCCTTTTGTTGTGATATTTCACATATCATCTTGCTAGATAGGCCTTTTGTTGTGATATTTCACATATCATCTTGCAAGATATGTGTTTTGTTCGTGAGAAGTAATGGCCGAGAGAAGGAAGGAGAAACTTTGTTTTGTTTAGTGTCGCTTAGGTTAGACTGCTCTCTTTAATGGATCAGTCGTCCACCAGGCTACACTATGATTAGGGGGAGGTGGGAGAGGAAGCGTTGATGGTCTCGGTTAGGGAGACATTGGAATGGGGTTCAGTGTTTTACTGTTAGGAAATATCCATGCTTGTTTCAACAGATCTTTATATATTTTCCTCACTACAAAATATTAATGCAGTCCTTGTGGTTACTAAACAGATTTTAGCTACGCCTTTATGCTATAGCTTATTCCATGTTTACATCTTTGGTTAAATGACTTCAAATGCAAAACTTAAATGTACTTTGTGGAATGTCCATGGAGTTTGTAAACTATCCAAGCTTAAAACAGGTTATTACTAGGCTTAAACAACTTCATTCATCTATTGTGTTCCTACAAGAAACTCACTTGTTGAAGGATGAGCTACTTAAAGTATGCAGGAGATGACAAGGGCAAGTAATAGCATCCTGTTTCTCCTCTCATTCTCATGGTGTTATGGTTTTAATTCACTAAACTATCCGTTTCAAGTGGATACTATTATAACTGATACAGCTGGTAGATACATTTTGATACAGGGAACTCTTTTGAATGAGCATATTAATCTGGTTAATTTTTATGGTCCTAATGATGATAATCCCAAATTCTTTGAGAATGTATTTCTATGGATAGCCTCCATTCCTGGTAAGGTCCTAATGGCAGGGGATTTTAATTGCACTCTTGATCCTCATCTAGATTGCTCCTCTGGTTTAGACACTTCCCACTCGCAGAGTAGAAAGAAATTACAGCATTTCATTCAGGACTTAAATCTGTGAGAACCTTGGAGGACTCAGAACCAGAGTAAAAGGGAGTATTCATGTTACTCGTCAACATTTAAAACATATTCTCATGTAGACTACTTTTTAGTTTCTTGCTCATTGCTTCCCAATGTAGCAGGAAGTGGATATGATACTATTGTTTTGAATGACCATTCCCTTGTGTCATTATTTTATAGGGATACAAAACTAGTAAAAGGATCCTCTTGAAGGCGCTTGCATCTCAGATGGTTACAGGACCCAGACTTCTTACAATACGTTCCAGTGCATATAGATGTTTATTTGACATTAAAACACTGACCAAACGTCAGCGAGTAACCAGATGGGAGGCTTTCAAAGCACATATTTGGGGGCAAATTATACTTTTTACCAGTTTCAAATCAAATAAATCAGAAAAAGAGAGAGATGGACAGCAAAATGAGAGAATTGGAGAGGAAAGCTTTTTTGGATAACTCAGTAAACAAGGAATGATTTGGTTTTAATTCACAAATCTGTTCAGTTTCAAGTGGATACTTTTATAACTGATACAGCTGGTAGATACATTTTGATACAGGGAACTCTTTTGAATGAGCATATTAATATGGATAATGTTTATGGTCCTAATGATGATAATCCCAAATTCTTTGAGAATGATTTTTGTGGATAACTCAGTAGAAGTAAACAAGGAATGATTTGGTCTTAAAGCTCAGTATGAGCTTTAACAGCTTAACTAGGCTGAAACAGTTATTCTATGATCAAGGTGAAAAACCTGGTAAATTGCTGGCCTGGCACATTAAGAAGTAAAATTCAGCCTTTAATGCAATTCATAACTTACAAGGACAATTATCAATGGATCCTGTAGAAATGAACCAAACATTTGCTTCCTACTACAACACACTTTACAACTCTGAATCTTCTGAGAACTGAACTAGTCAGGTCTTGATTTTCCCTCTACTTCAGAAGACACTAAATTGGATCTGGAAAAGGAATTGGATGGTGTTGAAATATCTGATGCTATTTTAAATCTGAAGGGAGGTAAAGCAGAAGGTCCAGATGGGCTCCCAATAGATATTTAAGGACAAACTTCTAGGTCCACTTTTGGATATGTACAGTGCATTCGGAAAGTATTCAGACCCCTTGACTTTTTCCACAATTTGTTATGTTACAGCCATATTCTGAAATTGATTAAATAAAACAATTCCTCATCAATCTACACACAATACCTAATAATGACAAAGTGAAAACAGGTTCTTAGACATTTTTGCAAATGTATTAAAAATAAAACAGCAGAAATACCTTGTTTACATAAGTATTCACACCCTTTGCTATGAGACTCGAAATTGAGCTCAGGTGGATCCTTTTTCCATTGATCATCCTTGAGATGTTTCTAAAACTTAATTGGAGTCCAACTGTGGTAAATTCAATTGATTGGAGATGATTTGGAAAGTCACACAGCTGTCTATATAGGTGACCAAGAACATGATGGTCACTGACAGAGCTCCAGAGTTCCTCTATGGAGATGGGAGAACCTTCCAGAAGGACAACCATCTCTGCAGCACTCCACCAATCAGGCCTTTATGGTAGAGTGGCCAGACGGAAGCCACTCCTCAGCAAAAGATGAAACCAAGATTGAACTTCTTGAATGAAAAGCATCACGTCTGGAGGAAACCTGGCACCATCCTTATGGTGAAGCATGGGGGTGGAAACATTATGCTGCGGGGATGTTGTTCAGCGGCAGGGACTGAGAGCCTAGTCAGGATAGAGGGAAAGATGATTGGAGCAAAGTACAGAGAGATCCTTGATGAAAACCTCCTCCAGTGCGCTCAGGACCTCAAGACCGGGGCGAAGGTTCACCTTCCAACAGGACAACGACCCTAAGCACACAGCCAAGACAACGCAGGAGTGGCTTCGGGACAAGTCTCTGAATGTCCTTGAGTGGCCCAGCCAGAGCCGCGACTTAAACCTAATCGAACATCTCTGGAGACCTGAAAATAGCTGTGCAGCGACGCGCCCCATCCAACCTGACAGAGTTTGAGGATTGAGGATCTGCAGAGAGGAATGGGAGAAACTCCCCAAATACAGGTGTGCCAAGGTTATAGCGTCATACACATTAAGACTTTGGCTGTAATCACTGCCAAAGGTGCTTAAACAAAGTACTGAGTAAAGGGTCTGAATACTTATGTAAATGTGATTGTTCAGTTGTTTTTGCAACAACTGATAAAAACCAATTTTTGCTTTGTCATTATGGGGTATTGTGTGTAGATTGATGATTAATCAATTTTACAATAAGGCTGTAAAGTAACAAAATGTCAAAAAAGTCAAGGGGTCTGAATACTTTCCGAATGCACTGTATATATACAGGTGTGTGCCTTTCCAAATCATGTCCAACAAACTTAGTTAGATAGAACCTGCTCTTACCGTGACAAACAGATTTCCCAATCTTCTTCTCCTCCAGTGTTTGACTGCAGTCTTCCAGCTTCACTGATGCCATCTCTGGATCCTGCAGTAAACTGGGCTCCACTGTAACAATCAGGACCCAGTGACTGTAGGTTTGGACTCAGTGTGGAAGGAGAGAGGCAGGCTGGGTTTGTCCTCACTGTTGATGTTACCGGCCTCAGACTTAATCTGAGTCGTCCAGTAGTAATAAAGAGAAACGGACACAAAAGTTATTGTCTTGACAGTTCTGGCACTTTCTTTATTCTCTAAAAATATTTTTAAAAAATTATTGTTCAATTATCTAATTCAGTGCTTGTCTTGGACTGAAATAGGTGCTTGTTATGATGAGTTTCTCGGGTGTTCAAATAATCAAGGATGCAAGGCTATACTGAGACACTTTGTAGAAAGTTAATACAATGATTTAATGATCGGTACCGGGTTCGTGACAGCATTGACCAGAGCTTTGCCCTTGATGCTACGAACTAACTAACAAAGAAGACCCTCTACCTTATATAGCCTTCATTACCCTTCTGCTGGCCTACATCTGGCAAGTCTCCATGGGCACTCCCTGTCTTTGATGTTCATCACTTTTTACCCCAAGTCACTATCCTGCCCATCACTCATGCTATTCTAAACATATCTAATCTACCTTGACATAAGGAATGTAGACTTTATGGCCCCAAACCACTCATCTCTTAACTCTTTCCCTGTCCTCACAATCCTATGACATGACATCATTACAGTGCTAATACTCATTTTGGGTGCCGGTACTGTTTATATTAAGGTGCAGGAGCTCCACAATACTTTTGAGCTAATACCTAACCTATAGTAGATAAACGCATAAATGACTCAAAAACCATTTAGTACAAGGTTACATATTGTTTTAGACAGCACTATGTGCTAATTTCCTTAATAACCTTGTCTTCACTGTATTACTTCAATCAAAAACCAATTGTATTTCCTGTTCACACCATAGCAACATTTATTGATAAAGACAGAAACAACAGAATGTGTCTGAATATTAGTACACATGTAGAAAACTGATAATCATTACATTCAGCTTCAAAACAGTAGTGCGACCGTGAAATTGTCTCTATCTGATGCACCCGCACTGTCCTCACTGAAGTCTGTTGACGCTGACCGAGATGGCGCCGCCATTATACCAGCTTGGGAATTTTACACAAAACCAATAACATGCAAAACGAACTCAAAATCTCAAATAAATTGATTATTTATTCAACTAACATGAGAAAATAATGTACATTCACTCAGACAAACCCAAAATCTCTAGCTATGTGACTTGTAAAATAGTTTTTATCACGTTCTTTCACTCACTCGGTTTGACACAAAAATAACACATCAAACCTTTACCAAACGTGATAATACCTTAACGGATGTGTTAACTAGCATGGTATGACATGTTCTTTCGACATTAGAAAGTTTAAACGTGCTATTACATACCTCTAGTAATAAATAGAAACGGACACAAAGGTTATCTTCTTGACTGCACAGTTCTGGCGCTTTCTTTATTGTGAAGAATGGTGCCGCCTGCCCGGAACTTCCTGTTCCCCCACTACTAACGGTCCGTGCATTCCGAGATCAGATTACAACATTTCATTAAATTACTAAAAAAAAGTGTAAACTGTAGCAATTTATTTCCCTTTATAGTTTATTAGCCTAAGCATGACCTTCATCCACATAATTTCACTAGGATTGGAACCGGTTCAGGGAAAGATCTATACTTTTTAGGAACAGCACAGTTATTTTAAAAGCATGGAATCATCTCCATGCTTATTTTCCTTTCCGGGTATTTTTCTCCAGTCCCACAAAAATCGCAACAAAGCTCACTCTAGAAACGTATTCCAGTTTCTGCATGCCAGCTGGAATTGAAATCCTTGCCAGTGGGTGTGCGTGTGGAAACGACCTGCTCCTCCCCTCTGAAGCATAGGTTACTGTATCCTACTGACAACGTTACAAGCATGATTCAGAAATTAGGGAGATATGTTTAATTTGAGAAGAATGGATGAACTTTTTCAATGCTAGTTAAGGATACTATAGTGTCAAGTTGCGTCAATTCAAATCTGGTATTAGGAACAAAAGAGGTCAACACGACTTCTAAGATATACTAGTATTTTAATTAATGCAAAACCTTCTATGGTAAATATGATGTTCGTATATACGGGCTCCTTGAAATACCTCGCAGGGCACTCAGAGAACTAATCCATTGTTTCAGATTGTTCTTCAAATACTCTTGACAGTTCTCAGTTCCCGCTCTCTGCTGGCCAATCAGAGTAGAGACTGAGCGTGGTTTAGACTTACTCAGCCAATCCGTTGGCGCACCCCTGTTGCCAGGCGTAAGTTCTTATCATAACAACCTGTCATGGTGAGAAGAGCCAGCTCCCCTAGACACCATTCCTACGTCCAAGGATGGTTTCACAGATCACAAAGAACCAGTATAGTCTAGTATTTGGAGACACAAATTCGTATCTTATTTTACCCCCTAAAACAGCTCTTCACATCAATCACAGCTTGCCAGGTGACACAACCCACATCAGCACAGTCCAGAATGCATTCGTTCTAAGTTAGTCATCCCATCAATTTATGAGAAAAATAAATCCCCACAATAGTCACCACGTTTCACATTGGATTTATTAACGACAAAAAGGTACGACCTGTTTTTAATTATAGTGCTGCACTGCACTGCACAAACAAGGTTGTTAGCTAGCTAGCTAACATTAGCTCTGTTCCAACGTTAAACCAACTCTGTAGTTCCGATAAGCCGACAGAGAAGCAGACAGAGAAGCAGACGGCCTGACCGATAAGCCGACAGAGAAGTAGACAGCCTGACCGATAAGCCGACAGAGAAGCAGACGGCCTGACCGTTAAACTGACAGAGAAGCAGACGGCCTGACCGATAAGCTGACAGAGAAGCAGACGGCCTGACCGATAAGCTGACAGAGAAGCAGACGGCCTGACAGAGAAGCAGATGGCCTGACTGATAAGCCGACAGAGAAGCAGACGGTCTGACTGATAAGCAGACAGAGAAGCAGACGGCCTGACAGATAAGCAGACAGAGAAGCAGACGGCCTGACAGATAAGCAGACAGAAAAGCAGACGGTCTGACTGATAAGCCGACAGAGAAGCAGACGGCCTGACAGATAAGCAGACAGAGAAGCAGACAGCCTGAAAGATAAGCAGACAGAGAAGCAGACGGCCTAACTGATAAGCCGACAGATAAGCAGACAGAGAAGCAGACGGTCTGACAGATAAGCAGACAGAGAAGCAGACGGTCTGACTGATAAGCAGACAGAGAAGCAGACGGCCTGACAGATAAGCAGACAGAGAAGCAGACAGCCTGAAAGATAAGCAGACAGAGAAGCAGACGGCCTGACTGATAAGCCGACAGATAAGCAGACAGAGAAGCAGACGGTCTGACAGATAAGCAGACAGAGAAGCAAACGGTCTGACTTATAAGCAGACAGAGAAGCAGACGGTCTGACAGATAAGCAGACAGAGAAGCAGACGGTCTGACTGATAAGCAGACAGAGAAGCAGACGGTCTGACAGATAAGCAGACAGAGAAGCAGACGGTCTGACTGATAAGCAGACAGAGAAGCAGACGGCCTGACAGATAAGCAGACAGAGAAGCAGACGGTCTGACTGATAAGCCGACAGAGAAGCAGACGGCCTGACAGATAAGCAGACAGAGAAGCAGACGGCCTGACTGATAAGCCGACAGATAAGCAGACAGAGAAACAGACGGCCTGACAGATAAGCAGACAGAGAAGCAGACGGTCTGACTGATAAGCCGACAGAGAAGCAGACGGCCTGACAGATAAGCAGACAGAGAAGCAGACAGCCTGACAGATAAGCAGACAGAGAAGCAGACGGTCTGACTGATAAGCCGACAGAGAAGCAGACGGCCTGACAGATAAGCAGACAGAGAAGCAGACGGCCTGACCGATAAGCAGACAGAGAAGCAGACGGCCTGACCGATAAGCAGACAGAGAAGCAGACACTCCATGTAGGAGACTTTATGTAAAACGCATAGGGCGACAGAAAGACAAGGCACACAGCATGATGTTAAAGTAGAAGCAGCCCATTCACTCAGACATAATAACCCCCTACCAATCATAAGAATAGAATACAATGTTTCACACACAAGTTATATGTGCCTATATGTTACAACATGTTGCTTCTCTTTTATTGTCAACATCCATTCCAAATTGTTTGGCTGTCAGCAGATACAGTGGGGGAAAAAAGTATTTAGTCAGCCACCAATTGTGCAAGTTCTCCCACTTAAACAGATGAGAAAGGCCTGTAATTTTCATCATAGGTACACGTAAACTATGACAGACAAATTGAGATTTTTTTTCTCCAGAAAATCACATTGTAGGATTTTTTATGAATTTATTTGCAAATTATGGTGGAAAATAAGTATTTGGTCACCTACAAACAAGCAAGATTTCTGGCTCTCACAGACCTGTAACTTCTTCTTTAAGAGGCTCCTCTGTCCTCCACTCGTTACCTGTATTAATGACACCTGTTTGAACTTGTTATCAGTATAAAATACACCTGTCCACAACCTCAAACAGTCACACTCCAAACTCCACTATGGCCAAGACCAAAGAGCTGTCAAAGGACACCAGAAACAAAATTGTAGACCTGTACCAGGCTGGGAAGACTGAATCTGCAATAGGTAAGCAGCTTGGTTTGAAGAAATCAACTGTGGGAGCAATTATTAGGAAATGGAAGACATACAAGACCACTGATAATCTCCCTCGATCTGGGGCTCCACGCAAGATCTCACCCCGTGGGGTCAAAATGATCACAAGAACGGTGAGCAAAAATCTGAGAACCACACGGGGGGACCTAGTGAATGACCTGCAGAGAGCTGGGACCAAAGTAACAAAGCCTACCATCAGTAACACACTACGCCGCCAGGGACTCAAATCCTGCAGTGACAGACGTGTCCCCCTGCTTAAGCCAGTACATGTCCAGGCCCGTCTGAAGTTTGCTAGAGTGCATTTGGATGATCCAGAAGAGGATTGGGATAATGTCATATGGTCATATGAAACCAAAATAGAACTTTTTGGTAAAAACTCAACTCGTCGTGTTTGGAGGACAAAGAATGCTGAGTTGCATCCAAAGAACACCATACCTACTGTGAAGCATGGGGATGGAAACATCATGCTTTGGGGCTGTTTTTCTGCAAAGGGACCAGGACGACTGATCCGTGTAAAGGAAAGAATGAATGGGGCCATGTATCATGAGATTTTGAGTGAAAACCTCCTTCCATCAGCAAGGGCATTGAAGATGAAACGTGGCTGGGTCTTTCAGCATGACAATGATCCCAAACACACCGCCCGGGCAACGAAGGAGTGGCTTCGTAAGAAGCATTTCAAGGTCCTGGAGTGGCCTAGCCAGTCTCCAGATCTCAACCCCATAGAAAAAGAGTTGAAAGTCCGTGTTGCCCAGCGACAGCCCCAAAACATCACTGCTCTAGAGGAGATCTGCATGGAGGAATGGGCCAAAATACCAGCAACAGTGTGTGAAAACCTTGTGAAGACTTACCGAAAACGTTTGACTTGTGTCATTGCCAACAAAGGGTATATAACAAAGTATTGAAAAACTTTTGTTATTGACCAAATACTTATTTTCCACCATAATATGCAAATAAATTCATAAAAAATCCTACAATGTGATTTTCTGGATATTTTTTTCTCATTTTGTCTGTCATAGTTGACGTGTACCTATGATGAAAATTACAGGCCTCTCTGATCTTTTTAAGTGGGAGAACTTGCACAATTGGTGGCTGACCAAATACTTTTTTTCCCCACTGTACATGGTTATCAATACTACTAATATATATGAAGGGTGGATATTTTGATCGAGGTATTTCACATGGCCTTGATCCATGTCCTGCCTGGTACTCATGGCTTGTATTGTCACACTACTTGCAGCAAAACTGTTGAGTCTTTTATTCTTTTGCAGATCTTCAAGCAGTGGAGATGAGGATAATGGTGAAACTGGAGATGATCCGTACAGAGTTCAGGACTGCTCTGAACCAAGTTATGGAGGCCATAGAGGATAATGGTGGAACTGGGGATGATCCGTACAGAGTTCAGGACTGCTCTGAACCAAGTTATGGAGGCCATAGAGGATAATGGTGGAACTGGAGATGATCCGTACAGAGTTCAGGACTGCTCTGAACCAAGTTATGGAGGCCATAGAGGATAATGATGAAACTGGAGATGATCCGTACAGAGTTCAGGACTGCTATGAACCAAGTTATGGAGGCCATAGAGGATAATGGTGGAACTGGAGATGATCCGTACAGAGTTCAGGACTGCTCTGAACCAAGTTATGGAGGCCATAGAGGATAATGGTGAAATTGGAGATGATCCGTACAGAGTTCAGGACTGCTCTGAACCAAGTTATGGAGGCCATAGAGGATAATGGTGAAATTGGAGATGATCCGTACAGAGTTCAGGACTGCTCTGAACCAAGTTATGGAGGCCATAGAGGATAATGGTGGAACTGGAGATGATCCGTACAGAGTTCAGGACTGCTCTGAACCAAGTTATGGAGGCCATAGAGGATAATGGTGAAACTGGAGATGATCCGTACAGAGTTCAGGACTGCTCTGAACCAAGTTATGGAGGCCATAGAGGATAATGGTGAAATTGGAGATGATCCGTACAGAGTTCAGGACTGCTCTGAACCAAGTTATGGAGGCCATAGAGGATAATGGTGAAATTGGAGATGATCCGTACAGAGTTCATGACTGCTCTGAACCAAGTTATGGAGGCCATAGAGGATAATGGTGGAACTGGAGATGATCCGTACAGAGTTCAGGACTGCTCTGAACCAAGTTATGGAGGCCATAGAGGATAATGGCCTTTTTACTTCACTTTAATCCAGTCGGTCAATATAGCTAAATGATTGTGCTAGTAAAAAAGGAATGTAGTAGGGAGTCGACGTTAAACCGGCATTTTGATAATTTGTTTAAGGAAAATAATGACCAGTTTGTGTTATTTTGACTTCCAGGAGCGGGTTGAGGAAGAGACTGTGGATGAGGATGGAGCAGCAGCACCTGAATAAACATAACATAGTTAATCACTTTTAGCTTTAAGCAGTTTTACAGTTCTTGATTGGAGTGCAGTGTTCATGTTTTTACTGACTTGTTATTTTGAGATTATTGCTGTGATTTTGTTTACGAATCTATTGTGATACAGTTTATGTAAAAAAAGAACTTATTTTCAGGCATTTTGCATATTTCGTCAGTGGACACCTACCGACAGGATACTGTGTATATGTTCAGGGTAGATTAAATGACGTGTCTTAAGGGTCCTCCCGAGTGGCGCAGTGGTCTAAGACACTGCATCGCAGCTGCGTTGCTACAGATGCTGGTTCGATACCTGTCTGTGTCGCAGCCAGCCACGACCGGGAGACCCATGAGGTGATGCACAATTGTCCGGGTTAGGGGAGGGTTTGGCGAGCCGGAATGTCCTTGTCCCCATCACACTGTTACGTACGAAAGTTACGTTCCCAGTGGTTACCAGAAACTGCATTTTATGGGGTTCTCAACGTACTTTCTGACGATTAGCAACATTATGAGGTTGACTTAAAAATACACATATTTAACGGTTTAAAATTCCCCACATTTATACGTCCTGAAAAGACTTGGGACATAAGCGGACACCACAGCTACGTAGAAGGAACATTTCACAATAACGTTATCATGACTTTAGGGACTAAAATAACTTTGGTCACGTCCTGGAACGTAATTTTGTTAGCTGGGAAAGCTCACTCTAGAAACGTATTCCAGTTTCTGCCTGCCAGCTGGAATGGAAACCTTTGCCAGTGGGTGTGCGTGTGGAAACTACCTGCTCCTCCCCTCTGAAGCATAGGTTACTGTATCCTACTGACAACGTTACAAGCATGATTCAGAAATTAGGGAGATATTTTTAATTTGAGAAGAATGGATGAACTTTTTCAATGCTAGTTAAGGATACTATAGTCACCACGTTTCACATTGGATTTATTAACGACAAAAAGGTAAGACCTGTTTTTTATTATAGTGCTGCACTGCCCAGACAAGGTTGTTAGCTAGCTAGCTAACATCTGCTCTGGTCCAACGTTAAAACCAACTCTGAAGTTCAAAGACATTCAAAGTTCCTCCATAGAAGCCACTCCTCCGTAGGTATAATTCTGTGGCCTAATTCAGATAATGCATGTCATAACACGATGCCCAGCTCTTCAATGCAAGCTTCCTCTATCCTCTAACGAGCTCTCCACACCCGCAAAATGTCGCGCCCTACACTGTGATTGGCAGCACAGTTTGCTCTTAATGATTTTCCTATACAGATACTCTTGTGGTTGTCACGAGAATTTTGTTATCTCAATGGTTGAAGTCAAACACTTCTTAAATCTTTGAATAATTCCCAGAGGTATAAATCTCTAGTTTAAAGAAATTAAACAGACCCCTTACTGCAATGGTCATTCTTTATTCATTGAGAGCGCTCTGAAAATCATACAATGCACAACGTTTTTTATACCTTTACTACGCCCCTAAGTGGGCCAATGAGAAAGCTCCTAGCCCATATTTAGGCAACTATCATATGTCTCTGTTAGCTGCACAGCAACCTATTGTTTCTTCCTGGATCTATTTCACACTCCAGCTGTGTTCGTGTGGTTGCTTTTCTGGTTCCTCCAGTATCAGGTCACACATACACATACTTCCTTTACTGGTTTCACAAGACACAAATACTCTGTTGCTGGGCAAATATGCATCTTATACAGGCACATACGGTGGGGACATGTTTCTCAGTGTCTAGTTTCACATCCTGTTTTCTGTTATTGGTTTCACAGTTGCATTCTGCTTGCATAGATATAAAAATAAGCCAAAGCCCTCGTTTTACTTCTAACTAAGCTAAACACATTATCAGATTGTAGTTTTATTATTCTAACACATTTCACAAATAATTGGAGTGTAATAATGAGTCATTACCAAATTCTTCTATCAGTGGTGTACTAGTGTATTTATTCTCCCACAAGCTTTAAATTGAGGGCCAGGTTGTCAGGATGGGTAATGTACTGTACACATTAATTACAAGTACTCCTAAAGATACACTTCATTTTAACTAGCTAAATCCTGTGTAACAACTAGTAATTACATTGTACTTGGCTAACATTACATGTACTATGCTTTGAAATAGTGTCTTATTCTTCATCTGGGATTTGTATTTATTATGGATCCCCTTTAGGCAGCAGCTACACTTCCTGGGATGCAGCAAAATTAAGGTAGTTCATACAATTTAAAAAACATTACAATACATTCACAGATTTCACATCACACGGTGTGCCCTCAGGCCCCTACTCCACCACTACCACATATCTACAGTACAAAAATCCATGTGTACGTGTGTGTATAGTGCGTATGTTATCGTGTGTGTGTGTATGCATGTGTCTGCGCCTATATTTGTGTTGCTTCACAGTCCCCGCTGTTCGATAAGGTGTTTTTTTTATATCTGTTTTTTAAATCTAATTGTACTACTTGCATCAGTTACTTGAAGTGGAATAGAGTTCCATGTAGTCATGGCTCTATGTAGTACTGTGCACCTCTCATAGTCTGTTCTGGACTTGGGGACTGTGAAGAGACCTCTGGTGGCATGTCTTGTAAGGTATGCATGGGTGACCGAGCTGTGCGCCAGTAGCTCAAACAGACAGCTCGGTGCACCCAACATGTCAACACCTCTCATAAACACAAGTAGTGATGAAGTCAATCTCCCCTCCACTTTGAGCCATGAGAGATCGACATGCATATTATTAATCAGCCGTGCTGCCCTGTTCTGAGCCAATTGCAATTTTCTTACGTCCTTTTTTGTGTCACCTGACCACACGACTGTACAGTAGTCCAGGTGTGACAAAACTAGGGCCTGTAGGACCTGCCTTGTTGATAGTGTGGTTAAGAAGGTAGAGCAGCGCTTTATTATGGACATATTTTTCCCCATCTTAGCTTCTGTTGTATCAATATTTTTTTACCATGAAAGTTTAAAATCCAGGGTTACTCCAAGCAGTTTAGTCACCTCAACTTGCTCAATTTCCACATTATTTATTACAATATTTAGTTGAGGTTTAGGGTTTAGTGAATGATTTGTCCCAATTACAATGCTTCTAGTTCTAGAAATATTTAGGACTAACTTATTCCTTTCCACCCACTCTAAAGCTAACTGCAACTCTTTGTTAAGTGTTGCAGTCATTTCAGTCGCTGTAGTAGCTGACATGTATAGTGTTGAGTCATCCGCATACATAGACACGAGTTGACTGAGAACACATTCTCATTTACAGCAACAACCTGTGAAATAGTTACAGCGGAGAGGATGGGGGATGAATGAGCCGATTGGAAGCTAGGGATGATTAGGTGAGGGCCAGATTGGGAATTCAGCCAGGACACTGGGGTTAACACCCCTACTCTTACGATAAGTGGCATGGGATCTTTAGTGACCGCAGACAGTCAGGGCACCCGCTTCACGTCCCATCTGAAAGACGGCACACAGGGCAATGTCCCCAATCATTGCCCTGGGGCATTGGGGTGTTATTTGTTTTGACCAGAGGAAAGAGTGCTTCCTGCTTACATTTTACATTTACATTACATTTACATTTTAGTCATTTAGCAGACGCTCTTATCCAGAGCGACTTACAGTTAGTGAATACATATTTTTTATACTGGCCCCCCATGGGAATTGAACCCGCTACCCTGGTGTTGCAAACGCCATGCTCTATCAACTGAGCTACATCCCTGCCGGCCATTCCCTCCCCTATCCTGGACGACGCTGGGCCAATTGTGCGCCGCCCATGAGTCTCCCGGTCGCGGCCGGCTGCGACAGAGCCTGGATTCGAACCAGGATCTCTAGTGGCACAGTTAGCACTGCGATGCAGTGCCTTAGACCACTGCGCCACTCAGGAGCTCACCACTTCCAGCAGCAGCTGGTCTCCCATCCAGGGACCGACCAGGACCAACCCTGCTTAGCTTCAGAGGCTAGCTAGCAGTGTGATGAAGGGGAGTATATTGCTGGCAAATATTAATTAGAGCCTATTGAGCATAGGCTATAATATCTCAGACACCCAGAGCATCCACAAGGGATCCCAACCTTTGTCACAGTTGTTAATAAATCGGAATCACAGACCACAATTACTACCAGGTACATGTTATTACATTGTAACTATGTGTCATTACAGTTAACTACAATACTTGTTTACAGTGTAGTTACACATGTAATTACACTGTAATAAGGACCCCATAAAAGGAAGTGTTACCGGCATCTCTTCTTTATGTATACGTTGATGTGCTTTAAGAAACCCTAGAGCACCCCTGTGGAAATCAAATTAGCATTATAACAATCCCCATCAAAATCTGTCTGTTTAAGCTAGAGATGTATTTTTTGCATGGGCTGCGTCTCAATTTTTATTTTATTTCACCTTTATTTAACCAGGTAAGCCAGTTGAGAACAGGTTCTCATTTACAACTGCGACCTGGCCAAGATAAAGCAAAGTAGTGCAATAAAAACAACACAGAGTTACATATGGGGTAAAAAAAAACATAAAGTCAGAAATACAACAGAAAATATATATACAGTGTGTGCAAATGTAGCAAGTTATGGAGGTAAGGCAATAAATAGGCTATAGTGCAGAATAATTACAATAGTATTAACACTGGAATGCTAGATGTGCAAGAGATTATGTGCAAATAGAGATACTGGGGTGCAAAAGAGCAAATTAAATAACAATATAGGGATGAGGTAGTTGGGTGGGCTAATTTCAGATGGGCTGTGTACAGGTGCAGTGATCGGTAAGGTGCTCTGACAACTGATGCTTAAAGTTATTGAGGGAGATAAGAGTCTCCAGCTTCAGAGATTTTTGCAATTCGTTCCAGTCATTGGCAGCAGAGAACTGGAAGGAATGGCGGCCAAAGGAGGTGTTGGCTTTGGGAATGACCAGTGAGATATACCTGCTGGAGCGCAGACTACGGGTGGGTGCTGCTATGGTGACCAATGAGCTAAGATAAGGCGGGGATTTGCCTAGCAGTGATTTATAGATGGCCTGGAGCCAGTGGGTTTGACGACGAACATGTAGTGAGGACCAGCCAACAAGAGCGTACAGGTCACAGTGGTGGGTAGTGTATGGGGCTTTGGAGACAAAACGGATGGCACTGTGATAGACTACATCCAATTTGCTGAGTAGAGTGTTGGAGGCTATTTTGTAAATGACATCGCCGAAGTCAAGGATTGGTAGGATAGTCAGTTTTACGAGGGCATGTTTGGCAGCATGAGTGAAGGAGGCTTTGTTGCGAAATAGGAAGCCGATTCTAGATTTAACTTTGGATTGGAGATTCTTTATGTGAGTCTGGAAGTTGAGTTTACAGTCTAACCAGACACCTAGATATTTGTAGTTGTCCACATACTCTAGGTCAGACCCGTCGAGAGTGGTGATTCTAGTCGGGTGGGCGGGTGCTAGCAGCGTTCGATTGAAAAGCATGCATTTAGTTTTACTAGTGTTTAAGAGCAGTTGAAGGCTACTGAAGGATTGTTGTATGGCATTGAAGCTCGTTTGGAGGTTTGTTAACACAGTGTCCAATGAAGGGCCAGATGTATACAAAATGGTGTCGTCTGCGTAGAGGTGGATCTGAGAGTCACCAGCAGCAAGAGCGACATCATTGATATACACGGAGAAAAGTGTCGGCCCAATAATTGAACCCTGTGGCACCCCCATAGAGACTGCCATAGGCCCAGACAACAGGCCCTCCGATTTGACACACTGAACTCTATCTCTATCTAACCCACATCCTCTGAGGTCGGCCTTCCTCATCTGCGGTGGAAGAACTACAGTGTTGTTTGTCAGACCAGGAGACTTCTGTCTGTAGCGTCCGAGAAGTTTGGCCTACACTTCTAAAGGTGAGACTCACCAACAAGTTCATGTCTGTTGTTTCGCTCTAGGACGCCTACAAGTGTCTGAAGGTAGCAGGTACCGGTTTAAAACATTTGTGGAAGTAAATATTGAAGTACTTAGTGCCCAAAAAAGGTGTTAAATATGTTTGACTTATCTTTCTTAATATAGAACAGAAACTTAAAAACCAACTTCCCTTTGAAAATGATTAGCAATATCATTCCCCACTCACTATCACAAGGGTTAGCAAATGTCAGGGTCAATTCCATTTCAATTACAGTCAATTCACAAAGTAACCCTAATTCCAATTCCCCATTTTCCTCATTCATTTACAGATGGATACACTGCTGCCATGAAGGGATGCACCTGATTGGTAACGATGTTTAGATATCCTGTGGCATTCAAATGTTGATCCACTTTTATCAAGGGGCCCAATGTCTGCCATGAAAACACACCATCACCACCAGCCTGAAACACTGACACACAGCATGGATGCATGTACTCATGTTTTTTTTTTTCATACCTTAGTCCTCCCATCAGTACGAAACTCATCAAATCAGGCAATGCTTTTCAAATTCTCCATAGCCCACTGCAACTGCATTTTCTTGCTGAAAGCTAATGGGGATCTATAAGAAATACACAAAAACTACATCATTAAGGATCATAGCGTTCAGTCAATGTCATGGAAATAGCTGGTGTCCATAATGTTTTGTACACACAGTGTATGTTGTGTCTAACAGCTCATTCCCACAGAAAACTGCAGAAGGAATCAGTACCACCCAGTCAACCATCAGACTCCATTGTGAGATGCCTCAAAGAGGATATTCAACCCTAAGGGCAAATCCAAGGTCATCTCAATATCATTACAGTAGAATCTATCTAAACACAGTAAAACTGACCAGGTGAACACTGATCAGTAAAGTAAAGAGAGGCTAACATTCTAGAACGCTCCCTTTGATTTTGAATTTTAGGACCCCTTTAGTTATAAAAATATATATTTTAAAATGATTTGATCAAATATTGAATTTGGCCTTTACTATTTCATCCCATAGAAACACATTGAATGGTAAAAAAATAAAATAAGACTAATGGTTAAAACTGATCATCACATCATCTCTATCTGATACATTCAGTACAATTTAGTATTTTATTAGGATCCCCAGCGGCTACTCTTCCTGGGGTACAAACAGGAAACACAAAAAATACATAGAATACATAATCAAGCACTACATTTACAATTTAGTCATGTTGCAGATACTCCCATCCAGAAAGCTAGTGCATTCATCTTATGATAGCCAGGAGAGACATCCACATATCACAGTGGTATTCCAACCACGTATCACAAGCATTATACAATGCAAAATACAATATAAAATACATTTGTAAAAATCTGTCTCTTCAAATCAAATTTTATTTGTCACATACACGTGTTTAGCAGATGTTATTGCAGGTGTAGCGAAATGCTTGTGCTTCTAGCTCCAACAGTGCAGTAATATCTAACAATTTCACAACATATACCCCAATACACACAAATCTAAGCAAGGAATGGAATTTAAGAATATAGATACATACAGTGAGGGAAAAAAGTATGATCACCTGCTGATTTTATTAGTTTGCCCACTGACAAAGACATGATCAGTCTATACATTTAATGGGAGGTTTATTTGAACAGTGAGAGACAGAATAACAAAAAAATCCAGAAAAACGCATATCAAAAATGTTATAAATTTATTTGCATTTTAATGAGGGAAATAAGTATTTGACCCCTCTGAAAAACATGACTTAGTACTTGGTGGCAAAACTCTTGTTGGCAATCACAGAGGTCAGACGTTTCTTGTACTTGACCACCAGGTTTGCACACATCTCAGGAGGGATTTTGTCCCACTCCTCTTTGCAGATCTTCTCCAAGTCATTAAGGTTTCGAGGCTGACGTTTGGCAACTCGAACCTTCAGCTCCCTCCACAGATTTTCTATGGGATTAAGGTCTGGAGACTGGCTAGGCCACTCCAGGACCTTAATGTGCTTCTTCTTGAGCCACTCCTTTGTTGCCTTGGCCGTGTGTTTTGGGTCATTGTCATGCTGGAATACCCATCCACGACCCATTTTCAATGCCCTGGCTGAGGGAAGGAGGTTCTCACCCAAGATTTGACAGTACATGGCCCCGTCCATCATCCCTTTGATGCGGTGAAGTTGTCCTGTCCCCTTAGCAGAAA
Source organism: Coregonus lavaretus (assembly GCF_964263955.1). NCBI lineage: Eukaryota > Metazoa > Chordata > Actinopteri > Salmoniformes > Salmonidae > Coregonus > Coregonus lavaretus. The sequence goes on from NW_028158022.1 coordinate 1,076,482, forward strand.
AACACCCCCAAAGCATAATGTTTCCACCTCCATGTTTGACGGTGGGGATGGTGTTCTTGGGCTCATAGGCAGCATTCCTCCTCTTCCAAACACGGCGAGGTGAGTTGATGCCAAAGAGCTCCATTTTGGTCTCATCTGACCACAACACTTTCACTCAGTTCTCCTCTGAAACATTCAGATGTTCATTGGCAAACTTCAGACGGCCCTGTATATGTGCTTTATTGAGCAGGGGGACCTTGCGGGCGCTGCATGATTTCAGTCCTTCACGGCGTAGTGTGTTACCAATTGTTTTCTTGGTGACTATGGTCCCAGTTGCCTTGAGATCATTGACAAGCTCCTCCCGTGTAGTTCTGGGCTGATTCCTCACCGTTCTCATGATCATTGCAACTCCACGAGGTGAGATCTTGCATGGAGCCCCAGGCCGAGGGAGATTGACAGTTATTTTGTGTTTCTTCCATTTGCGAATAATCGCACCAACTGTTGTCACCTTCTCACCAAGCTGCTTGGCGATGGTCTTGTAGCCCATTCCAGCCTTGTGTAGGTCTACAATCTTGTCCCTGACATCCTTGGAGAGCTCTTTGGTCTTGGCCATGGTGGAGAGTTTGGAATCTGATTGATTGATTGCTTCTGTGGACTCTTAAAGGGAGTGCTCCTAATCTCAGCTCGTTACCTGTATAAAATAAACCTGGGAGCCAGAAATCTTTCTGATTGAGAGGGGGTCAAATACTTACGTCCCTCATTAAAATGCAAATCAATTTATAACATTTTTGACATTAGTTTTTCTGGATGTTTTTTTGTTATTCTGTCTCTCACTGTTCAAATAAACCTACCATTAAAATTATAGACTAATAATTTCTTTGTCAGTGGGCAAACGTACAAAATCAGCAGTGGATCAAATACTTTTTTCCCTCACTGTATATGGACAAGCAATGACAGAGCGGCATGGACTAAGATACAGTAGAATGTTATAGAATACAGTATATACATATGAGATGTGTAAAATGCTTCACAACATCAGCTGAGCTAAAAGTTCCTGTTGTTATTTTTGTAATGTGCCGTAAGGTTTATTTTATTTTATGTTTTTTTGAATCTGGTTTTATTGCTAGTTTGAGTTACCTGGCAGAGAGTTCCATGTAGTCATGGCTCTATTTAATACTGTGTGTTTCCCAGCGTCTGTTCTGGACCTGTGGACTGAAGAAACCTCTTGCTGCATGTCTTGTGTTGTACCGATGAGTGTCCGAACTAGCTCATTCCCACAGAAAACTGCAGAGGAAAGCAGTACCACCCAGTCATCTATCAGACCTCACTGAGTGTATTCAACCCTAAGGGCAAATCCAAGGTCATCTCAATATCTTTACAGTAGAAGATAACAAAACACACCAAAACTGACAAGGTGAACACTGATCAGTAAAGTCAAGACAGGCTAACATTCTATAACGCTCCCTTTCCTCTGCACAGTTCTCTCACAGTGAGAAACAATAGGATTACAATAGAGTGTTACGCTTTCTTAATGTTATCAAATTCACTGTTACCACTTCCTTTATGAGGTGAGAATGAAGTGATGAAGTGACTTTACGGTTAAACTGGTCTGAGACAACTGTTGAGGCTTCTCTCCTTAATGTATACGTTGATGTGTTTATAAGTAAGTGTTTTCTCCTGTGTGTGTTCTCCGATGACCTTTTAGCTCAACTGATGTTTTAAAACATTTTCCACAATCAGAGCAGCAGTAAGGCTTCTCTCCTGTGTGTATACGTTCATGTTGTTTTAAGTTGCCAGGTTGAGAGAAACTCGCAGCACAGTCAGCGCAGGAGTAAGGCTTCTCCCCTGTGTGTATACGTTCATGTTGTTTTAAGTTAACAGGTTGAGAGAAACTCGCCCCACAGTCAGAGCAGAAGTAAGGCTTCTCTCCTGTGTGTGTTCTTTGATGAACCTTTAGCATAGTTGATGTTGTGAAGCATTTTACACAATTAGAGCAGGAGTAAGGCTTCTCTCCTGTATGTATACGTTCATGCTGTTTTAGGTGGCTCGGTTGAGAGAAACTCTTTCCACAGTCAGAGCAGGAGTAAGGCTTCTCTCCTGTGTGTGTTCTCTGATGACGTTTTATTTCAGCTGATGTTGTGAAGCATTTTACACAATTAGAGCAGGAGTAAGGCTTCTCTCCTGTGTGTATACGTTCATGTGTTTTTAAGTGGCCCAGTTGAGAGAAACTATTTCCACAGTCAGAGCAGGAGTAAGGCTTCTCTCCTGTGTGTGTTCTCTGGTGCCGTTTTAGCTTAGCTGGTGTTGTGAAGCATTTTACACAATCAGAGCAGGAGTAAGGCTTCTCTCCAGTGTGTATTTTTAGGTGTATTTTTAACTGTGATAGAATTGGGAAAATCTCCTCACAATGTGGGCAATGGTGAGACCTCTTAGCTCTGTGATCTTCCTGCTGTTGCTCTCTGGATGTAGAGAATGTCTCAATACGGTCTCCTGTGTGAACATCAGAAGAACCAGTCAGTTGGTGTAATATACAGCACCAGTCAAAAGCTGACACCTACTCATTCAAGGGTTTTATTTATTTTTACTATTTTCTACCTAGATTATTAGTGAAGACATCAAAACTATTCAATAACACAAATTTAACCATGTAGTAACCAAAAAAAAAGTTTTATACAAATCAAAATATATTTTATATTTTAGACTCTTCAAAGTAGCCACCCTTTGCCTTGACAGCGTTGCACACGCTTGGCATTCTATCAACCAGCTTCACCTAGAATGCTTTTCCAACAGTCTTGAAGGAGTTCCCACACATGCTGAGCACTTGTTGGCTGCTTTTCCTTCACTCTGCGGTCCAACTCATCCCAAATCATCTCAATTGGGTTGAGGTCGGGTGATTGTGGAGGCCAGGTCATCTGATGCAGCACTCCATCACTCTCCTTCTTGGTCAAATAGCCCTTACACAGCCTGTAGGTGTGTTGGGTCATTGTCCTGTTGAAAAACAAATGGTAGTCCCACTAAGTGCAAACCAGATGGGATGGCATATCGCTGCCGAATGCTGTGGTAGCCATGCTGGTAAGTGTGCCTTAAATTCTAAATAAATCACAGACAGTGTCACCAGCAAAGCACCCCCACACCATAACACCATCTCCTCCATGCTTCACGGTGGAAACTACACATGTGGAGATCATCCGTTCACCTACTCTGCGTCTCACAAAGACAAGGCTGATGGAACCAAAAATCTGAAATTTGGACTCATCAGACAAAAAGACAGATTACCACCGGTCTAATATCCATTGCTCGTGTTTCTTTGCCCAAGCAAGTCTCTTCTTCTTATTGGTGTCCTTCAGTAGTGGTTTCTTTGCAGCAATTCGACCATGAAGGCCTGATTCACGCAGTCTCCTCTGAAAAGTTGATGTTGAGAAAGAAATTCCACAAATTAACTTTTAACAAGGCACACCTGTTAATTGAAATGCATTCCAGGTGACTACCTCATGAAGCTGGTTGACAGAATGCCAAGAGTGTGCAAAGCTGGCAAAGGGTGGCTACTTAAAATATATTTTGATTTGTTTAACACTTTTTTTGGTTACTACGTGATTCCATATGTGTTATTGAATAGTTTTAAATGTCGTCACTATTATTCTACAACATAGAAAATAGTAAAAAAAAAAAAAAAAACCTGGAATGAGTAGGTGTGTCCAGACTTTTGACTGGTAATGTACATATACATTTATTTGACGAAGTCCTTTTTACATCGGCAAAGTCACAAAGTGCTTTACAGAAACCCTTCCTAAAATCACGAAAGAGCAAGCAATGCAGGTGTAGAAGCACCGTGGCTACTAAAAATCTTCTGGCTGTACCAGGTGACATATGTATTCATATCAGTAGGCTGTACAATACAAAAGGGGGAAAAAAAACTATTCTAAAAGTGGGTAAGAGTCAAAAGCTAAAAAGGGGCAAAAGTCATTAAAATGATGAGCCATATCATCCTCCACTCACTATCACAAGGGTTAGTAACTACACAGACTCATTTCATAGAACTTAAAACACTGGCAGTTTGTCAATTTCCATTCTTTAGTCTACTCTCTGATGACTCCAGATAGCCCTGTGAATAAAACACATGCTGGCAATACTGGTGTCAAACCATGCAAGTCTCTGTAGCACGAAATAACATCTACCTTTTCATACAAACAGTTCATCATAAAACAGGTCTACTGCAACTTTTCATGCACAGTGAGACGTTGGAATAAACACAAACTCAGTTAGATCGAACCTGCTCTTACCATGAGAAACAGATTTCCCAATCTTCTCCTCCTCTTCTTCATCTTTAATGATGACATTCAACTCCAGTGTTTGACTGCAGTCTTCCAGCTTCACTGATGCCATCTCTGGATCCTGCTTAGCAAACTGGGCTCCACTGTCACAATCAGGACCCAGTGACTGTAGGTTTGGACTCAGTGTGGAAGCAGAGAGGCAGGCTGGGTTTGTCCTCACTGTTGATGTTACCGGCCTCAGATTTAATTCTAGTCGGCCTGTAGTAATAAAGAGAAACGGACACAAAGAGTTATTGTCTTGACAGTTCTGGCACTTTCTTTATTCTCTAAAATATATATTATATTTTTTGTTGTTCAATGATCTAATTCAGTGTTTGCCTTGGACTGACATAGGTGCAGGTACACCTTAGACACAAAGTACACACTACACAACGTAAGTGCCCTTAACCTATAGGTGGTTTCCCAAATTCACATAAATGCACAAATGACTCAAAAACCATTTAGTCCAAGGTTACAGTTTGTTTTAGGCAGTACTATGTAATATGTTCCCGAATAACCTTGTCTTCACTGTATTATTTCACTCAAAAACCAATTGTATTTCCTGTTCACACCATAGCAACATTTATTGATAAAAAGACAGAAACTACTGAATGTGTCTGAATATTAGTACACATGTAGAAAACTGCTAATCATTACATTCAGCTTCAAATCTGTAGTGTGACCGTTACATTTTCTCTCTGCACCGGCACTGTCCTCACTGAAGTCCGTTGATGCTGACCGAGAGGGCGCCGCCATTTTACCTCGTGAATTTGACACAAAACCAATAACATGCTAAATGAACTCAGAAATATCAAATAAATGTGCTATTACATACCTCTAGTAATAAACAGAAACAGACACAAAGATTATCTTCTTGACTGCACAGTTCTGGCGCTTTCTTTATTCTGAAGAATACCTGCCCGGAACATCCTATTCCCCCACTACCATAGTGTGTGTGTGTGTGTGTGTATATATATATATATATACACACACACACACATATATATATACACACACTCACACACCACCAAGACTCTTCCTAGAGCTGGCTGCCTGGCTAAAGTGAGCCATCGGGGGAGAAGGGCGTTGGTGACAACAAGCCGATGGTCACTCTGACAGAGCTCAATAGTTCCACGGTAGAGATAGGAGAAACTTCCAGAAGGACAACCATCTCTGCAGCACTCCACCAATCAGGCCTTTATGTTAGTGGCTAGACGGAAGCCACTCCTCAGTAAAAGGCACGACAGCCTGATTGGAATTTGCCAAAAGGCACCTAAAGACTCTCAGACCATGAGAAGCAAGATTATCTGGTCTGATGAAACCAATATTGAACTTCTTGGCCTGAATGCCAAGCATCACATCTGGAGGAAACCTGGCACCATCCCTACGATGAAGCATGGTGGTGGCAGCATCATGCTGTGGGATGTCTTTCAGCGGCAGGGACTGGGAGACTAGTCAGGATCGAGGGAAAGATGAACAAAGCAAAGTACAGAGAGATCCTTGATGAAAACCTTCTCCAGAGCGCTCAGGACCTCAGACTGGGGCGAAGGTTCACCTTTCAACAGGACAACTACCCTAAGCACACAGCCAAGACAACGCAGGAGTGGCTTCAGGACAAGTCTCTGAACGTCCTTGAGTGGCCCAGCCAGAGCCCGGATTTTAATCCGATCTAACATCTCTGGAGAGACCAGAAAATAGCTGTGCACCGACGCTCCCCATCCAATCTGACAGAGCTTGAGAGGATCTGCAGAGAAGAATGGGAGAAACTCCCCAAATACAGGTGTGCCAAGCTTGTAGCGTCATATCAAAGAAAACTTGAGGCTGTATTCGCTGCCAAAGGTGCTTAAACAAAAGTACTGAGTATAGGGTCTGAATACTTATGTAAATGTGATATTTACGTATAAAGAAAAATAATAAAAAATTAAAAATTGGTAAAATTTCTACAAACCTGTTTTTGCTTTGTCATTATGGGATATTGTGTGTAGATTGATGAGGTTAAGAAACAATGTAATCTATTTTAGAATAAGGATGTAACGTAACAAAATGTGGAAAAAGTCAAGGGGTCTGAATAATTTCCCAATGCACTGTATGTTGAATCCTTTCAGCAAGGTTGCTTCCCCTCCTCTCTAAGGAGGGCTTTAATCACTCTTATTCTGAAGCCTGATAAATCCCCAACAAAATGTGAAATTTGGGATTGGGAACTACTTCTGTAAATGGATTAAGATATGATATACCGACCCCACTGCAGAAGTTGCCACTAACAACTTGATTTCACAACCTTTTAAGCTTTTCTGGGGCACGAGAAAGAGTCCTGGACTGGCCGGACATCCTTCTTTTAGCTATAGAACCCCTTGCCATTGCAGTAAGGGCCCACCCGTCAATTAGAGGAATAAAAATAGATTTTGCACATTGAGTGGCCCTGTATGCAGATGATACCCTCTTATTCCTAACATATCTAAATAATTATCTCTTCCCTCTCCAATTTAATTAATAACTTGTCAGTTCTATATCGTGGAGCTCCGCCCCATAGGGGAGCTCTGCTCCTAATGGTTTACCCTCTGCCCTAAGGCAGCAGCAGCCTGAGACAAAATTATGCACACACCTACAGCCAATAGGAGTACAGGTGTCCCTATAAGAGGGGGTGCCTCCCCTCAATCAGCCTCCCTTTTTCTTCAGCGACTGGATGACTAGACTGAAGAGCCAAGAAGAGACGAAGCACGAAGACTCAGGACGAAAACGCTGTTGATATTCCAGTCATCAACGTCGTCTAAATGAGCACACCGGGAGATTTTCCACCCCCAAAAGCTATTTTCAGAGCTCAGTGCAGATACACTTCCATGGCGGCCGGTGACCACCACGACTTATGTTTCGTGTGTTTGGGATCCCAGCATGCCAAGGAAGGCGTTTGCAGTCCCCCGAATTGCGCCTCCTGCGCCCTCCTTTCTTTAAAGGAGAGGAAGCAGCGTTGGGCGTTTTTCAGGGAGGACATCCCCCTTGAGGATGTGTTGTCGATACTAGCCTCTGCTTCAGAGGCGTCGTCCGACAGCGCAGACTCGGTGGAAGATAGGGATTTTGAGGAAGGGTCTGGCATTCCAATGGAACAGTCGGACCCCGTCCCTCATACTTTCAAGCCCCCCTTTCCTTTGGAGAGCGAGAGGGCTTGTAGTCCCTATAGCGAAGGGGATACGAGCTCTGAGAGATCAGAAGCTCTCTTTCGCTGCAGCCTCTCTGAGAGCGGATTTTCCGGGTCTCATTGAGAGAGCTGCTCAACGGCTGGCAATAAAGCTGCCCCCTCTTCCCTCCGCACCGGAGGTTGAGCCAGTGGCTCCTGCCATGCCTTCTTTGGCTAGGTACGTTGGAGGCTCGTGGGAGGCACCTTTAGCGGCGCGTTCGCCTGTAAAAGCGTATCTCCCATTCACGAGAGTGGAAGGAAGGCTTCAGGGTCAGGGAATCCCCAGGTTAGAGAGCGCCATGGCGGCGTATCTCGTACCGGGTTCGAGCCCTTGGCCCTCTTCCAAGAAGGCCACGTTGCCATCCCAGAAGGACCGACTCACAGCGTCGCTGTTAGAGAAGTCTTTTGGGTTGGGAGCCCAAGCTATAGCAGCAGCTAACAACATTGCCCTCTTGGCGGCCTCTCTGTCCCGTTTAACCACGGGTAAGACAGAGATGGCACCGGAGGAGGTGGAGGAGGCGTCCAGAATTTCTGGCGCCATACTCCACCTTACACAGGCGTCCGCTGTCTGCGCGGTGAGATCCATGGCCACTTCGGTGGTCGGGGAACGACACCTCTGGTTGTCATTGACATCTATGAAAGAGGCAGACAGGACGTCTCTCTTGAACGACCCCCTCTCTGACGACGGCCTCTTTGGGGTCGCAGTCAAAGAGGCGACGGAGCGTTTTTCGAAGTTGGAGGAGGAGAAGAAGCAGTTGGCCAAGCACCTGCCGTTGGCAGGACGACTCGGCCCCCCTCCTCCCCAAAGGCCATCTACCTCCGCCCCTCTAAGTAGACCGGGGTCTACGACGAGGCAGTGTAATCGGCGTCATCCGGCGGCCACGGGCAGCAAGGGAGCGGGCTCGGCCCTCCCAGCAGCTACGGTAGCCCCACTACAGCCGGCGAGGGAGGTGACGAGGACGCCGACCTGGCCCTCCAAGGGAGGCAAGAGGAGGCGTACGTGACGGGACGCGGGGGAGAGGATGGAGGACGCATCGATGGTGTCGAACGTGCCCACTGTTCCCCCCCACCCTTCGGTTGAAGGGACGGGTGCTGATGTAAATGCTTTTGTTGATGTGTTTAATAAAGAGTTGGCTCCACCTGACTTTGTCAAAAAAGAGCCTCTTTTCCATAATACGTCAGAGAGCGTTCAAATCTCACCCTCTCTTCCTTACCACTCTAAGAGCCGTTCAGCCCACCGAGGGTGCATTGCTGAACAGGCACTAAGAGTAGGTATCCAGAAGACCTCAATCAGGTTGTCACATCACACTTCACGTATAAGAAGTGCTTTACATAGAAGGCAGCAGTCCCGGTCAGATTCTGACATGAGGACGCAGCCGCTATTTGGGGATGGCGCACTAGTACAGACTAAGGTCTCCACTAGTACGAGCCAGACCCATCCTGCGTTCACGGAGGGCCCGATTACCGCGGTCACCAAGGTGCCCAGAGTATCGGCGCCCCCAGGCATTGTAACACAGCAGCTATCTGGGGACGGCGAATTATCGCAGACCAAGGTCTCGGTTAATGCGATTCAGACCCATGCTACGTTCACGGAGGGAAGGATTACTAGCGTTATGGGTATAACCAAAGTATCAGCTCCCCTGACAGAACGAGCCAGTACTCACCACACTGAGCGTGAATCAACCCACCAGGGGTGCAGAGTTGAACACACACAGAAGGTGAAAGTTAAGAAGGTATCAAGGCGCCGCCTTGTTTTACCTCATAGAGACCTCATACTACTGACTTCTAGGAGTACTGTAGTGAAGGGCTCTGATAGCGAATTGCAGTCAGCTAAGATGACGCAATCGCTTGCTGGGGATGGTGCCCTGCCGCAGGCTGTGGCCTCGGTCAGCGCAATTCAGACCCGCGATGCGTTCAAGGAGGGCAGGAATACGACGGTTACGGGTTTAACCGACGTCCCTACTCCTCTTTCTTTCTCAGAACGCATTTCCTCTCCCTTTCACGGGAGGCCCACCTTGGGCTGTTCCACCACTTCAATGCGGTAAGGGCCATAGAGGAATACAGGTCCTTCCTACTGGATGCACCACAGCTTCGCGCCCAGCCACTTTCTCTGCATTGCTGGCAGTGGCGAAGGAGCTGCACCCTCTCACGCTGGCTAGAACAGACGTTGCAGAAGGGTTATGCTCTCCAATTCCACCGGACCCCACCCCCGTTCAGGGGTGTGGTGGAGACGGTGATGAAAACGCCAGACAAAGTGGCCGCTCTGATGACAGAGATTACGGAACTTTTGGCGAAGGAGGCGGTGACAGTAGTTCCCCGGGAGCAAAGGAACAAAGGGCTATATTCGCCTTATTTCCTAGTGCCCAAAAAGACGGGGGGAGTGAGGCCGATTTTGGATTTACGCATTCTCAACGAGAGCATAACCAAACGGCCCTTCCGAATGCTAACGACAAAACGTCTGCTGGAATGTGTCCAGAGAGGGGACTTTTGTACGAGCATAGACCTAAAGGACGCGTACTTTCATGTGCCGGTTCAGCCGCGTCACAGGAAGTTTCTGCGGTTCGCCTTTCAAGGGATGGCGTACGAATACACGAGGATGCCATTTGGGTACGCCCTGGCACCTCGCACATTTTCCAAGTGTGTGGAGGCGGCATTAGAACCGTTGCGTCATCAGGGAATACGGCTACTAGCCTACCTGGACGACCTACTGGTTCTCGCCCGTCAGCAGAGCTGGCGATCACTCACACAACACAGACAGTGATGCATCTCACAAGTCTGGGGTTTGCTGTGAATTGGAAAAAGAGCGCGCCCTGGCCCACTCATCAGATTGTCTACCTGGGAATACAGCTAGACACTGTGAGGATGAGGGCTCGAATTTCAGACCCCCGAAGGGTAGCCTTGTTGCTAGCCCTAAGGAAGTGCTGTCCGAATCACACGGTGACGGCGCTGTCGATCATGTCTCTTTTGGGTCTCATGTCGTCAGCGCACTCTGTGGTTCCGCTGGGACTCCTGCATATGCGCAGGACGCAGCGATGGTTCGCCCAACTAAGACTAGACCCATTGCGTCAACGTCATCGGTTGGTGGTGGTTCCCCTCTCGCTCAGTGCAGATCTAAACTATTGGAGAAACACGCGCGTTCTCACGCACAGAGTCCCGATAGGAAAGGTGTCCTCTCACATCCCAGTATTCACGGATGCGTCCCTGACGGGATGGGGAGGGACATGTCAGACACAAGCGATAGGAGGTGTGTGGCCTCAATCAGGTCGTCACATCAACCTCCTGGAGTTGGAAACGGTTCGACTGGTTCTGACCCACTTCGCGTCTACCCTTCGGGGTCGCGATGTGCTGGTCTGGTCAGACAACCGGACCACAGTAGCCCACATAAATCGCCAGGGAGGAGTCAGATCTCCTGCTCTCCATCGGGCGGCAGAGGAATTGTGGCTGTGGGCTCACGAGCACCTTCGCTCATTGAGAGCAGCACACATTCCCGGGCTACTTGAACATAGGAGCAGACCTCATGTCAAGAGGGGGTCCTCGAGACGACGAGTGGTGTCTGCATCCAGACATTGTTCTCCAGATTTGGGAACAATTCGGGAGAGCCGAGGTGGACCTATTCGCGTCACGCGTGAACGCGCAATGTCCTCTGTGGTTCTCTCTGAGGGAACAGGACGAACCGCCACTGGGAAGGACGCCTTTGCGCACCAACCGTGGCCGAGAGTTCTCCTGTATGCATTCCCTCCGCTGTCCTGCATTCTCCCACTGCTATCCAGGGTGAGGTCAGGGGGGCTGTCAGTGATACTGATAGCGCCCGATCGCCCGGGGGCTCCGTGGTTTGCGGAGATGAGTCAGATGTTGATTGCGCCACCTTGGTCAATTCCACATCGACGGGACGCGTTGTCTCAGGCGGCTGGCACGATAGGGAAATTGCCCATAATCGGCCAACCACTGAAGGCCTGGCTGCTGAGAGGGACAGGCTAGAGCGCCGTGGGTTATCTGATGCAGTGATCAGGACCATACAGGGTTCACGTGCCAGTTCCACTTCTAAGATGTATGCCAGTAGATGGAACGTGTTTTCACGATGGTGTGTCACACAAGGTGTAGACCCCATGAGCTGTCAGGTGGAGAGTATTCTCTATTTTCTACAGCTCATGTTTGATAAGCAAAAATCGCCTGCCGCGATTAGAGTGTTTGCAGCAGCGATTTCAGCTTGTCATGAGGGTTTTGGCAGAGACAATGTCTTTAGCCACCCTCTAGTGAAACGCTTCCTATTAGGAATGCGGCGACTTAGGCCAACACCTAGAGTCACGCTTCCTCAGTGGGATTTGGCTTTGGTACTCGAAGCGCTATCTAAGTCGCCGTTCGAGCCATTGAATCAAATACCCCTCAAGATGCTGTCTATAAAGACAGCATTGTTGCTCGCTTTGACTACAGCTAAGCGGGTCAGTGATTTGTGTGCTCTTTCGACGAGACCTGACTGCTTGGCCATCAATGGTGACATGAGCAGAGCATTGTTACGTCCTAACCCGGCATTTGTGCCGAAGGTTATTAAGAGTTCATATAGGTCACAGACCGTGGAGCTGTGGGCTTTTTCTCCTCCTCCTCATAGAGAGAGGAGTGAGGAAAAGCTCCATCGCCTGTGCCCGGTACGCGCTTTGGCGTGTTACGTCGAGCGCACAGCAGCGATTAGGTCATCGCCTCAGTTGTTTGTGTGTCACGGTGCGACTGCACTAGGTAGACCACTTTCAAAACAGAGGCTGTCTCACTGGCTTTGTGAAGGCATTGAGACAGCTTATGAGGTAGCAGGGCGGCAATTGCCTCAGGGTATCAGAGCTCACTCCACTCGTGGAGTAGCGGCTTCTACTGCCCTTTTCAGAGGAACAGGAGTAGAGGATATCTGTAGAGCAGCATCCTGGTCGACGCCGTCTCCATTTATCCGTTTCTATCTCTTAGATATGTCTTCTAATTCTCTGACTCGATCTGTACTCAGCGTGGCTGAAGGGAGATCTTGAGCAAGAAAGAGAGGAGAAGCAGGACTGTGGACACAGGTTTCCATCAGGTCCGCTTTGGTTAGGAAGACGTGTTTTTGACAGATGTGTTTTCTAACTCTTTGGCTCGGTCTGTACTCAGCATAGCTGAAGGGAGATCTTGAGCTAGGAAGAGAGGGAAAAGCAGGACTATGGACAGGGTTTCCACCAGGTCCGCTTTGGATAAGAAAACATATTTTGTGGCATGAATCCTGACTGACAGGGTCAGTACAGTAGAGGCATGCGTTGATTACAGAATGTGAGGTCATCTATCTACTTGTTCAGTTAGTATGACTCATGTTTTTGTTCCTGCCCACTAATCTCTGGGATTCCATTGAGTGAGTGAGGCGGTCTACCGCGTTCACAATGTAGAGTGACACTTGATGTCATTCCATTAGTGGTCGGTAGTGTTTTCACAGGATATTGAGGCACATCTATCTGCTAGTACAGGTTAGTATGGCTTCTATTCTGGTGATCTGCCCACTAGTCATTGGCATTGCCATTGGATTAGGTGGGGCGGGTCTTTAACCGATGACGCGGTATATTGTGACGCCCGTAGTTTTTTTTTAGTTGCAGTACTGCGGGACTCGGTTGCAGCCATTGCTAGGCCTGACTTTCTCGTTTCGATGGGAAGTGTTAGGCTCGGCAGGGAGTACATTTTGGAGCGCTACGCTCCGCCTTAAACCACTAGGAGCAGAGCTCCCCTATGGGGCGGAGCTCCACGATATAGAACGATTAGTTACCGGAGTGTAACTCCAGTTCTATGAGTGGAGCGGAGCCCCATAGGACTTAAGGCCCTGCCGACCCTCTAGTCTCGCTGAAGAAAAATATCTCGGGAGGCTGATTGAGGGGAGGCATCCCCTCTTATAGGGACACCTGTACTCCTATTGGCTGTAGGTGTGTGCATAATTTTGTCTCAGGCTGCTGCTGCCGTAGGGCAGAGGGTAAACCACTAGGAGCAGAGCTCCCCTATGGGGCTCCGCTCCACTCATAGAACTGGTGTTATACTCCGGTAACTAATCGTTTTTGGGGTTTAAAGTTAAAAACTTTCCCTAAACAAACAAGAGAGACTGAATCCAATTGTACAGCATCCATTTGTGAATACAGAACAAGGTTTCACATATCTTGGTATTAAAATCACACCAGAATTTAGCTCCTTGAGCTCAACAAATGATGTCCCCATGGTAACGAGTGTAACAGAACCCATCAACAGATGGACATCATTGTCTATATCTATTACTGGTAGAATAAATATCATTAAGATGAATATTCTGCCCAAATGTCTATCTATTTCAATCAATTCCTCTGGCTCCACCACCTTTATTTTCCCCAAATATCTGAAAGATACTCTCAAATGTTATCTGGAGCAACAGAAAACCAAGGCTTAGACTTTCTCTTCTTTATTTGCCCTATGACAGAGGGGGGATGCAACTTCCAAACCTACAGTGGTATTACTGGGCTGCAATGTTTTGGTTCTCAAGAAACCACAAAAGGCTTCACTTTGGATGGATATTTGTACTCTGCTCCCTTTAAGAAACTAAAGAAGAAGACTACTAATCCCTTTGTTAAAAACACCAACTATATGGCAGGAAGTACAGCAATATCTGGGTGAATCCCCTGTATTATCCAGTTTTACACCAATTTGGGGAAATGACAATTTCATACCTGGTAAAAATGACTTGGGGTTTAAAGAACTTAGAAGAAAAGGTATTGTTAAAGTAATGGACTTATACAATAAAAAGAAAATAGGGCTAATGTCATTTGTAGAACTAAAGAGAAGATATAACTTACCACAAAATTATTTTTTCAAATACTTACAATTGAGAAGCTTTATTTTTTCCAGTCTAAAACAATCTGCCCTACAACCTACTTTGACCACTTTAGAAACGCTCTCTGTTAATATGTGTTATGGGAGAGGTCAAATTACATCATTATATTGGAAAATGGTAGCTACTCATGAAGACAACTCTGATAGTAAGAGACTTCAGTGGATACAATAAATATTTCAGCAGAGGACTGGGGTATGATATGCTCGAGAGCTCAGATACAGACCATAAAACACCCGCCTGAGATTGTTGCAATACAATTGGATAATGAGAACAATTGTATTTCTGTAATTGTTGATTGTCCTACTTGGAACTAATAAATATTTGTGTAAAACAAACCGCTGGAGGCCACTGTGTTCTTGGGGACCTGCAATGCTGCAGAAATGTTTTGGTACCCTCCCGCAGTTCTGTGCCTCGACAAAATCCTTTCATGGAGCTCTACGGACAATTCATTCGACCTCATGGCTTGGTTTTTGCTCTGACATGCACTGTCAAATGTGGGACCTCATATATACAGGTGTGCCTTTCCAAATCACATCCAATCAATTGAATGTACCACAGGTGGACTCCAATCAAGTTGTAGAAACATCTCAAGGATGATCAATGGAAACAGGATGCACCTGAGCTCAATGGTGAGTCTGAATATTTACAGTTGAAGTAGGAAGTTTACATACACTTAGGTTGGAGTCATTAAAACTTGTTTTTCAACCACTCCACACATTTCTTGTTAACAAACTATCGTTTTGGCAAGTCGGTTAGGACATCTACTTTGTGCATGACACAAGTAATTTTTCCAACAATTGTTTAAAGACAGATTATTTCACATAATTCACTGTATCACAATTTCAGTGGGTCAGAAGTTTACATACACTAAGTTGACTGTGCCTTTTAAACAGCTTGGAAAATTCCAAAAAATGATGTCATGGCTTTAGAAGCTTCTGATAGGCTAATTGATATCATTTGAGTCAATTGGAGATGTACCTGTGGATGTATTTCAAGGCCTACCTTCAAACTCAGTGCCTCTTTGCTTGACATCATGGGAAAGTCAAATGAAATCAGCCAAGACCTCAGACAAAAAATCGTAGACCTCCACAAGTCTGGTTCATCCTTGGGAGCAATTTCCAAATGCCTGAAGGTACCATGTTCATCTGTACAAACAATAGTACGCAAGTACACCATGGGACCATGCAGCCGTCATATCGCTCAGGAAGGAGAGGCGTTCTGTCTCCTAGAGATGAACGTACTTTGGTGTTTAAAGTGCAAGTCAATCCCAGAAAAACAGCAAGGGACCTTGTGAAGATGCTGGCGGAAACAGGTACAAAAGTATCTATATCCACAGTATAACAAGTCCTATATTGACATAACCTGAAAGGCTGCTCAGCAAGGAAGAAGCCACTGCTCCAAAACCGCCATAAAAAAGCCAGACTACGGATTGCAACTGCACATGGGGACAAAGATCGTACTTTTTAGAGAAATGTCCTTGGTCTGATGAAACTAAAATAGAACTGTTTGGCCATAATGACCATCGTTATGTTTGGAGGAAAAAGGGGGGTATTTGCAGCAGGAGGGACTGGTGCACTTCACATATTAGATGGCATCATGAGTAAGGAAGATTATGTGGATATATTGAAGCGACATCTCAAGACATCAGTCAGGAAGTTAAAGCTTGGTCGCAAATGGGTCTTCCAAATGGACAATGACCCCAAGCATACTTCCAAAGTTGTGGCAAAATGGCTTAAGGACAACAAAGTCAAGGTATTGGAGTGGCCATCACAAAGCCCTGACCTCAATCCTGTAGAAAATGTGTGGGCAGAACTGAAAAAGTGTGTGCGAGCAAGGAGGCCTACAAACCTGACTCAGTTACACCAGGTCTCCGGTAGGCGAGGTGAGTAGTCATGCTGTACTTCGCTCCGCAGGTAATATGACACATTACATTGGAACGATTTGATTAGTGTAATGTTGGCTAGCTACATAGTTGTATTTGTATCAAAGATAAAGGTGTAGTATAGAGTAACTATCGAGGTTAGCTAGCCAGCTACACTCGTTCGCAGCGACGCCGTTTCTCAAACAAAGTCAACACCGCAGCCATTGCTAGCTAGCAGTACTGTAGCTACTGAATACAATATCATTTTAGCCAGCTACATTCGTTCGCAGCGACGCCGTTTTTCAAACAAAGTCATCACCGCAGCCATTCCTAGCTAGCCAACGCTACCAGCTAGCAGTACTATAGCAACTAAATACAATATAATTTTAGCCAGCTACATTCGTTCGCAGCGATGCCGTTTTTCAAACAAAGTCAACACAGCAGCCATTGCTAGCTAGCAGTACTGTAGCAGCTAAATACAATATCTTTGTGCTAGCTAGACAACGCTTAATTATTGCTGTGTTATGAAAGGAACTAGACACGGACACGAATTATCTGTTTAGTGTGTTAACACACTATTGGTAGTTTGTTGTAACCAAGTATTGGTGCTAAACCGTGTGTTATTGGATGCTAGCATGCTAGTTAGCTATGGCGTCATAATTAGCTAGCTGAATAAAGTAAGTTGAGTCTATTCCTTGAAACATTGAACCGCTGTAGTTTACAACAATTCTAATTTCTAAAGTGGAAGTTGGGAGAGTTTTATTCGGGTGTTTCAGTGAAACAATTATAGTTTCTGAGGTGGAAGTTGGGAGAGTTATATTTGGGAGTTTGTGGTGAGGGAGGCCCGCTCTCTCCTTTCCCAGATGTTTAGTTCATTTCATTCCGATCTCCTCTGCATTATTGTAGCCATTTGCTACAGCCTGTCAACTATGCCTCTGCCTATCCCTGTTCTCTCCTCTCCGCATAGGCTACACAAACGCCTCACACCGCGTGGCTGCTGCCTCTCCAACCTGGTGGTCCCTGCACGCACCACACACCTGGAGTTCCAGGTCTCAGGCAGCCTCTGGAACTGCCGTTCTGCTGCCAACAAGGCTGACTTCATCCCAGCCTATGCTACCCTCCAGTCCCTCGACTTCCTGGCGCTGACGGAAACATGGATTACCACTGAAAACACTGCTTCTCCTACTGCTCTCTCCTCGTCTGACCATGTGTTCTCGCATACCCCGAGAGCATCTGGTCAGAGGGGTGGTGGCACAGGAATCCTCATCTCTCCTAAGTGGTCATTCTCAATTTTTCCCCTAACCCATCTGTCTATCTCCTCATTTGAATTCCATGCTGTCACAGTCACTAGCCCATTTTAGCTTAATATCCTTGTCATCTATCGCCCTCCAGGTTCCCTTGGAGAGTTCATCAATGAGCTTGACGCCTTGATAAGTTCCTTTCCTGAGGATGGCTCACCCCTCACAGTTTTGGGGGATTTCAACCTCCCTACGTCTACATTTGACTCATTTCTCTCTGCCTCCTTCTTTCCACTCCTCTCCTCTTTTGACCTCACCCTCTCACCGTCCCCCCCTACTCACAAGGCAGGCAATACGCTTGACCTCATCTTTACTAGATGCTGCTCTTCCACTAATCTCACTGAAACTCCCCTCCATGTCTCCGACCACTACTTTGTATCCTTTTCTCTCTCGCTCTCCTCCAACACTACTCACTCTGCCCCTACACCGATGGTAATGCGCCGCCGCAACCTTCGCTCTCTCTCTCCCACTACTCTCTCCTCTTCCATCCTATCATCTCTTCCCTCTGCTCAATCCTTCTCCCTCCAATCTCCTGATTCTGCCTCCTCAACCCTCCTCTCCTCCCTTTCTGCATCCTTTGACTCTCTGTGTCCCCTACCCTCCCGGCCGGCTCGGTCCTCCCCTCCAGCTCCGTGGCTTGATGACTCATTGCGAGCTCACAGAACAGAGCTCCGGGCAGCTGAGCGGAAATGGAAGAAAACTAAACTCCCTGCCGACCTGGCATCTTTTCACTCCCTCCTCTCTACATTTTCTTCATCTGTTTCTGCTGCCAAGGCCACTTTCTACCACTCTAAATTCCAAGCATCTGCCTCTAACCCTAGGAAGCTCTTTGCCACATTCTCCTCCCTGCTGAATCCCCCCCCCCCCCTCCCTCTCTGTGGATGACTTCGTCAACAACTTTGAAAAGAAGGTTGACGACATCCGATCCTCGTTTGTTAAGTCTAATGACACTGCTGGTCCTGCTCACACTGCCCTACACTATGCTTTGACTTCTTTCTCCCCTCTCTCTCCAGATAAAATCTTGCGACTTGTGACTGCAGGCCGCCCAACAACCTGCCCGCTTGACCCCATCCCCTCCTCTCTTCTCCAGACCATCTCCGGTGACCTTCTCCCCTACCTCACCTCGCTGATCAACTCATCCTTGACCGCTGGCTATGTCCCTTCCGTCTTCAAGAGAGCGAGAGTTGCACCCCTTCTCAAAAAACCAACACTCGATCCCACTGATGTCAACAACTACAGACCAGTATCCCTTCTTTCTTTTCTTTCCAAAACTATTGAGTGTGCCGTCTTTAGCCAACTCTCTTGCTATCTCTCTCAGAATGACCTTCTTGATCCAAACCAGTCAGGTTTCAGGACTGGTCATTCAACTGAGACTGCTCTTCTGTGTCACGGAGGCTCTCCGCACTGCTAAAGCTAACTCTCTCTCCTCTGCTCTTGTCCTTCTATACCTGTCTGCTGCCTTTGATACTGTGAACCATCAGATCCTCCTCTCCACCCTCTCCGAGCTGGGCATCTCCGGCGCGGCTCACTCCTGGATTGCGTCCTACCTGACCGGTCACTCCTACCAAGTGGCGTGGCGAGAAGCTGTCTCCGCACCACGTGCTCTCACCACTGGTGTCCCCCAGGGCTCAGTTCTAGGCCCTCTCCTATTCTCCCTATACACCAAGTCACTTGGCTCTGTCATATCCTCACATGGCCTCTCCTATCATTGCTACGCTGACGATACACAACTAATCTTCTCCTTTCCCCCTTCTGATAACCAGGTGGCGAATTGCATCTCTGCATGTCTGGCAGACATGTCAGTATGGATGACGGATCACCACCTCAAGCTGAACCCTGGCAAGACGGAGCTGCTCTTCCTCCCGGGGAAGGACTGCCCGTTCCATGATCTCGCCATCACGGTTGACAACTCCGTTGTGTCCTCCTCCCAGAGTGCGAAGAGCCTTGGCGTGACCCTGGACAACACCCTGTCGTTCTCCGCTAACATCAAGGCGGTGACCCGATCCTGCAGGTTCATGCTCTACAACATTCGGAGAGTACGACCCTGCCTTACACAGGAAGCGGCACAGGTCCTAATCCAGGCACTTGTCATCTCCCGTCTGGATTACTGCAACTCGCTGTTGACTGGGCTCCCTGCCTGTGCCATTAAACCCCTACAACTCATCCAGAATGCCGCAGCCCGTCTGGTGTTCAACCTTCCCAAGTTCTGTCACGTCACCCCGCTCCTCCGCACACTCCACTGGCTTCCAGTTGAAGCTCGCATCTGTTACAAGACCATGGTGCTTGCCTATGGAGCTGTGAGGGGAACGGCACCTCCGTACCTTCAGGCTCTGATCAGTCCCTACACCCAAACGAGGGCATTGCGTTCATCCACCTCTGGCCTGCTGGCTCCCCTTCCTCTGCGGAAGCATAGTTCCCGCTCAGCCCAGTCAAAACTGTTCGCTGCTCTGGCACCCCAATGGTGGAACAAGCTCCCTCACGACGCCAGGACAGCGGAGTCACTCACCACTTTCCGGAGATATTTGAAACCCCACCTCTTTAAGGAATACCTGGGATAGGATAAAGTAATCCTTCTACCCCCCCCCCCCCCCCCCCCCCCCCCCCCCCAAAAAAAAACAAAAAAACAATTGTAAAGTGGTTATCCCACTGGCTATAGGATGAATGCACCAATTTGTAAGTCGCTCTGGATAAGAGCGTCTGCTAAATGACATAAATGTAAATGTAGGAATGGGCCAAAATTCACCCAACTTATTGTGGGAAGCTTGTGGAAGGCTATCCGAAATGTTTGATCCAAGTTAAACAATTTAAAGGCAATGCTACCAAATACTAATTGAGTGTATGCTCATCAGTCATGATAATTATATATTTACATTTTAGTCATTTAGCAGACACTCTTATCCAGAGCGACTTACAGTTAGTGAGTGCATACATTTTCATACTGGCCCCCCGTGGGAAACGAACCCACAACCCTGGCGTTGCAAGCAGCATGCTCTACCAACTGAGCTACATCCTCCACTCACTATAACAGGGGTTAGACACTACACAGACTCATTTCCTAGAACTTTAAAACACTGGCAGTTTGTCTACTTCACTTCTTTAGTCTACACTCTGATCACTCCAGATAGCCCAGTGAATAAAACAAATGCTGACAAAATTGGTATCAAACCATGCAAGTCTGAGTAGCATGGAATAACATACCATCTTATTGAAACAGTTCATCAAGAAACAGTTCTACTGCAACTTTTCATGCACAGTGGGAAGTTGGAACGAACAACACAAACTTAGTTAGATAGAACCTGCTCTTACCATGAGAAACAGATTTCCCAATCTTCTCCTCCTCTTCTTCATCTTTAATGTTGACATTCAGCTCCAGTGTTTGACTGCAGTCTTCCAGCTTTACTGATGCCATCTCTGGATCCTGCTTAGCAAACTGGGCTCCACTGTCACAATCAGGACACACTGACTGTAGGTTTGGACTCAATGTGGAAGGAGAGAGGCTCGCTGGGTTTGTCCTCACTGTTGATGTTACCGGCCTCAGATTTAATTCTAGTCGTCCTGTAGTAACAATGAGAAACAGACACAAAAAGTTATTGTCTTGACAGTTCTGGCACTTTCTCTAAAAATATATTTGATCAGATAGCTAAGCATTGACAACAAACCATTTATTAATTTCACATTAGACACAAATTGCACACTTTAAATTAAACAACGTAAGTGCACTTAACCTATAGTAGATTTCAGAAATTCACATAAATGACTGAAAAACCATTTAGTACAAGGTTGCAGTTTGTTTTAGGCAGCACTATGTCATATTTTCCTGAATAACGTTGTCTTCACTGTATTATTTCAATCAAAAAACAATTGTATTTATTCATAGGTATAACTTCACAAGCCCTGAATTCATTAGATTATAGCTGACTGTTTGAAATGCAGTGTATTTGACCTTTAATTGTACAACACTTACTTAGAGAAAAACAAAATTAAGAAATCTTGAATCACCCATACGTTTGAAAAAACTCAAGATACAGCTGTATGATTTAGTCCATATAGCCCAGCCCGAACATAGTACATTAAAGTAGAATACAATACAGTACGTTATACTGTACTATACTCTGTACTGTTGTACTGTACTGAACTAAACTTCTATTTCCTGTACTCTGCTGTACTGTACTTTCCAATCTTGTGAAACAGTAGCTATGTTTCCAATAACTTGTCCAGTGCTTTGTTTCTCGACATTAAGAAAAAGTTTGCATAGAAAATAGATACGACAATTGCCATCTAGGGTGTGTTTCCATGTAACTATCCTGTGTCGATAAAAACTGCTGGACGTAATGATTCACCCTGTACCGTCAAAATGATTTGGCAATCATTTATTTAAAAAACACTGTTTCAATCCTCACTTGTCAGAATAAAGAAACTTTGACAAAAGAAAAATCCACCCGTCCAACGATTAAAAATGTTTTCGAGCTTTAGAACATTTCTCCTATATCTGCCGTCTCCATTACACACATCGCAAAGATTATTTTAGCAACATTGCTTTTGTCGAATGCAGCTGGGTCAATGGAAACCTGCCTAATGTCTGAGTGATTGGTTCAGATTTGGTCTGGTCTAATGTTTGACCCAATGGTTGGGCCAAGTCAGTTAAGAACAAATTCTTATTTACAATTATGCTTACCCCGGCCGACGCTGGGCAAATTTTGCACCGCCCTATGCGTCTCCCAATCACGGCCGGATTGTGATACAGCCTGGAATCCAACCAGGGTCTGTAGTGACAGATGCAGTGCCTTAGACCGCTGCGCCACTCGGGAGCCCTGTGACTAATCATTTTGGCTAGTTAAGCTCTGAAAAGGCCTATCAGCTACCCAACTTTATAAGGAGTTATCCTGAGCCTATTTGCAATGAGAATCAATGCATTTGCACAGCGGGAAATGTAGAAGTATTTAATTTTTTGTTATGATCATCTCGTCAAAAATGTACAGAGACAAACTTGAAACCACTGATTATCATGACAATTTAGCTGACAGGGTTAAACTCCCGGACAACAGTGGTTTCAGAGTCCTGCAATAGAGTGAAGACGCTAATATTTGTGTAAACTCTACATAGTTGTGTTCTGTGGGTGTCACTGAGTAGGCTGAACAATACATAGGTAGGGCTGTACAGTGCAATATGAATGTCCAATACAAACTAAAGAAACAGCATACTCAACTGGCGTAACGCAGTAAGGACCAAGAACGGGGTCGATATGGACCACGGGTCACAAAAAAAGTATATAATAATACTGTTTTGGTTGGGCTTCAACCCCTGGTATCATATAAACACACATAATACATGGAAACATGTAGAATTGGTTAAAAAGAGCAACAACTAAAAATTTCAGCCCTGTCGTAAAATGTGTAGAATTACGGGATATTAGCTTTAAAACTGCTAAATGTTCTCTCCGCCAACAAGAGGGTTGTGAACAGTTTGGGGTCACAAGTTGGGGGTTTGTTACTACGCCAATAAATGGCAATATCCATCCGGACCTTTGCCACCTAGGAAATTTGTTTGACCGGACCTTCTCAAATAGTACTGGAGTACCCCTGCAATAGACTGACTGGGAAGGTGATTTTTCACAGTCAAAGTCCTGCAATAACAGCTAACATGCTAATATTTGTATAAACTCTTGAGAATTGTTTTCTGTGGGTGTCACCCGTTCCATGGGAGCACAATCCAACCCGTTTCATAAGTGCATATAAGAATGCCCCCAATGCAATTATGTGGTCTAATACCTCCACAGTGGGATTTCAACCGTTTCTTTCTGTTTATTTTCAAAATAATTAGTTTTTGTAATTCATTTTAAATTAAGTAACAACATTTGACATGATTCCAATATTTTATATCAGTTTGCATCACTTTCAATGAAGGCCTTTTATTTTGAGGGCAAACCGCAAATTCCACTATTGTGGCTAATCATTATTATGACTAGCTTCACATACATAGGGACAAGCGGGTACCAGGGCTGCGTCCAGCAGGAGGACGGAGACGTTGGCGACGATCAGATACAAATGTATTATGTAGAACAAACATGCCTCTGATTCTATTGAATCATGTTACTTCTATTCAGGGTATTTCTATCTGCAACTTTCCTAAACGTTTTTGTACTGAACATGCCCAGGCGAAACGCACTGACCTATATACGAACCTGGAAAGCCTCACAAATGAAAACATGTAATGGACCCCACGCCGTGTGATTGTAAAATATATTTTATCACGTTCTTCAATCACTCGGATTGACACAAAAATTACACAAAACCTTTGCCAAACGTGATTATACCTTGACTGATTTGTTATCTAACATGTTATGACGTTATTTAGATATTAGACAGTTTAAAAGTGCTATTATATACCTGTAGTAATAAAGAGAAACGGAAAGCACAGTCCTGTCGTTTTCTTTGTTCTGAAGAATGTTGCGCGCCTCGCCGGAAGTTCCTGTTCCCCAACTACCACAATGCAACAGCGCCATCTTCTTCTTCTTCTGTGGGTTTTATGGCAGACTACATCCAAAAGTTGTATTGCCGCCACCAACTGGACGGTTTGAAACCACAAAATAAATTAAATAAATAATACATCCATACTTAATAGTGATACTAACTTACTCCACCCTAATAAAAATAGTACATTGCCAAAACAAACAAAACTCCCATTTCTTCCTTCCTTTAAATCTCCATATCTCCCTTCTCAGTCTCTAGGACCTGAGATGGTGGTATGGCTTTTGACAATATTCCATGTAACTCTTTTGCCAATAAATCTTTCAGCCCCAGGAACCGTTCTGCCGCAACCACAATGATTTCTATCTTCCTAGATCTTTTCTCCACCTTGGCTATGCCGTTAATCACCATTGCGATAAAGGCCACAAAGTCCACCTTTTTAACCTTTAAAATGTCAGGATCATCTTGTTGAAAGGCAACCCCTGCAGCTTGCATTGAAGGCTTATCCACCACCATTATATTTACTGTAAAGATAACCCCCAACAACCACAATGATTCAGTAGATCAGTAATGTTACAGTACTCTAGCATGTCTCACAGCTGCTTATGCTGACAAAACATGTCAGTGAATAGGTCAGATTTAGCTTCGTGATGCTCATTTAAACTTCCTGTCTTGTTCAGCTTCAGAAAAACAATAAATATGTCACTTCAAACATAGTTTTTTGGTAAATCATTACACAAAAGAGAAGAGCTTGACTAGTACAAATTCATATACAGTGGGGGAAAAAAAATATTTAGTCAGCCACCAATTGTGCAAGTTCTCCCACTTAAAAAGATGAGAGGTCTGTAATTTTCATCATAGGTACACGTCAACTATGACAGACAAATTGAGGAAATAAATTCCAGAAAATCACATTGTAGGATTTTTTATGAATTTTTTTGCAAATTATGGTGGAAAATAAGTATTTGGTCACCTACAAACAAGCAAGATTTCTGGCTCTCACAGACCTGTAACTTCTTCTTTAAGAGGCTCCTCTGTCCTCCACTCGTTACCTGTATTAATGGCACTTGTTTGAACTTGTTATCAGTATAAAAGACACATGTCCACAACCTCAAACAGTCACACTCCAAACTCCACTATGGCCAAGACCAAAGAGCTGTCAAAGGACACCAGAAACAAAATTGTAGACCTGCACCAGGCTGGGAAGACTGAATCTGCAATAGGTAAGCAGCTTGGTTTGAAGAAATCAACTGTGGGAGCAATTATTAAGAAATGGAAGACAAACAAGACCACTGATAATCTCCCTCGATCTGGGGCTCCACGCAAGATCTCACCCCGTGGAGTCAAAGTCAAAATGATCACAAGAACGGTGAGCAAAAATCCCAGAACCACACGGGGGGACCTAGTGAATGACCTGCAGAGAGCTGGGACCAAAGTAACAAAGCCTACCATCAGTAACACACTACGCCGCCAGGGACTCAAATCCTGCAGTGCCAGACGTGTCCCCCTGCTTAAGCCAGTACATGTCCAGGCCCGTCTGAAGTTTGCTCGAGTGCATTTGGATGATCCAGAAGAGGATTGGGAGAATGTCATATGGTCAGATGAAACCAAAATAGAACTTTTTGGTAAAAACTCCACTCGTGTTTGGAGGACAAAGAATGCTGAGTTGCATCCAAAGAACACCATACCTACTGTGAAGCATGGGGGTGGAAACATCATGCTTTGGGGCTGTTTTTCTGCAAAGGGACCAGGACGACTGATCCGTGTAAAGGAAAGAATGAATGGGGCCATGTATCGTGAGATTTTGAGTGAAAACCTCCTTCCATCAGCAAGGGCATTGAAGATGAAACGTGGCTGGGTCTTTCAGCATGACAATGATCCCAAACACACCGCCCGGGCAACGAAGGAGTGGCTTCGTTAGAAGCATTTCAAGGTCCTGGAGTGGCCTAGCCAGTCTCCAGATCTCAACCCCATAGAAAATCTTTGGAGGGAGTTGAAAGTCTGTGTTGCCCAGCGACAGCCCCAAAACATCACTGCTCTAGAGGAGATCTGCATGGAGGAATGGGTAAAAATACCAGCAACAGTGGATTGCGAATACAGTGGATTGCGAATACAATACTATATACAGTGGATTGCGAAAGTATTCAACCCCCTTGGCATTTTTCTTATTTTGTTGCCTTACAACCTGGAATTAAAATTGATTTTTTTGGGTGGGGTTTGTATCATTTAATTTACACAACATGCCTACCACTTTGAAGATTCATAATTGTTTTTATTGTGAAACAACGCACTTGAGCGTGCATAACTATTCACTTCACCAATTTGGACTATTTTGTGTATGTCCATTTCATGAAATCCAAATAAAGATCCATTTAAATTACAGGTTGTAATGCAGCAAAATAGGAAAAACGCCAAGTGGGATGAATACTTTTGCAAGGCACAGTGAAAATCTACACACCCCTTTACATTTTGCTAGCTTAAATCTTAATAGAGATTCAATATAGTTTTTATCCTGCCGACCTACAAAAACTATCCCACATTTTCAGTGTAAGAAAATTGTAGAACAATTTTCCTTCTAAAGATATCCAGTAGTTTTGATTACATATATTTTCACACCCCATGAAGCAGTTCTACAGCAACTTTACATGTGTGTTGTGGCTTGTAAGTAACTAACTAGAGGTTTATACACTGGATCTAATATGGAAAAACTGAATACAACCAGAAGAACCATTCATACTGTCAGATCTAATATGGAAGAACTGAATACAACCATAAGAACCATTCATACTGTCAGATCTAATATGGAAGAACTGAATCCAACCATAAGAACCATTCATACTGTCAGATCTAATATGGAAGAACTGAATACAACCATGAGAACCATTCATACTGTCAGATCTAATATGGAAGAACTGAATACAACCATAAGAACCATTCATACTGTCAGATCTAATATGGAAGAACTGAATGCAAAAGAGAAGGAGAGGTTGACCAGTACAAATTAATGTACTAATGTTATTTTTCATTGGCAGATCAATGCAGTTTTCCAAACATAATCATCATCAGTTGTTTTGTAAGATTTTAACTAACTGAACAAAAATATAAACACAACATTCAACAATTTTACTGGGGTACAGTTCATATAAGGAAATCAGACAATTGAAATACATTCATTAGGCCCTAATCTATGGATTTCACATGACAGGGGCCCACCCATCAGTCAATAAGAATAATTTTTCCCCACTAAAAGGGCTTTATTACAGATATAAATACTCCTCAGTTTCATCAGCTGTCCGGGTGGCTGATCTCAGATGATCCTGCAGGTGAAGAAGCCAGATGTGGAGGTCCTGGGCTTGCACGGTTACACGTGGTCTGCGGCTGTGAAGCCAGTTGGACGTTCTGCCAAATTCTCGGTAGAGAAATGTACATTCAATTCTCTGGCAACAGCTCGTGAACATTCCTGCAGTCAGCATGCCAATTGCGCACTCCCTCAAAATGTAGACATATGTGGCATTGTGTTGTGTGACAAAACTGCACATTTCAGAGTGGCCTTTTATTGTACCCAGCACAAGGTGCACCTGTGTAATGATCATGCTGTTTAATCAGCTTCTTGATATGCCACAACTCGCAGGTGGATTGATTATCTTGGCAAAGGAGAAATGCTCACTAACAGAAATGGAAACAAATTTGTGCACCAAATTTGAGAGAAATAAGCTTTTTGTGCGTATGGAAAATATCTGGGATCTTTTATTTCAGCTCATGAAACATGGGACCAACACTTTACATGTCAAGTTTATATATTTTTTCAGTATAGTTTTAGAAGACAATTAACTAAATACGTAGTCATTTCATTTTAATTGTCACATGTTTGGTAAACAACAGGTGTAGACTAACAGTGAAATGTTGACCAACAATGGAGAACACAATACAACAATTATAATAATAGGAAAAAAGATTGTAGCACAAGGAATTAATACACGATGAGCAATGGTAGCTTGGCTATATACATGGGGTGCCAATACCTAGTCAATGGTAGCTTGGCTATATACATGGGGTGCCAATACCTAGTCAATGGTAGCTTGGCTATATACATGGGGTGCCAATACCTAGTCAATGGTAGCTTGGCTATATACAGTGCAATCTGAAAGTATTCAGACCCCTTAACTTTTTCCACATTTTATTACGTTACAGCCATATTCTAAAGTTGGTTAAATAATTTTTCCCCTTCATCAATCTACACACAATACCCCATAATGTCAAAGCAAAACACAGGTTTTTAGAAATGTTTCCTAATTTCTAAAAAAAAAATTGAAATATCTAAGTATTCAGACCCTTTACTCAGTACTTTCTTGAAGCACCTTTGGCAGCGATTACAGCATCGAGTCTACTTGGGTATGATGCTACAAGCTTGGCACACCTGTATTTGGGGAGTTTCATTCATTCTTCTCTGCAGATCCTCTCAAACTCTGTCAGGTTGGATGGGGAGCGTTGCTGCACAGCTACTTTCTGGTCTCTCCGGAGATGTTCAATCGGGTTCAAGTCTGGGCTCTGGCTGGGCCAGGTGAACCTTCGCCCCAGTCTGAAGTCCTGAGCACTCTGGAGCAGGTTTTCATCAAGGATCTCTCTGTACTTTGCTCCGTTCATTATTCCCTCGATCCTGACTAGTCTCCCCTGCCTCTGAAAAACATCCGCACAGCATGATACTGCCACGACCATGCTTCACCGTAGGCATGGTACCAGGTTTCCTCCAGAAGTGACGCTTGGTATTCAGGCCAAAGAGTTCAATCTTGGTAACATCAGACCAGAGAATCTTGTTCTCATGGTCAGTCCTTTAGGTGCCTCTTGGCAAACTCCAAGCGGGCTGAACTCTGGAGCTCTGTCAAAGTGATCATCGGGTTCTTGGTCACCTCCCTGACCAAGGCCCTTCTCCTCCGATTGCGCAGTTGGCCGGGCGGACAGCTCTAGGAAGAATCTAGGTGATTCCAAACTTCTTCCATTTAAGAATGGAGGAGGCCACTGTGTTCTTGGGGACCTTCAATGCTGCAGACATTTTTTGGTACCCTTCCCCAGATATGTGCCTCATCACAATCCTGTCTCGGAGCTCTACGGACAATTCCTTCAACCTCATGGCTTGGTTTTTGCTCTGACATGCAATGTCAACTGTGGGATGTTATATAGACAGATGTGTGCCTTTTCAAACCATGTCCAATCAATTGAATTTATCTCAGGTGGACTCCAATCAAGTTGTAGAAACATCTCAAGGAATATCAATGGAAACAGGATGCACCTGAGCTAAATTTCGAGATTCATAGCAAAGGGTCCGGAATACTAATGTAAAAAAGGTTTTGCAAAAATGTCTAAACCTGTTTCCACTTTGTCATTATGGGGTATTATGTGTAGATTGATGAGGGATTGTTGTTGCTTTTGTTGTTTGTAAAAAAACCAAACATTTTTACAATAAGGCTGTAACTTATTTTTTTGTTGAAAAAGTCAAGGGGTCTGAATACTTTCAGAATGCACTGTATAGACACTAACTATTTCACTTTAAACACTTTGTTATATTTATTGGCAAGAGAAGAGGTTGCCCAGCACAAATTAATGTACAAACATGATTTTTCATTACATATTTGTAATTTAGCAGATGCTCTTATTCAGAGCGACTTATAGGACCAATTGGGGTTAATTTCCTTGCTCAAGGCCACAATGACAGATTTTTGACCTAGTTGGCTCGGGATTCAAACCAGCGACCTTTCAGTTACTGGCCCAACACTCTTAACCGCTAGGCTACCTGTTAAATACATAACACAATATGTGACATAAGTAGAATACAGAACACTTGAAATATTACAGGACATTTTTCATGATGGAAATTGAAATATTAAAATGTGATTTAAAAAAAGCAGTGGGTAGAGTGGCGTTTCACAGGCGGTTTGTACGGGCAGTTATACAGGACAGTTTGTGGCTGTTTCTCAGGAGCCTGGTGGTGTAGTTACATATTTTTGGAGGGAGCAGGTCATTCAGTGGATGGTCAAGAGTGTGCATGTCCTTCACCAGGTGCACTGCAGCCTGTTCTCGCCTGCTCTGCAGTGACGGGAGCTGTGGTTGGACTGCTCCACCTCTGGAGATGATCCTCAAGGCCCTCCTCTGCACCCTGTCTAGTTGGGCCTGCTGCTTTTTACTGCATCCAACTAACAGCACTCCACCGTATTCCAGACAAGGCCTGGCCAGTGTAGTATAGACTGTGACCAGATCTTCAGTAGGACATTACTGGCAAGAACAGTCAAAAAGGCGTATCGAGGCCATTCTCACTGGCTGATCCAGGTGTCACCACTGAGGTTAGAGTCTAGATGAAAACCAAGATACTTGGTTGTTGTTACCACTGGTACTTCCTGTCCTCCTAGGATTAGTGATGCAGGTTGTGGATGGTCCTCTGACCAAGGGCTAAATGTACCAGTTGCCATCACCCTCTGCCCTCTTTCGGTGGTGTAGCTGTGGAGTCAGGCTAGTAACCTTGAACACAGTTCAATGTCAGACAGATGTTGCAGGAACTATGGGTGATCTACTCGATCAAAGGCTTTGGACACATCAGCAAGTAACACCCTCACCATTGTTGGGTTTATGGAGTCTGTAGCTGTCAGCCAGGAGTATGTGGCTTTCACAAGGGCGGTAGACTCCAGCCACCCTAGTCATAGACTGTTCTCTCTGCTACTGCACGGCAAGCGGTACCGGAGTGCCAAGTCTAGGTCCAAAAGACTTCTCAACAGCTTCTACCCCCAAGCCATAAGACTCCTGAACAGCTAATCATGGCTACCCAGACTATTTGCACTGCCCCCCCACCCCACCCTTTTTACGCTGCTGCTACTCTGTTAAGTATTTATGCATAGTCACTTTAACTCTACCCACATGTACATATTACCTCAACTACCTCAACTAGCCGGTGCCCCCGCACATTGACTATGCAACGGTACCCCCCTGTATATATAGCCTCCCTACTGTCACTTTATTTTACTGTATATATAGCCTCCCTACTGTCACTTTATTTTACTTCTGCTCTTTTTTTTTCTCAACACTTTTTGTTGTTGTTGTTTTATTCTTACTTTTTTTGTTTAAAATAAATGCACTGTTGGTTAAGGGCTGTAAGTAAGCATTTCACTGTAATGTCTGCACCTGTTGTATTCGGCGCATGTGACCAATAAAATTTGATTTGATTTGATTTGATTAGTAGTGCTGGACTTTGGGAGGTAGTCATACTGAATCGTGCACTCAGATAACACCTCCTACTGGCAGGGGACAGTTTTAACAATGTGTTTGATGACAGGGGCTAGATCTTCTGCATGCTCTTTAGTAGCCAGGCTGGAATTCCATCAGGCCCACATGCTTTACGTGCTCTGAGTCTGTTCAGAGCATGCTTTAACTGGCCAATGCTGCACAGCTCAACCTGCCTTGTAGACATGGGCAGGGGGAAGATGGCAAGAGGTGTGGTGCTTGTCCATGCCTCAGCAAAGAAGCCATTCAAAACATCAGCCACGTCATCGTCTTCAATTCCCTCGACCTGTATTCTCCCTCCTGATGTTTTCTTTGGTCCCAGTCCATTGTTAATGAAGTCCCACCATTCCTTAGGGGTTTTCTTCTTTAGGTCCTGGATTTCAGTTTTGTAGTAGCTTGTCTTTGCTTCCTTGATAAGCATTTGCACTGTGTTTCTGTATTTTCTCCATGTCATTGTCTTTCCCCATCTGTTGAAAATATTATGTATTTTCCTGATGGCAGCCTTTATTCTTTCAGTCATCAAGGGCTTGTCCAGTCTTGTTGTTTTCTTATTTCTTATTGGCATACATACATCAAGTGCAGTATGAATGCATGAGTTGAACGTCTCCACCTTTGCATTGATGCTCTCCACCTCATATGTGTTTTTACGTTGCCAATCGGGAGAAACTAGTAAGTATTCTCTCCTATGTGTGTTCTCTGATGACCTTGCAGCTCATCTGTTGTTTTTAGATCAGTGGTAAGGCTTCTCTCCTTTATGTTTACCTTGGTGTCTTTTTAAAATGGCCTATTTGAGAGAAAATCTTTCCACAGTCCGAGCAGGAGTAAGGCTTCTCTCATGTATGTATACGTTCATGTTGTTTTAAGTGGCCCAGTCGAGAGAAACTCTTCCCACAGTCTGAGCAGAAGTAAGGCTTCTCTCCTGTGTGTATACGTTCATGTTGTTTTAAGCTGCCCAGTTGAGAGAAACTTGCCCCACAGTCAGAGCAGGAGTAAGGCTTCTCTCCTGTGTGTATCATTTGGTGCAATTTTAAGTTGCCCCGTCGAGAGAAATTCTTCCCACAGTTAGAGCAGGCGTAAGGCTTCTCTCCTGTGTGTGTTCTCAGATGACCTTTTAGCTCAAATGATGTTTTGAAGCATTTTACACAGTCAGAGCAGGAGTAAGGCTTCTCTCCTGTATGTATACGTTCATGTATTTTAAAGTGGCCCAGTCGAGTGAAACTCTTCCCACAGTCAGAGCAGAAGTAAGGCTTCTCTCCTGTATGTGTTCTATGGTGAAGTTTTAGCTCAGTTGATGTTGTGAAGCATTTTACACAGTCAGAGCAGGAGTAAGGCTTTTCTCCTGTGTGTGTTCTCTGATGAACTTTTAGCTCAAATGATGTTTTGAAGCGCTTTACACAGTCAGAGCAGGAGTAAGGCTTCTCTCCTGTATGTATACGTTCATGTCTTTTTAAGTAGCCAGTTTGAGAGAAACTTGCCCCACAGTCAGAGCAGGAGTAAGGCTTCTTTCCTGTGTGTATCATTTGGTGCAATTTGAAGTTGTCCGGTCGAGAGAAATTCTTCCCACAGTTAGAGCAGGCGTAAGGCTTCTCTCCTGTGTGTGTTCTCAGATGACCTTTTAGCTCAAATGATGTTTTGAAGCATTTTACACAGTCAGAGCAGGAGTAAGGCTTCTCTCCTGTATGTATACGTTCATGTTTTTTTAAGTTGCTCTGATGAGAGAAACTTGCCCCACAGTCAGAGCAGGAGTATGGCTTCTCTCCTGTGTGTGTTCTCTGGTGAAGTTTTAGCTCAGTTGATGTTGTGAAGCACTTTACACAGTCAGAGCAGGAGTAAGGCTTCTCTCCTGTGTGTGTTCTCTGATGAACTTTTAACTCAAATGATGTTTTGAAGCATTTTACACAGTCAGAGCAGGAGTGAGGCTTCTCTCCTGTGTGTATACGTTCATGTTGTTTTAAGTTGCCAGGTTGAGAAAAATGTGCCCCACAGTCAGAGCAGGAGTAAGGCTTCTCTCCTGTATGTATACTTTCATGTTGTTTTAAGTGGACCCGTTGAGAAAAACTCCTCCCACAGTCTGAGCAGAAGTAAGGCGTCTCTCCTGTGTGTATACCTTCATGTTGTTTTAATCTGCACAGATAAGAGAAACTCTTCCCACAGTCAGAGCAGGAGTAAGGCTTCTCTCCTGTGTGCACTCTCTGATGAACTGTCAGAGCCTTTGATGTTGTGAAATTCTTCCCACAGTCAGTACAGGAAAACAGATTCTCTCCTGTGTGTATTTTTAGGTGTATTTTTCACTTTGATAGAATTGAGAAACTCTCCTCACAATGTGGGCAGTGGTGAGACCTCTTAGCTCTGTGATCTTCCTGCTGTTGCTCGCTGGATGTAGAGAATGTCTCAACATGGTCTCCTGTGTGAACAACAACAGAAGAACCAGTCAGTTGGTGTGATATGTCAATCAAATGTATTTTATGAAGCCCTTTTTACATCAGAAGTTGTCACAAAGTGCTTTATAGAAACCCAGCCTAAAACCCCAAAGAGCAAGCAATGCAGATGTAGAAGCCATATCACCCTCCACTCACTATCACAAGGGTTAGTAACAACACACTAATTTAATAGAACTTTAAAACATTGCCAGTTTGTCTACTTCACTTCTTTAGTCTACTCTCTGATCACTCCAGATAGCCCAGTGAATAAAACACATGCTGACAATACTGGTGTAAAACCATGTAAGTGTCAGTAGCATGAAATAATATCTACCTTCTCATTGAAACAGTTCATCATGAAACAGTTATACTCCAACTTTTCATGCACAGTGGGAAGTTGGAATGAATAACACAAACTTAGTTAGATAGAACCTGCTCTTACCATGAGAAACAGATTTCCCAATCTTCTCCTCTTCTTCATCTTTAATGTTGACATTCAGCTCCAGTGTTTGACTGCAGTCTTCCAGCTTCACTGATACCATCTCTGGATCCTGCAGTGCAAACTGGGCACCACTGTCACAATCAGGACCCAGTGACTGTAGGTTTGGACTCAGTGTGGAAGGAGAGAGGCAGGCTGTGTTTGTCCTCACTATTGATGTTACCGGCCTCAGACTTAATTCTAGTCGTCCTGTAGTAACAATGAGAAACAGTCACAAAAAGTTAGTGTCTTGACAGTTCTGACACTTTCTTTATTCTCTAAAAATATACTCATCTTGTTAAATCATCTAATTCAGTGCTTGACTTGGACTGAAATAGGTGCCGGTACTCATTTTGGGTGCTGGTACTGTTTATATTTAGGTGCAGGAGCTCCACAATACTGTTGAGCTAACATTTTATAAGAGGAACAGGAGCTCAAGCACTAGATATTTGAGGTACCGGTACTTAACCTATAGCAGATTCTTCCAAATTCACATACAGTACCAGTCAAAAGTTTTAGAACACCTATTTATCTTTATTTGTATTATTTTCTACATTGTAGATTAAATATTCTACAAAGCTGTCATCAAGGCAAAGGGTGGCTACTTTGAGGAAACTAAAATCTAAAATATATTTGATTTGTTTAACACTTTTTTGGTTACTACATGATTCCATATGTGTTATTTCATCATTTAAATGTCTTCACTATTATTCTACAATGTGGAAAATAGTAAAATTTAAGAAAAACCCTTGAATGAGTAGGTGTGTCCAAACTTTTGACTGGTACTGTAAATGCATAAATGAAAAAAGCCAT
The DNA here is from genome assembly GCF_964263955.1 of Coregonus lavaretus. Taxonomy (NCBI): domain Eukaryota; kingdom Metazoa; phylum Chordata; class Actinopteri; order Salmoniformes; family Salmonidae; genus Coregonus; species Coregonus lavaretus. The sequence goes on from NW_028158022.1 coordinate 1,111,399, forward strand.
TTAGTACAAGGTCACTGTTTGTTTTAGGCAGCACTATGTACTATTTTCCTGAATAACCTTGTAGTCACTGTATTATTTCAATCAAAAACCAATTGTATTTTCCATTCACACCATAGTAAAATTTATCGATAAATACAGAAACAACTGAATGTGACTGAATATTAGTACACGTGGTCCTCTGTAGCTCAATTGGTAGAGCATGGCGCTTGTAACGCCAGGGTAGTGGATTCGATCCCCGGGACCACCCATACGTAAAAATGTATGCGCACATGACTGTAAGTCGCTTTGGATAAAAGCGTCTGCTAAATGGCATATTATATTATTATTAGAAAACTTATAATCATTACATTCAGCTTCAAAACAGTAGTGCAACCCTGAAATTGTCTCTCTGCTGCACTGAAGTCCATTGACGCTGACCGCGTGGGCGGCACCATTTTTACCAGCTCGTTAATTTTACACAAAACCAAAAATGCAAAACAAACTCTGAAATAAAAAATAAATGGATTATTTATGAAATCACCTTGAGGAAATGATTTACATCCATTCAGAGAAACCCAAAGTATCTAGCCATGTGACTTGAAAAATAGTTACCAGGTTTACTCAGTTTGACATAAAAATAACACATCAAACCTTTACCAAACGTGCTAATACCTTAACGGATTTGTTACCTAGCATGGTATGACATGTTCTTTCAATATTAGAACGTTTAAACGTGCTATTACATACTGATATTACGTATTTTATAAAGTATTAGTTCATGTTTGGAATATTGAGAGCTGCATAAGGATTTGGAGGATGACATACATTCCATGTATTTATTTCTGTCACTGGTGGGTGCCAGAAGGTATGCGGGCCAAGATAGCTGGGGGGCCACTGGTGCTAATCTTAGAAGGAGTACGTGATGGAATATCCTGACTAGGGTGCAACGCGATACCATATAGGGTGATCCTATATGTGGCGAGGAGTGACACTCAATAATGGTTGGCAACTGTTGGATGGAATTAGCTCGGAAAATCATTATATCAACTAAGAAGTTTTCTATGTAAGTCATTCAGATGACAATAGGCTACGCCTGTACCGCTTGTCATGTGAATCTGGTACTGTAATATTAAATACTTTGAACCAACTCTCCATTTAACTATTCTCTTGCATACTGAATTACTTGATGCCAGAGAAACTCGTCATAACAAATACTTATAGTAATAAAAAGAAACGGACACAAAGGTTATCTTCTTGACATTACAGTTCTGGAGCTTTCTTTTACTGAAGAATGGTGCGTGCCTGCCTGGAACTTCCTGTTCCCCCACTACCACAGTGCAGCCACAGATAGAACAATGAGACAGATATTTCACTGGATGTATAATTGTGAAGAATCCGGTTGGCGTTTCCACTCACTACCAAATATGGCCGGCAGTGGGAGAAGATGGAAGGAGATGGATTTGGGCCGATATTATGCAAATGTTCTAATCGATGAAACATCTGATCTTAATACAGTTCTGTTCCCAAAACTAAAATATGTTATGCACAGAGTGGACTAAGTTTTGTGGACTTACCTGTTGCAAATGTTTTTTTAAAATCATGTTATTTATAAGGAACGCAAAGGCGAATTGAGTTATTGCACACGAGCGCTTCACAGAGGACGCGTTACCTAACAGAAATATGCAGATGTATGCTAGAATACGCCAATAGGATCTCGCTAGCTCGTGCTTGGCTCTGCCCACTATGACTCATCTGTTCCCACTGGAAACGACCAGCTTTGGTCTGTCTTGGTTTAGTTCTAAAAAAATATTTGGTGCGTTCAGGGATCCTTGGGATGGCCCTACCCCATTATATGAGAAGGGTGGTGCTTAATTTGAGCTGGATCCTCCGGTACCTCTCAGTTTTGTAGTCTTTCGTTCCGGAACCCATTTGCCAGAATCACATAACCTACCTCTTGTGGCAAGAAAAATAATTTCCACTGTTTGCAATGTAAAAATACTAATAAAAGCAATCAGAGTAATTACATTTAGATTCCTCTGTAATTGTCATGCCCCCTAAAAAAACGTAATGTGAAAACGTGCATGATATTCTAAGAATTGGTTCATGTTGGGCCGTCTTGGGTTTATGGTTTGCGCAACATTGTAGCCTAGACCAAGGCGTGGCCATTGCTGTGGTGAGAGAGAGAAGCACGCCTGCATCTCTCACAGAAATACAATGACATTCACTTTCTATGATCTCTCTCCCTCTCTGTGCTGTTATAGACATAAGCCGGCAACTCTCTTCTCTCCAGCATTGCACTTCATCATTTATCTCCTAATAGAATAATAGCTATGGGAAGTGTGCTGGAGGTGCTGCAGCACTCTGCAGTCTGTTCAGAAAGAAATTAAATAATTCCCAATACTACACCAAGAGTAAGCCTAGAAATGCACCACAGAGGATCCATAGCTAATTTAAAAAAATTGCCTAGCTGTGGATTGTGTGTAGCCAAATCACAAGGCTTGACTAACGTGTGGCAAATCTGTCAATTAATAGCATGCAGCCAAAACAGGCCTTTCGCAAATATTTCTAATACAATCGCTGGAAAACACAGGTTGTAAAGCAAATGGATCTTGCTGAAAATAAAATACAAATGTCTGTATGTTACCAAGTTAACAACTTCCAAATAGGCCTATTGAGTGAAAGCATTGTTTAAAAAAGTAAAGCAAGAGAGAGATACATTTTTGGCCGGTGAGTGAGCTGCACATCATTGGGTGAGTCAGTGAAACTGGAAAGCGTTTTTAGGACCATATCTTCTTCCTCATATTGTACAATTGTCACGATCGAGGTAAGGAGTAGACCAAGGCGCAGCGTGATGAACAAACATACTTTAATTAGTTAAAGCGTCAAAATACAAAACAAAACACGACTCGTGACGTCCACGGTATCAATGACCGAACACGGAACAAAAACCCACAAACACAAAGGAAAAACAGACAGTTTAAATATGGCTCCCAATCAGAGACAACCAGCCAACAGCTGACACTCGCTGCCTCTGATTGGGAGTCACTCAGGCCAACGTAGACATAAACAACCTAGAACACCCAACATAGAAACAGAACACATAGAATGAACACACCCTGGCTCAACAAATAGAGTCCCAGAGCCAGGGTGTGACAGTACCCCCCCCTAAAGGCGCGGACTGCGACCGCGCCTCAACTAAACAAAACAGGGGAGGGCTGGGCGGGCATACCTCCTCGGCGGCGGTTCTGGCTCCGGCCTTGACCACCACCCTCCAATAAACCCCCCATAGCGCCCCTGGTCCAGTCTGGCCCCGCTGGCTGGAGCGGAACTGGACTTAGCAGGAGCGGTTAGCTTCAGCTCCGTGGTGGAGCAGTTGACCGGTACCTTACCAGGCACCGGTGACCCAGGCACGGGTTGTGCTGGGCTGACGACGCGCACCCCTGGCTTGGTGCGTGGAAGAGGAACGGGCCTTACCAGGCTGACGTCTCGCACCCCTGGCTTAGTGCGAGTAGCAGGAACAGGCCTTACCAGGCTGACGTCTCGCACCCCTGGCTTGGTGCGTGGAGTAGGAACGGGCCTTACCAGGCTGTCGACTCGCACCCCTGGCTTGGTGCGTGGAGGAGGAACGGGCCTTACCAGGCTGACGACTCGCACCCCTGGCTTGGTGAGTGGAGCAGGGACAGGCCGGACCGGGCTGGCGACGCGCACCGTAGGCTTGGTGCGAGTGGCAGGAACAGGCCGGACTGGGCTGGCGACGCACACCGTAGGCTTGGTGCGTGGAGCAGGGACAGGCCGGACTGGGCTGGCGACGCACACCGTAGGCTTGGTGCGTGGAGCAGGGACAGGCCGGACTGGGCTGGCGACGCACACCGTAGGCTTGGTGCGTGGAGCAGGGACAGGCCGGACTGGGCTGGCGACGCACACCGTAGGGTTGGTGCGTGGAGCAGGGACAGGCCGGGCTGGGCTGGCGACGCACACCGTAGGCTTGGTGCGTGGAGCAGGGACAGGCCGGACCGGGCTGTGGAGACGGATAGGAGGCCTGGAGTGAAGAGCGGCCACAACCCGTCCTGGCTGAATGCCTACCCTCACACACTCTGTGTGAGGCATCCGCACAGGACGTACAGGGCGGTGTACCCCTGGCCTGGTGGCCTTCTGGATCCGCCCCTTTTTTGCCTCCGTCAGCCCCGTCGTCCATGCCGTGTGACCCCCCTAAAAATTTTCTGGGGTTGCCTCTCGACCGTCCGACGACGACCCTGATCACGCCGTTGCTCCTCTCTCCGTCGCCTCTCCACTGTCTCACTCCATGGCCGGCGATCCATCCCGGCCAGGATTTCCCCCCAAGTCCAGGACCCTTTACCGTCCAATATCTCCTCCCATGTCCAGGCTGCCTGCTCCTGGACACGCTGCTCCTCTTTCGCCAGGGCCTTTCCCGGCGCTTCCTCCCATGTCCACCCCAAGGGCTGCCCCTGGACACGCTGCTTGGTCGTTGCATGGTGGGTTTTTCTGTCACGATCGAGGTAAGGAGTGGACCAAGGCGCAGCATGATGAACAAACATCCTTTAATTAGTTATAGTTTAAATATGAATACAAAACAAGAAACGACTCGTGACGTCCAACGGTATCAATGACCGAATACGGAACAAAAACCCATAAACACAAAGGAAAAACAGACAGTTTAAATATGGCTCCCAATCAGAGACAACCAGCCAACAGCTGACACGCGTTGCCTCTGATTGGGAGTCACTCAGGCCAACATAGACATAAACAACCTAGAACACCCAACATAGAAACAGAACACATAGAAATGAACACACCCTGGCTCAACATAAAGAGTCCCAGAGCCAGGGTGTGACAACAATGTGTTTCTCTGCACACTTAGGGGCCTCGGCTATTGATGGATTCAAGACAAGGTAGTTTTTATTAATCTCAGATTCTCAGTGTCAAAGTAGCCTGTCATTTTGGTCATTTGTGAGGTATTAAAAAGTATTTTTCAAAAGTCTCAACATCTAAAATGATGTAGAATTGCATGAAATCCATTTATAAAAATAACAAATTTTTCACAGACTCCAGGCTACAAAAAATGTACACCATGTGTGTAACTTCTGCAAGCGGCTCCACACCACTGCTCTATGCCCGTACGCGAAAGCCATGATAATGCATGCAATGCTTTGTTATAACGGTTGTTTGTTTTTATCCGTTCTGGTACCTCAGAGCCCCCCAGGTCAACCCCCTCTCTGGCTCACTTTTGGTTCCGGCACCGCCCAATTTACAAATGAAGCACTGGAGAAGTGGGTAGCTGCCGCTGCCTCCTCCGGGACACTTCTCCTTTGCGTAAAGTTAATCAGGCTGTTGATTGTGGCCTGTGGAATGTTGTCCCACTCCTCTTCAATGGCTGTGCAAAATTCCTGGATATTTGCGGGAACTGGAACAAGCTGTGGTACACGTCGATCCAGACCATCCCAAACATGCTCATGTCTTGTGAGTATGCAGGCCATGGAAGAATTGGGACATTTTCAGCATGTTCAATTGTGTACAGATCCTTGTGACATGCTGAAACACGGGGTGATGGAGGTGGATTAATGGCAGGACAATGGGCCTCAGGATCTTGTCATTGCATCTCTGTGCATTCAAACTGCCATCGATAAAATGCAATTGTGTTAGTTGTCTGTAGCTTATGCCATCCCATTCCATAACCCCGAAACCACCATGGGGCACTCTGTTCACAACATTGACATCAGCAAACCGCACGCCCACACAACACCATACACGGTGGTCAGCAGCTGTGAGGCTGGATGGGCATTCACAGGCCATTCACAGACTACATACATTAAATTAATTGACACGGTAATTCATACAAAATTGCCCTGCCAAGTAGTAGCCCGCTCTAAAAAAGGTGAGGGAAAATGTTCTTGGTTCGTGCAGGTGACGGACCTTCTCAGACCAATTGGCAGTACGCCCAGAACATTGTTCTGGGAACCAAAAGGGATATCTCAGTTTCAAGGTCTCAGCTTGGAGAGAAGAAGCCTTGTGAGGTATTGGTCTGTCACATGCAGGAACCAAATGTTAATGATGAATTAATTATTAATAAAGCTAAATCATGCAAATATAACTTGTCTGTGTAAGCAGTATATAGGACAACTAACGGGACTGCCCCGGCAGAGCTCCCGACCGACGTGTACTATGGTGCTTTTACGTTTGTTGGAACCTCTCCAGCTTGCTGAAAAAAAATCATTATTCATTGAAGTATAATAAGAATAAGAACCCACCACCCCATTCCACTATTTAACCCTATCTAGTCCTATGCCAGACCACTACCACTCAACACCCCCTGCAGCTGTTCTGCAGTAAATCCTCGCAATCCCAAGTACTTCTCTGCCGCTACCACCACAGCCTCTATTTTCTGGTACTTTTGAACCATTTCTGCAGTACAATTGACAACCCATTGCTATAAATGCTAAAATGCCCACCTTACTGAAGCACATATTCTTCCCATCACTCTCTCTTGGTCTCTGCATACTCACAGGAATCCTCTCAAAATCCCTCACCCTGTACCCATCTTCCTCTACCACTCTCTTCACTGCTTCTGCATACAACACTTTCTGTACTACTGTAACCCTGGCAACCTCAATCTGCCTTTCTCTCACCTGACACCTCAGATCTCCAGCCCGTTAGCACCCCCACAACTAACACACAGAACTTTCTCCACCGATACCACACATTTCTTCATCTCATGCCCTCCTGCACACTTGTCACATCTAGGCATCTCACGCCTACACACTGCTGCAACAGGCCCATAAACTTCACCCCTAAAACACTGTAGTATTTACAGAACAGAATCTCTCAAGGGATAACTGACACTTCCTACCTTGACCTTATCTGGCAGAGACTATGTATCAAAATCCAACATAACAGATAATGTATTCTCTGTTTCCCCACGCTCTACGTCTCACCAAACGGAGGGTGTCACTGACACCTGGAATCTTCCATTTCAACTGCTCATCCTCAACACTTAAACCTAACCCCGTTATCACTCTTTTCAATGCCACACTGTTCCGGAGAGCAATTCAAGTCACAATTCCTGTCTCTAATCACGTAATCCGCAGCGCCCGCTCCCTCTGAGCAGAGGAGAAACAATAAATCATCACGAGTCCACTCAGTTACCTTCACCAACTCAACAGTCCACCTAACCTGACACCACATATGGATCCATTCTCTCTACAAATCTCATTCCCACTGGGCCAGAATCATCCTTATCATCCTCGGAACGAGGCCCGATCTCGGAGTTCCTCATCATTCATCCTCACTCTCACCAGGTTCCATCTCTGAGCTACTGGAGGACGTATCCCTCTTTATACACTAGACGATAACCTCCCTCACCACACTGCTTCCCTATACACTCAGCTCCTTCTCAGCGGTCATCACTGCACCTGCCACCACAGTTCACTCATCCTCACTCGTCACATTCACTTTCCTCCTGTAGCTCTTCTAAAAGTTCTGTGTGATCTTCCATTCCATATTCACTCAAAACATATTCCACTTTTCTCCTTTTTCCTTGTCCATCATCTTCTCCTTCATCAGATCTTACAGAAGGTTTGTGCATCCCCCACTGCAATCCCCCATTCCACTTTTTCCTTGTCCGCCATCTTACCACATGTCTCAGCTCATCCACACCCCACTAGCTTCAGGTAGCTGCACACCAATGGAGTACCACAGTATAAATGATAACACCCATAAAACCTAGCAATCATAACAGGGAAATGGTTCCAATCATTTTTACACCATTAATTTCTCCCATAGGGGATTTTAGAAACACTTAAAAAAGAAGGGCTGTGTTTCATGTAGCCTTATCCTGGCGTGGCGTTTTGATAACCGTGTGAATCTCTCTAGGACAAGGTGACTTTTATCAATATATTGGCCTGTATTTACCCCTACAAAAATGAAATGGTAATTAGCTGCTAATGTAGCTATCATAAAGAACTACAAATGCCATGATGATCTGGACAAAATTGCCGAATCGAGTCAAAGGTAAGGATCTCTGGGTTAATGTTAGCTAAATTTAGTAATGAATAAATAGGATACATTTATTTAAATGGTCAATTCTGTGAACTGTCTTGTGCAAGTTTTAAATTGACACAATACCTGTTAGCAAAGGTGTCAGCTAGAGATGACGTGCAGGAGATTGCAGCAGTGATTTGTTGTTTTGCATGATGTCTACTTTGATGATAATTAGAGTTTTATAATCGGAGAGGAAATAGAGCCAAATATATTGCTAAAAGTCACTAGGGTAAGCCTACACGAAACACAGCCCTTATTTTAAGTGTTTCTAAAATGAATAAAAAGGAAAAATGATCGGAACGAACCATTTCCCTGTTTGACCGCTAGGTTTTATGACACCTAAGGACAAACTTCTAGGTCCACTTTTGGATATGTACAGTGCATTCAGAAAGTATTCAGACCCGTGACTGTTCCCACAATTTGTTACGTTACAGACTTACTCTGAAATGGATTAAAGAAAAAAAATCCTCATCAATCTACACACAATACCCCATAATGACAAAGTGAAAACAGGTCCTTAGAGATTTTTGCAAATGTATTAAAAATGAAACCGCAGAAATATCTTGTTTACATAAGTATTCACACCCTTTGCTATGAGACTCGAAATTGAGCTCAGGTGGATCCTGTTTCCATTGATCATCCTTGAGATGTTTCTAAAACCTAATTGGAGTCCAACTGTGGTAAATTAAATTGATTGGAGATGATTTGTAAAGTCACACAACTGTCTATATAGGTGACCAAGAACATGATGGTCACTCTGACAGATCTCCAGAGTTCCTCTATGGAGATGTGAGAACCTTCCAGAAGGACAACCATCTCTGCAGCACTCCACCAATCGGGCCTTTATGGTAGAGTGGCCAGACGGAAGCCACTCCTCAGCAAAAGGCACATGACAGCCCGCTTGGAGTTTGCCAAAAGGCACCTAAAGGACTCGGACCATGAGAAACAAGATTCTCTGGTCTGATGAAACCAATATTGAACTTCTTGGCCTGAATGACAAGCATTACGTCTGGAGGAAACCTGGCACCATCCTTATGGTGAAGCATGGTGGTGGAAGCATTATGCTGCAAGGATGTTGTTCAGCAGCAGGGACTGGGAGCCTAGTCAGGATCAAGGGAAAGATGATTGGAGCAAAGTACAGAGAGATCCTTGATGAAAACCTGCTCCAGTGCATTCAGGACCTCAAGACCGGGGCGAATGTTCACCTTCCAACAGGACAACGACCCTAAGCACACAGCAAAGACAACGCAGGAGTGGCTTCGGGACAAGTCTCTGAATGTCCTTGAGTGGCCCAGCCAGAGCCGGGACTTAAACCCAATCGAACATCTCTGGAGACCTGAAAATAGCTGTGCAGCGACGCGCCCCATCCAACCTGACAGAGCTTGAGTGGATCTGCAGAGAGGAATGGGAGAAACTCCCCAAATACAGGTGTGCCAAGGTTATAGCGTCATACACATTAAGACTTTGGCTGTAATCACTGCCAAAGGTGCTTAAACAAAGTACTGAGTAAAGGGTCTGAATACTTATGTAAATGTGATTGTTCAGTTGTTGTTGTTTTTGCAACAACTGATAATACCCCATAATGACAAAGCAAAAACTGTTTTTTGTGTGTAGATTGATGAGGGAAAAAAACAATTTAATCAATTTTACAATAAGGCTGTAAAGTAACAAAATGTCGAAAAAGTCAAGGGGTCTGAATACTTTTCGAATGCACTGTATATAGACAGGTGTGTGCTTTTCCAAATCATGTCCAACAAACTTAGTTAGATAGAACCTACTCTTACCGTGAGAAACAGATTTCCCAATCTTCTTCTCCTCTTCTTCATCTTTAATGTTGACATTCAGCTCCAGTGTTTGACTGCAGTCTTCCAGCTTCACTGATGCCATCTCTGGATCCTGCAGTAAACTGGGCTCCACTGTCACAATCAGGATCCAGTGACTGTAGGTTTGGACTCAGTGTGGAAGGAGAGAGGCAGGCTGGGTGTTGTCCTCACTGTTGATGTTACCGGCCTCAGACTTACCTGAATCGGCCAGTAGTAATAAAGAGAAACGGACACAAAAGTTATTGTCTTGACAGTTCTGGCACTTTCTTTATTCTCTAAAAATATTTTAAATGTTTTCTTGTTCAATTATCTAATTCAGTGCTTGTCTTGGACTGAAATAGGTGCTTGTTATAATGAGTTTCTCGGGTGTTCAAAGAATCAAGGATGCAAGGCTATACTGAGACACTTTGTAGAAAGTTAATAGCATGATTTAATGATCGGTACGGGGTTCGTGACAGCAATGACCAGAGCTTTGCCCTTGATGCTACGAACTAACTAACAAAGAAGACCCTCTACCTTATATAGCCTTCATTACCCTTCTGCTGGCCTACATCTGGCAAGTCTCCATGGGAACTCCCTGTCTTTGATGTTCATCACTTTTTACCCCAAGTCACTATTCTGCCCATCACTCATGCTATTCTAAACATCTCTAATCTACCTTGACATAAGGAATGTAGACTTTATGGCCCCAAACCACTCATCTCTTAACTCTTTCCCTGTCCTCACAATCCTATGACATGACATCATTACAGTGCCAATACTCATTTTGGGTGCCGGTACTGTTTATATTAAGGAGCAGGAGCTCCACAATACTTTTGAGCTAATACCTAACCTATAGTAGATAAATGCATAAATGACTCAAACCATTTAGTACAAGGTTACAGTTTGTTTTAGACAGCACTATGTGCTAATTTCCTGAATAACCTTGCCTTCACTGTATTACTTCAATCACAAACCAATTGTATTTCCTGTTCACACTATAGTAACATTTATTGATAAAGACAGAAACTACTGAATGTGTCTGAATATTAGTACACATGTAGAAAACTGATAATCATTACATTCAGCTTCAAAACAGTAGTGCGACCGTGAAATTGTCTCTATCTGATGCACCCGCACTGTCCTCACTGAAGTCCGTTGACGCTGACCAGAGAGTAGCCGCCATTTTACCAGCTTGGGAATTTTACACAAATCCAATAACATGCAAAACGAACTCAAAATCTCAAATAAATTGATTATTTATTAAACTAACATGATAAAATAATGTACATTCACTCAGACAAACCCAACATATCTAGCTATGTGACTTGTAAAATAGTTTTTATCACGTTCTTTCCCTCACTCGGTTTGACACAAAAATAACACATCAAACCTTTAACAAACGTGATAATACCTTAACGGATGTGTTAACTAGCATGGTATGACATGTTCTTTCGACATTAGAAAGTTTAAACGTGCTATGACATACCTCTAGTAATAAATAGAAACGGACACAAAGGTTATCTTCTTGACTGCACAGTTCTGACGCTTTCTTTATTGTGAAGAATGGTGCCGCCTGCCCGGAACTTCCTGTTCCCCCACTACTAACGGTCCGTGCATTCCGAGATCAGATTACAACATTTCATTAAATTACTAAAAAAAAGTGTAAACTGTAGCAATTTATTTCCCTTTATAATTTATTAGCCTAAGCATGACCTACATCCAAATAATTTCTCTAGGGTTGGAACCGGTTCAGGGAACAGAACTGAAAAATAACGTTAAAAAGAACCGGAAACTAAAGTGTTCTATACTCTTCAGGAACAGCAGTTATTTTAAAAGCATGTAATCCAGGTAATAACCTTATTTTACTTTCCGGGTATTTTTCTCCAGTCCCACAAAATCGCAACAAAGCTCACTCTAGAAACGTATTCCAGTTTCTGCCTGCCAGCTGGAATGGAAATCTTTGCCAGTGGCTGTGCGTGTGGAAACTACCTGCTCCTCCCCTCTGAAGCATAGGTTACTGTATCCTACTGACAACGTTACAAGCATGATTCAGAAATTAGGGAGATGTGTTTAATTTGAGAAGAATGGATTAACTTTTTCAATGCTAGTTAAGGATACTATAGTCACCACGTTTCACATTGGATTTATTAACGACATAAAGGTACGACCTGTTTTTAATTCTAGTGCTGCACTGCACAAACAAGGTTGTTAGCTAGCTAGCTAACATCTGCTCTGGTCCAACGTTAAACCAACTCTGAAGTTCACAGACATTCAATGTTCCTCCATAGAAGCCGCTCCTCCGTAGGTATAATTCTGTGGGCCTAATTCAGATAATGCAGGTCATAACACGATGCCCAGCTCTTCAATGCAAGCTTCCTCTATCCTCTAACGAGCTCTCCACACCCGCAAATTGTCGCACCTTACACTGTGATTGGCAGCACAGTGTGCTCTGAATGATTTTCTTATACAGATACTCTGTGGTGTGCTGGTGTATTTATTCTCCCACTTGGATGTCACTTCCACAAGCTTTAAATTGAGGGCTAGGTTGTCAGGATGGGTAATGTACTGTACACATTAATTACAAGTACTCCTAAAGATACACTTCATTTTAACTAGCTAAATCCTGTGTAACAACTAGTAATTACATTGTACTTGGCTAACATTACATGTACTATGCTTTGAAATAGAGTATTATTCTTCATCTGGGATTTGGATTTGTAAAATATATTATAAAATGTATTTAATATATGTCTGATCAGGCTCAGGTAGCATCAGGTTTGTATTTTCATGCTGATCAAAGCTCTAATCAAATCCAGACATTTATAAGTGTTATAATGCTTTTGAATGACACTTCCGGTTTTGGCGGAAAATACCGGGTTACCCGGGAGAAGAGTGATTTATTCTCGGGATGGAACATTTGTATAATATCGAGGAAATATTAAACCCTGATGCGCATACCAGATTCACAAGACACCAACTAAGTAACTTACATATACGGTATCTTCATTAGGCCTAATGGTATTTCATGTCCATGATAGGAAGTTTGTTGTAGTGACTGAGTAAGGCTAATTGTAAAAGTAACCCTCTAAAGTGCCATGTTTGTACAGTTTATTATGTGGAGGAAACATTTAGGCAGCCAGGACCATACACCAGGACCGCTCCGTAGGCCGCACTGTAGGCCTAGCTCTTAATGCAGTCCAGTGCCATGGACATCTTTGAAGTTTGGCCTCTAGGAATTTAGGAGGGCAACTTTATGAAGGCCTCTTCACCGTGGTCTTATCGTACAAGGCTCTACAGACATGTAAAATAAAAACAGGCTATTTTTATTGTTCATATTATTTGCGTTGATGATGTATTGAAGTCAAGTGGTTCAACATTCAAATGCGACGGTCAGTGGAACACTTGCGCCACCAAGTGGACAATTGCTCAGTTCCCTTGTGGCATCAACGCTACCAGAGATATTTGAGATAAGATCAAATGTTATGTCAATATTATTATCTCTAAATTGATTCCCCCACCCGTATTTCATATATTATTATTCCGATTTAGCTGTTAATCTGGATTTAATTTATAAACGCTTTCTGTCATTTCCGATTGGAGGGCAGATGACCACGTGATTTACGAACCTACAAATGTGTTACTTTGTAACAGTCAAAAGTGGTTATTCCCAACGTTGATCAACTCCCAATCTATGCCAAGATTTTTTTAAAGCATTATCTTTAAAGCATTATCACTTTACCATTTACACCCTGTATCCTGTGCATGTGACGAATAAACATTGATTTGATTAGATGATTAACGCACCATTCACATCAGCTATCATAGTCGATATAGCAGTGACTGACTTCACCATCACTTTCTAGCCATCATTGACATTGAGATGAAGATGGTCAAACGTGAAAATATAAAATACATCGTGATCCTAATGGAATATAACAAAGCAATTATGTTATCTTTGCCTGCTTTATCTTTACAATGACAGGGGGTGCACCGTTCCTGGAGGTACTGCAATACCAGGTCGATGCGTGGAGTGGACGGAGCAAGCCCCTATTCCATCTCCCTATTCCAAAAATCAATTTAATATATGGTCCCCAGATAGGGGACGTATCAGATATTAAACTGATAAGAACAGATTTTTTTTTTTTTTGGGAAAAATTATTTTTATTTTCATTTCACATTCAAATACAAGTACAAATTCAGTGCATAATGTTGTACATAACATGGATTTACAAAAACAGTACGTACCTTAACCATATCAAAATAGCAAAACTCCTAAAAAAAGTGCTGTTCTGAGGAACCTGACCAGCTAAAAGGCCTACATTCAAGAGAAGCATGTAAACAATTGCCTCTAACAATCTCCCAAAGCTGATCTTTCAAAGGAATAAAAACTATTATAAAAATAAAAACATACACATATACCAAAGGGAACTCTGAATAAAACTCAGTATATCGAATATTTACAAAGGCTTAGCCTACATTTCAATTTAAACGACAGAATACAGTTATACATACCCCTGTAGAATGCACCCCGCCGACACTCCACCTTGACTCTCCCTGAACCCATTCCCTCGTAAATCTCTCCACATCATTTTGATCTTTTAAATGTACTTCTTGTAAAAAACACACAGAGAAGCAAATGGAGGACAAATGGGAAAAAACAGTCGCCCTTTTAACGGGGTTCCTAAGCCCTGTAGCGTTTATGCTAGCTATGTTAAAAAGGGACGACATGGGGAAAGGAGGGAAGCAGACAACTATCTAAATATGACATGAATTGCCAGACTCACTTTAAGTACAGTTCCTCGTTAGGAGGCCTGTCTGGGAAACGGTGGTCCCCAGGTGGAGGACTGTCCACAAAGATAGGGGTCGGGAAAACCCTTTCCTCCTCAGTCAGTGTGGGTGCTGGAACACCGCTGGGTGCCAGACCGCTGCTGTCGGTAGGGCTCGCGCCTGACAGGGAAAGCAGAGTCTCCTCTGCGCTGCCCGGGTTTCCCGCGCTTTTCTCCTCAGACTCCCCGCTTGCAAAACAACTGAAACGATTCCCCCCCAGGGCGGACTCCTCCGTCGCCTCCATGCGGATGAGTGGGGAAACAGGGCTCATCTGCTTCCTCTTGATAGAGCACTTCCTCCTCTCTCCCACGTGGTCCAGCTCTCCGGAGCAGAGGGCGCGGTGGGCTCTCCCGTAGCCTCCTCCATTTGCTTGCTCCACCTCCTGTCCCCCGCTCCGCTCTCCTCATGAGGTGATGATGGCGCCTCACTCCCACTCTCCTCAGACTCTCGCCGTTCTCTCTCCATCACTAGCTCCTCCACGACCTCCTCAATAGCGCGTAGCTCTATACCTTTTCCCTCATCTGCTCTTTTCCCGCTCACCGCTCTGGCGTAGGAGGGGGCTGCCTTTGGGCAGTGACGGAACAGGTGCTCCTCTGAGCTGCAAAGACTGCAGCGCTTAGGCACGGTGCAATCCCTCCTTACATGGCCGAGGGCCCCACAGTTTCTGCACCTTGTCTGGGTGCAGGCATCAGCGAGGTGCCCGTACGTGCTGCACTTCCTGCAAAAACGAGGCTGCCCAGCATACATGAGGTAACCCCTGTCTGCACCGATAGAAAAAGACGCGGGAGGATGGAGGTAGCCATCATGGCCGCTCTCGTCTTCCTTTAGCAGCACGCGAAACTGCCTCTTTACATTTTTACATTTTACATTTTAGTCATTTAGCAGACGCTCTTATCTGGGGGGGGGGGGGGGTAGAAGGATCACTTTATCCTATCCCAGGTATTCCTTAAATAGGTGGGGTTTCAAATGTCTCCGGAAGGTGGTGAGTGACTCCGCTGTCCTGGCGTCGTGAGGGAGGTTGTTCCACCATTGGGGTGCCAGAGCAGCGAACAGTTTTGACTGGGCTGAGCGGGAACTATGCTTCCGCAGAGGAAGGGGAGCCAGCAGGCCAGAGGTGGATGAACGCAATGCCCTTGTTTGGGTGTAGGGACTGATCAGAGCCTGAAGGTACAGAGGTGCCGTTCCCCTCACTGCTCCATAGGCAAGCACCATGGTCTTGTAGCGGATGCGAGCTTCAACTGGAAGCCAGTGGAGTGTGCGGAGGAGGGGGGTGACGTGAGAGAACTTGGGAAGGTTGAACACCAGACGGGCTGCGGCATTCTGGATGAGTTGTAGGGGTTTAATGGCACAGGCAGGGAGGCCAGCCAACAGCGAGTTGCAGTAGTCCAGACGGGAGATGACAAGTGCCTGGATTAGGACCTGTGCCGCTTCCTGTGTAAGGCAGGGTCATACTCTCCGAATGTTGTAGAGCATGAACCTGCAGGAGCGGGTCACCGCCTTGATGTTGGCGGAGAACGACAGGGTGTTGTCCAGGGTCACGCCTAGGCTCTTCGCACTCTGGGAGGAGGACACAGCGGAGTTGTCAACCGTGATGGCGAGATCATGGAACGGGCAGTCCTTCCCCGGGAGGAAGAGCAGCTCCGTCTTGCCAGGGTTCAGCTTGAGGTGGTGATCCGTCATCCATACTGATATGTCTGCCAGACATGCAGAGATGCGATTCGCCACCTGGTTATCAGAAGGGGGAAAGGAGAAGATTAGTTGTGTATCGTCAGCGTAGCAATGATAGGAGAGACCATGTGAGGATATGACAGAGCCAAGTGACTTGGTGTATAGGGAGAAAAGGAGAGGGCCTAGAACTGAGCCCTGGGGGACACCAGTGGTGAGAGCACGTGGTGCGGAGACAGCTTCTCGCCACGCCACTTGGTAGGAGCGACCGGTCAGGTAGGACGCAATCCAGGAGTGAGCCGCGCCGGAGATGCCCAGCTCGGAGAGGGTGGAGAGGAGGATCTGATGGTTCACAGTATCAAAGGCAGCAGACAGGTCTAGAAGGACAAGAGCAGAGGAGAGAGAGTTAGCTTTAGCAGTGCGGAGAGTCTCTGTGACACAGAGAAGAGCAGTCTCAGTTGAATGACCAGTCCTGAAACCTGATTGGTTTGGATCAAGAAGGTCATTCTGAGAGAGATAGCAAGAGAGTTGGCTAAAGACGGCACGCTCAATAGTTTTGGAAAGAAAAGAAAGAAGGGATACTGGTCTGTAGTTGTTGACATCAGTGGGGTCGAGTGTTGGTTTTTTGAGAAGGGGAGCAACTCTCGCTCTCTTGAAGACGGAAGGGACATGGCCAGCGGTCAAGGATGAGTTGATCAGCGAGGTGAGGTAGGGGAGAAGGTCACCGTTGATGGTCTGGAGAAGGGAGGAGGGGATGGGGTCAAGCGGGCAGGTTGTTGGGCGGCCTGCAGTCACAAGTCGCAGGATTTTATCTGGAGAGAGAGGGGAGAAAGAAGTCAAAGCATAGGGTAGGGCAGTGTGAGCAGGACCAGCAGTGTCATTAGACTTAACAAACGAGGATCGGATGTCCTCAACCTTCTTTTCAAAGTGGTTGACGAAGTCATCCACAGAGAGAGAGGAGGGGGGGGGGAGGATTCAGGAGGGAGGAAAATGTGGCAAAGAGCTTCCTAGGGTTAGAGGCAGATGCTTGGAATTTAGAGTGGTAGAAGGTGGCCTTAGCAGCAGAAACAGATGAAGAAAATGTAGAGAGGAGGGAGTGAAAAGATGCCAGGTCGGCAGGGAGTTTAGTTTTCTTCCATTTCCGCTCCGCTGCCCGGAGCTCTGTTCTGTGAGCTCGCAATGAGTCATCAAGCCACGGAGCTGGAGGGGAGGACCGAGCCGGCCGGGAGGATAGGGGACACAGAGAGTCAAAGGATGCAGAAAGGGAGGAGAGGAGGGTTGAGGAGGCAGAATCAGGAGATTGGAGGGAGAAGGATTGAGCAGAGGGAAGAGATGATAGGATGGAAGAGGAGAGAGTAGTGGGAGAGAGAGAGCGAAGGTTGCGGCGGCGCATTACCATCTGTGTAGGGGCAGAGTGAGTAGTGTGGGAGGAGAGCGAGAGAGAAAAGGAAACAAAGTAGTGGTCGGAGACATGGAGGGGAGTTGCAGTGAGATTAGTAGAGGAGCAGCATCTAGTGAAGATGAGGTCAAGCGTATTGCCTGCCTTGTGAGTAGGGGGGGACGGTGAGAGGGTGAGGTCAAAAGAGGAGAGGAGTGGAAAGAAGGAGGCAGAGAGAAATGAGTCAAATGTGGACATAGGGAGGTTGAAATCCCCCAAAACTGTGAGGGGTGAGCCATCCTCAGGAAAGGAACTTATCAAGGCGTCAAGCTCATTGATGAACTCTCCAAGGGAACCTGGAGGGCGATAGATGACAAGGATATTAAGCTTAAATGGGCTAGTGACTGTGACAGCATGGAATTCAAATGAGGAGATAGACAGATGGGTTAGGGGAAAAATTGAGAATGTCCACTTGGGAGAGATGAGGATTCCTGTACCACCACCCCTCTGACCAGATGCTCTCGGGGTATGCGAGAACACATGGTCAGACGAGGAGAGAGCAGTAGGAGTAGCAGTGTTTTCAGTGGTGATCCATGTTTCCGTCAGCGCCAGGAAGTCGAGGGACTGGAGGTTGGCATAGGCTGGGATGAAGTCAGCTTTGTTGGCAGCAGAACGGCAGTTCCAGAGGCTGCCTGCGACCTGGAACTCCAGGTGTGGGGTGCGTGCAGGGACCACCAGGTTAGAGAGGCAGCAGCCGCGCGGTGTGGTGCGTTTGTGTAGCCTGTGCAGAGAGGAGAGAACAGGGATAGGCAGAGGCATAGTTGACAGGCTGTAGCAAATGGCTACAAAAATGCAGAGGAGATCGGAATGAAATGAGCTAAGCATCTGGGAGAGGAGAGAGCAGGGCCTCCCTCACCAAAAACTTCTACCTCAGAAACTAAAATTGTTTCACTGAACCACCCGAACAAAAACTCTCCCAACTTCCACCTTTAGAAATCAGAATTGTTGTGAACCACAGCGGTTCAATGTTTAAAGGAATAGACTCAACCCACTTTATTCAGCTAGCTAACTATGACACCATAGCTAACTAGCATGCTAGCATCCAATAACACACAGTTTAACACACAGTTTAGCACCAACACTTGGTCACAACAAACCACCAATAGTGTGTTAACTAGCTAACTAGCATGCTAGCATCCAGTAACACACAGTTTAGCACCAACACTTGGTCACAACAAACCACCAATAGTGTGATAACACACTAAACAGATCATTCGTGTCTGTGTCAAGTTCCTTTCATGACGCAGCAATGATTAAACGTTGGCTAGCTAGGACAAGTATATTGTATTTAGCTACTACCGTACAGTTAGCTGGTCGTGTTGGGTAGCTAGCAATGGCCACTGTGTTGACTTTGTTTGAAGAACGGCTAGCTAGCTAGCTTCGTGCTACACCCGGCACACAATGGCTATTGTGTTGACTCTGACTCTGTTCGAAAAAACGGCTAGTTAGCTCGCTTCGTGCTACAGCCGGCACGGCCGAAGACACTGCCAACCTACAGTAACTACCCACAAGCTATGACGCCATAGCTAACTAGCAAGCTAGCATCCATTAACACACAATTTAGCACCAATACTTGGTTACAACAAACTGCCAAGAGTGTGTTAGCACACTAAACAGATAATTCATGTCCGTGTCTAGTTCCTTTCATAACGCATAACGCAGCAAAAATTAAACGTTGGCTAGCAGCACATTAACATTGGAAACAGCTCTCCACCGTTGCTAAACGTTACCAGTAGCTACCCGCTAGCTCTTCCCTGTCCAGATGCCTAGGGCGTCCTTAATGTCTCTCACTCCTGGCAAGATGGTCACATACCGGCTGAGGTAGCACACTAGCGTTTCTTCAGTGACCCAGGGGTTGAACATGTGCACCGTTAGCAGCCTCAGATTGTGCCTGCACAGGGACTCAACTTGAAAGCTACAGAGGGCGGGTGCTGTCGAGTTCGCTCGGAAGAGCCCTCTCACCTCCTCCAGCCTGGTGATGGTGTAGAACGAAACATCATAAAACTTCTCCGGTGTGTTTTGTTGCATTTTTTTACATTTACATTTTTAGTCATTTAGCAGACGCTCTTATCCAG
The DNA here is from genome assembly GCF_964263955.1 of Coregonus lavaretus. Taxonomy (NCBI): domain Eukaryota; kingdom Metazoa; phylum Chordata; class Actinopteri; order Salmoniformes; family Salmonidae; genus Coregonus; species Coregonus lavaretus. The sequence continues at coordinate 1,131,243 of NW_028158022.1, forward strand.
AGCAACTTACAGTTAGTGAATACATTTATTTTTATTTTTTTTATACTGGCCCCCCGTGGGAATCAAACCCACAACCCTGGCGTTGCAAACGCCATGCTCTATCAACTGAGCTACATCCCTGCCGGCCATTCCCTCCCCTACCCTGGACGACGCTGGGCCAATTGTGCGCCGCCCATGAGTCTCCCGGTCGCGGCCGGCTGCGACAGAGCCTGGATTCGAACCAGGATCTCTAGTGGCACAGTTAGACTTAGACCACTGGGAGTACGGGAGCCTGGGTTGCAGACAGTGCACATTGTCTGCTGTCAGCCGTAGAGGTCCAAAAAGAACGTCCTTTCCAAAAATAACTCTTTCCATCAACTTTTCTTTTCCAGTCCATTGAAAACGCAGCGTGTTCTTCAGTCCGGCGGCTGCCGACTGTGACGTGGACGATGACGACATCGCTCCACCTTCAGGATCTCCTTGGTACTGCAACTTGATCTTGATCTTAGCCAAAAGGCCGAGAAGCGATACCGCAATGCTTTCGGGAGGAAGGTGCCTTTCTCGGGCACGTCATATTCGATGACGTTTACACAAAACGTAGCTCTGTAAACTGTCCGCCAAATATCAAAGATAATGATTTAAAGAAAATCGTGTCATAGATTGGGAGTTGATCAACATTGGGAATAACCACTTTTGACTGTTACAAAGTAACAAATTGGTAGGATCGGAAGTTACGTGGTCATCTGACCTCCAATCGGAAATGACAGAAAGTGTTTATAAATTAAATCCAGATTAACAGCTAAATCGGAATAATAATATATGAAATACGGGTGGGGGAATCAATTTAGAGATAATAATATTGACATAACATTTGATCTTATATCACATATCTCTGGTAGCGTTGATGCCACAAGGGAACTGAAGCAATTGTCCACTTGGTGGCGGAAGTGTTCCACCGACCGTCGCGTTTTCCAAGCAGTCCTGTGAGGTCCATCCAACTACATTTGAATGTTGAACCACTTGACTTCAATACATCATCAACGCAAATAATATGAACAATAAAAATAGCCTGTCTTTATTAATAATACTGTATATGTAAGTTACTTAGTTGGTGTCTTGTGAATCAACTGGTATGCCAACAGGGTTTAATATTTCCCCGGTGTTTTACAAATGTTCCATCCCGAGAATAAATCAATCTTCTCCCGGGTAACCCGGTATTTTCCGCCAAAAACGGGAGTGTCATTCAAAAGCATTATAACGCTTATAAATGTCTGGATTTGATTATAGCTTTGATCAGCATGAAAATACAAACCTGATGCTACCTGAGCCTGATCAGACATATATTAAATGCATTTTATGAGCCCTACATTAACAACATTTAATGAGCCCAAGCCCCAAAAAAGGCCAAATGATTGTGTGGTTTCCCAATAGGTCCACCAGGTCCTCACTTACAATGACTGGAAAACATTGTTGCATTTCAACTTTGTATCACCAGTTAGTGTGATGAACGTGATAAAATATATTTGCAATGGGAAGTAATAGCTGGTTTGTTAATTTCATTTTGGAAATGAAATGGTTGTGCTATTGTATTGTTCTGACTTCATGGGGCCTACTGGAGTGAATGGGCGGCTTATTCCGTAACATTATTTGATGCTGTGTGAGTCTGCTGTCTCCTGGCTATCAGCCCTGTCTCTGTGTTTGACCAAAACTGGCTCTCCTTCAGCGCCATGGAGTGCACAGGTATTACGGTTGCTGTCCTTTCAGCACCACAAGCCTTTCACATCTGATGTGACACTGTTGTTGTCTCTATTGGTGATAGTGTGATAGTGGTGCTGGCTACCATTAGCTGGGTAAACAGTGCATTATGTTCAAGTCAAATCAAATTGTATTGGTCACATATACATATTTAGCAGATGCTATTGCGGGTGTAGCGAAATGCTTGTGTTTCTAGCGCCAACAGTGCAGTAGTATCTAACAATTCACAACAATACACACAATACACTCAAATCTAAAAGTAAAAGAATGGATTGAAGAAATATATAAATATTAGGATGAGCAACGTCGGTGTGGCATAAGCTAAAATACAGTAGAATAGAATACAGTATATACATATGAGATGAGTAAAGCAAAAATATGTAAACATTATTAAAGTGACTAGTGTTTCATTATTAAAGTGGCCATTGATTCCAAGTCTATATATGTAGGGCAGTAGCCTCTAAGCTGCAGGGTTGCGTAACCGGGTGGAAGCCGGCTAGTGATGGCAGGTGAGTTACTGCCGCTCTGATATCCAAAAGTTATTTCCAGCTGTAATGTCATAACACAAAAAAAATACTGGCCAAATAATGTAAGAAATACTGCAAAGTTGCTTAGGAGCTAGAAACAGAACTGCCATATCTGTCGGCGCCATCTTCAAAATTATATGTGTCATGTTGTGTCAATGCGGGTTCTGTCTGTGTGCGCGGCAGCCCGAAGCGCGATCTGTTTGATTCATTCATAATGTCATCAAAAAGCATTGCTCCTCCTTCACTAGAACATTCCGACTACAGAATATATAATGTCTGGCGTATTAAGTGAAGCTATGTTTTCTGTTATTTTCATTATATATATTTTTTGATTCAACGTATTGGTAGATTTTTGGTCCCTCTGAAGGCCTTGGTCCTATAGTCACGGTTCGCCACTGGATCTAAGTGAAGGCTTAAATTAAACCTGGCCAGAGGCAGGTTTAACTTCAGATTAATGGATGTTGGCCCCCAGGTTGACCTGGGCAATGAGAGAAAATGGATTACCTGGACTATTTCAATGATCTCAGAACAACTAGTGTTTTAAGAAGAGTCTTTGATCCTGTGTTTAATATTTATTTATTTTTTAGTTCATAGTGTTTATAATGGTATCATGTTAGGGGTTAAGACAATGGGATGATTCTGGAAGGTGTTCAAGGAAAGACAATTTTCAGAAAGTGTCACACTTTGCCAATACTCACCTTACTTAAAAGTACAAAAATATCCTTCAGATATTCAGTCAGTTTATCTACTGTTTTATTATTTCTCAAGTGGATGTAAATTCTGTTGTAGGCAATCATTTGGAAAGGTGGAATTATTTAATATTATGTTATGTTAATAATACTAATAATTACAATTTACCACTATCAAAAGGAACAATGTATTTATACCTCTAGATTTATATTTGACTATGAATGAGTTTTTCTAGCCATTTATTACTGTGTTGATAATTTATTTGAAATATTGATAATGCTTTTTATATACATATACAGTACCAGTCAAATGTTTGGACACCTACTCATTCAAGTTTTTTTATTTTTTTTTATTTTTTTACAATTTTCTACATTGTAGAATAATAGTGAAGACATCAAAACTATGAAATAACACATGGAATCATGTAGTAATCAAAAAAGTGTTAAACAAATCAAAATATATTTAATATTTGAGATTCTACAAAGTAGCCACCCTTTGCCTTGATGACAGCTTTGCACAATATTGCATTTCAATTAACAGGTGTGCCTTGTTAAAAGTTAATTTGTGGAATTTCTTTCCTTTTTTATGTGTTTGAGCCAATCAGTTGTGTTGTGACAAGGTAGGAGTGGTATACAGATAGTCCTCTTTGGTAAAAGACCAAGTCCATATTATGGCAAGAACAGCTCAAATAATCAAAGAGAAACGACAGTCCATTACTTTAAGACATGAAGGTCAGTCAATCCGGAAAATGTGAAGTTCTATTAAAGTTTCTTCAAGTGCAGTCGCAAAAACCATCAAGTGCTATGATGAAACTGGCCCTCATGAGGACCGCCACAGGAAAGTAAGACCCAGAGTTACCTCTGCTGCAGAGGATAAGTTCATTAGAGTTACCAGCCTCAGAAATTGCAGCCCCAATAAATGCTTCACAGAGTTCAAGTAACAGACACATCTCAACATCAACTGTTCAGAGGAGACTGCGTGAATCAGAACTTCATGGTTGAATTGCTGCAAACAAACCACTACTAAAACATACCTAGTCCCCTGAATACAAACCAAGTAATCTTACATTCAGTGGCTTGTGAAAGTATTCACCCCCCTTGGCATTTTTTCCTATTTTACAACCTTACAACCTGGAATTAAAATGGATTTTGGGGGGGGGTTGTATCATTTGATTTGCACGACATGCCTACCACTTTGAAGATGAAAAAAAAATGTTTTTGTGAAACAAACAAGAAATAAGAAAAAAAAAAACAGAACTTGAGCGTGCATAACTATTCAGCCTCTCTGATTAATGCCCTCCTTGCCTGGTCCGTGAGTTTTGGTGGGTGGCCCTCTCTTGACAGTTTGGTGTGGTGCCATATTCTTTGCATTTTTTAATAATGGATTTAACGGTGCTCCGTGGAATTTTCAAAGTTTCTGATATTTTTTTTGAACCCAACACTGATCTGTACTTTTCCACAACTTTGTCGCTGACCTGTTTGGAGAGCTCCTTGGTCTTCATGGTGCCGCTTGCTTGGTGGTGCCCCTTGCTTAGTGGTGTTGCAGACACTGTGCTCGCATATTCCCTTAAAGACCTTTGCTTGAAAAACGAGAAAAAACGGCAGTAGTACGGTTTGTTCATTTTGAGACGCCATAGACCCCTTTCTGTGTTAACAAACATAGCTGCAAGAGGGGGATGGGCGCGAGTTGGTGGCAGAACAAGGGGGAATTCTTATAGAACGGCAGCAAAAAAAGCCTCTATTTACATGTTGCTTAAGAGTGCATTTCACACTACATTGGATTATAATTGGATTTTAAAGCTCGTATGAATGTCCTGCTTAATATAATGTTTGTGGCATCATCACAAATCAACTGCATGGCTCTTTGGCTAGCTTTTGCTACAGCCGATATCAATCAGCATACGCATTCTAGCTAACAACTGCTGCATCGAAGGTATTTTGCAAAGATCACACACAACCAAATATAATCATAGCGACTGTTCAAGCAAGAATCAAAACATAATTGTAAGTGTATGAGAACCCAATAAAGTTATTTTGTTTAGAAGTAATACAAATGTAAATCTAGACTACTGCCGTCAAGAGTCGCACGCATCTGTTTGTGACGTCAGTGTGTCATGTACTGGAAAAGGGTCTATAGCAGGGGTGTCAAACGTACGGCCCGCGGGCCGGATCAGGCCCGCAAACGGCTTTAATCCGGCCCACGAGATGATTTTGAAGAAAACATTTTAAGTATAAAAATGCGCTGCAATTTTTCAATAAAATAAACTGCTGTTCCAATTGCGTCCACTGGATGGCGCAATAGCAATTGTGTTAAGCAAGCAAACTGTTTATACCGGGGCAGAGCAAGTAAGTCAAGCACGTGCAGCCAATGAGCTACTTTGTTTTGCCCGCGATATTTATTACGGCTTCTACATTTAACATTATGTGCTTTGGCACCCTCATTGCCCCAATATGTCTCTGTCAAAAAAGAGAAAAGTGGACGCAGAGTGCAGAGTGTTCCAAGAAAAATGGTCATCCTATTTAATCACGGAATTGAATGGGAAAGCTGTATGTTTGGTGTGTTCAGAGCATGTTGCAGTGCTGAAAGAATATAACCTTCGTCGCCACTATGTGAGTCTTCATGCCGACAAATATGACAACTTTCAAGGACAGCGGAGATGAGAGAAGGTGAATGAGCTGTTGGCGGGTCTGAAGAAACAGCAGTCTGTGTTTACTCACAGCCGAGACATCAGTGACGCTGCAGTGAAAGCTAGCTACCTCATTGCTAATGAAATCGCAGTGGCTTCAAAACCATTTAGTGAGGGTGAATTTGTAAAAACATGCATGATGAAGGCAGCGGAGATTGTGTGCCCTGAAAAGCGGCAGGCTTTTGCAAATATCAGCCTGACAAGAAACACAGTTGCAGACAGGATTTCCGATCTTTCAGTGGATTTGGACAGCCAGTTGAAGCAAAAAGTAAAGTCATTTATTGCGTTTTCGGTTGCAATTGATTTATTTTTTTATTTTTTTATTTCACCTTTATTTAACCAGGTAAACCAGTTGAGAACAAGTTCTCATTTACAACTGCGACCTGGCCAAGATAAAGCAAAGCAGTGCGATAAAAACAACAATACAGAGTTACATATGGGGCAAAACAAACAAAGTCAAAAAATACAACAGAAATACATATAATATACAGTGTGTGCAAATTTAGCAAGTTATGGAGGTAAGGCAATAAAATAGGCTATAGTGCAAAAAAAATTACAATTAGTATTAACACTGGACTGATAGATGTGCAAATAGAGATACTGGGGTACAAATGAGCAAAATAAATAACAATATAGGAATGAGGTAGTTGGGCGGGCTAATTTCAGATGGGGTGTGTACAGGTGCAGTGATCGGTAAGGTGCTCTGACAACTGATGCTTAAAGTTAGTGAGGGAGATAAGTGTCTCCAGCTTCAGAGATTTTTGTAATTTGTTCCAGTCATTTGCAGCAGAGAACTGGAAGGAATTGCGGCCAAAGGAGGTGTTGGCTTTGGGGATGACCAGTGAGATATACCGGCTGGAGCGCAGACTACGGGTGGGTGTTGCTATGGTGACCAATGAGCTAAGATAAGGCGGGGATTTGCCTAGCAGTGATTTATAGATGGCCTGGAGCCAGTGGGTTTGGCGACGAATATGTAGTGAGGACCAGCCAACAAGTGCGTACAGGTCACAGTGGTGGGTAGTATATGGGGCTTTGGAGACAAAATGGATGGCTCTGTGATAGACTACATCCAATTTGCTGAGTAGAGTGTTGGAGGCAATTTTGTAAATGACATCGCCGAAGTCAAGGATCGGTAGGATAGTCAGTTTTACGAGGGCATGTTTGGCAGCATGAGTGAAGGAGGCTTTGTTGCGAAATAGGAAACCGATTCTAGACTTAACTTTGGATTGGAGATTCTTAATGTGAGTCTGGAAGGAGAGTTTACAGTCTAACCAGACACCTAGATATTTGTAGTTGTCCACATACTCTAGGTCAGACCCTTCGAGAGTAGTGATTCTAGTCGGGTGGGCGGGTGCAAGCAGCGTTCGGTTGAAGAGCATGCATTTAGTTTTACTAGTGTTTAAAAGCAGTTGGAGGCTACTGAAGGAGTGTTGTATGGAATTGAAGCTCGTTTGGAGGTTTGTTAACACAGTGTCCAATGAAGGGCCAGATGTATACAAAATGGTGTCGTCTGCGTAGAGGTGGATCTGAGAGTCACCAGCAGCAAGAGCGACGTCATTGATATACACAAAGAAAAGAGTCGGCCCAAGAATTGAACCCTGTGGCACCCCCATAGAGACTGTCATGGGTCCAGACAACAAGCCCTCCGATTTGACACATTGAACTCTATCTGAGAAGTAGTTGGTGAACCAGGCGAGGCAGTCATTTGAGAAACCATGCACGGACATAACAGATGTTGCACAACTGGCCATTTTTTCATCCGCGGAGTTGATGACACATTGACCGTCACCGAGGAGTTTGTGGAGTTGGTGCCGATGACAGATACAACGACAGCAGCTGATATTTTTACCGCACTCGTCGGCGCGCTGGACAGGGTCGGAGTGGACTGGTCCCGCGCTGTCAGCCTGGCTACAGATGGTGCGCCCTCAATGATCGGGAAAAAAGCAGGCGTTGTGACAAAGTTCAGAGAGAAAGTGCAATCTGCAAATGGAGGACGTGATTTTTTGACTTTTCACTGTATTTTGCACCAGGAGGCTTTGTGTTGCAAGTCATTAAAGATGGATAACGTCATGAAGGTGGTCATCCAAACTGTTAATTTCATCCGATCCAGAAGCCTGAATCACCGTCAGTTTGACAGCCTTCTCAGACAGAAAGACCACATCTATGGCCTGCCATACCACACTGAGGTAAGATGGTTAAGCCGAGGTGCTGTCCTGAGGCGTTTCTTTGATTTACGAGAAGAAATTGAACAGTTCATGGAAGAAAAGGGCAAACCAGTGTTAGAATTTCATTTAGCAGAATGGATGCCGGACCTTGCATTTATGGTGGATGTTACAGAGCACCTGAATAACTTGAACAAACAGCTGCAAGGGCGCAACAAAGTTGTCACGCAGTATTATGACAGCATACGTTCTTTCAAGTTGAAGCTGTCATTGTGGGAGACGCAACTTGCCGGTGGTGATGCAGCTCACTTCCCCTGTCTGAAAAATGTGTGCGCGACCCAACATGTGGCAGACATGAAGCGGTTCAAAGATAAAATAACTGGACTGTTACGGGAGTTTGAGCAACGCTTTCAGATTTATGTTTATATGTTTTTATGTTGATGTGCTATTGTTTTTAATTGATTGTATTTTATTTGTATATTTAACCTATTCTTGACTCTGTGGTTCTTGCACTTGTTTGGGGAACAGGATTTCATTATTTTTATCTACATTTCTGCCTGAGAAATGACACCCTGATATAGTTCTGTGATCTGTGATATACTTCTGTGAATCACTTGATGCGTGGAGCCGGGACGAGCTGAACCAGGCTGACGACTCGCACCCTTGGCTTGGTGCGAGTAGCAGGAACGGGCTGGACCAGGCTGACGTCTCGCACCCTTGGCTTGGTGCGAGTAGCAGGGACGAGCTGAACCAGGCTGACGACTCGCACCCTTGGCTTGGTGCGAGTAGCAGGAACGGGCTGGACCAGGCCGACGACTCGTACCCCTGGCTTGGTGCGAGTAGCAGGAACGGGCTGGACCAGGCTGACGACTCGCACCCTTGGCTTGATGCGAATAGCAGGAACGGGCTGGACCAGGCTGACGACTCGTACCCCTGGCTTGGTGCGAGTAGCAGGAACGGGCTGGACCAGGCTGGCGACTCGCACCCCTGGTTTGGTGCGAGTGGCAGGAACAGGCCGGGCTGAGCTGGCGACGCACACCGTAGGCTTCGTGCGTTGAGCAGGAACAGGCCGGGCTGGGCTGGCGACGCACACCATAGGCCCTGTGCGTTGAGCAGGAACAGGCCGGGCTGGGCTGGCGACGCGCACCATAGACTTGGTGCGGGTGGCAGGAACAGGCCGGACCGGGCTGGCGACGCGCACCGTAGGTTTGGTGCGAGTGGCAGGAACAGGCCGGGTCGGGCTGGCGATGCGCACCGTAGACTTGGTGCGGGTGGCAGGAACAGGCCGGACCGGGCTGGCGACGCGCACCGTAGACTTGGTGCGGGTGGCAGGAACAGGCCGGACCGGGCTGGCGACGCACACCGTAGGTTTGGTGCGAGTGGCAGGAACAGGCCGGGTCGGGCTGGCGACGCGCACCGTAGACTTGGTGCGGGTGGCAGGAACAGGCCGGGCTGGGCTGGCGACGCACACCGTAGGCTTTGTGCGTTGAGCAGGAACAGGCCGGGCTGGGCTGGCGACGCACACCGTAGGCTTCGTACGTGGAGCAGGAACAGGCCGGGCTGGGCTGGCGACGCACACCGTAGGCTTCGTACGTGGAGCAGGAACAGGCCGGGCTGGACTGGCGACGCACACCGTGGGCTTGATGCGTGGAGTAGAAACAGGCCGGTCCGTACTGGGAACACACACCACTGGCCTTAACCGTGGATCAGGAACGGGCCGGACCGGACTGGTAACACACCTCAGTCTCTTACGCCGTGCCTCAACTACTTCCCTCCCTCTACTCGCCAATGGCTCCCGTAATCCGGTAGCCTTCTCTCCACGTCTCCCTGTGGCAGCCTCCTGCTGCCCAGCCGCCCAAGCCATGTGCCCCCCCCAAAACATTTTTTGGGGTTGCCTCTCGTCCTTCCGACGATGGCCCTGCTGACGCCGTTGCTCCTCTCTCAGTCGCCTCTCCACTGTTTGACTCCATGGCCGGCGATCCATCCCATCCAGGATTTCCTCCCAAGTCCAAGACCCTTTACCATCCAAAATCTCCTCCCATGTCCAGACCCTTGGCTCCTGGACACGCTGCTTGGTCCTTTGGTGGTGGGTTCTTCTGTCACGATCGTCTTGAAAATGAGCAGACCAATACGCAGCGCGTTGAGCGAACATAATGACTTTAATAAGTAAAGCACGAAACACAAAACTAAACACGATCGTGAAGTCCAAACAGAAGCACTGACAGAAACACGGAACAAGGAACACGGAACAAAAACCCACAAACACAAGGTGAAAACACACAGTATAAATATGGCTCCCAATCAGAGATAACGAGCCGACAGCTGACACTCGTTACCTCCGATTGGGAGTCATTGAACAAACATAGACATAGACAACCTAGAACATAACACAACCCAAAACCAAAACACAACCAAATAAACACACCCTGGCTCAAAAATACACAGTCCCGGAGCCAGAGCGTGACACCAAAGATGTTCTATGGGGTTGAGATCTGGAGACTGGCTAGGCCACTCCAGGACCTTGAAATGCTTCTTACGAAGCCACTCCTTCGTTGCCCGGGCAGTGTGTTTGGGATCATTGTCATGCTGAAAGACCCAGCCACGTTTCATCTTCAATGCCCTTGCTGATGGAAGGAGGTTTTCACTCAAAATCTCACGATACATGGCCCCATTCATTATTTCCTTTACACGGATCAGTCGTCCTGGTCCCTTTGCAGAAAAACAGCCCCAAAGCATGATGTTTCCACCCCCTTGCTTCAGAGTAGGTATGGTGTTCTTTGGATGCAATTCAGCAGTCTTTGTCCTCCAAACACGACGAGTTTAGTTTTTACCAAAAAGTTCTATTTTGGTTTCATCTGACCATATGACATTCTCCCAATCCTCTTCTGGATCATCCAAATGCACTCTAGCAAACTTCAGACGGGCCTGTACATGTACTGGCTTAAGCAAAGGGACACGTCTTGCACTGCAGGATTTGAGTCCCTGGCGGCGTAGTGTGTTACTGATGGTAGGCTTTGTTACTTTGGTCCCAGCTCTCTGCAGGTCATTCACTAGGTCCCCCCGTATGGTTCTGGGATTTTTGCTCACCGTTCTTGTGATCATTTTGACCCCACGGGGTGAGATCTTGCGTTGAGCCCCAGATCGAGGGAGATTATCAGTGGTCTTGTATGTCTTCCATTTCCTAATAATTGCTCCCACAGTTGATTTCTTCAAACCAAGCTGCTTACCTATTGCAGATTCAGTCTTCCCAGCCTGGTGCAGGTCTACAATTTTGTTTCTGGTGTCCTTTGACAGCTCTTTGGTCTTGGCCATAGTGAAGTTTGGAGTGTGACTGTTTGAGGTTGTGGACAGGTGTCTTTTATACTGATAACAAGTTCAAACAGGTGCCATTAATACAGGTAACGAGTGGAGGACAGAGGAGCCTCTTAAAGAAGAAGTTACAGGTCTGTGAGAGCCAGAAATCTTGCTTGTTTGTAGGTGACCAAATACTTATTTTCCACCATAATTTGCAAATAAATTCATTAAAAATCCTACAATGTGATTTTCTGGAATTCTTTTTCTCATTTTGTCTGTCATAGTTGACGTGTACCTATGATGAAAATTACAGGCCTCTCTCATCTTTTTAAGTGGGAGAACTTGCACAATTGGTGGCTGACTAAATACTTTTTTCCCCCACTGTAAATACAAGTTTCACCCATACACAGCACCAGAAGTATTTGGAAAGTTCTAACAGTATGCACAAAGTAGTAATAAGACTTTAAATAACCTAATATGCAAAAATATGATGGTAATTGTATTCTATTGAGTGGCTTTGAAAGGTTTGTAAAGTTATAATACTTCATACAATTCAATTGTTTACCCTAAAACGAATTGTATACCCTACAACTACAACCAGACACTTACTGTCGCTCTGGCTTGAGGTGGCACATGGCCTCAAGTCCTCTGCATCTGCAATTTCAGAGAATATCACAGATGTCAAACCGTTACCACATTTATAGTACACACTTATCAGATTTTCCTGTTCATCCCATACAGTTGGTAGGAACAGAACTTTGAGAAAGTAGGCTTGTTTATCAGACTTGAAACATTATGTACCTTGTTGTAGGGTCATTTTCAAAGACACTGGCTCTTGAAGTTACTAAAAATAAAAAAAATTAAGAACTGTTACACTTTTGGTCACTAAATAATCAAGTATGTCAAGATCAGATGGGTGTGGTAATTTCTTGTCATATCAACTGTCATTAGGTCATGATTTCATTCCGTCTCAATTTAAGACTAGTACTTGCATTAACTGTAAGCTTTTCTTCACCCACATACTTGAATGTGTGTAAAACTTACCATCAACTTGCTGATTATACATTCAATGACCTAGTAGCCTAATGCAGGATCTTACCACTAGGGGCTGGTGGAAGCTGTGGCACTGTACGCTGGGCTTGTCTGCGTTCATTTGTCTTTTTCTGGAGTGCTTCACTTCCATCATCATCTTACGAAGGACAATACAAAAAAATACTCATTTATTTCATCTACTTCCTGATGCATGTAATACACACAATGGAATAAGAGCAGTTAAGAAATCCTCACCAGGTGGCTCTACACGGAATCTGATTGGTTTAGTCACCGCCCTCTTCGCTGGTTCCTCGTCAGATTCAACATTGGAGGTGTCAACCCCCCGTTTGGCTCGTTGCTCTGCCACAGAGTAATTGTCTGTACGTGCAATAAACATTGTCATAAATAGTTTCCTATTAACACTGGCAAACCGGCTATTGAGTATTTGTAATTCACATAGTAATACTTTCAGCCAATACATATAGTACTTAAGAGGGGGAAGTTCCTGACTCTACTGACCAGGAGTGGGTTGCACCAGTTAGACGATAAGGTGTAAGAGAGAAGTTGGACCTACCTACGCCCGACGTAATGATTTAGAAAATTGAACAAGATGCGACATGACTAGTCATGAAACACTTACCTTGGAAACTAGTTATAGATATATACTATACGTCTACCCCACATTACACTTAGTTTTTACTCCCTGGCGTAGCAAAAGCTATTACTTACAACCAGGTGGTGACACAGGTTTACGCCTGGCTTAGAACATATTCTACGTTGTAACTAGCCTTACGTGTAGGAGTATGTTCAACTGATGCAACCTGCTCCAGAGCCACACAACCAAGCATACATGGCAATATAAACGGGAGTGGATGGACAGTAAAATATTATTTTACCAGTTGATGAAAAGATGGAAATTCTGTACTACTCCCATAATATTTTGTCAGGCCGGTCTCCTCTCTTAATGGCATTTCTTGGCCAGTAGCAACACAGGACCTGCAGGATATGAGACACTGTTTAAAGTGAACTATTTATCCATCTCTTTGCCTAAAAAGGGTAAACCATTTAACTGATCAACTCACCCCATCTCTCTTCTCCACCCACTGCTCTGGTACAACTTCAACATTGTTCTCTTTGACAAAATGTACAACATAATAATGCTGTATGCCCTGTGCAGAAAAACAAAACACCAATTCCACACTGTTCAGTCTCTTGATTTACCAGCCAAGATAGTTTGCATAACTAATACAGCTTGTGAACTTGGCTGTAGCTAAATGGGGCTTGCTACAGGCTGTGCAAGATGGTAAGCACAACACGAGTGCACCCGTCACAGCCATAGTAGCCAGAATACATCTTTATGCATTTTACCATGGCTTTTGCAGGGGCATCACGTTACAGAACAAACTTTCACTTGCAGTGTTGTGTCTCCCCACTTCAAGCCGGTCTGCATCAACTCTTTAAGCTCCAGCAAAGTGTCATTGAGGAATTCCAGGGAGCTTGGTTTCCATGATGCCATTGCAAGTGACAGAGGAAACACTGTGGGTGGTGATAGATTGATAGAGCACAAAAGTGGCCATAACGACATATTGGTACTTTTGAACAAAGGGAGACCATCCAGATTAAGGGATATTTCTAAAAGATTCAAATCTCCAACCCCATATTTAGGATAGATGCTTAGATGTTTCACTAACTCCACCTTCACTTTAAATCTGACAAACTCCACATTAGACTTGACTTCAACAAAAACATTGGTGGTTTCTAGGAGAGTTCTAGCAGTGGAAGGCAAATCTGGGTGACCATTAGACTGCAGCATCTTCAGAAGTGCATCAACAGCATTGTGTTTCACTTGGAAATCACTTATCCAGGTTGCCAGGTCCTCTCTGAAGGTAGAATCTTTTTCAACATCATCATTGTCAGAGTCAGTTGTCTCCTGAATTGCACAACCAGCATTGGCTTCAGTCTCTGAATATATGTCACTGTGTGATGGCAGTCTTGGCTTAGTACCACCTACTGCCTCAAGCTCACCATCTGACTCTTCCTCAGCGTGTGTTGGCAGTCTGGGCATATATTGTTTATCTTACTATTGTTATAACTGCTAACCTTTTAGCATTTGTTGCACAAATCCACTGCAAGTCAATGGTACGTATACAGTCACAGTGAAAGTCTACACACCCCTTTACATTTTGCAAGTTTAAATCTTAATAGAGATTAAATGTAGTGTTTATCCTGCCAACCTAAAACAGCGATTCCACATTTTCAGTGTAAGAAAAGTGTAGAACAATTTTCCTTCTAAAGATATCCAGTAGTTTTGATTACATATATTTTCACACCCCATGAAACAGTTCTACAGCAACTTTACATCTGTGTTGTGGCTTGTAACTTGCTAGGTAGCAGTTTAAGACATGGTTTGAATCCTAATCAATCCATTCAATGTGAGTACATGTTGAAGTACAGTAGATTAATAAAGCTACAGTACTGCAGCTGGTGACAAAGCTGCGGATATTGAAAAAGCTTGTTAGTGCATAGGTCAAATGTATCTTTGTGATGCTCATTTCAGGTATTTCTTCCAGCTTCAGACAAACACTAAATATTTCACTTAAAACATAGTTTTGTTGTATTTAATGATAGAGAAGAGAAAAGTTTGACCAACACAGATTCATGTCCAATCTTTGAGGACGTGTCTACATTGTTAGAGTGGTCACATGCCAATCTGTTCCATATATAATAGACAGTCTTTGGAACATTGGAAAGCTGCATGGCCCCTTGGTTGTTGCTAAGCATGCATTCTTCTTCTATGGTGTTTATTGGTGGTGTTCAGACCAACGTTAAAGGTGCATCACTGCCACCTTCTGGGCTGGAGTGTGATAGAGACATGTGGTTCTGTCCTGGTGAGATCACAGGGTCAGAGAACTCCTGACTGTGATCATACCAAAACACTCCAGGCACTCAGCCTATAAGAGCCATTCATACTGTCAGATCTAATATGGAAGAACTGAATACAACCATAAGAACCATTCATACTGTCAGATCTAATATGGAAGAACTGAATACAACCATAAGAACCATTCATACTGTCAGATCTAATATGGAAGAACTGAATACAACCATAAGAACCATTCATACTGTCAGATCTAATATGGAAGAACTGAATACAACCATAAGAACCATTCATACTGTCAGATCTAATATGGAAGAATACAACCATAAGAACCATTCATACTGTCAGATCTAATATGGAAGAACTGAATACAACCATAAGAACCATTCATACTGTCAGATCTAATATGGAAGAACTGAATACAACCATAAGAACCATTCATACTGTCAGATCTAATATGGAAGAACTGAATACAACCATAAGAACCATTCATACTGTCAGATCTAATATGGAAGAACTGAATACAAAAGAGAAGGAGAGGTTGACCAGTACAAATTCATGTACAAACATTATTTTTCATTGGCAGATCAATGCAGTTTTCCAAACATATTCATCATCAGTTTTTTTTATAAGATTTTCACTGAACAAAAATATAAACATTCAACAATTTTACTGGGGTACAGTTCATATAAGGAAATCAGTCAATTGAAATACATTAATTAGGCCCTAATCTATGGATTTCACATGACAGGGGCCCACCCATCAACCAATAAGAATGATTTTCCCCCACTAAAAGGGCTTTACTACAGATAGAAATACTCCTCAGTTTCATCAGCTGTCCGGGTGGCTGGTCTCAGATGATCCTGCAGGTGAAGAAGCCAGATGTGGAGGTCCTGGGCTTGCACGGTTACATGTGGTCTGTGGCTGTAAAGCCAGTTGGACGTTCTGCCAAATTCTTGGTAGAGAAATTTACATTCAACTCTCTGGCAACAGCTCTTGTGAACATTCCTGCAGTCAGCATGCCAATTGCGCACTCCCTCAAAATGTAGACATCTGTGGCATTGTGTTGTGTGACAAAACTGCACATTTCAGAGTGGCCTTTTATTGTACCCAGCACAAGGTGCACCTGTGTAATGATCATGCTGTTTAATCAGCTTCTTGATATGCCACAACTCTCAGGTGGATTGATTGAACTTTTATTTCAGCTCATGAAACATGGGACCAACACTTTACATGTCAAGTTTATATATTTTTTCAGTATAGTTTTAGAAGACAATTAACTAAATACGTAGTCATTTCATTTTAATTGTCACGTTTGATAAACAACAGGTGTAGACTAACAGTGAAATGTTGACCAACAATGGAGAACACAATACAACAATTATAATAATAGGAAAGAAAATTGTAGCACGAGGAATTAATACACGATGAGCAATGGTAGCTTGGCTATATACATGGGGTGCCAATACATAGTCAATGGTAGCTTGGCTATATACATGGGCCACTGAGTGGCGCAGTGGTCTAAGGCACTGCATCGCAGTGCTAACTGTGTCACTAGAGATCCTGGTTCGAATCCAGGCTCTGTCGCAGCCGGCCGCGACCGGGAGACTCATGGGCGACGCACAATTGGCCCAGCGTCGTCCAGGGTAGGGGAGGGAATGGCCGGCAGGGATGTAGCTCAGTTGATAGAGCATGGCGTTTGCAACGCCAGGGTTGTGGGTTCGTTTCCCACGGGGGGCCAGTATAAAAAAAAAAATATGTATTCACTAACTGTAAGTCGCTCTGGATAAGAGCGTCTGCTAAATGACTAAAAAAAAAAAAAAATTTAAAAAAAGGAATTAATACATGATGAGCAATGGTAGCTTGGCTATATACATGGGGTGCCAATACCTAGTCAATGATAGCTTGGATATATACATGGGGTGCCAATACCTAGTCAATGGTAGCTTGGCTATATACAGTGCAATCTGAAAGTATTCAGACCCCTTGACTTTTTCCACATTTTATTACGTTACAGCCATATTCTAAAATTGGTTAAATAGTTTTTTCCCCTCAACAATCTACACACAATACCCCATAATGTCAAAGCAAAAGACAGGTTTTTAGACGTTTTTCCTAATTTATTAATAAAAAACAGAAATATCAAATTTACATAAGTATTCAGACACTTTACTCAGTACTTTCTTGAAGCACCTTTGGCAGCGATTACAGCATCAAGTCTTCTTGGGTATGACGCTACAAGCTTGGCACACCTGTATTTGGGGAGTTTCATCCATTCTTCTCTGCAGATCCTCTCAAACTCTATCAGGTTGGATGGGGAGCGTTGCTGCACAGCTATTTTCTGGTCTCTCCAGAATTATTCAATCGGGTTCAAGTCTGGGCTCTGGCTGGGCCAGGTGAACCTTCGCCCCAGTCTGAAGTCCTGAGCGCTCTGGAGCAGGTTTTCATCAAGGATCTCTCTGTACTTTGCTCCGTTCATTATTCCCTCGATCCTGACTAGTCTCCCAGTCCCTGCCTCTGAAAAACATCCACACAGCATACTGCCACGACCATACTTCACTGTAGGCATGGTGCCAGGTTTCCTCCAGACGTGACGCTTGGTATTCAGGCCAAAGAGTTCAATCTTGAGAAACAAGATTCTCTGGTCTGTTGTTACCATGGTCAGAGTCCTTTAGGTGCCTCTTGGCAAACTTAAAGCGGCCTGAACTCTGGAGCTCTGTCAAAGTGATCATCTGGTTCTTGGTCACCTCCCTGACCAAGGCCCTTCTCCCCCGATTGCGCAGTTGGCCAGGCGGACAGCTCTAGGAAGAATCTTGGCGATTCCAAACTTCTTCCATTTAAGAATGGAGGAGGCCACGGTGTTCTTGGGGACCTTCAATGCTGCAGAAATTGTTTGGTACCCTTCCCCAGATCTGTGCCTCGACACAATCCTGTCTCGGAACTCTACGGACAATTCCTTCGACCTCATGGCTTGGTTTTTGCTCTGACATGCAATGTCAACTGTGGGATGTTATATAGACAGGTGTGTGCCTTTTCAAACCATGTCCAATCAATTGAATTTAACTCAGGTGGACTCCAATCAAGTTGTAGAAACATCTCAAGGAAGATCAATGGAAACAGGATGCACCTGAGCAAAATTTTGAGATTCATAGCAAAGGGTCTGGAATACTTATGTAAATAAGGTATCTGTTTTTTATTTCTAATACATTTGCAAAAATGTCTAAACCTGTTTCCGCTTTGTCATTATGGGGTATTGTGTGTAGATTGATGAGGGAGTTGTTGTTGTTTGTAAAAAAAAAAAAAAAAAAAAATGTTGTAGCTGTGGAGCCAGGCTAGTAACCTTGGACAGTTCAATGTCAGACAGATGTTGCAGGAACTTTGCGTGATCTACTCGATCAAAGGCTTTGGACACATCAGCAAGTAACACACCCACCATTGTTGGTTTTATGGAGTCTGTAGCTGTCAGCCAAGAGTATGTGGCTTTCACAAGGGCGGTAGTAGTGCTGGACTTTGGGAGGTAGTCATACTGAATCGTGCACTCAGATAACACCTCCTACTGGCAGGGGACAGTTTTAACAATGTGTTTGATGACAGGGGCTAGATCTTCTGCATGCTCTTTAGTAGCCAGGCTGGAATGCCATCAGGCCCACATGCTTTACGTGCTCTGAGTCTGGTCAGAGCTTGCTTTAACTGGCCAATGCTGCACAGCTCAACCTGCCTTGTAGGCATGTGCAGGGGGAAGATGGCAAGAGGTGTGGTGCTTGTCCATGCCTCAGCAAAGAAGCCATTCAAAACATCAGCCACGTTGTCGTCTTCAATTCCCTCGACCTGTATTCTCCCTCCTGATGTTTTCTTTGGTCCCAGTCCATTGTTAATGAAGTCCCACCATTCCTTAGGGTTTTTCTTCTTTAGGTCCTGGATTTCAGTTTTGTAGTAGCTTGTCTTTGCTTCCTTGATAAATCATTTGCACTGTGTTTCTGTATTTTCTCCATGTCATTGTTTCTCCCCATCTGTTGAAAATATTCTGTATTTTCCTGATGGCAGCCTTTATTCTTTCAGTCATCCAGGGCTTGTCCAGTGTTGTTGTTTTCTTATTGGCATGCATACATCAAGTGCAGTTTGAATGCAGGAGTTGAACGTCTCCACCTTTGCATCGATGCTCTCCACCTCATATATGGTAGACCAGTCAGTACTGGCCATACATTGTGCAAAGGTCTCCTTTCTGTTCTGGGTTACCAGATGTCCTTTTTTCCGCTGCACCTCGCTTCTCCCTCCTGATGTTGTGTTTGGAGAGAACAGCAGACATTTGTGATCACTGGATCTGAGAGGAGTAAGTACAGTGGGTTGTGTTGATCAGATCTAGGATGGAGTCCCCTCTGTGGTCTTGTCTTTGGCCACTTGTTTCATGTCTGGATGGGAGTTTGTCAGCATCTTGATGGGCAGGTGATTTAAGTCTCCACACAGGATGAGACCCATTTGGGGAGAGGACATCCTGATCACATGGACAGTGATTATGAGATAATCCACAGTGTTCTGGTGCAGTTTTTTGTCATGTGCCCATGGTGGATGTTAGAGCACTACACTACCAGAGATGAAACTGAGCTGGGGTGTTGTTTAGGACGGAGCTGAAGACACACAAACTCTTCTTTCTCTAGGTCAGTTATTCTTCTCTTTGCCTGCATACTGTGATTCACATACATAGCCACACCCCCTCCTCGCATCCCCTCTCTGGACCTGTCATTTCTGAACAGCTGATAGTCTTTGTCATCAGAACAGCCTCAATTTGTCAGGGCATGGACTCTACAAGGTGTCGAAAGCGTTCCACTGGGATGCTGGCCCATGTTGACTGCAATGCTTCCCACAGTTGTGTAAAGTTGTCTGGCAGTGGATTTCTACTCAGAATAGCTCGTTCCATCTCCTACAACATATGCACAATTGGATTGAGATCTGGTGCCTCGGAAGGCCACTGCAGTAACCTGAATTCACTGTCATGTTCGTGGAACCTTTTCTGGACAAGCCTTGTGGCATGGGGCATAATCCTGCTGAAAAAATATATTTGCAGATGGATAACTTCTGCCATGAAGGGATGCACCTGATTGACAATGATTTTTAGATATCCTGTGGCATTCAAACGTTGCTCCACTTTTATCAAGGGGCCCAATGTCTGCCATGAAAACACACCCCACACCACCACCATCCTGCAATGCTGACACACGGCATGGATGCATGTACTCGTGGTTTCCTCTATATCCTAGACCTCTCATTATCTTTACAGTAGGAGCTATCTGCAAAACTGACAAGGTGCACACTGATCAGTAAAGAGATTCTAACATTCTACAACTTCCCGTACCTCTGCACAGTTCTCTCACAGTGAGAAACAATAGGATTACAATAGAGTGTATCCAATCCACTACCACTTCTTATGTATACGTTGGTGTCTTTTTAAATTGCCAGATATGTAGAATCTCATCTCACAGACAGCTTCTCTCCTGTGTGTATACGTTCATGTATTTTCAAGTTGCCAAATTGAGAGAAACTTGTCCCACAGTCAGAGCAGGAGTAAGGCTTCTCTCCTGTGTGTATCCGTTTGTGTGATTTCAAGCTTTCCTGCTGAGAGAAACCCTTCCCACAGTCAGAGCAGGAGTAAGGCTTCTCTCCTGTGTGTGTTCTCTGATGAACTTTTAGCTCAGTTGATGTTGTGAAGCATTTTACACAGTCAGAGCAGGAGTAAGGCTTCTCTCCTGTGTGTATACGTTCATGTATTTTTAAGGGGTCCCGTCGAGAGAAACTCTTCCCACAGTCAGAGCAGGAGTAAGGCTTCTCTCCTGTGTGTATACGTTCATGTTGTTTTAAGTTGTCCAGTCGAGAGAAACTTGTCCCACAGTCAGAGCAGGAGTAAGGCTTCTCTCCTGTGTGTATACGTTCATGTTGTTTTAAGGTGCCCGGTTGAGAGAAACTCGCCCCACAGTCAGAGCAGGAGTAAGGCTTCTCTCCTGTGTGTATACGTTCATGTATTTTTAATTTGCTAGATTGAGAGAACCTTAACCCACAGTCAGAGCAGGAGTAAGGCTTCTCTCCTGTGTGTATACGTTCATGTTGTTTTAAGGTGCCCGGTTGAGAGAAACTCGCCCCACAGTCAGAGCAGGAGTAAGGCTTCTCTCCTGTGTGTATACGTTCATGTTGTTTTAAGGTGCCCGGTTGAGAGAAACTCGCCCCACAGTCAGAGCAGGAGTAAGGCTTCTCTCCTGTGTGTATACGTTCATGTGTTTTTAAGTGGCCCAGTTGAGAGAAACTCTTTCCACAGTCCGAGCAGGAGTAAGACTTCTCTCCTGTGTGAACTTTCTGATGAATTGTCAGAGCCTTTGCTGTTGTGAAATTCTTCGCACAGTCAGTACAGGAATTCAGATTCTCTCCTGTGTGTATTTGTAGGTGTATTTTTAACTTTGATAGAATTGAGAAACTCTCCTCACAATGTGGGCAGTGGTGAGACCTCTTAGCTCTGTGATCTTCCTGCTGTTGCTCTTTGGATGTAGAGAATGTCTCAACATGGTCTCCTGTGAGAACAACATCAGAAGAACCAGTCAGTTGGTGTGATATACATGTCAATCAATTGTATTTTATGAAACCCTTTTTACATCAGAAGTTGTCACAAAGTGCTTTATAGAAACCCAGCCAAAAAACCCAAAGAGCAAGCAATGCAGATGAAGAAGCCATATCATCCTCCACTCACTATCACAAGGGTTAGTAACTACACAGACTCATTTAATAGAACTTTAAAACATTGGCAGTTTGTCTACTTCACTTCTTTAGTCTACTCTCTGATCACTCTAGATAGCCCAGTGAATAAAACAAATGCTGGCAATACTGGTGTCAAACCATGTACAGTGAGGGAAAAAAGTATTTGATCCCCTGCTGATTTTGAACGTTTGCCCACTGACAAAGACATGATCAGTCTATAATTTTAATGGTAGGTTTATTTGAACAGTGAGAGAGAATAACAAAAAAGAAATCCTGAAAAACGCATGTCAAAAATGTTATTAATTGATTTGCGTTTTAATGAGGGAAATAAGTATTTGACCCCTCTGCAAAACATGACTTAGTAATTGGTGGCAAAACCCTTGTTGGCAATCAGAGGTCAGACGTTTCTTGTAGTTGGCCACCAGGTTTGCACACATCTCAGGAGGGATTTTGTTCCAATCTTCTTTGCAGATCTTCTCCAAGTCATTAAGGTTTCGAGGCTGACGTTTGGCAACTCGAACCTTCAGCTCCCTCCACAGATTTTCTATGGGATTAAGGTCTGGAGACTGGCTAGGCCACTCCAGGACCTTAATGTGCTTCTTCTTGAGCCACTCCTTTGTTGCTTTGGCCGTGTGTTTTGGGTTACTGTCATGCTGGAATACCCATCCACAACCCATTTTCAATGCCCTGGCTGAGGGAAGGAGGTTCTCACCCAAGATTTGACGGTACATGGCCCCGTCCATTGTCCCTTTGATGCGGTGAAGTTGTCCTGTCCCCTTAGCAGAAAAACACCACCAAAGCATAATGTTTCCACCTCCATGTTTGACGGTGGGGATGGTGTTCTTGGGGTCATAGGCAGCATTCCTCCTCCTCCAAACACGGCGAGTTGAGTTGATGCCAAAGAGCTCCATTTTGGTCTCATCTGACCACAACACTTTCACCCAGTTCTCCTCTGAATCATTCAGATGTTCATTGGCAAACTTCAGACAGCCCTGTATATGTCCTTTCTTGAGCAGGGAGACCTTGCGGGCGCTGCAGGTTTTCAGTCCTTCACGGCGTAGTGTGTTACCAATAGTTTTCTTGGTGACTATGGTCCCAGCTGCCTTGAGATCATTAACAAGATCATCCCGTGTAGTTCTGGGCTGATTCCTCACCATTCTCATGATCATTGCAACTCCACGAGGTGAGATCTTGCATGGAGCCCCAGGCCGAGGGAGATTGAAAGTTATTTTGTGTTTCTTCCAGTTGCGAATAATCGCACCAACTGTTGTCACCTTCTCAACAAGCTGCTTGCTGATGGTCTTGTAGCCCATTTCAGCCTTGTGTAGGTCTACAATCTTGTCCCTGGTCTTGGCCATGGTGGAGAGTTTGGAATCTGATTGATTGATTGCTTCTGTGGACAGGTGTATTTTATACAGGTAACAAACTGAGATTAGGAGCACTCCCTTTAAGAGTGTGCTTCTGATCTCAGCTCGTTACCTGTATAAAAGACACCTGGGAGCCAGAAATCTTTCTGATTGAGGGGGGGTCAAATACGTATTTCCCTCATTAAAATGCAAATCAATTTATAACATTTTTGACATGCGTTTTTCTGGATTTTGTTGTTGTTATTCTGTCTCTCACTGTTCAAATAAACCTACCATTAAAATTATAGACTGATCATGTCTTTGTCAGTGGGCAAACATACAAAATCAGCAGGGGATCAAATACTTCCCTCACTGTACATTAAATTCATTGATACGGTAATTAATACAAAATTGCAGTATTAGCCTGCTCTAAAAAATGTGAGGGTAAATGTTCTTGGTTCGTGCAGATGACTGACCTCCTCAGACCAATTGGCAGTACGCCCAGCAGAGCATGTGAGCAGAGTGGAGCGGGAGCGAGCGGGGAGCGCGAGCGGGAGCGAGCGGGCGGATTTTGGACAGAGCGCAGAGCGGCATTTTTAAAAGGACGGAGCGTTGCCCTATGTCCCGCTCCAATTTCGCACTGCTCACACCACGAGTCTGAAGCTTGCACAGTCATCAACAGTAGACTATTTTCAGTCAAAACTCGGCTCAATAATGGAGTTCACCGAGTACTTCAAAAAGGAAAATGAGAAGTCCTACAGGTGTACTATTAATATAAAACTAACTAACAATGATAATGTGGTTCAAGAAAAAGAATGTGGTGACATCGTTTCAGTCAGTAAAGATTCATTTTGGAATCTAAAAAGACACATCTCTCGAAAACACGAAAGTGTGCTACGTGAACACGCTGGGAAGAAAGCAAAAGGTTAGCAAGTTGAATAGGGTAACTTGTAACAAAAGTGTACATTAAATATAGCCTAATATTCAAACAAATTCGTTTTGTCATTCAAAGTAGGCCTAATATATATGGTTCGTTTCATTTAATTTTTGTCGTCCATGAATTTGTATTTTATAGAGCAAGAGGAGCAGCAGCAGCAACAAGAGAAAAGGGTTGAGGAATTCAAAAGTTTCTTCACTGCACACAAAGGCCCAACCATAACAAGGGAGAGAAAAAGAGAGCTGGATGTAGCATTTAAAAAAATGATTTACATGGACTATGAACCGCTGAGTACAACACCGTACGGGACACACTCATGCCACATGCCCTGGAAGAGATGGAAGCCAAACTGCAAGACCTACTGCAAAATGGTGATGGGCTCGTTCTGTCAGCGGACATGTAGACCAGTAGAAGAGGGCACAGCTTCCTTGGCATCGTGGCCAGTTTAATTGATGGGACGTTCCGGGGGCACACGGTTTTGTTGGGCTGTGAGCACATACAGGGGCACCATACCGCAGATCGTATTTACCAAAAGTATGAAAGTGTACTGAAATATTGGAACGTGCAACGACGTGTGATTCGGGTCGTCACTGACAGTGCCAGCAACATGATCAAGGCATTTAACCTCCTCCCTGGCACTGAAGAGGAGGCGGAGGGTGAAGTGACCGCGGATGCCAGCAGCAGCGCAGAACATGAAGAGGAGGATGAGGGACCACCTGCGCCCTCGCAAATCCATGTGGAAGTGATAACCTCTAATGTAGAAACTATGATAAATCAGTACTTTACTGTGTCAAATTTACATCTGAGATGCCCCATTCACATGCTTCAGCTGGCGATCAAAGACGCCATTAACGAGCACGACAACATGAATAGGCTGTTAGTGAAAGTCGGGCACCTGGTGAAAAGCGTACGCAAGAGCACCCTGAACACAGAGGAAACCGACCAATTAGGTGTCCGCACCACAAATGCCTGCGCCACTCGATGAAACAGTCAGCTGCGGATGATTCAGTCGTTCATCCGGTTGTTCCAAAAAGACCCGTTATGGCAAAACAAACTCAAGTCTAATGTTGCTAACGTGGTCCTCTGTAGCTCAGCTGGTAGAGCACAGCGCTTGTAACGCCAAGGTAGTGGGTTCGATCCCCGGGACCACCCATACACAAAAAATGTATGCACGCATGACTGTAAGTCGCTTTGGATAAAAGCGTCTGCTAAATGGCATATTATTATTATTATTATCACCCTGAATCAAGTACGGCAGCTGACGCACCTTGTCAGTGTGCTGACACCACTGGCAGACCTCACAGACAAAATGCAGAAGGAGCTGGGGAACCTGGGGATGATCCTCCCTGCTGTCACAGAAATCAAATCCCTGCTCACCGATGACACTCACGCTGCACTTTCAATGGGCATCCCTGCTTTTGCAGAAACATTGGCAAACAACGTGTCAATTCGCTATGGAATATACTATACTGATAAACATCTCATTTTAGCATCAGTGTTAGATCCCCGTTTCAAGACAGAATGGATAATCCGAGATGAGTCTGTATGCAACAAACTCGGGGAGAACCGTGACCTCCTCATAAAAGAAGCTGAAGAAATTAACGCTCCCAGCGGCACACCCGAGACAGACACCCCACCCGCCGCTGACCT
Organism: Coregonus lavaretus; assembly: GCF_964263955.1. Taxonomy (NCBI): domain Eukaryota; kingdom Metazoa; phylum Chordata; class Actinopteri; order Salmoniformes; family Salmonidae; genus Coregonus; species Coregonus lavaretus. The sequence goes on from NW_028158022.1 coordinate 1,156,917, forward strand.
GAATCCCGAGCCTGAACCAAAAAGAGCTCGCCTGTTCGGGTCATACTTCAGTGAGCAGCTACGCATAACCGGAGACGCCAAAGGTGAAGTCGAAAATTACCTCTCATCCCCGAGACAGAACCCGGACGCAGATGTTATTCGATTTTGGAAAGAAAACTCCATGTCTTTTCCCCGCCTGGCTAAAGTAGCTCGCATTGTGTTCAGCATCCCAAGCGGGTCTGCGAGCGCAGAGAGGGTTTTCTCCGCTGCTGGCCTGCTGTCAAGAAACCACCGCATGAGTCTGAAGCCTCAGACATTGGCCAAACTTGTGTTCTTGAAGGTGAACTCAAAAGAACTGTAGATAAGGAAAGCGATTCATTTTTATTTTTTTTATTTTAAAGTTTGACAATGGATATAAGCCAATTTAAATTTTTATCAACGTGCAAGCTGCGCAAAAGTTCAGTTATCAGAATTTTGGCCTGATAGTTAATTTACTTTTAAAACTTTGATGTATAGCCTGTATATTTTTATTTATATAATTAGGCCCATTGATTTGTTTAATTTTACATGACTTTTTGTGTATATTCCTTCTTACATAGGCTAGGCCTAATTTGTAATTTGAAATAAAACATTTCTATTTGGAAAATGTTGTCGTTGCTCTTTAGTTCTTTGGGAGGTAAGGCTGTGGTTTAAGCTAAAAGTGAAATACATGCAGATTTTTCTCCTTTTTTGGAGCGAGCGAGGGGGCGATTTGAGTGGAGCGCGATGCAAACTTCGTTGAGCGCTGAGCGATAATGAGCGGACTGGCCTGATGTGGCTTTGAGCGGGGGGAGCGGAGGGGTGAACAGCTCCGTGAGCGATGAGCTGAGATTCTCACCGCTCCACTCCGCTCATATGCTCTGATGCCCAGAACATTGTTCTGGGATCCAAAAGGGATATCTCAGTTTCAAGGTCTCAGCTTGGAGAGAAGAAGCCTTGTGAGGTATTGGTCGGTCACATGCAGGAACCAAATGTTAACAATTAATTAATTATGAATAAAGCTAAAATCATGCAAATATAACTTGTCTGTGTAAGCAGTATATAGGACAACTAACGGGACTGCCCCGGCAGAGCTACCGACCGACGTGTACTATGGTGCTTTTACGTTTGTTGGAACCTCTCCAACAAGGGACTCATTTGACTTTGAGTCCGTTCGTGGCGATTTTCCACGACAAAAACCCACCATCCCATTCCACTATTTAACCCCATCTAGTCCTACGCCAGACCACTACCACTCAACACCCCCTGCAGCTGTTCTGCAGTAAATCCTCCCATTCCCAAGTACTTCTCTGCCGCTGCCACCACAGCCTCTATTTTCTGGGACTTTTTGATCAATTTCTGCAGTACAATTGACAACCATTGCTATAAATGCTAAAAAGCCCACCTTACTGAAGCACATATTCTTCCCATCACTCTCTGTAACTACCCGTTACAAGTGCCATGCTCTACCAATTGAGCTACAGTTGAGCTACAGAGGACCATAATCTGCCTTTCTCTCACCTGACACCTCAGATCTCCAGCCCGTTAGCACCCCCACAACTAACACACAGAACTTTCTCCACCGATACCACACATTTATTCATCTCATGCCCTCCTGCACACTTGTCACATCTAGGCATCTCACGCCTACACACTGCTGCAACAGGCCCATAAACTTCACCCCTAAAACAATGTAATATTTACGGAACAAAATCGCTCACGGGATAACTGACCTACTGACTACCTTGATCTTATCTGGCAGAGACTATGCATCAAAATCCAGCATGACAGATAATGTATTCTCTGTTTCCCCACGCTCTACACCGGATCTACGTCTCACCAAACGGAGGGTGTCACAGACACCTGGAATCTTCCATTTCAACTGCACATCCTCAACACTTAAACCTAACCCCGTTATCACTCCTTTCAATGCCACCCTGTTCCGGAGAGCAATTCAAGTCACAATTCCTGTCTCTAATCACGTAATCCGCAGCGCCCGCTCCCTCTGGACAGAGGAAAAACAATAAATCAGCACGAGTCCACTCAGAGTTACCTTCACCAACTCAACAGTCCCCAACCTCTTCTCCACCTAACCTGACACCACATATGGATCCATTCTCTCTACAAATCTCACTCCCACTGGGCCAGAATCATCCTTATCATCCTTGGAACGAGGCCCGAACTCTGAGTTCCTCACCGCAGGTAATTCATCCTCACTCTCGCCAGGTTCCATCTCTGAGCTACTGGAGGACGTATCCCTCTTTATACACTAGACTATAACCTCCCTCGCCACACTGCTTCCCTCTACACTCAGCTCCTTCTCAGCGGTCATTCACTGCACCTGCCACCACAGTTAATTAGTTTTAAATTGACACAATACCTGTTATCAAAGGTTACAGCTAGAGATGACGTGCAGGAGCTTGCAGTGATTTGTTGTTTTGCATGATGTCTACTTTGATGATAATTAGAGTTTTATAATCTGAGAGGAAATAGAGCCGAATATTGCTAAAAGTCACGCCAGGGTAAGCCTACACAAAACACAGCCCTTATTTTAAGTATTTCTAAAATGAATAAAAAGGAAAAATGATTGGAACCATTTCCCTGTTAAACCGCTACGTGTTATGACACCATTTTCCCAAAAATAATAATAATAAAAAAACTGTAATCAGACTTTACTCAGTACTTTGTTGAAGCTCCTTTGGCAGTGATTACAGCCTCAAGTCTTCTTGGGTATGACGCTACAAGCTTGGCATACCTGTATTTGGGGAGTTTCTCTGCAGATCCTCTCAAGCTTGTCAGGTAAGATGGGTAGTGTCGCAGCACAGCTATTTCAGTTCTCTCTGTACTTTGCTCCGTTCATCTTTCCCTCGATCCTGACTAGTCTCCCAGTCCCTGCCACTGAAAAACATCCACACAGCATGATGCTGCCACCACCATGCTTCGCCGTTGGGATGGTGCCAGGATTCCTACAGACGTGACGCTTGGCATTCAGGCCAAAGAGTTCAATCTTGGCTTCATCACACCAGAGAATCTTGTTTCTCATGGTCTGAGAGTCCTTTAGGTGTCTTTTGGCAAACTCCCAGCGGGCAGTCATGTGCCTTTTCATGAGGAGTGGCTTCCGTCTAGCCACTCTACCATAAAGGCCTGATTGGTGGAGTGCTGCAGAGATGGTTGTCCTTCTGGAAGATTCTCGTATCGCCACAGAACTCTGGAGCACTGTCAGAGTGACCACTGGCTTCTTGATGACCTCCCTGACCAAGGCCCTTTTCCCCCCGATTGCTTAGTTTGTCTGGGCTGCCAGCTCTAGAAAAATGATTGGTGGTTCCACACTTTTTCCATTTAAGAATGATGGAGGCCTTTCGATCATATCCTTGGACTAAAATGTTTGACACGCAGGTGCAAGCCTAACATCACATGCAAAGGGCCTTTGGGTAACGTAGCACATATTCAATGATATATATTTTTCTCACATAGGCTGTTCATTTCTGATCTTTGATACTTTTTCTGGTTTATAAACGTATCATGGTATACTACGTTAACGCTATACGTAAGGGCCATATTGTTACTTGGTAGCTACTAGCAGCAGACCCTGTGTTGTGGATCATCTACCACTATTTTGGACGGTCCATACTGTAACGTTAACGTTAGTCTCAGGCTTCACTAACTAGCGTTACTGTTTTAGGTGGAGCTATTCTTTGCTACTTTTCAAACAAATACTACGTGATATTTCACATATCATCTTGCTAAAAAGGCCTTTTGTTGTGATATTTAGGCTACTAGCAAAATACCCTGTGTTGTTAGGATAGATTTATAATAATAATAATAATAATAATATGCCATTTAGCAGACGCTTTTATCCAAAGCGACTTACAGTCATGCGTGCATACATTTTTGTGTATGGGTGGTCCCGGGGATCGAACCCACTACCTTGGCGTTACAAGCGCCGTGCTCTACCGGCTGAGCTACAGAGGACCACGGATTTATGTTTGTTTCTTCCAACAGATCTTTACATATTTTCCTCACTACAAAATATTCCTGCGGTCCTTGTGGTTACTAAACATATTTTAGATATGTCTTTATGCTATAGCTTATTCCATGTTTACATCTTTGGTTAAATGACTTCAAATGCAAAACTTAAATGTACTTTGTGGAATGTCTGTGGAGTTTGTAAACTATCCAAGCTTAAAACAGGTTATTACTAGGCTTAAACAACTTCATTCATCCATTGTGTTCCTACAATAAACTCACTTGTTGAAGGATGAGCTACTTAAAGTATGCAGGAGATGGCAAGGGCCAGTAATAGCATCCTGTTTCTCCTCTCATTCTCATGGTGTTATGGTTTTAATTCACTAATCTGTTCCGTTTCAAGTGGATACTATTATAACTGATACAGCTGGTAGATACATTTTGATACAGGAAACTCTTTTGAATGAGCATATTAAATCTGGTTAATGTTTATGGTCCTAATGATGATAATCCCAAATTCTTTGAGAATGTATTTCTATTGATAGCCTCCATTCCTGTTAAAGTCCTAATGGCAGGGGACTTTAATTGCACTCTTGATCCTCATCTAGATTGCTCCTCTGGTTTATACACTTCCCACTCGCAGAGTAGAAAGAAATTACAGCATTTCATTAAGGACTTAAATCTATGTGAACGTTGGAGGACTCAGAACCCGAGTAAAAGGGAGTATTCATGTTATTCGTCAACATTTAAATCATATTCTCATGTAGACTACTTTTCGCTCCTATGGTTTAGACACTTCCCTCTCACAGAGTAGAAAGTCATTTTGTAAATGTGATCGTTCAGTTGTTGTTTTTTGCAACAATTGATAAAAACCTGTTTTTGCTTTGTCATTATGGGGTAATGTGAGTAGATTGATGAGGAAAAAAACAATTTCATCAATTTTACAATAAGGCTGTAACGTAACAAAATATCTAAAAAGTCCAGGGGTCTGAATACTTTCTGAATGCACTGTATATAGACAGGTGTGTGCCTTTCCAAATCATGTCCAACAAACTTAATTAGATAGAACCTTCTCTTACCATGAGAAACAGATTTCCCAATCTTCTCCTCCTCTTCTTCATCTTTAATGTTGACATTCAGCTCCAGTGTTTGACTGCAGTCTTCCAGCTTCACTGATGCCATCTCTGGATCCTGCTTAGCAAACTGGGCTCCACTGTCGCAATCAGGACCCAGTGACTGTAGGTTTGGACTCAGTTTGGAAGGAGAGAGGCAGGCTGGGTTTGTTCTCACTATTGATGTTACAGGCCTCAGATTTAATTCTAGTCGTCCTGTGGTAATGAGAAACAGACACAAAAAGTTATTGTCTTGACAGTTCTGGCACTTTCTTTGTTGTCTAAAAATATATTATCTTTCTTCTTGTTAAATCATCTAATTCAGTGCTTGACTTGGACTGAAATAGGTGCCGGTACTGTTTATATTTAGGTGCAGGAGCTCCACAATACTGTTGAGCTAACATTCTATAAGAGGAACAGGAGCTCAAGCACTAGATATGAGGTGCCGGTACTTAACCTATAGTATATTTTCCCAAATTCACATACAGTACCAGTCAAAGGTTTTAGGACACCTACTCATTCCAGGGGTTCTTTATTTTTACTATTTTCTACATAGGATAACAATATGAAATAACACATATGGAATCATGTAGTAACCAAACATTTGTTAAACTAATCAAAATATATTTTATATGTGAGATTCTTCAAAGTAGGCAACCTTTGCCTTGATGACAGCTTTGCACACTCTTGGCATTTCAATCAACAGGTGTGCCTTGTTAAAAGTTAATTTGTGGAATGTCTTAATGCGCTTGAGCCAATCAGTTGTGTTGTGACAAGGTAGGGGTGGTATAGAGAAGATAGCCCTATTTGGTAAAAGACCAATTCCATATTATTGCAAGAACAGCTCAAATAAGCAAAGAGAAACAACAGTCCATCATTACTTTAAGATTCTTCAAGTGCAGTCGCAAAAACCATAAAGCGTTATGATGAAACTGGCTCTCATGAGGACCGCCACTGGAAAGGAAGACCCAGAGTTACCTCTGCTGCAGAGGATAAGTTCATTAGAGTTACCAGCCTCAGAAATTGCAGCCCAAATAAATGCTTCACATAGTTCAAGTAACAGACACATCTCAACATCAACTGTTCAGAGGAGACTGCGTGAATCAGGCCTTCATGGTCGAATTGCTGCAAGAAACCACTACTAAAGGACACCAACATGAAGAAGAGACTTGCTTGGGCCAAAAAACATGAGCAATGGACATTAGACCGGTGGAAATCTGTCCTTTGGTCTGATGTGTCCAAATTTGAGATTTTTGGTTCCAACCGCATTGTCTTTGTGACACACAGAGTAGGTGAACAGATGATCTCTACATGTGTGCTTCCCACCGTGAAGCATGGAGGAGGAGGTGTGATGGTGCTTTGCTGGTGATTTATTTAGAATTCAAGGCACACTTAACCAGCATGGCTACCACAGCAGTCTGCAGCGATACACCATCCCATCTGGTTTGTGCTTAGTGGGATTATTTGTTTTTCAACAGGACAATGACCCAACACACCTCCAGACTGTGTAAGGGCTATTTGACCAAGAAGGAGAGTGATGGATTGCTGCATCAGATGACCTGGCCTCCACAATCAACCGACCTCAACCCAATTGAGATGGTTTGGGATGAGTTGGACCGCAGAGTGAAGGAAAAGCAGCCAACAAGTGCTCAGCATGTGTGTGAACTTCTTCAAGACTGTTGGAAAAGCATTCCAGGTGAAGCTGGTTGAGAGAATGCCAAGAGTGTGCAAATCTGTCATCAAGGCAAAGGGTGGCTACTTTGAAGAATCTAAAATCTAAAATATATTTTGATTTGTTTAACACTTTTTTGGTTACTACATGATTCCATATGTGTTATTTTATAGTTTAGATGTCTTCACTATTATTCTACAATGTAGAAAATAGTAAAGAATTAAGAAAAACCCTTGAATGAGTAGGTGTGTCCAAACTTTTGACTGGTGCTGTATATTTGCCACTGCTTGACAAAAAAAAAAGATAACTTATAGTTAGATAGAACCTGCTCTTACCATGAGAAACAGATTCCCCAATCTTCTCTTCCTCTTCTTCATCTTTAATGTTGACATTCAGCTCCAGTGTTTGACTGCAGTCTTCCAGCTTCACTGATGCCATCTCTGGATCCTGCTTAGCAAACTGGGCTCCACTGTCGCAATCAGGACCCAGTGACTGTATTTTTGGACTCAGTTTGGAAGGAGAGAGGCAGGCTGGGTTTGTTCTCACTATTGATGTTACAGGCCTCAGATTTAATTCTAGTCGTCCTGTGGTAATGAGAAACAGACAAAAAGTTATTGTCTTGACAGTTCTGGCACTTTCTTTGTCTAAAAATATATTAGATCAGGTAGCTAAGCATTGACAACAAACCATTTATTAATTTCACATTAGACACAAATTGCACACTTTAAATTAAACAACATAAGTGCACTTAACCTATAGTAGATTTCAGAAATTCACATAAATGACTGAAAAACCATTTAGTACAAGGTTGCAGTTTGTTTTAGGCAGCACTATGTAATATTTTCCTGAATAACCGTCTTCACTGTATTATTTCAATCAAAAACCAATTGTATTTCCTGTTCACACCATAATAACATTTATAGATAAAGACAGAAACAACTGAATGCGTCTGAATATATGGAAAAAGGGGAGGGGTCTGAATACTTTCTGAATCCACTGTAAGGAATTGGCAACTCGTTCTCATTCTGAGAAATAAGGTAGGCCACTTGATTTCAACATCTGAACAAAGTGGACAGGCTAACATGCTTTTCAAACAGTTGGAGACAGACAGAATGGTGTGTTCATAACAGCTAAACGGTTCAACCTTGTTAGCAGACAGATCCAAGTTGGCTAAACCTGAAACAAAGATTAGCTGGTTAATCACTAGCACTTGAGAAATTGTTGATGAGACCTGTGTTAATTTTCTATAGCCAAATGCCTTCTACAATAAGTTTGTCAATTTGTAACAAAAAAATGCATTTTCATAGACCAACTTGAAAGCCAGATCAGTGATTAATGCCAATATAAGCAGGTTAAACTATTTTTATAAAATAATACAATAATTAGTGGGTCTTATTGGTTGTGGATGGCTTATATTTAGCCTAGGTTTAACTTCACAAGCCCTGAATTCATTAGATTATAGCTGACTGTTTGAAATGCAGTGTATTTGACCTTTAATTGTACAACACTTAGAGAAAAACAAAATTGAGAAATCTTGAATCACTCATACGTTTGAAAAAACTCAAGATACAGCTGTATGATTTAGTCCATATAGCCCAGCCATAACAGAGTACATTAGAGTAAAGTAGAATACAATACAGTATGTTATACTGTACTATACTCAGTACTTTTGTACTGTACTGAACTAAACTTCTATTTCCTGTACTCTGCTGTACTGTACTTTCCAATCTTGTGAAACTGTAGCTATGTTTCCAATAACTTGTCCATTGATTTTTTTCTGGACATTTAGAAAAGGTTTGCATAGAAAATAGATACGACAATTGCCATCTAGGCTGTGTTTCCATGTAACTATCTTGTGTCGATAAAAACAGCTGGACGTAATGACTCACCCTGTACCGTCAAAATGGTTTGGCAATCATCATTTATTTAAAACACTGTTTCAATCCTCACTTGTCAGAATAAAGAAACTTTGACAAAAGAAAAACCCACCCGTCCAATGATTAAAAATGGTTGTCGAGCTTTAGAACATTTCTCCTATATCTGCCGTTTCCATTACACACAGTGCAAAGATTTTTTTTGCAACATTGCTTTTGTCGAATGCACCTGGTTCAATGGAAACCTGCCTAATGATGTCTGAGTGATTAGTTCAGATTTGGTCCGGTCTAATGTTTGGGCCAAGTCAGTTAAGAACAAATTCTTATTTACAATAATGGCATACCCTGGCCAAACCCGGCCGACGCTGGGCCAATTTTGCACCGCCCTATGCGACTCCCAATCATTGTGATACAGCCTGGAATCCAACCAGGGTCTGTAGTGACAGATGCAGTGTCTTAGACCGCTGCGCCACTCGGGAGCCCTGTGACTAATCATTTTGTCTATTTAAGCTCTGAAAAGGCCTATCAGCTACCCAACCTTATCAGGAGTTATCCTGAGCCTATTTGCAATGTGAATCAATGCATTTGCACAGCGGGAAATGCAGAAGTATTTAATTTTTTGCTATGATCATCTAGTCAAAAATGTACAGAGACAAACTTGAAACCACTGATTATCATGACAATTTAGCTGACAGGGTTAAACTCCCGGACAACAGTGGTTTCAGAGTCCTGCAATAGAGTGAAGACGCTAATATTTGTGTAAAGTCTACATAGTTGTGTTCTGTGGGTGTCACTGAGTAGGCTGAACAATACATAGGTAGGGCTGTACAGTGCAATATGAATGTCCAATACAAACAAAAGAAACAGCATACTCAACTGGCGTAACGCGGTAAGGACCAAGAACGGGGTCGATATGGACCACGGGTCACAAAAAAATTATATAATAATACTGTTTTGGTTGGGCTTCAACCCCTGGTATCATATAAACACACATAAGACATGGAAACATGTAGAATTGCTTAAAAACAGCAACAACAAAAAATCTCAGCCCTGTCTTAAATGTGTAGAATTGCGGGATATTAGCTTTAAAACTGCTAAATGTTCTCTCCGCCAACAAGTGGGTTGTGAACAGTTTGGGGTCGCAAGTTGGGGGTTTGTTACTACGCCAATAAATGACAATATCCATCCCTAGGGAATTTGTGTGACTGGACCTTCTCAAATAGTACTGGAGTACCCCTGCAATAGACTGACTGGGAAGGTGATTTTTCACAGTCAAAGTCCTGCAATAAGAGCTAAGACGCTAACATTTGTATAAACTCTTGAGAATTGTTTTCTGTGGGTGTCACCCATTCCATGGGAGCACAATCCAACCCGTTTCATAAGTGCATATATGAACGCCCCCAATGCAATTATGTGGTCTAATACCTCCACAGTGGGATTTCAACCGGTTTCCCCCCTGTTTATTTTCAAAATAATTAGTTTTTGTAATTCATTTTAAATTAAGTAACAACGTTTGACATGATTCCAATATTTTGTATCAGTTTGCATCACTTTCAATGAGGGCCTTTTATTTTGAGGGCGAACCGCAAATTCCACTATTGTGGCTAATCATTATTATGACTAGCTTCACATACATAGGGACAAGCGGGTACCAGGGCTGCGTCCAGCAGGAGGACGGAGACGTTGGCCACGATCAGATACAAATGTATTATGTAGAACAAACATGCCTCTGATTCTAATGAATCATGTCAGTTCTATTCAGGGTATTTCTATCTGCAACTTTCCAAAACGTTTTTGTACTGAACATGCCCAGGCGAAACGCACTGACCTATATACGAACCTGGAAAGCCTCACAAATGAACACGTGTAATGGACCCAGCGCCATGTGCTTGTAAAATATATTTTATCACGTTCTTCAATCACTCAGACTGACACAAACATTACACAAAACCTTTCCCAAACGTGATAATACCTTGACTGATTTGTTATCTAACATGTTATGACGTTATTTCGATATTAGGCAGTTTAAAAGTGCTATTACATACCTGTAGTAATAAAGAGAAACGGAGAGCACAGTCATGTGGTTTGCTTTGTTCTGAAGAATGTTGCGAGCCTCCCCGGAAGTTCCTGTTTCCAACTACCACAGAGCAACGGCGACATCTTCTTCTTCTGTGGGTTTTATGGCAGACTACATCCAAAAGTTGCATTGCCGCCACCAACTGGACGGTTTGAAACCACAAAATAAATTAAATAAAAAATAAATCCAGACTTAATAGTGATACTAACTTACTCCATCCTAATAAAAATAGTACATTGCCAAAACAAACAAAACTCCCATTTCTTCCTTCCTTTAAATCTCCATATCTCCCTTCTCAGTCTCTAGGACCTGAGATGGTGGTACGGCTTTTGCCAATATTCCATGTAACTCTTTTGCCAATAAATCTTTCAGCCCCAGGAACCGTTCTGCCGCAACCACAATGATTTCTATCTTCCTAGATCTTTTCTCCACCTTGGCAGTGCCGTTAATCACCATTGCGATAAAGGCCACAAAGTCCACCTTTTTAACCTTTAAAATGTCAGGATCATCTTGTTGAAAGGCAACCCCTGCAGCTTGCATTGAAGGCTTATCCACCACCATTATATTTACTGTAAAGATAACCCCCAACAACTACAATGATTCAGTAGATCAGTAATGTTACAGTACTCTAGCATGTCTCACAGCTGCTTATGCTGACAAAACATGTTAGTGAATAGGTCAGATTTAGCTTTGTGATGCTCATTTAAACCTCCTGTCTTGTTCCGCTTCAGAACAACAGTAAATATGTCACTTGAAACATAGTTTTTTGGTAATTCATTACACAAAAGAGAAGAAAAACAAAAGTACAAATTCATATACACAATATTTTTCATTGGCAGATAAATTAAACAGGCTTAAATTAAGCCTTAATGACTATTAATGACTAAAATAACTAATTTAATAAACAAAAAGTATCCACCCAAACTAATGGTGAAAACTGATCATCACACCATCTCTATCTGATACATGTGGTGTCTACTAGCTCATTCCCACAGAAAACTGCAGAGGGAATCAGTACCACCCAGTCAACCAGCCTCACAGGGGATATTCAACCCTAAGGGCAAATCCAAGGTAATCTCAATATCTTTACAATAGAAGCTAACAAAACACACCAAAACTGACCAGGTGAACACTGATCAATAAGGTAAAGAGATGCTAACATTCTATAACGCTCCCTTTCCTCTGCACAGTTCTCTCACAGTGAGAAACAATAGGATTACAATAGAGTGTGATATGATTTCTTGAAAATTAAGTGATGGAATGATTTTAATCTTAGCTAGTCAGACAACTGATGAGGATTCTCACATGTATGTGGCCATGTTGAGAGAAACTCTTCCAACAGTCAGAGCAGGAGTACCAGATCCCTTGATATTTTACAGCTCTTCCCACAATCAGAGCAGGGAAATAGATTATCTCCTGTGTGTATTTTTAGGTGTATTTTTTAGCTTTGATAGAATTGGGAAAATCTCCTCACAATGTGGGCAGTGGTGAGACCTCTTAGCTCTGTGATCTTCCTGCTGTTGTTCTCTGGATGTAGAGAATGTCTCAACATGGTCTCCTGTGTGAACAACATCAGAAGAACCAGTCAGTTGGTGTGATTTACATCAATCACATTTATTTAATAAAGCCCTTTTTAATCAGCAGTTGTCACAGAGTGCTTTAAAGATAACCTAACCTAATGTGACACTCTGGCTCCGGGACTTTTATGTTGAGCCAGGGTGTGTGCAGTCTATGTGTTTATGTTCTATGTTGGGTGTCTAGGTTGTTGTTTTCTATGTTTGGTCAATGACTCCCAATCGGAGGTAACGAGTGTCAGCTGTCGGCTCGTTATCTCTGATTGGGAGCCATATTTATACTGTGTGTTTTCACCTTGGGGTTGTGGGTTTTTGTTACAAGTTCAGTCATTGTCACTGTTGGACTTCACTATCGTCTTTTGTTTTGTATTTACGTGCTTTATTAATTAAAGTCATTATGTTCACTCAACGCGCTGCGTATTGGTCTGCTCCCTTTCAAGACGGTCGTGACACCTAATTTTGCTTCCGGTGTTTGTTGACTCCGCTGAGGGTGCAGGTACCGAGACTAAAACCCCAAAGAGCAAGCAATGCAGAAGCACAGTGGCTAGGAAAAACTCCCTAGAAGGAAGGAACCTAGGAAGAAACCTAGAGAGGAACCAGGCTCTGAGCAGTGGCCAGTCCTCTTCTGGCTGTACTGGGTAACAAATGACTTAATATAAGTATGCTGTACAATACAGGGGAATAAAACTATTCTAAAGTGTTACGAGCCATATCATCCTCCACTCACTATCACAAGGGTTAGTAACCATCAGGGCTGGGGTCAATTCCATATCAATTCACATTTTTAAATTTGACTAATTCATCAGACACTCTTATCCAGAGTGACTTACAATAGTGCATTCATCTTCAGATAGCTAGGTGAGACAACAACGCATCACAATCGTATCAATTACATTTTCTAGGGTGCAGAAAGGGAGTAGAGTAGGGTCGTAACGATGGTAGGTTGGAGGAGAGATGGAGAGAAAAGGAAACAAAGTAGGGGTCAGAGACTTGGAGGGGGGTTGCAGTGAGATTAGTAGGAGAACAGCCTCTAGTGAAGATGGGGTCAAGCAGTGGGAGGGGACTGGGAAAGGTTGAGGTCAAAAGAGGAAAGGTGTTTCCAGTAAACCAATGTTCCTGATTGAAAAACATTGAAGAGAATTGGAATTAGAATGACAGTGTACTTCCTGAATTGATTGGAATTTAAATGGAATTGACACCAACCCTGGCAACTACACAGACTCATTTCATAGAATTTCAAAACACTGGCAGTTTGTCTACTTCACTTCTTTAGTCTACTCTCTGATCACTCCAGATAGCCCAGTTAATAAAACAAATGCTGACAATACTGGTGTCATCCATGCATGTCTCAGTAGCATGAAAGAACATCTATCTTATCATCGAAACAGTTCTATAACAACTTTTCATGCACAACGATAAAACAAGCTTTGTTGTGTTGTGTTCTTCAGGGGTGTCAGAATGACAGAATGAACTTATGGAGGTCTTACTATTGGAGATAACTCCTAGATGTAGATAGTACTATAGTGGCGGGCCCAACCCCAGTCTTTTATCAACCCAAAGGTTTTACTGTCTTCTCAGGAATTCAGCCTTCTCTGTGTTGCTCCCCACATCCCCCTATTCTGAATGATGCATTATCTCACCATCCCCCATTATTAATGATGCATTATCTCACCATCCCCCATTCTGAATGATGCATTATCTCACCATCCCCCATTCTGTCACACCTCTGAGCTCCTGTTGTGATAACATACTGTAGGTCTGATATCTGATTGGAAGTTAACTCAACAGTAATGTTATTGATCAACAGTAATGTTATTGAGTGTACAAAACATTAGGAACACCTTCCTACTATTGAGTTGCACCCCCTTCTGCAATCCCCTCAGTAAAGCCTAACTTTGTCAGGGCATGGACTCTACAAGGTGTCGAAAGCCTTCCACAGGGATGCTGGCCCATGTTGATTGCAATGCTTTCCACAGTTGTGTCAAGTTGGCTGGATGTCCTTTTGGTGGTGGACCGTTCTTGATACCCACGGGAAACTGTTGAAACTGCGGGAAACTGTGTTGCAGTTCTTGACAAATAAAAATATTTTGTTTTGCCCATTCACCCTCTGAATGAAACACATACACAAAAAATCATTCTTTAACCCGTCTCCTCCTCTTCATCTACACTGAAGTGGATTTAACAAGAGACATCGATAAGGGATCATAGCTTTCACCTGGTCAGTCTATGGCAGGGAAAGAAGCAAGTGTTCCTAATATTTAATACACTCAGTGTACACTGTCTTTCTCTCTACCCCTCTCCCATGAGCTGTGGGCCACGACACAAGCTATGGATTCTCTCTATCCCATGAGCTATGGGCCATGACACAAGCTATGGATTCTCTCTATCCCATGAGCTGTGGGCCACGACACAAACTATGGATTCTCTGTCTTTCTCTTCCTGTCTGATCATGTTTAGATACTTAATGTTTTGTTAATGTCAGTATTGACTTGTAACTTAGGCTTTACGCCTTGGGCGGAAGGTAACTGAAAGGTTGCTGGTTTGAATCCCCGAGCCGACTAGGTGAAAAATCTGTCGATGTGCCCTTGAGCACGGCACATAACCCTAGTTCCTCTAAAAATCAAAAAATGTAAGTAAATCGTTATTTTTACAATGTTATTAAATCTATTTTCCTTTAATATTCCACTTTCAGACCAATTCTTGCTAGTCAACATCAACTCATTGCCTAATGCTTGCTTGCATATTTTAATCATCTTTATGGTGTCAGATAAACATTTTAGTAGACTTTGTTAATACATACATTGAAGTATTTTCATGAGTCGCAGGTGAGGTGTACTATATATATGATCACTAAAGAACCTGCTCTTACCATGAGAAACATATTTCACAATCTTCTCCTCCTCTTCTTCATCTTTAATGTTGACATTCAGCTCCAGTGTTTGACTGCAGTCTTCCAGCTTCACTGATGCCATCTCTGGATCCTGCAGTAAACTGGGCTCCACTGTCACAATCAGGACCCAGTGACTGTAGGTTTGGACTCAGTGTGGAAGGAGAAAGGCAGGATGGGTTTGTACTAACTGTTAATCTGTAAACTCTGGACAGATTTGAACAATTGCTGCCTAAAATGCTGTGGTGCTTACTAACACAACAGGAAATATTGTGTTACATGAATTCTCAGCTCTTTCATTCTGAATATTCATATCAATGAATCACCCTCAAATGGACCATCAATACCAGAGTTCTACAATACTATTTACATAATCAACTGGACATTACAACAGCCTGAACCTCAATATAGTCCTGGGCATATATTGAACTCTAACAATGGGGGATGGAAAGGGTCTGTTGAAATGAATACTGTAGTGGTGTGAGAAAGGTAACACAACCTTCCTCTCTGGTTCCACTCCCCAATAGTAAGTGGGTCATTTTAAAACACTTAAAAATGAAAAAAATACTAATAATATATTTGTTGTTTTATTTAATTGTTACCTAAGAAGAAAACCTATCTAAGTCCTTTTTGCTGAAAAAATATATTAATATGCATTATAGAAAATAATGGGGACTAGCAAATTGGATTGTCCCAATGGTGATGTGTAGAGGTGTAGTGACATGTTTTGACTAGATAAATAATATAGAAGAGAAATTGGCTCAGTTAAAATGTTTCTAGTCAAAAATGTATATTTGGGTGCCGTGTTCAAAGGCATATTTTATATTTACATTGCAATTTTCTATTTAACTTTTATATGAACATTTTCCCCAGTGATACAACACAGTGCTAAAGGTTTTAAAACAGAGGCAGCCGTATGACTGTAGATTACATCAGCATAATCGAGCACTGGGAGAAGCGTTGCTTGAACAATCTTCCTTCTACTTTCCAAAGTGAAGCAGGATTTATTTATATAAAATAGTTTTTTGGGGATCTGAGCAAATTATAGGTTTTGTAAGCGAAAACTTAAACGCTGTGAGACTTTTGCCTCACCCTCTGATGGACCATCAATTCCAGAGTTCTACAAGACTGTTTACATAATCAACTGGGCATTTCAACAGTCTGTCGCTCAATATAGTTCTGGTCATTTATTGTTTATCTTATATTAATTTATTATTTTAGAACCCGTGTAGCTCAGTTGGCTCAGGTAGTAGAGCATCAACGCCAGGGTTGTGGGTTCGTTTCTCACGGGGGGCCAGTATGAGTAAGTCGCTCTGGATAAGAGCATCTGCTAAATGTAAATGTGTTTCTTACTATTGTTTAAAATGCCAACTTTTTAGCATTTGTGGCACAAATCCATTGCAAGTCAATTGATTGAAGTACAGTAGATGAATAAAGCTACAGTACTGCAGCTGGTGACAAAGCTGCGTATATTGAAAAAGCTTGTTAGTGCATAGGTCAAATGTATCTTTGTGATGCTCATTTCAAGTATTTTTTCCAGCTTCAGACAAACACAAAATATTTCACTTAAACCATAGTTTTGTTGTATTTAATGATAGAGAAGAGAAGAGTTTGACCAACACAGATTCATGTCCAATCTTTGAGGACGTGTCTACATTGTTAGAGTGGTCACATGCCAATCTGTTCCATATAATAGACAGTCTTTGGAACAGTGGAAAGCTGCATGGCCCCTTGGTTGTTGCTAAGCATGCATTCTTCTTCTATGGTGTTTATTGGTGGTGTTCAGACCAACGTTAAAGGTACATCACTGCCACCTTCTGGGCTGGAGTGTGATAGTGACATGTGGTTCTGTCCTGGTGAGATCACAGGGTCAGAGAAAACTCCTGACTGTGGTCATACCAAAACACTCCAGGCACTCAGCCCATAAGAACCATTCATACTGTCAGATCTAATATGGAAGAACTGAATACAACCATTCATACTGTCAGATCTAATATGGAAGAACTGTTTAATCAGCTTCTTGATATGCCACAACTGTCAGGTGGATTGATTATCTTGGCAAAGGAGAAATGCTCACTAATAGAGATGGAACCAAATTTGTGCACTAAATTTTAGAAAAATAAGCTTTGTGCGTATGGAACATTTCTGGGATCTTTTATTTCAGCTCATGAAACATGGGACCAACACTTTACATGTCAAGTTTATATATTTTTTCAGTATAATTCTATAAGACAATTTACTAAACACGTAGTCATTTCATTTTAATTGTCACATGTTTGGTAAACAACAGGTGTAGACTAACAGTGAGATGTTGACCAACAATGGAGAACACAATACAACAATTATAATAACAGGAAAAAAGATTGTAGCACAAGGAATTAATACACGATGAGCAATGGTAGCTTGGCTATATACATGGGGTGCCAATGGTAGCTTGGCTATATACATGGGGTGCCAATACCTAGTCAATGATAGCTTGGCTATAAACATGGGGTGCCAATACCTAGTCAATGGTAGCTTGGTTATATACATGGGGTGCCAATACCTAGTCAATGATAGCTTGGCTATCTACATGGGGTGCCAATACCTAGTCAATGGTAGCTTGGCTATATACATGGGATGCCAATACCTAGTCAATGGTAGCTTGGCTATATACATGGGGTGCCAATACCTAGTCAATGGTAGCTTGGCAAATTACATTGGGTGCCAATACCTAGTCAATGATAGCTTAGATATATACAGTGCATTCTGAAAGTATTCAGACCCCTTGACTTTTCCCAAATTTGATTATGTTACAGCCATATTCAAAAATGGATTAAATAGTTTTTCCCCTCATCAATCTACACACAATACCCCATAATGTCAAAGCAAAAGACAGGTTTTTAGAAGTTTTTCCTAATTTATTAATAAAAAAAGGGAAATATCAAATTTACATAAGTATTCAGACCCTTTCCTCAGTACTTTCTTGAAGCACCTTTGGCAGCGATTACAGCATCGAGTCTTCTTGGGTATGACACTACAAGCTTGGCACACCTGTATTTGGGGAGTTTCATCCATTCAAGCTCTGTCAGGTTGGATGGGGAGCGTTGCAGCACAGCTATTTTCTGGTCTCTCCAGAGATGTTCAATCGGGTTCAAGTCTGGGCTCTGGCTGGGCCAGGTGAACCTTCGCCCCAGTCTGAAGTCCTGAGCGCTTTGGAGCAGGTTTTCATCAAGGATCTCTCTGTACTTTGCTCCGTTCATTATTCCCTCGATCTGGACTAGTCTCCCAGTCGCTGCCTCTGAAAAACATCCATGCTTCACCGTAGGCATGGTGCCAGGTTTCCTCCAGACGTGACGCTTGGCATTCAGGTCAAAGAGTTCAATCTTGGTAACATCAGAAAATAATCTTGTTTCTCATGGTCAGAGTCCTTTAGGTGCCTCTTGGCAAACTGCAAGCGGGCTGAACTCTGGAGCTCTGTCAAAGTGATCATCGGGTTCTTGGTCACCTCCCTGACCAAGGCCCTTCTCCCCCGATTGCTCAGTTTGGCCGGGCGGACAGCTCTAGGAAGAGTCTTGGTGGTTCCAAACTTCTTCCATTTAAGAATGACCACTGTGTTCTTGGGGACCTTCAATGCTGCAGACATTTTTTGGTACCCTTCCCCAGATCTGTGCCTCGACACAATCCTGTCTCGGAGTTCTACGGACAATTCCTTTGACCTCATGGCTTGGTTTTTGCTCTGACATGCAATGTCAACTGTCGGATGTTATATAGAAAGGTGTGTACCTTTCCAAACCATGTCCAATCAATTTAATTGATCTCAGGTGGACTCCAATCAAGTTCACAAGGAAGATCAATGGAAACAGGATGCACCTGAGCTAAATTTCGAGATTCATAGAAAAGTGTCTGGAATACTTATTTAAATAAGGTATCTGTTTTTAATTTCTCATTAATTTGCAAAAATGTCTAAACCTGTTTTCGCTTTGTCATTATGTGGTATTGTGTGTAGATTGAGGGATTATATATACACATTTTGAATTAATTTTACAATAACGCTGCAACGTATTTTCTTGTTGAAAAGTCAAGGGGTCTAAATACTTTCAGAATGCACTGTATAGACTAACTATTTTACTTTAAACACTTTGTTATATTTATGCACAAGATAAGAAGAGGTTGCCCAGCACAAACTCATGTACAAACATCATTTTTCATTACATATTTGTAATTTAGCAGATGCTCTTATCTAGAGCGACTTATAGGACCAATTGGGGTTAATTGCCTTGCTCAAGGGCCCAATGACAGATTTTGGACCTAGTTGGCTCAGGATTCAAACCAGTGACCTTTCAGTTACTGGCCCAACACTCTTAACCACTAGGCTACCTGTTAAATACATAACACAATACGTGACATAAGTAGAATACAGAACACTTTAAACATTACAGGACATTTTTCATGATGGAAATTGAAATATTAAAATGTGATTTTAAAAAAAGAGTTTTTGGGAAAACCATTTAAGAGCTGGAGTTATTATGCAGTCTGATAGCAGTGGGTAGAGTCGCGTTTCGCAGGCGGTTTGTACAGGCAGTTAGACAGGACAGTTTGTGGCTGTTTCTCAGGAGCCTGGTGGTGCAGTTACCTCTTTTTGGAGGGAGCAGGTCATTCAGTGGATGGTCAAGAGTGTGCATGTCCTTCACCAGGTGCACTGCAGCCTGTTCTCGCCTGCTCTGCAGTGACGGGAGCTGTGGTTGGACTGTTCCAACTCTGGAGATGATCCTCAAGGCCCTCCTCTGCACCCTGTCTAGTTGGGCCTGCTGCTTTTTACTGCATCCAACTAACAGCACTCCACCGGCCAGTGTAGTATAGACTGTGACCAGATCTTCAGTAGGACATTACTGGCAAGAAATGTCAAATAGGCGTATCGAGGCCTTTCTCACTGGCTGCTCCACTTGTCACCACTGAGGTTAGAGTCTAGATGAAAACCAATATACTTGGTTGTTGTTACCACTGGTACTTCCTGTCCTCCTAGGATTAGTGGTGCAGATTGTGGATGGTCCTCTGACCAAGGGACTGTAGCTGTCAGCAGTCTGTAGCTGTCAGCAGAAGTGTGGTTTTCACAAGGGCGGTAGTAGTGTTAGACTTTGGGAGGTAGTCATACTGACTCGTGCACTCAGATAAAACTGTCCCCTGCCAGTAGGAGGTGTTAACAATGTGTTTGATGACAGGGGCTAGATCTTCTGCATGCTCTTTTAGTAGCCAGGCTGGAATGCCATCAGGCCCACATGCTTTACGTGGGCTGAGTCTGGTCAGAGCTTGCTTTAACTGGCCAATGCTGCACAGCTCAACCTGCCTTGTAGGCATTGGCAGGGGGAAGATGGCAAGAGGTGTGGTGCTTGTCCATGCCTCAGCAAAGAAGCCATTCAAAACATCAGCCACGTCGTCGTCTTCAATTCCCTCGACCTGTATTCTCCCTCCTGATGTTTTCTTTGGTCCCTGTCCTTTGTTAATGAAGTCCCACCATTCCTTAGGGTTTTTCTTCTTTAGGTCCTGGATTTCAGTTTTGTAGTAGCTTGTCTTTGCTTCCTTGATAAGCATTTGCACTGTGTTTCTGTATTTTCTCCATGTCATTGTTTCTCTCCATCTGTTGAAAATATTCTGTATTTTCCTGATGGCAGCCTTTATTCTTTCAGTCATCCAGGGCTTGTCCAGTGTTGTTGTTTTCTTATTTCTTATTGACATGCATACATCAAGTGCAGTTTGAATGCAGGAGTTGAACATCTCCACCTTTGCATCGATGCTCTCCACCTCATATATGCCAGACCAGTCAGTACTGGCCTTACATCGTGCAAAGGTCTCCTTTCTGTTCTGGGTTACCAGATGTCCTTTTTTCCGCTGCACCTCTCTTCTCCCTCCTGATGTTGTGTTTGGAGAGAACAGCAGACATTTGTGATCACTGGATCTGAGAGGAGCAAGTACAGTGGGTTGTGTTGATCAGATCTAGGATTGACTTCCCTCTGTGGTCTTGTCTTTGACCACTACCACTTCTTATGTATACGTTAGTGTCTTTTAAATTAACCAATCTGTAGAATCTCGTCTCACAGTCAGTGCAGTAATAAGTCTTCTCTCCAGTGTGTAATTTTGGTGTTTTTATGTTGCCAATCGGGAGAAACTCTTGCCATATTAAGAGCAGAAGTAAGGATTCTCTCCTGTGTGTGTTAACCTTGCAGATTAGCTGTTGTTTTTAGATCAGTGGTAAGCCTTCTCTCGTTTTATGTTTACCTTGGTGTCTTTTTAAATGGCTTATTTGAGAGAAAATCTTTCCACAGTCAGAGCATGAGTAAGGCTTCTCTCCTGTATGTATACGTTCATGTTTTTTTAAGCTGCCCAGTTGAGAGAAACTCTTCCCACAGTCAGAGCAGGGGTAAGGCTTCTCTCCTGTATGTATACGTTCATGTTTTTTTAAGCAGCCCAGTTGAGAGAAACTCTTCCCACAGTCAGAGCAGGAGTAAGGCTTCTCTCCGGTGTGTGTTCTCTGATGAACTTTTAGCTCAAATGATGTTGTGAAGCATTTTACACAATTAGAGCAGGAATAAGGCTTCTCTCCTGCATGTATACGTTCATGTGTTTTTAAGCTGCACCGGTGAGAGAAACTTGCCCCACAGTCAGAGCAGGAGTAAGGCTTCTCTCCTGTGTGTATCCTTTGGTGCGATTTTAAGTTTCCCTGTCGAGAGAAAATCTTTCCACAGTCAGAGCAGGAGTAAGGCTTCTCTCCTGTGTGCATCCTTTGGTGCAATGTTAAGCTTTCCTGTCGAGAGAAATTCTTCCCACAGTCAGAGCAGGAGAAAGGCTTCTCTCCTGTGTGTGTTCTCTGATGACGTTTTCGCTCAGCTGATGTTGTGAAGCATTTTACACAGTCTGAGCAGGAATAAGGCTTCTCTCCTGTATGTATACGTTCATGTGTTTTTAAGCTGCACAGGTGAGAGAAACTTGCCCCACAGTCAGAGCAGGAGTAAGGCTTCTCTCCTATGTGCACTCTCTGATGAACTGTCAGAGCCTTTGATGTTGTGAAATTCTTCCCACAGTCAGCATAGAAATTCAGATTCTCTCCTGTGTGTATTTGTAGGTGTATTTTTAACTTTGATAGAATTGAGAAACTCGCCTCACAATGTGGGCAGTGGTGAGACCTCTTAGCTCTGTGATCTTCCTGCTGTTGCTCGCTGAATGTAGAGAATGTCTCAACATGGTCTCCTGTGTGAACAACAACAGAAGAACCAGTCAGTTGGTGTGATATACATGTCAATCAAATGTATTTTATGAAGCCCTTTTTACATCAGCAGTTGTCACAAAGTGCTTTATAGAAACCCAGCCTAAAACCCCAAAGAGCAAGCAATGCAGATGTAGAAGCCATATCATCCTCCACTCACTATCACAAGGGTTAGTGTCATCCTCCAGTCACTATCACAAGGGTTAGTGTCTTCCTCCACTCACTATCACAAGGGTTAGTAACTACACAGACTCATTTAATAGAACTTTAAAACATTGGCAGTTTGTCTACTTCACTTCTTTAGTCTACTCTCTGATCACTCCAGATAGCCCAGTGAATAAAACACATGCTGCCAATACTGGTGTCAAACCATGCAAGGGTCAGTAGCATGAAATAATATCTACCTTCTCATTGAAACAGTTAATCATGAAACAGTTCTACTGCAACTTTTCATGCACATTTGGAAGTTGGAATGAATAACACAAACTTAGTTAGATAGAACCTGCTCTTACCATGAGAAACATTTTTCCCAATCTTCTCCTCCTCTTCTTCATCTTTAATGTTGACATTCAGCTCCAGTGTTTGACTGCAGTCTACCAGCTTCACTGATGCCATCTCTGGATCCTGCTTAGCAAACTGGGCTCCACTGTCACAATCAGGACCCAGTGACTGTAGGTTTGGACTCAGTGTGGAAGGAGAGAGGCAGGTTGGGTTTGTCCTCACTATTGATGTTACCGGCCTCAGATTTAATTTTAGTCGTCCTGTAGTAACAATGAGAAACGGACACAAAAAGTTATTGTCTTGACAGTTCTGGCACTTTCTTTATTCTCTAAAAATATATTATATTTATTCTTGTTAAATTATCTACTTCAGTGCTTGACTTGGACTGAAATAGGTGTCGGTACTGTTTATATCTAGGTGCAGGAGTTCCACAATACTGTTAAGCTAACATTCTATAAGAGGAACAGGAGCTCAAGCACTAGATATTTGAGGTGCCGGTACTTAACCTATAGTAGATATTCCTAAATTCACATACAGTACTAGTCAAAAGTTTTAGAACACCTACTCATTCCAGGGGTTCTTTATTTTTACTATTTTCTACATTGTATAATAATAGTGAAAACATCACAACTATGAAATTACATATGGAATCATGTAGTAACCCAAAAAGTGTTAAACAAATCAAAATATATATTTTATAGTTGAGATTCTTTAAAGTAAGCAACCTTTGCCTTGATGACAGCTTTGCACACTCTTGGCATTATCTCTACCAACTTCATGAGGTGTTCACCTGTAATGCATTTCAATCAACAGGTGTGCCTTGTTAAAAGTTAATTTATGGAATGTCTTAATGCGCTTGAGCCAATCAGTTGTGTTGTGACAAGGTAGGGGTGGTATCCAGAAGATAGGCCTATTTGGTAAAAGACCAAGTCCATATTATTGCAAGAACAGCTTAAATAAGCAAAGAGAAACAACAGTCCATCATTACTTTAAGATTCTTCAAGTGCAGTCGCAAAAACCATCAAGCGCATTGATGAAACTGGCTCTCATGAGAACCGCCACAGGAAAGGAAGACCCCGAGTTACCTCTGCTACAGAGGATAAGTTCATTAGAGTTACCAGCCTCAGAAATTGCAGCCCAAATAATTGCTTCAGAGTTCAAGTAACAGACACATCTCAACATCAACTGTTCAGAGGAGACTGCGTGAATCAGGCCTTCATGGTGGAATTGCTGCAAGGAAACCACTACTAAAGGACACCAACAAGAAGAAGAGACTTGCTTGGGCCAAAAAACATGAGCAATGGACATTAGACCGGTGGAAATCTGTCCTTTGGTCTGATGTGTCCAAATTTGAGATTTTTGGTTCCAATCGCAGTGTCTTTGTGAGATGCAGAGTAGGTGAACGGATGATCTCTACATGTGTGGTTCCCACCGTGAAGCATGGAGGAGGAGGTGTGATGGTGCTTTGCTGGTGATTTATTTAGAATTCAAGGCACACTTAACCAGCATGACTACCACAGCATTCTGCAGCGATACACCATCCCATCTGGTTTGCGCTTAGTGGGATTATCATTTGTTTTTCAACAGGACAATGACCCAACACACCTCCAGACTGTGTAAGGGCTATTTGACCAAGAAGGAGAGTGATGGAGTGCTGCATCAGATGACCTGGCCTCCACAATCAACCGACCTCAACCCAATTGAGATGGTTTGGGATGAGTTGGACCACAGAGTGAAGGAAAAGCAGCCAACAAGTGCTATGCTGTGAACTTCTTCAAGACTGTTGGAAAAGCATTCCAGATGAAGTTGGTTGAGAGAATGCCAAGAGTGTGCAAATCTGTCATCAAGGCAAAAATCTAAAATATATTTTGATTTGTTTAACACTTTTTTGGTTACTACATGATTCCATATGTGTTATTTTATAGTTTAGATGTCTTCACTATTATTCTACAATGTAGAAAATGGTAAAAATTAAGAAAAACCCTTAAATTAGTAGGTGTGTCCAAACGTTTGACTGGTGCTGTATATTTGCCACTGCTTGACAAAAAAAATATATACTTATAGTTAGATAGAACCTGCTCTTACCATGAGAAACAGATTTCCCAATCTTCTCCTCCTTTTCTTCATCTTTAATGTTGACATTCAGCTCCAATGTTTGACTGCAGTCTTCCAGCTTCACTGATGCCATCTCTGGATCCTGCAGTGCAAACTGGCCTCCACTGTCAATCAGGACCCAGTGACTGTAGGTTTAGACTCAGTGTGGAAGGAGAGAGGCAGGCTGGGTTTGTCCTCACTGTTGATGTTACCGGCCTCAGACTTAATCTGAGTCGTCCAGTAGTAATAAAGAGAAACGGACACAAAAGTTAGTCTTGACAGTTCTGCCACTTTCATTATTCTATAAAAATATATTAGATCAGGTAGCTAAGCATTGACAACAAACCATTTATTAATTTCACATTAGACACAAATTGCACACTTTAAATTAAACCATGTAAGTGCACTTAACCTATAGTAGATTTCAGAAATTCACATAAATGACTGAAAAACCATTTAGAACAAGTTTGCAGTTTGCTTTAGGCAGCACTATGTACTATTTTCCTGAATAACGTTGTCTTCACTGTATTATTTCAATCAAAAAACAATAGTATTTATTCATAGGTATAACTTCACAAGCCGAAAATTCATTAGATTATAGCTGACTGTTTGAAATGCAATGTATTTGACCTTTAACTGTACAACACTTACTTAGAGAAAAACAAAATTAAGAAATCTTGAATCACCCATACGTTTGAAAAAACTCAAGATACAGCTGTATGATATAGTCCATATAGCCCAGCCCTAACAGAGTACATTACGTTATACTGTACTATAATCTGTACTGTTGTACTGTACTGAACTAAACTTCTCTTTCCTGTACTCTGCTGTACTGTACTTTCCAATCTTGTGAAACAGTAGCTATGTTTCCAATAACTTGTCCAGTGCTTTGTTTCTCAACATTAAGAAAAAGTTTGCATAGAAAATAGATACGACAATTGCCATCTAGGGTGTGTTTCCATGTAACTATCCTGTGTCGATAAAAACAGCTGGACGTAATGACTCACCCTGTACCGTCAAAATGATTTGGCAATCATTTATTTTAAAAACACTGTTTCAATCCTCACTTGTCAGAATAAAGAAACTTTGACAAAAGAAAAATCCACCCGTCCAACGATTAAAAATGTTTTTGAGCTTTAGAACATTTCTCCTATATCTGCCGTCTCCATTACACACATCGCAAAGATTATTTTAGCAACATTGCTTTTGTCGAATGCACCAGGGTCAATGGAAACCTGCCTAATGTCTGAGTGATTGGTTCAGATTTGGTCTGGTCTAATGTTTGACCCAATGGTTGGGCCAAGTCAGTTAAGAACAAATTCTTATTTACAATGACGGCCTATCCCGGACGAAGCTGGGCCAATTGATTGGGACTCCAATCACAGCCGGATAATGATAAAGCCTGGAATCAAACCAGGCTCTGTAGTGCCAGATGCAGTGCCTTAGACCGCTGCGCCACTCGGGAGCCCTGTGACTAATCATTTTGGCTATTTAAGCTCTGAAAAGGCCTATCAGCTACCCAACCTTATCAGGAATTATCCTGAGCCTATTTGCAATGAGAAACAAGGCATTTGCACAGCGGGAAAAGCAGAATTATATATATATATATTTTGCTATGATCATCTCGTCAAAAATTTACAGAGACAAACTTGAAACCACTGATTATCATGACAATTTAGCTGACGGGGTTAAACTCCCGGACAACAGTGGTTTCAGAGTCCTGCAATAGAGTGAAGACGCTAATATTTGTGTAAACTCTACATAGTTGTGTTCTGTGGATGTCACTGAGTAGGCTGAACAATACATAGGTAGGGCTGTACAGTGCAATATGAATGTCCAATACAAACAAAAGAAACAGCATACTCAACTGGCGTAACGCGGTAAGGACCAAGAACGGGGTCGATATGGACCACGGGTCACAAAATAATTATATAATAATACTGTTTTGGTTGGGCTTCAACCCCTGGTATCATATAAACACACATAATACATGGAAACATGTAGAATTGGTTAAAAATAGCAACAACTAAAAATCTCAGCCCTGTCGTAAAATGTGTAGAATTACAGGATATTAGCTTTAAAACTGCTAAATGTTCTCTCCGCCAACAAGAGGGTTGTGAACAGTTTGGGGTCGCAAGTTGGGGGTTTGTTACTACGCCAATAAATGACAATATCCATCCGGACCTTTGCCACCTAGGAAATGTGTTTGACCGGACCTTCTCAAATAGTACTGGAGTACCCCTGCAATAGACTGACTGGGAAGGTGCTTTTTCACTGTCAAAGTCCTGCAATAACAACTAACATGCTAATATTTGTATAAACTCTTGAGAATTGTTTTCTGTGGGTGTCACCTGTTCCATGGGAGCACAATCCAACCCGTTGCATAAGTGCATATAAGAATGCCCCCAATGCAATTATGTGGTCTAATACCTCCACAGTGGGATTTCAACCGTTTCTTTCTGTTTATTTTCAAAATAATTAGTTTTTGTAATTCATTTTAAATTAAGTAACAACATTTGACATGATTCCAATATTTTATATCAGTTTGCATCACTTTCAATGAAGGCCTTTTATTTTGAGGGCAAACCGCAAATTCCACTATTGTGGCTAATCATTATTATGACTAGCTTCACATACATAGGGACAAGCGGGTACCAGGGCTGCGTCCAGCAGGAGGACGGAGACGTTGGCGACGATCAGATACAAATGTATTATGTAGAACAAACATGCCTCTTATTCTATTGAATCATGTCACTTCTATTCAGGGTATTTCTATCTGCAACTTTCCTAAACGTTTTTGTACTGAACATGCCCAGGCGAAACGCACTGACCTATATACGAACCTGGAAAGCCTCACAAATGAAAACATGTAATGGACCCCGCGCCGTGTGATTGTAAAATATATTTTATCACGTTCTTCAATCACTCGGATTAACACAAAAATTACACAAAACCTTTCCCTTAATGTGATAATACCTTGACTGATTTGTTATCTAACATGTTATGACGTTATTTCGATATTAGACAGTTTAAAAGTGCTATTACATACCTGTAGTAATAAAGAGAAACGGAAAGCACAGTCCTGTCGTTTTCTTTGTTCTGAAGAATATTGCGCGCCTCACCAGAAGTTCCTCTTCCCCAACTACCACAATGCAACAGTGACATCTTCTTCTTCTTCTGTGGGTTTTATGGCAGACTACTTCCAAAAGTTGTATTGCCGCCACCAACTGGACGGTTTGAAACCACAAAATAAATTAAATAAAAAATACATCCATACTTAATAGTGATACTAACTTACTCCACCCTAATAAAAATAGTACATTGCCAAAACAAACAAAACTCCCATTTCTTCCTTCCTTTAAATCTCCATATCTCCCTTCTCAGTCTCTAGGACCTGAGATGGTGGTACGGCTTTTGACAATATTCCATGTAACTCTTTTGCCAATAAATCTTTCAGCCCCAGGAACCGTTCTGCCGCAACCACAATGATTTCTATCTTCCTAGATCTTTTCTCCACCTTGGCAGTGCCGTTAATCACCATTGCGATAAAGGCCACAAAGTCCACCTTTTTAACCTTTAAAATGTCAGGATCATCTTGTTGAAAGGCAACCCCTGCAGCTTGCATTGAAGGCTTATCCACCACCATTATATTTACTGTAAAGATAACCCCCAACAACTACAATGATTCAGTAGATCAGTAATGTTACAGTACTCTAGCATGTCTCACAGCTGCTTATGCTGACAAAACATGTTAGTGAATAGGTCAGATTTAGCTTTGTGATGCTGATTTAAACCTCCTGTCTTGTTCAGCTTCAGAACAACAGTAAATATGTCACTTGAAACATAGTTTTTTGGTAATTCATTACACAAAAGAGAAGAGCTTGACTAGTACAAATTCATATACATACTATTTTTCATTGGCAGATAAATTAAACAGGCTTGAATTAAGCCTTAATGACTAAAATAACTAATCTAGTTTTAAAATACAATTTAATAAACAAAAAGTATCCACCCAAACTAATGGTGAAAACTGATCATCACACCATCTCTATCTGATACATGTTGTGTCTACTAGCTCATTCCCACAGAAAACTACAGAGGGAAGCAAAACCACCCAGTCAACCAGCCTCACAGAGGATATTCAACCCTAAGGGCAAATCCAAGGTAATCTCAATATCATTACAGTAGAAGCAAACAAAACACACCAAAACTGACAAGGTGCACACTGATCAGTAAAGTAAAGAGAGGTTAACATTCTATAACAATCCCTTTCCTCTGCACAGTTCTCTCACAGTGAGAAACAATATGATTACAATAGAGTGTGCTACGATTTCTTGAGAATTAAGTGATGGAATGATTTTAATCTTAGCTAGTCAGACAGCTGATGAGGATTCTCACATGTATGTGGCCATGTTGAGAGAAACTCTTCCAACAGTCAGAGCAGGAGTACCAGATCCCTTGATATTTTACAGCTCTTCCCACAACAGAGCAGGGAAATAGATTATCTCCTGTGTGTATTTTTAGGTGTATTTTTTAGCTTTGATAGAATTGGGAAAATCTCCTCACAATGTGGGCAGTGGTGAGACCTCTTAGCTCTGTGATCTTCCTGCTGTTGCTCTCTGGATGTAGAGAATGTCTCAACATGGTCTCCTGTGTGAACAACATTAGAAGAACCAGTCAGTTGGTGTGATTTACATCAATCACATTTATTTTATAAAGCCCTTTTTACATCAGCCGTTGTCACAGAGTGCTTTACAGATACCCTAACCTAACGTATCAGGCGTAAAAGAAATGCCTAAACGAGGTCCACAGAAACCAGAAGCTTCCGGTTTTCAGGCTTTGCCTTCCGCTCTGCCTTTTCCCTGAAAGACGGATGCTTCCGGTGTTTGGTGACTCCGCTGAGGGTGCAGATACCGAGACTAAAACCCCAAAGAGCAAGCAATGCAGAAGCACAGTGGCTAGGAAAAACTCCCTAGAAGGAAGGAACCTAGGAAGAAACCTAGAGAGGAACCAGGCTCTGAGCAGTGGCCAGTCCTCTTCTGGCTGTACTGGGTGACAAATGACTTAATATAAGTATGCTGTACAATACAGGGGAATAAAACTATTCTAAAGTGTTACGAGCCATATCATCCTCCACTCACTATCACAAGGGTTAGTAACCATCAGGGCTGGGGTCAATTCCATATCAATTCACATTTTTAAATTTGACTAATTCATCAGACTCTCTTATCCAGAGTGACTTACAATAGTGCATTCATCTTCAGATAGCTAGGTGAGACAACAACGCATCACAATCGTATCAATTACATTTTCTAGGGTGCAGAAAGGGAGTAGAGTAGGGTCGTAAAGATGGTAGGTTGGAGGAGAGATGGAGGTAAAAGGAAACAAAGTAGGTAATTAAGTTATAATAATATTTTGCAAATAAATTCATTACAAATCCTACAATGTGATTTTCAGGATTTTTTTCCCTCATTTTGTCTGTCATAGTTGACGTGTACCTATGATAAAAATTACAGGCCTCTTTCATCTTTTTAAGTGGGAGAACTTGCACAATTGGTGGCTGACTAAATACTTTTTCCCCCACTGTATATGCTCACTAAAGAACCTGCTCTTACCATGAGAAACGGATTTCCCAATCTTCTCCTCCTCTTCTTCATCTTTAATGTTGACATTCAACTCCAGTGTTTGACTGCAGTCTTCCAGCTTCACTGATGCCATCTTTGGATCCTGCAGTGTAAACTGGGCTCCACTGTCACAATCAGGACCCAGTGACTGTAGGTTTGGACTCAGTGCGGAAGGAGAGAGGCAGGCTGGGTTTGTACTCACTGTTAATTTGTAAACTCTGGACAGATTTGAACAATTGCTGCCTAAAATGCTGTGGTGCTTACTAACACAGCAGGAAATATTGTGTTAGATGTGGGCCATCACATGAATTCTCAGCTCTTTCATTCTGAATATTCATATCAATGAATCACCCTCAAATGGACTATCAATACCAGAGTTCACAATACTATTTACATCATCAACTGGTTCCACTCCCCAATAGTAAGTGGGTCATTTTAAAACACTTAAAAAATAAAATAATAATAATAATTGTTGTTTCATTTAATTGTTACCAAAGAAGAAAACCTGTCTAAGTCCTTTATACTGAAAACATCTATTCATATGCATTATAGAAAATAATGGGGACTAGCAAATTGGATTGTCCCAATGGTGATGTGTAGAGGTGTAGTGACATGTTTTGACTAGATAAATAATATAGAAGAGAAATTGGCTCAGTTACAATGTTTCTAGTCAAAAATGTATATTTGGGTGCCGTGTTCAAAAGGCATATTTTGTATTTATATTGCATTTTTTATTTATTTAACTTTTATATGAACATTTTCCCCAGTGATAAAACACAGTGCTAAAGGTTTTAAAACAGATGCTGCTGTATGACTGTAGATTACATCACCATAATCAAGCACTGGGAGAAGCGTTGCTTGAACAATCTTCCTTCTACTTTCCAAAGTGACGCAGGATTTATTTATATAAAATAGTTTTTGGGGGAACTGAGCAAATTATAGGTCTTGTAAGCGACAACTTAAACGCTGTGAGACTTTTGCCTCACCCTCTGATGGACCATCAATGCCAGAGTTCTACAAGACTGTTTACATAATCAACTGTGCATTTCAACAGTCTGTCCCTCAATATAGTCCTGGTCATTTATTGTTCATCTTATATTAATGCTAACTTTTTAGCATTTGTGGCACAAATCCATTGCAAGTCAATTGATTGAAGTACAGTAGATGAATAAAGCTACAGTACTGCAGCTGGTGACAAAGCTGCGTATATTGAAAAAGCGTGTTAGTGCATAGGTCAAATCTATCTTTGTGATGCTCATTTCAGGTATTTCTTCCAGCTTCAGACAAACACTAAATATTTAACTTAAAACATAGTTTTGTTGTATTTAATGATAGAGAAGAGAAGAGTTTGACCAACACAGATTAATGTCCAATCTTTGAGGACGTGTCTACATTGTTAGAGTGGTCACATGCCAATCTGTTCCATATAATAGACAGTCTTTGGAACAGTGGAAAGCTGCATGGCCCCTTGGTTGTTGCTAAGCATGCATTCTTCTTCTATGGTGTTTATTGGTGGTGTTCAGACCAACGTCAAAGGTGCACCACTGCCACCTTCTGGGCTGGAGGGTGATAGAGACATGTGGTTCTGTCCTGGTGAGATCACAGGGTCAAAGAAAACTTGGTATGAATGTAGTCACTCCAGGCACTCAGCCCATGAGAACCATTAATACGGTCAGATCTAATATGGAAGAACTGAATACAACCAGAAGAACCATTCATACAGTCAGATCTAATATGGAAGAACTGAATACAACCATAAGAACCATTCATACTGTCAGATCTAATATGGAAGAACTGAATACAACCATAAGAACCATTCATACTGTTAGATCTAATAAAAGAACTGAATACAACCATAAGAACCATTCATACAGTCAGATATAATATGGAAGAACTGAATACAAAAGAGGTTTACGAGTACAAATTCATGTACTAATGTTATTTTTCATTGGCAGATCAATGCAGTTTTCCAAACATATTCATCATCACTTTTTTGTAAGATTTTAACTAACTGAACACAAATATAAACACAACATTCAACAATTTTACAAGGGTACAGTTCATATAAGGAAATCAGTC
Source organism: Coregonus lavaretus (assembly GCF_964263955.1). Taxonomy (NCBI): domain Eukaryota; kingdom Metazoa; phylum Chordata; class Actinopteri; order Salmoniformes; family Salmonidae; genus Coregonus; species Coregonus lavaretus. Next base: position 1,189,614 of record NW_028158022.1, read on the forward strand.
AATTGAAATACATTCATTAGGCCCTAATCTATGGATTTCACATGACAGGGGCCCACCCATCAGCCAATAAGAATGATTTTTCCACACTAAAGGGCTTTATTACAGATAGAAATACTCCTCAGTTTCATCAGCTGTCTGGGTGGCTGGTCTCAGATGATCCTGCAGGTGAAGAAGCCAGATGTGGAGGTCCTGGGCTTGCACGGTGACACATGGTCTGCGGCTGTGAAGCCAGTTGGACGTTCTGCCAAATTATCGGTAGAGAAATTTACATTCAATTATCTGGCAACAGCTCTGGTGAACATTCCTACAGTCAGCATGCCAATTGCACACTCCCTCAGAATGTAGACATCTGTGGCATTGTGTTGTGACAAAACTGCACATTTCAGAGAGGCCTTTTATTGTACCCAGCACAAGGTGCACCTGTGTAATGATCATGCTGTTTAATCAGCTTCTTGATATGCCACACCTGTCAGGTGGATTGATTATCTTGGCAAAGGAGAAATGCCCAGTAACAGATATGGAAACAAATTTGTACACCAGATTTGAGAGAAATAAGCTTTTTGTGCATATGGAAACTTTCTGGGATCTTTTATTTCAGCTCATGAAACATGGGACCAACACTTTACATGTCAAGTTTATATATTTTTTCAGTATAGTTTTAGAAGACATTTCACTAAACACGTAGTCATTTCATTTTAATTGTCACATGCTTGGTAAACAACAGGTGTAGACTAACAGTGAAATGTTGACTTCCCTACAATGGAGAACACAATACAACAATTATAATAATAGGAAAAAGATTGTAGCACAAGGAATTAATACACGATGAGCAATGGTAGCTTGGCTATATACATGGGGTGCCAATACCTAGTCAATGGTAGCTTGGCTATATACATGGACCACTGAGTGGCGCAGTGGTCTAAGGCACTGCATCGCAGTGCTAGCTGTGCCACTAGAGATCCTGGTTCGAATCCAGGCTCTGTCGCAGCCGGCCGCGACCTGGAGACTCATGGGCGGCGCACAATTGGCCCAGCGTCGTCCAGGGTAGGGGAGGGAATGGCCGGCAGGGATGTAGCTCAGTTGATAGAGCATGGCGTTTGCAACGCCAGGGTTGTGGGTTTGATTCCCACGGGGGGGCAGTATGGAAAAATATTTATATATGTATTCACTAACTGTAAGTCGCTCTGGATAAGAGCGTCTGCTAAATGACGTAAATGTAAATGAGTGCCAATACCTAGTCAATGGTAGCTTGGCTATATACAGTGCAATCTGAAAGTATTCAGACCCCTTAATTTTTTTCCACATTTTATTACGTTACAGCCATATTCTAAAGTTGGTTAAATTGTTTTTTCCCCTCATCAATCTACACACAATACCCCATAATGTCAAAGCAAAACACAGGTTTTTAGACATTTTTCCTAATTTATTAATAAAAAATGGAAATATCTAAGTATTCAGACCCTTTACTCAGTACTTTCTTGAAGCACCTTTGGCAGCGATTACAGCATCGAGTCTTCTTGGGTATGATGCTACAAGCTTGGCACACCTGTATTTGGGGAGTTTCATTCATTCTTCTCTGCAGATCCTCTCAACCTATGTCAGGTTGGATGGGGAGCGTTGCTGCACAGCTATTTTCTGGTCTTTCCGGAGATGTTCAATCGGGTTCAAGTCTGGGCTCTGGCTGGGCCAGGTGAACCTTCGCCCCAGTCTGAAGTCCTGAGCGCTCTGGAGCAGGTTTTCATCAAGGATCTCTCTGTACTTTGCTCCGTTCATTATTCCCCCGATCCTGACTAGTCTCCCAGTCACTGCCTCTGAAAAACATCCGCACAGCATGATACTGCCACGACCATGCTTCACCGTAGGCATGGTGCCAGGTTTCCTCCAGAAGTGACGCTTGGTATTCAGGCCAAAGAGTTCAATCTTGGTAACAACAGACCAGAGAATCTTGTTTCTCATTGTCAGAGTCCTTTAGGTGCCTCTTGGCAAACTCCAAGCGGGCTGAACTCTGGAGCTCTGTCAAAGTGATCATCGGGTTCTTGGTCACCTCCCTGACCAAGGCCCTTCTCCTCCGATTGCGCAGTTGGCCGGGCGGACAGCTCTAGGAAGAATCTAGGTGATTCCAAACTTCTTCCATTTAAGAATGGAGGAGGCCACGGTGTTCTTGGGGACCTTCAATGCTGCAGACAATTTTTGGTACCCTTCCCCAGATCTGTGCCTCATCACAATCCTGTCTCGGAGCTCTACGGACAATTCCTTCAACCTCATGGCTTGGTTTTTGCTCTGACATGCAATGTCAACTGTGGGATGTTATATAGACAGATGTGTGCCTTTTCAAACCATGTCCAATCAATTGAATTTATCTCAGGTGGACTCCAATCAAGTTGTAGAAACATCTCAAGGAATATCAATGGAAACAGGATGCACCTGAGCTAAATTTCGAGGTTCATAGCAAAGGGTCTGGAATACTAATGTAAATAAGGTTTTGCAAAAATGTCTAAACCTGTTTCCACTTTGTCATTATGGGGTATTGTGTGTAGATTGATGAGGGATTTTTGTTGTTGTTTGTAAAGAAATAAAAAACATTTTTACAATAAGGCTGTAACTTATTTTTTTGTTGAAGAAGTCAAGGGGTCTGAATACTTTCAGAATGCACTGTGTAGACTAACTATTTCACTTTAAACACTTTGTTATATTTATGCACAAGAGAAAAGGTTGCCCAGCACAAATTAATGTACAAACATGATTTTTCATTACATATTTGTAATTTAGCAGATGCTCTTATCCAGAGCGACTTTTAGGACAAATTGGGGTTAATTGCCTTGCTCAAGGCCACAATGACAGATTTTTGACCTAGTTGGCTCGGGATTCAAACCAGCGACCTTTCAGTTACTGGCCCAACACTCTTAACCGCTAGGCTACCTGTAAAATACATAACACAATACGTGACATAAGTAGAATACAGAACACCTGAAACATTACAGGACATTTTTCATGATGGAAATTGAAATATTAAAATGTGATTTAAAAAAAGCAGTGGGTAGAGTGGCGTTTCGCAGGCTGTTTGTACGGGCAGTTATACAGGACAGTTTGTGGCTGTTTCTCAGGAGCCTGGTGGTGCAGTTACCTCTTCTTGGAGGGAGCAGGTCATTCAGTGGATGGTCAAGAGTGTGCATGTCCTTCACCAGGTGCACTGCAGCCTGTTCTCGCCTGCTCTGCAGTGACGGGAGCTGTGGTTGGACTGCTCCACTTCTGGAGATGATCCTCAAGGCTCTCCTCTGCACCCTGTCTAGTTGGGCCTGCTGCTTTTTACTTCATCCAACTAACAGCACTCATGGTGGATGTTAGAGCACTCCACTACCAGAGATGAAACTGAGCTGGGGTGTTGTTTAGGACGGAGCTGAAGACACTCAAACTCTTCTTTCTCTAGGTCAGTTATTCTTCTCTTTGCCTGCATACTGTGAATCATACATAGCCACGCCCCCTCCTCCCATCCCCTCTCTGGACCTGTCATTTCTGAACAGCTGATAGTCTGTCATCAGAACAGCCTCAATTTGTCGGGGCATGGACTCTACAAGGTGTCGAAAGCGTTCCACAGGGATGCTGGCCCATGTTGACTGCAATGCTTCCCACAGTTGTGTCAAGTTGACTGGCAGTGGATTTCTACTCCGAATAGCTTGTTCCATCTCCTACAACAGATGCACAATTGGATTGAGATCTGGTGCCTCGGAAGGCCAATGTCATGTTCATGGAACCATTCCAGGACAAGCCTTGTGGCATGGGGCATAATCCTGCTGAAAAAATATATTTGCAGATGGATAACTGCTGCCATGAAGAGATGCACCTGATTGGCAATGATGTTTAGATATCCTGTGGCAATCAAACGTTGCTCCACTTTTATCAAGGGGCCCAATACATGCCATAAAAACACACCCCACACCACCACCACCACCAGCCTGCAAACACGGCATAGATGCATGTACTCGAGGTTTCCTCCATACCCTAGTCCTCCCATCCAAGGTCATCTCAATATCTTTACAGTAGAAGCTATCCAAGCACAGCAAAACTGTCAAGGTGCACACTGATCAGTAAAGCAAAGAGATGCTAACATTTCCTCTGCACATTTCTCTCACAGTGAGAAACAATAGGATTACAATAGTGTTCTATGCTTCCTTCATTTGATCCAATCCACTACCACTTCTTATGTATACATTGGTGTGTTTTTAAATTGCCCAATCTGTAGAATCTCATCTCACAGTCAGTGCAGTGATAAGTCTTCTCTCCAGCGTGTAACCGTTGGTGTGTTTTTAAGTTGCCCAAACGGGAGAATCTCTTGCCACATTAAGAGCAGAAGTAAGGATTCTCTCCTGTGTGTGTTCTCTGATGACCTTGCAGCTTAGCTGTTGTTTTTAGATCAGTGGTAAGGATTCTCTCCTTTATGTTTACCTTGGTGTCTTCCTAAATTTACCAATTGAAAGAAATTCTTCCCACAGTCAGAGCAGGAGTAAGGCTTCTCTCCTGTGTGTGTTCTCTGATGAACTATTAGCTCAGTTGAAGTTGTGAAGCACTTTACACAGTCAGTGCAGGAGTAAGGCTTCTCTACTGTGTGTATACGTTCATGTTGTTTTAAGGTGCCCAGTTGAGAGAAACTCTTCCCACAATCAGAGCAGAAGTAAGGCTTCTCTCCTGTGTGTATACGTTCATGTGTTTTTAAGTTGCCCAGTTGAGAGAAACTCTTCCCACAGTCAGAGCAGGAGTAAGGCTTCTCTCCTGTGTGTATTCGTTCATGTTGTTTTAAGGTGCCCAGTTTAGAGAAACTCTTCCCACAATAAGAGCAGGAGTAAAGCATCTCTCCTGTGTGTGTTCTCTGATGAAGTTTTAGCTCTTTTGATGTTGTGAAACATTTTCCACAGTCAGAGCAGGAGTAAGGCTTCTCTCCTGTGTGTGTACGTTCATGTTTTTTTAAGTTGCCCAGATGAGAGAAACTTGCCCCACAGTCAGAGCAGGAGTAAGGCTTCTCTCCTGTGTGTGTTCTCTGATGAACTATAAGCTCAGTTGATGTTTTGAAGCACTTTACACAGTCAGAGCAGGAGTAAAGCTTCTCTCCTGTGTGTATACGTTGATGTTTTTTTAAGTTGCCCAGATGAGAGAAATTTGCCCCACAGTCAGAGCAGGAGTAAGGCTTCTCTCCTGTGTGTGTTCTCTGATGAACTATAAGCTCAATTGATGTTTTGAAGCACTTTACACAGTCAGAGCAGGAGTAAGGCTTCTCTCCTGTGTGTATACGTTCATGTAGTTTTAAGGTGCCCAGTTGAGAGAAACTCTTCCCACAATCAGAGCAGAAGTAAGGCTTCTCTCCTGTGTGTATACGTTCATGTATTTTTAAGTGGCCCAGTTGAGAGAAACTCTTCCCACAATAAGAGCAGGAGTAAGGCTTCTCTCCTGTGTGTGTTCTCTGATGAAGTTTTAGCTCTTTTGATGTTGTGAAGCATTTTACACAGTCAGAGCAGGAGTAAGGCTTCTCTCCTGTGTGTATACGTTCATGTTTTTTGAAGTTGCCCAGATGAGAGAAACTTGCCCCACAGTCAGAGCAGGAGTAAGGCTTCTCTCCTGTGTGTGTTCTCCGATGACGTTTTAGATCATTTGATGTTGTGAAGCATTTTACACAGTCAGAGCAGGAGTAAGGCTTCTCTCCTGTGTGTGTTCTCCGATGACGTTTTAGCTCAGATGATGTTTTGAAGCACTTTAAACAGTCAGAGCAGGAGTATGGCTTATCTCCTGTGTGTATACGTTCATGTTGTTTTAAGGTGCCCAGTTGAGAGAAACTCTTCCCACAATCAGAGCAGGAGTAGGGCTTCTCTCCTGTATGTATACGTTCATGTGTTTTTAAGTGGCCCAGTTGAGAGAAACTCTTTCCACAGTCAGTACAGGAAAACAGATTCTCTCCTGTGTGTATTTGTAGGTGTATTTTTAACTTTGATAGAATTGAAAAACTCTCCTCACAATGTGGGCAGTGGTGAGACCTCTTAGCTCTGTGATCTTCCTGCTGTTGCTCTCTGGATGTAGAGAATGTCTCAACATGGTCTCCTGTGTGAACAACATCAGAAGAACCAGTCAGTTGGTGTGATATACATGTCAATCAAATGTATTTTATGAAGCCCTTTTTACATCAGAAGTTGTCAAAGTGCTTTACAGAAACCCAGCCTAAAACCCCAAAGAGCAACCAATGCAGATGTCGAAGCCATATCATCCTCCACTCACTATCACAAGGGTTAGTGTCATCCTCCACTCACTATCACTAGGGTTAGTAACTACACAGACTCATTTAATAGAACTTTAAAACATTGGCAGTTTGCCTACTTCAAAAGTTTTATTCTACAATGTAGAAAATAGTAAAAATTAAGAAAAACCCTTGAATGAGTAGGTGTGTCCAAACTTTTGACTGGTACTGTAAATGCATAAATGACAAAAGCCATTTAGTACAAGGTCACTGTTTGTTTTAGGCAGCACTATGTACTATTTTCCTTAATAACCTTGTCTTCACTGTATTACTTCAATCAAAAACCAATTATATTCACCATAGTAACATTTATCGATAAATACAGAAACAACTGAATGTGTCTGAATATTAGAACACATGTAGAAAACAGATAATTATTACATTCAGCTTCAAAACAGTAGTGCATCCGTGAAATTGTCTCTCTCTGCTGCACTGAAGTCCGTTGAGGCTGACCGAGTGGGCGGCGCCATTTTACCAGCTCGTTAATTTTACACAAAACCAAAAATGCAAAACAAACTCGTAAATCTAAAATAAATGGATTCTTTATGGAAATCCTAATAAAAGCAATCAGAGTAATTACATTTTGATTCCTCTGTAATTGTCATGCCCCCTAAAAAAACGTAATGTGAAAACGTGCATGATATTCTTTTTTGTGTGGGTATTTTACCCCCTTTTCTCCCCAATTTCGTGGTATCCGATTGGTAGTAGTTACAGTCCCTGTCCCATCGTTGCAACCCCCATACGGACACAGGAGAGCCCAAGGTCGAGAGTCGTGCGTCCTCCGAAACACAACCCAACCGAGCCGCACTGCTTCTTGACACAGTGCCCGCTTAACTCCTTTCCCCATGAGTATCCATAGGCTGTGTCCCAATAATATCTCCTTTCTCCATGAGATACAATGTGTTTCTCTGCACACTTAGGGGCCTCGGCTATTGATGGATTCAAGACAAGGTCGTTTTTATTGATCTCAGAGTCAAAGTAGCCTCTCATTTTGATCATTTGTGTGGTATTAAAAAATATTATGTGAAAGACTCCAGTCATCTAAAATGATGTAGAATTGCATGAAATCCATTTATAAAAAGAACACATTTTCCCCGGACTCTAGGCTACAAAAAATGTACTCCATGTGTGTAACTTCTGCAAGCGGCTCCACACCACTGCTCTATGCCCGTACGCGAAAGCCATGATAATGCATGCAATGCTTTGTTATAAAGGTTGTTTGTTTTTATCCGTTCTGGTACCTCAGAGCCCTCCAGGTCACCCCCCTCTCGGGCTCACTTTTGGTTCCGGCACCGCCCAATTTACAAATGAAGCACTGGAGAAGTGGGTAGCTGCCGCTGCCTCCTCCGGGACACTTCTCCTTTGCATAAAGTTAATCAGGCTGTTGATTGTGGCCTGTGGAATGTTGTCCCACTCCTCTTCAATGGCTGTGTGAAATTCCTGGATATTGGCGGGAACTGGAACAAGCTGTGGTACACGTCGATCCAGCCCTCCCAAACATGCTCAAAGGGTGACATGTCTGGTGAGTATGCAGGCCATGGACGAATTGGGACATTTTCAGCATGTTTAATTGTGTACAGATACTTGCGACATGGGGCTGGGCGTTATCATGCTGAAACACGAGGTGATGGAGGTGGATGAATGGCAGGACAATGGGCCTCAGGATCTTGTCATGGCATCTCTGTGCATTCAAACTGCCATCGATAAAATGCAATTGTGTTAGTTGTCTGTAGCTTATGCCATCCCATTCTATAACCACCATGGGGCACTCTGTTCACAACATTGACATCAGCAAACCGCACGCCCACACAACGCCATACACGGTGGTCAGCAGTTGTGAGGCTGGTTGGGCATACTGCAAGATTCTCTAAAACTACATTGGAGGCAGCTAATGGTAGAGAAATTAACCTAATATTCTCTGGCAACAGCTCTGGTGGACATTCCTGCAGTCAGCATGCCAATCGCATTTTCCCTCAAAACTTGAGACATCTGTGGCATTGTGTTGTATGTATGAGTGGCATTTTTGTATTTGTTAGGGATCCCCATTAGATGCTGCCAAGCACCTCCTCAGCTACTCTTGTCCCCAACACAAGGTGCACCTGTGTAATGATGATCATGCTATTTAATCAGCTTCTTGATATGCCACACCTGTCAGGTGGATGGAATATCTTGGCAAAGGAGAAATGCTCACTAACAGGGATGTAAATACATTTTTGCACAACATTTTAGAAATAAGGTTGTGTCTGGAACATTTCTGGGATCTTTTATTTCACCTCATGAAACATGGGACCAACACTTTACATGTTGCGTTTATATGTTTGTTCAGTGTAAGCAGTATATATTTTTTAAATCATACAAACTATCAATAACGAAATTTAAATTGAACTAAATCAGCCTGCTTTTCTGTTCTAATCAGGTCCCTACACAGGCTCAGAAGGATCCTGTGAGGGCGGAACATTTTCTGGCTACAGTAGACCTTGCAGGGCTTCTGCCGTGAAGTCTTGGAGACCCAAAAACTTCTCAGCTGCAGATATAATGATGTCCAGCTTCTTGGACTTATTGTGCAGTACAATTAATAACTGTGGCTGTAAATACTAAAAAATCCACCTTCCAAAATAAGTGTATCCAGATCACTTGATTGACGTACAACATTTGCAACTGGTTGCAGTGCATCCAACCTTTAGGTGCATACACCGCCACCTACTGTACTGGTGTGTGAGGCCATTCACAGACTACATACATTAAATTCATTGATACGGTAATTCATACAAAATTGCCCTGCCAAGTAATAGCCCGCTCTAAAAAAGGTGAGGGAAAATGTTCTTGGTTCGTGCAGGTGACTGATCTTCTCAGCCCAATTGGCAGTACGCCCAGAACATTGTTCTGGGAACCAAAAGGGATATCTCAGTTTCAAGGTCTCAGCTTGGAGAGAAGAAGCCTTGTGAGGTATTGGTCGGTCACAAGCAGGAACAAAATGTTAATGATGAATTAATTATTAATAAGCTAAATCATGCAAATATAACTTGTCTGTGTAAGCAGTATATAGGACAACTAACGGGACATCCCCGGCAGAGCTCCCGACCGACGTGTACTATGATGCTTTTAAAGTTTGTTGAAACCTCTCCAGCTTGCTGATAAAAAATAATTATTCATTTAAGTTTGACTTTGAGTCCCTTCGTGGCGATTTTCCTTGACAAAAACCCACCACCCCATTCCACTATTTAACACCATCTAGTCCTACGCCAGACTACTACCACTCAACACCCCCTGCAGCTGATCTGCAGTAAATCCCCGCAATCCCAAGTACTTCTCTGACGCTGCCACCACAGCCTCTATTTTCTGGGACTTTCAAACAATTTCTGCAGTACAATTGACAACCATTGCTATAAATGCTAAAAAGCCCACCTTACTGAAGCACATATTCATCCCATTTCTCTCTCTTGGTCTCGGTTTACTCACAGGAATCCTCTCAAGATCCCTCACCCTGTACCCATCTTCCTCTACCACTCTCTTCACTGCTTCTGCATACAACACTTTCTGTACTACTGTAACCCTGGCAACCTCAATCTGCCTTTCTATAACCTGACACCTCAGATCTCCAGCCCGTTAGCACCCCCACAACTAACACACAGAACTTTCTCCACCGATACCACACATTTCTTCATCTCATGCCCTCCTGCACACTTGTCACATCTAGGCATCTCACGCCTACACACTGCTGCAACAGGCCCATAAACGTCACCCCTAAAACACTGTAATATTTACGGAACAAAATCGCTCACGGGATAACTAACACTTCCTACCTTGACCTTATCGGGCAGAGACTATCTATCAAAATCCAGCATGACAGATAATGTATTCTCTGTTTCCCCACGCTCTACACCGGATCTACGTCTCACCAAACGGAGGGTGTCACAGACACCTGGAATCTTCCATTTCAACTGCTCATCCTCAACACTTAAACCTAACCCCGTTATCACTCCTATCAATGCCACCCTGTTCCAGAGAGCAATTCAAGTCACAATTCCTGTCTCTAATCATGTAATCCGGAGCGCCCGCTCCCTCTGGACAGAGAAGAAACAATTAATAATCACGAGTCCACTCCGAGTTACCTTCACCAACATTTACATTTTAGTCATTTAGCAGACGCTCTTATCCAGAGCGACTTACAGTGCATACATTATTTTTTTAATTTTTCATACTGGCCCCCCGTGGGAATCGAACCCACAACCCTGGCGTTGCAAACGCCATGCTCTACCAACTGAGCTACATCCCTGCCGGCTATTCCCTCCCCTACCCTGGACGACGCTGGGCCAATTGTGCGCCGCCCCATGGGTCTCCCGGTCGCGACCGGCTACGACCAACTCAACAGTCCCCAACCTCTTCTCCACCTAACCTGACACCACATATGGATCCATTCTCTCTACAAATCTCAGTCCCACTGGGCCAGAATCATCCTGGGAATTCCTTCATCCTCAGGTTCTCTGGCAACTGGAGCACGTATTACTCTTTTTACAGTTGACGATAACCTCCCTAAAACACGAGGCCCGAACTCGGAGTTCCTCACCGCAGGTAATTCATCCTCACTCTCACCAGGTTCCATCTCTGAGCTACTGGAGGACGTATCCCTCTTTATACACTAGACGATAACCTCCCTCACCACACTGCTTCCCTCTACACTCAGCTCCTTCTCAGCGGTCATCACTGCACCTGCCACCACAGTTAATTCATCCTCACTCTCATCACTTTCACTTTCCTCCTGTAGCTCTTCTAAAAGTTCTGTGAGATCTTCCATTCCATATTCACTCAAAACATATTCCACTTTTCTCCTTTGTCCTTGTCCACCATCTTCTCCTTCATCAGATCTTCCAGAAGGTTTGTGCATCCCCCACTGCAATCCCCCATTCCACTTTTTTTCTTGTCCGCCATCTTACCACGTGTCTCAGCTCATCCACACCCCATTAGCTTTGGGTAGCTGCACACCAATGGAGTACCACAGTATAAATGATAATACCCATAAAACCTAGCAGTCAAACAAGAAAATGGTTCCAATCATTTTTACACCATTCATTTTTCTCATAGGGGATTTTAGAAACACTTAAAATAAGGGCTGTGTTTCATGTAGGCTTATCCTGGCGTGGCGTTTTGATAACCGTGTGAATCTCTCTAGGACAAGGTGACTTTTATCAATATATTGGCCTATATTTACCCCCACAAAAATGAAATGGTAATTAGCTGCTAATGTGGCTATCATAAAGAACTACAAATGCCATGATGATCTGGACAAAATTGCAGAATCGAGTCAAAGGTAAAGATCTCTGGGTTAACTATATAATGTTAGCTAAATTTAGTAATGAATAAATAGGCTACATTTATTTAAATGGACAAATCTGTGAACTGTCTTGTGCAAGTTTTAAATTGACACAACACCTGTAGCAAAGGTGCAGGAGTTTGCAGTGATTTGTTGTTTTGCATGATGTCTACTTTTATGATAATAAGCGTTTTAAAATCTGAGAGGAAATAGAGCAGAATATTGCTAAAAGTCATGCCAGGGTAAGCCTACACGAAACACAGCCATTATTTTAAGTGTTTCTAAAATGAATAAAAAGGAAAAATGATTGGAACCACTTCCCTGTTTGACCACTAGGTTTTATGACACCATTTTTGCAAACATAATAAAAAAAAAAAAACTGTATTCAGACTTTACTCAGTACTTTGTTGAAGCTCCTTTGGCAGTGATTACAGCCTCAAGTCTTCTTGGGTATGACACTACAAGCTTGGCATACCTGTATTTGGGGAGTTTCTCTGCAGATCCTCTCAAGCTTGTCAGGTAAGATGGGTAGTGTCGCCGCACAGCTATTTTCAGTTCTCTCTGTACTTTGCTCCGTTCATCTTTCCCTCGATCCTGACTAGTCTCCCAGTCCCTGCCACTGAAAAACATCCCCACAGCATGATGCTGCCACCACCATGCTTCACCGTTGGAATGGTGCCAGGATTCCTCCAGACGTGACGCTTGGCATGGTCTGAGAGTCCTTAAGGTGTCTTTTGGCAAACTCCCAGCGGGCAGTCATGTGCCTTTTCATGAGGAGTGGCTTCCGTCTAGCCACTCTACCATAAAGGCCTGATTGGTGGAGTTCTGCAGAGATGGTTGTCCTTCTGGAAGGTTCTCCTATCGCCACAGAACTCTGGAGCTCTGTCAGAGTGACCACCGGCTTCTCGGTGACCTCGCTGACCAAGGCCTTTCTCCCCCGATTGCTTAGTTTGTCCGGGCAGCCAGCTCTAGAAAAAGTATTGGTGGTTCCACACTTCTTCCATTTAAGAATGATGGAGGCCTTTCGATCATGTACTTGGACTAAAATGATTGACACTCAGGTGCAAGCCTAACATCATGTGCATAGGGCCTTTGGGTAACGTAGCACATATTCAATGATATCTCTTTTTCTCACGTAGGCTGTTAATTTCTGGTCTTTGAAACTTTTTTTGGTTTATAAACGTATCATGTTATACTACGTTAACACCCGTTCATCGGGTGAGGTTGTGTCTCTCTCTGGCGGGAGGTAAGCTTGGCTTATATGGCGTAGTGTAAAGCTAAAACTACAGTGGGGGAAAAAAGTATTTAGTCAGCCACCAATTGTGCAAGTTCTCCCACTTAAAAAGATGAGAGAGGCCTGTAATTTTCATCATAGGTACACGTCAACTATGACAGACAAAATGAGATTTTTTTTCTCCAGAAAATCACATTGTATGATTTTTAATGAATTTATTTGCAAATTATGGTGGAAAATAAGTATTTGGTCAATAACAAAAGTTTCTCAATACTTTGTTATATACCCTTTGTTGGCAATGACACAGGTCAAACGTTTTCTGTAAGTCTTCACAAGGTTTTCACTCACTGTTGCTGGTATTTTGGCCCATTCCTCCATGCAGATCTCCTCTAGAGCAGTGATGTTTTGGGGCTGTCGCTGGGCAACACAGACTTTCAACTCCCTCCAAAGATTTTCTATGGGGTTGAGATCTGGAGACTGGCTAGGCCACTCCAGGACCTTGAAATGATTCTTACGAAGCCACTCCTTCGTTGCCAAGGCGGTGTGTTTGGCATCATTGTCATGCTGAAAGACCCAGCCACGTTTCATCTTCAATGCCCTTGCTGATGGAAGGAGGTTTTCACTCAAAATCTCACGATACATGGCCCCATTCATTCTTTCCTTTACATGGATCAGTCGTCCTGGTCCCTTTGCAGAAAAACAGCCCCAAAGCATGATGTTTCCATCCCCATGCTTCACAGTAGGTATTGTGACGTTCTGGCTCCGGGACTCTTAGTTGTGAGCCAGGGTTGTCATTTTCTTTTGGGTGTATTTCTATGTGGGATCTAGTTGGTTCATTTCTATGTTTGGGTTTTATGTGGATTAGTCATATGACTCCCAATCGGAGGTAACGAGTGTCAGCTGTCGGCTCGTTATCTCTGATTGGGAGCCATATTTATACTGTGTGGTTTCACCTTGGTTTTGTGGGTTTTTGTTTCCTTGTTGCTGTTAGTTATTATCAGTATTGAACTTCTCTTTCGTCATTTTTGGTTTATTGTTTTGTTCGTGGTTTCTTTCTAATAAAGTCTACGATGTTCGCTCAACACGCTGCGCTTTGGTCTCCTCCTTTTGACGATCGTGACAGAAAAACCCACCATAAAAGGACCAAGCAGCGTGTCCAGGAGCAAAGAGACTGGACATGGGTGGAGGCGCCGGGTAAGGAGATCGAGAGGCTGGCGATGGCCCAGGTGGGCAAATCGTGGTCCTGGGAGGACATGCTCGGGGGCAAGGGACCTTGGGGGAAGATCAAGGCCCTGGCGAGAGAGGAGCATCGGCGGCAGCAGGTTTTTCGTCGGAAGGACGAGAGGCAACCCCAAGAAATTTTTTGGGGGGGGCACATGGCTTGGGCAGCTGGGCAGCAGGAGGCTGCCACAGGGAGAAAAGGAGAGAAGGCTAACGGAGTACGGGAGCCATTGGCGAGTAGAGGAAGGGAAGTGTTTGTGGCACGGCGTGAAAGACTGATGTGTGTTGCCAGTCCGGTCCGGCCCGTTCCTGATCCTCGGTTGAGGCCAGTGGTGTGTGTTCCCGGTACGGACCGGCCTGTTCCTACTCCAAGCACCAGGTCCACGGTGTGCTACGCCAGCCCGGCCCGGCCTGTTCCGGCCACTCGCACCAGGGATACGGTGCGCGTCGCCAGCTCAGCCCGGCCTGTTCCTACTCCACGCACCAGGGATACGGTGCGCTTCGCCAGCCCGGCCCGGCCTGTTCCGGCCACTCGCACCAGGGATACGGTGCGCGTCGCCAGCCCAGCCCGGCCTGTTCCTACTCCACGCACCAGGGATACGGTGCGCTTCGCCAGCCCGGCCCGGCCTGTTCCGGCCACTCGCACCAGGGATACGGTGCGCGTCGCCAGCCCAGCCTGTTCCTGCTCCACGCACCAGGGATACGGTGCGCTTCGCCAGCCCGGCCCGCCCTGTTCCGGCCACCCGCACCAGGGAGACGGTGCGCGTCGCCAGCCCAGCCCGGCCTGTTGCTTCTCTCCGCACTAGGCTTAATGTGAGTCCCCAGGGTCCAGCATGCCCTGTTCCGGCTCTCTACACTAGCCCTTATGTGCGTCCCCAGGGCCAAGCATGCCCTGTTGCTGCTTCCCGCACTAGCCCTGAGATGCGTGTCCTCAGCCCGGTACCTCCAGTTCCGGCACCACGCATCAGGCCTACGGTGCGTCCCCAGGGCCAAGCATGCCCTGTTGCTGCTTCCCGCACTAGCCCTGAGATGCGTGTCCTCAGCCCGGTACCTCCAGTTCCGGCACCACGCATCAGGCCTACGGTGCGTCCCCAGGGCCAAGCATGCCCTGTTGCTTCTCCCCGCACTAGCCCTGAGATGCGTGTCCTCAGCCCGGTACCTCCAGTTCCGGCACCACGCACCAGGCCTACGGTGCGCCTCAGACGGCCAGAGTCTGCCGTCTGCCCAACGGGGCCTGAACTGTCCGTCTGCCCAACGCCGTCTGAACTGCCCGTCTGCCCAACGGCGCCTGAACTGCCCGTCTGCCCAACGGCGCCTGAACTGCCCGTCTGCCCAACGCCGTCTGAACTGCCCGTCTGCCCAACGCCGTCTGAACTGCCCGTCTGCCCAACGGCGCCTGAACTGCCCGTCTGCCCAACGCCGTCTGAACTGCCCGTCTGCCCAACGGCGCCTGAACTGCCCGTCTGCCCAACGCCGTCTGAACTGCCCGTCTGCCCAACGCCGTCTGAACTGCCCGTCTGCCCAACGGCGCCTGAACTGCCCGTCTGCCCAACGCCGTCTGAACTGCCCGTCTTCCCAACGCCGTCTGAACTGTCCGTCTGCCCAACGCCGTCTGAACTGCCCGTCTGTACTGAGCCTGCTAAGCCGCCCGTCTGCCATGAGCCTTCAGAGCCGTCCGCCAGACCGGAGCCGCTAGAGCTCTCCGCCAGACAGGATCAGCCAGAGCCTTCCGCCAGACAGGATCAGCCAGAGCCTTCCGCCAGACAGGATCAGCCAGAGCCTTCCGCCAGACAGGATCAGCCAGAGCCTTCCGCCAGACAGGATCAGCCAGAGCCTTCCGCCAGACAGGAGCAGCCAGAGCCTTCCGTCAGACCGGATCAGCCAGAGCCTTCCGCCAGACAGGAGCAGCCAGAGCCTTCCGCCAGACGGGATCAGCCAGAGCCTTCCGCCAGCCATGAGTGGCCAGATCCGTCAGCCAGCCATGAGCAGCCAGATCCGTCAGCCAGCCATGAGCCGTCCAGCCAGGATCCGCCAGAGCCGTCCAGCCAGGATCCGCCAGAGCCGTCCAGCCAGGATCCGCCAGAGCCAGCCAGCCAGGATCCGCCATTTAGTCAGGTGCTGCCCCTTAGTCCAGTGCTGCCCCTTAG
Source organism: Coregonus lavaretus (assembly GCF_964263955.1). Classification (NCBI taxonomy): domain Eukaryota; kingdom Metazoa; phylum Chordata; class Actinopteri; order Salmoniformes; family Salmonidae; genus Coregonus; species Coregonus lavaretus. The sequence continues at coordinate 1,205,804 of NW_028158022.1, forward strand.
TCCAGTGCTGCCCCTTAGTCCGGTGCTGTCCCTTAGCCTGGTGCTGTCCCTTAGTCCGGTGCTGCCCATTAATCCAGGTGGGTTTAAGTGGAGGGTGGTCATTGGGAGGAGGTTAAGAAAGCGGGTAGTAACTATAGTGGGGTGGTGGTCAAGCCCGGAGCCGGAACCGCCTCCGGGGAGCAACACCCACCCAGCCCTCCCCTATTGTGGGGTTGTGAGGCGCGGTCGCAGTCCGCGCCTTTAGGGGGGGGTACTGTGACGTTCTGGCTCCGGGACTCTTAGTTGTGAGCCAGGGTTGTCATTTTCTTTTGGGTGTATTTCTATGTGGGATCTAGTTGGTTCATTTCTATGTTTGGGTTTTATGTGGATTAGTCATATGACTCCCAATCGGAGGTAACGAGTGTCAGCTGTCGGCTCGTTATCTCTGATTGGGAGCCATATTTATACTGTGTGGTTTCACCTTGGTTTTGTGGGTTTTTGTTTCCTTGTTGCTGTTAGTTATTATCAGTATTGAACTTCTCTTTCGTCATTTTTGGTTTATTGTTTTGTTCGTGGTTTCTTTATAATAAAGTCTACGATGTTCGCTCAACACGCTGCGCTTTGGTCTCCTCCTTTTGACGATCGTGACAGGTATGGTGTTCTTTGGATGCAACTCAGCATTCTTTGTCCTCCAAACACGACGAGTTGAGTTTTTACCAAAAAGTTCTATTTTATGAACTTTCTCCCAATATGACATTCTCCCAATCCTCTTCTAGATCATCCAAATGCACTCTAGCAAACTTCAGACGGGCCTGGACATGTACTGGCTTAAGCAGGGGGACACGTCTGGCACTGCAGGATTTGAGTCCCTGGCGGCGTAGTGTGTTACTGATGGTAGGCTTTGTTACTTTGGTCCCAGCTCTCTGCAGGTCATTCACTAGGTCCCCCCGTGTGGTTCTGGGATTTTTGCTCACCGTTCTTGTGATCATTTTGACCCCACGGGGTGAGATCTTGCGTGGAGCCCCAGATCGAGGGAGATTATCAGTGGTCTTGTATGTCTTCCATTTCCTAATAATTGCTCCCACAGTTGATTTCTTCAAACCAAGCTGCTTACCTATTGCAGATTCAGTCTTCCCAGCCTGGTGCAGGTCTACAATTTTGTTTCTGGTGTCCTTTGACAGCTCTTTGGTCTTGGCCATAGTGGAGTTTGGAGTGTGACTGTTTGAGGTTGTGGACAGGTGTCTTTTATACTGATAACAAGTTCAAACAGGTGCCATTAATATAGGTAACGAGTGGAGGACAGAGGAGCCTCTTAAAGAAGAAGTTACAGGTCTGTGAGAGCCAGAAATCTTGCTTGTTTGTAGGTGACCAAATATTTATTTTCCACCATAATTTGCAAATAAATTCATTAAAAATCCTACAATGTGATTTTCTGGATTTTTTTTCCTCAATTTGTCTGTCATAGTTGACGTGTACCTATGATGAAAATTACAGGCCTCTCTCATCTTTTTAAGTGGGAGAACTTGCACAATTGGTGGCTGACTAAATACTTTTTTTCCCCACTGTATGTAGTTAGATTGTAGTTAGGTATTGTAGGTAGTTATCGTGGGTTGCTGTATGTAATTATTGTAGGTAAGTATTGTATTCGGCTGAGCCCGGTGAAGCACGAAGCTAGCTAGCTACCCACTACCTGGACTAGCTAGCGGGTAGCTACTAGTAACTATTAGCAACTGTGGATAGTTGTTTCACGCTTAAGAGTGCCTGTAATTACGCCAGCTAGCTGCCTACAATAATTACATACAATAATGCCTACCATTCAGCTGTTTTTTTAACCTCATTGTCTGAAGCGTTAACGTTAGGTAGTAAGTAGCTACTGTGCTCGAAATGTAGTTAGCTTGTTGCTACCTGGATAGCTACTAAAGAATAGCTGGAACGACCTAGCGAACAGACGCAAACTGGCTCGGAGTCGATTCAGTGGCTAGCTTTGCACTTGGCTAGCTAACAGTAGCTGCTAGGGGTAAGTTATAACCTACATTTGTGTTTTGTTTTTACATACTGGTAGCCAGAGTCGTTCAAGGGAATACTGGACATGGGTGAATAGTTAACGTTAGCTTGGCTCTCTCTGTGTGTTCGTGCCGTGGGTGGAGGTTTTTTTTCGTTGGCAGAAAGCAATGGCTAGCTAGTATGCTAACTATTCTAGCTAACTAACTGGCTGAATAAGTTGACGACGGACTCGCTCAAGCTGTCGGGACTAACCCACACCGTTAGACACGGACACGAATGATCTGCACTAGTGGTTTGTTGTGGCCGAGTATTGGTGCTAAACCGTGTTGTTGGAGGCTGGCATGCTAGTTGGCTGTGGCGTCATAAGACTAGGTGCCCTGGACGGTTTTCACGGAAGAATACTGTACCAAGTTAGCAAGATGAATAAACTAAGTTAGTCTATTCCTAGAAAACATTGAACTGCTGTAGTTTACAACAATTATAGTTTCTGAGGTGGAAGTTGGGAGAGTTATATTTGGGTGTTTCAGTGAAACGTAAGTGAGGGAGGCCCCGCTCTCTCGCTTTCCCAGATGTTTAGTTCATTTCATTCCGATCTCCTTTGCATTATTGTAGCCATTTTCTGTAGCCTGTCAACTATGCCTCTGTTTATCCCTGTTCTCTCCTCTCCACACAGGCTATACAAACGCCTTACACTGCGTGGCTGCTGCCTCTCTAACCTGGTGGTCCCTGCACGCACGACCCCCGTGGAGTTCCAGGTTTCCGGCAGCCTCTGGAACTGCCGTTCTGCGGCCAACAAGGCAGAGTTCATCTCAGCCTATGCTACCCTCCAGTCCCTCGACTTCTTGGCGCTGACGGAAACATGGATTACCTCTGAAAACACTGCTACTCCTACTGCTCTCTCCTCGTCTGACCATGTGTTCTCGAATACCCCGAGAGCATCTGGTCAGCGGGGTGGTGGCACAGGAATCCTCATCTCTCCCAAGTGGGCATTCTCTCTTTTTCCCCTGACCCATCTGTTTATCTCCTCATTTGAATTCCATGCTGTCACAGTCACTAGCCCATTCAAGCTTAACATCCTTGTCATTTATCGCCCTCCAGGTTCCCTTGGAGAGTTCATCAATGAGCTTGACGCCTTGATAAGTTACTTTCCTGAGGATGGCTCACCCCTCACAGTTCTGGGTGACTTTAACCTCCCTACATCTACCTTTGACTCATTTCTCTCTGCCTCCTTCTTTCCACTCCCCTCCTCTTTTGACCTCACCCTCTCAACGTCCCCCCCTACTCACAAGGCAGGCAATACGCTTGACCTAATCTTTACTAGATGCTGTTCTTCTACTAATCTCACTGCAACTCCCCTCCATGTCTCCGACCACTACTTTGTATCCTTTTCTCTCTCGCTCTCCTCCAACACTACTCACTCTGCCCCTACTCAGATGGTAATGCGCCGCCACAACCTTCGCTCTCTCTCTCCCGCTACTCTCTCCTCTTCCATCCTATCATCTCTTCCCTCTGCTCAATCCTTCTCCCTCCAATCTCCTGATTCTGCCTCCTCAACCCTCCTCTCCTCCCTTTCTGCATCCTTTGACTCTCTATGTCCCCTATCCTCCCGGCCGGCTCGGTCTCCCCTCCTGCTCCGTGGCTTGACGACTCATTGTGAGCTCACAGAACAGGGCTCCGGGCAGCCGAGCAGAAATGGAGGAAAACTAGACTCCCTGCGGACCTGGCATCTTTTCACTCCCTCCTCTCTACATTTTCTTCCTCTGTTTCTGCTGCTAAAGCCACTTTCTACCACTCTAAATTCCAAGCATCTGCCTCTAACCCTAGGAAGCTCTTTTCCACCTTCTCCTCCCTGCTGAATCCCCCCCCCCCCCTTCACTCTGTGGATGACTTCGTCAACCATTTTGAAAAGAAGGTTGACGACATCCGATCCTCGTTTGTTAAGTCAAATGACACTGCTGGTCCTGCTCACACTGCCCTACCCTATGCTTTGACTTCTTTCTCCCCTCTCTCTCCAGATGAAATCTTGCGACTTGTGACGGCCGGCCCCCAACAACCTGCCCGCTTGACCCTATCCCCTCCTCTCTTCTCCAGACCATCTCCAGTGAACTTCTCCCTTACCTCACCTCGCTCATCAACTCATCCTTGACCGCTGGCTATGTCCCTTCCGTCTTCAAGAGAGCGAGAGTTGCACCCCTTCTCAGAAAACCTACACTCGATCCCTCCGATGTCAACAACTACAGACCAGTATCCCTTCTTTCTTTTCTCTCCAAAACTCTTGAGCGTGCCGTCTCTAGCCAACTCTCTTGCTATCTCTCTCAGAATTACCTTCTTGATCCAAACCAGTCAGGTTTCAAGATTGGTCATTCAACTGAGACTGCTCTTCTCTGTGTCACGGAGGCTCTCCGCACTGCTAAAGCTAACTCTCTCTCCTCTGCTCTTGTCCTTCTGACCCTGGACAACACCCTGTCGTTCTCCGCTAACATCAAGGCGGTAACCCGATCCTGTAGGTTCATGCTCTACAACATTCGGAGAGTACGGCCCTGCCTTACACAGGAAGCGGCACAGGTCCTAATCCAGGCACTTGTCATCTCCCGTCTGGATTACTGCAACTCACTGTTGGCTGGGCTCCCTGCCTGTGCCATTAAACCCCTACAACTCATCCAGAATGCCGCAGCCCGTCTGGTGTTCAACCTTCCCAAGTTCTCTCACGTCACCCCGCTCCTCCGCACACTCCACTGGCTTCCAGTTGAAGCTCGCATCGGCTACAAGACCACGGTGCTTGCCTACGGAGCTGTGAGGGGAACAGCACCTCCGTACCTTCAGGCTCTGATCAGTCCCTACACCCAAACAAGGGCATTGCGTTCATCCACCTCTGGCCTCCACAGTTCCCGCTCAGCCCAGTCAAAACTGTTCGCTGCTCTGGCACCCCAATGGTGGAACAAGCTCCCTCACAACGCCAGGACAGCGGAGTCACTCACCACCTTCCGGAGACACTTGAAACCCCACCTCTTTAAGGAATACCTGGGATAGGATAAAGTAATCCTTCTGCCCCCCCTTACCCCACCCCAAAGAAAGAAAAACATATTGTAAAGTGGTTATCCCACTGGCTATAAGGTGAATGTACCAATTTGTAAGTCGCTCTGGATAAGAGCGTCTGCTAAATGACGTAAATGTTAATGTAGTCAGTTAACGCTATATGTATCCGCCATTTTGTTACTTGGTAGCTACTAGCAAAAGACCCTGTGTTGTGGATCATCTACGACTATTTTGGACGGTCCATACTGTAAAGTTAGTCTCAGGTTTCACTAAGTAACGTTACTGTTTTAGGTGGAGCTATTCTTTGCTACTTTTCAAACAAATACTACGTGATATTTCACACAACATCTTGCTAGATAGGCCTTTTATTTTGTTTGTGAGAAGTAATGGCCGAGAGAAGGCAGGAGATACTTTGTTTTGTTTAGCTTCGCTTAGGTTAGACTGCTCTCTTTAATGGATCAGTCGTCCACCAGGCTACATTCTACGATTAGGGGGAGGTGGGAGAGGAAGCGTTGGTTGTCTCGGTTAGGGAGACAGTGGAATGGGGTTCAGTGTTTTACTGTTAGGAAATATTTGTGTTTGTTTCAACAGATCTTTACATATTTTCCTCACTACAAAATATTAATGCTATAGCTTATTCCATGTTTACATCTTTGATTAAATGACTTCAAATGCAAAATTTATTTTGTGGAATGTCTGTGGAGTTTGTAAACTATCCAACCTTAAAACAGGTTATTACTAGGCTTAAACAACTTCATTCATCTATTGTGTTCCTACAAGAAACTCACTTGTTGAAGGATGAGCTACTTAAAGTATGCAGGAGATGGCAAGGGCCAGTAATAGCATCCTGTTTCTCCTCTCATTCTCATGGTGTAATGGTTTTAATTCACTAATCTGTTCCGTTTCAAGTGGATACTATTATAACTGATACAGCTGGTAGATACATTTAGATACAGGGAACTCTTTTGAATGAGCATATTAATCTGGTTAATGTTTATGGTCCTAATGATGATAATCCCAAATTCTATGAGAATGTATTTATATTGATAGCCTCCATTCCTGGTAAGGTCCTAATGGCAGGGGACTTTAATTGCACTCTTGATCCTCATCTAGATCGCTCCTCTGGTTTAGACACTTCCCACTCGCAGAGTAGAAAGAAATTACAGCATTTAATTAAGGACTTAAATCTATGTGAACGTTGGAGGACTCAGAACCCGAGTAAAACACAGCCCTTATTTTAAGTGTTTCTAAAATGAATAAAAATGAAAAATGATTGGAACCATTTCCTTTTTTGACCGCTAGGTTTTATGACACAATTTTTGCCAAAATAATAATAATAATAATAAAAAAAGCTGTATTCAGACTTTACTCAGTACTTTCTTGAAGCTTGCAACGCCAGGGTTGTGGATTCGTTTCCCACGGGTGGCCAGTATGAAAAATGTATGCACTCACTAACTGTAAGTCACTCTGGATAAGAGCGTCTGCTAAATGACTAAAATGTAAATGTAATTACAGCCTCGTGTCTTCTTGGGTATGACGCTACAAGCTTGGCATACCTGTATTTTGGGAGTTTCTCTGCAGATCCTCTCAAGCTTGTCAGGTTAGATGGGTAGTGTCGCCGCACAGCTATTTTCAGGTCTTTCTGTACTTTGCTCCGTTCATCTTTCCCTCGATCCTGACTAGTCTCCCAGTCCCTGCCACTGAAAAACATCCCCACAGCATGATGCTGCCACCACCATGCTTCACCGTTGGGATGGTGCCAGGATTCCTCCAGACGTGACGCTTGGCATTCAGGCCAAAGAATTCAATCTTGGTTTCATCAGACCAGAGAATCTTGTTTTTCATGGTCTGAGAGTCCTTTAGGTGTCTTTTGGCAAACTCCCAGTGGGCATTCATGTGCCTTTTCATGAGGAGTGGCTTCCGTCTGGCAATTCTACCATAAAGGCCTGATTGGTAGAGTTCTGCAGAGATGGTTGTCCTTCTGGAAGGTTCTCCTATCGCCACAGAACTCTGGAGCTCTGTCAGAGTGACCACCGGCTTCTCGGTGACCTCTGTGACCAAGGCCTTTCTCCCCCGATTGCTTAGTTTGTCCGGGCATTCAGCTCTAGAAAAAGATTTGGTGGTTCCACATTTCTTCCATTTAAGAATGATGGAAGCCTTTCGATCATGTCCTTGGACTAAAATGATTGACACTCAGGTGCAAGCCTAACATCATGTGCAAAGGGCCTTTGGGTAATGTAGCACATATTTAATGATCTCTTTTTCTCACGTAGGCTGTTCATTTCTGATCTTTGATACTTTTTTTGGTTTATAAACGTATCATGGTATACTACATTAACACTATACGTATGGGCCATATTGTTACTTGGTAGCTACTAGCAGCAGACCCTGTGTTGTGGATCATCTACCACTATTTTGGACGGTCCATACTGTAACGTTAACGTTAGTCTCAGGCTTCACTAACTAGCGTTACTGTTTTATGTGGAGCTTTGCTACTTTTCAAACAAATACTATGTTATATTTCACATAACATCTTGCAAGATATGCCTTTTGTTTTGTTCGTGAGAAGTAATGGCTGAGAGAAGGCAGGAGATACTTTGTTTTGTTTAGCGTCGCTTAGGTTAGACTGCTCTCTTTAATGGATCAGTCGTCCACCAGGCTACACTCTACGATCAGGGGGAGGTGGGAGAGGAAGCGTTGATGGTCTCGGTTAGGGAGACAGCGGAATGGGTTCAGTGTTTTAATATTAGGAAATATTTATGTTTCTTTCAACAGATCATTACATATTTTCCTCACTACAAAATATTAATGCGGTCCTTGTGGTTACTAAACAGATTTGAGATATGCCTTTATGCTATAGCTTATTCCATGTTTACATCTTTGGTTAAATGACTTCAAATGCAAAACTTAAATGTACTTTGTGGAATGTCTGTGGAGTTTGTAAACTATCCAAGCTTAAATCAGGTTATTACTAGGCTTAAACAACTTCATTCATCTATTGTGTTCCTACAAGAAACTCACCTGTTGAAGGATGAGCTACTTAAAGTATGCAGGAGATGACAAGGGCCAGTAGTAGCATCCTGTTTCTCCTCTCATTCTCATGGTGTTATGGTTTTAATTCACTAATCTGTTCCGTTTCAAGTGGATACTATTATAACTGATAGAGCTGGTAGATACATTTAGATACAGGGAACTCTTTTGAAGGAGCATATTAATCTGGTTAATGTTTATGGTCCTAATGATGATAATCCCAAATTCTTTGAGAATGTATTTCTATTGATAGCCTCCATTCCTGGTAAAGTCCTAATGGCAGGGGACTTTAATTGCACTCTTGATCCTCATCTAGATTGCTCCTCTGGTTTAGACACTTCCCACTCGCAGAGTAGAAAGAAATTACAGCATTTCATTAAGGACTTAAATCTATGTGAACCTTGGAGGACTCAGAACCCGAGTAAAAGGGAGTATTCATGTTACTCGTCAACATTTAAATCATTTTCTCATGTAGACTACTTTTTAGTTTCTTGCTCATTGCTTCCCAATGTAGCAGGAAATGGATATGATACTATTGTTTTGAATGACCATTCCCTTGTGTGGTTATTCTATAGGGATACAAAACTAGTAAAAGGATCCTCTAGATGGCGTTTTTTCATCCCAGATGGTTACAGGACCCAGACTTCTTACATTACGTTGGAGTGCATATAGATGTTTATTTGACATTGAACACTGATCAAACGTCAGCGAGTACCAGATGGGAGGCTTTCAAAGCACATATTTGGGGGCAAATTATACGTTTTACCAGTTTCAAATAAAATAAAATCAGAAAATGAGAGACGGAGAGCAAAATGAGAGAATTGGAGAGGGAAGCTTTTTTGGATAACTCAGTAGAAGTAAACAAGGAATGATTTGGTCTTAAAGCTCAGAATGATGAACTTCCCCCCTCAAAGGCTGCAAACAGCTTAACTAGGCTGAAACAGTCCTATGATCAAGGTGAAAAACCTGGTAAATTGCTGGCCTGGCACATTAAGAAGTAAAATTCAGCCTTTAATGGAATTCATAATTTACAAGGACAATTATCAATGGATCCTGTAGAAATAAACCAAAATTGGATCTGGAAAAGGAATTGGATAGTGTTGAAATATCTGATGCTATTTTCAATCTGAAGGGAGGTAAAGCGGAAGGTCCAGATGTGCTCCCAATAGATATTTAAGGACAAACTTCTAGGTCCACTTTTGGATATGTACAGTGCATTAGGAAAGTACTCAGACCCCTTAACTTTTTCCACAATTTGTTACGTTACAGCCTTATTCTGAAATGGATTAAATAAAAAAAAGTATCCTCAATCTACACACAATACCTCATAATGACAAAGTGAAAACAGGTTCTTAGACATTTTTGCAAATGTATTAAAAATAAAACAGCAGAAATACCTTGTTTACATAAGTATTCACACCCTTTGCTATGAGACTCGAAATTGAGCTCAGGTGGATCCTGTTTCCATTGATCATCCTTGAGATGTTTCTAAAACTTAATTGGAGTCCAACTGTGGTAAATTCAATTGATTGGAGATGATTTGGAAAGTCACACAACTGTCTATATAGGTGACCAAGAACATGATGGTCACTCTGACAGAGCTCCAGAGTTCCTCTATGGAAATGTGAGAACCTTCCAGAAGGACAACCATCTCTTCAGCACTCCACCAATCAGGCCTTTATGGTAGAGTGGCCAGACGGAAGCCACTCCTCAGCAAAAGGCACATGACAGCCTGCTTGGAGTTTGGCAAAAGGCACCTAAAGGACTCGGACCATGAGAAACAAGATTCTCTGGTCTGATGAAACCAAGATTGAACTTCTTGGCCTGAATGCCAAGCATCACGTCTGGAGGAAACCTGGCACCATCCTTATGGTGAAGCATGGTGGTGGAAGCATCATGCTGCGGGATGTTGTTCAGCAGCAGGGACTGGGAGCCTAGTCAGGATCGAGGGAAAGATGATTGGAGCAAAGTACAGAGAGATCTTTGATGAAAACCTCCTCCAGTGCGCTCAGGACCTCAAGACCGGGGCGAAGGTTCACCTTCCAATAGGACAACGACCCTAAGCACACAGCCAAGACAACGCAGGAGTGGCTTCGGGACAAGTCTCTGAATGTCCTTGAGTGGCCCAGCCAGAGCCGGGAGATAAACCCAATCGAACATCTCTGGAGACCTGAAAATAGCTGTGCAGCGACGCGCCCCATCCAACCTGACAGAGCTTGAGAGGATCTGCAGAGAGGAATGGGAGAAACTCCCCAAATACAGGTGTGCCAAGCTTGTAGCGTCATACACATTAAGACTTTGGCTGTAATCACTGCCAAAGGTGCTTAAACTAAGTACTGAGGGTCTGAATACTTATGTAAATATGATTGTTCAGTTGTTGTTGTTTTTGCTTTGTCATTATGGGGCATTGTGTGTAGATTGATGAGGGAAAAAAAACTATTTAATCAATTTTACAGTAAGGCTGTAACGTAACAAAATGTCGAAAAAGTCCAGGGGTCTGAATACTTTCCGAATGCACTGTATATAGACAGGTGTGTGCCTTTCCAAATCATGTCCAACAAACTTAGTTAGATAGAACCTGCTCTTACCGTGAGAAACAGATTTCCCAATCTTCTTCTCCTCTTCTTCATCTTTAATGTTGACATTCAGCTCCAGTGTTTGACTGCAGTCTCCCAGCTTCACTGATGCCATCTCTGGATCCTGCTTAGCAAACTGGGCTCCACTGTCACAATCAGGACCCAGTGACTGTAGGTTTGGACTCAGTGTGGAAGGAGAGAGGCAGGCTGGGTTTTGTCCTCACTGTTGATGTTACCGGCCTCAGACTTACCTGAATTGGCCAGTAGTAATAAAGAGAAACAGATACAAAAAGTTATTGTCTTGACAGTTCTGGCACTTTCTTTATTCTCTATAAATATTTTCACATTTTTCTTGTTCAATTATCTAATTCAGTGCTTGAATTGGACTGAAATAGGTGCTAATACTCATTTTGGGCGCTGTACTGTTTATATTAAGGTGCAGGAGCTCCACAATACTTTTGAGCTAATACCTAACCTATAGTAGATAAATGCATAAATGACTCAAAATCCATTTAGTACAAGGTTACAGTTTGTTTTAGACAGCACTGTGTGCTAATTTCCTTAAAACTTGTCTTCACTGTCTTACTTCAATCAAAAACCAATTGTATTTCCTGTTCACACCATAGCAACATTTATTGATAAAGACAGAAACAACAGAATGTGTCTGAATATTAGTACACATGTAGAAAACTGATAATCATTACATTCTGCTTCAAAACAGTAGTCCGACCGTGAAATTGTCTCTATCTGATGCACCCGCACTGTCCTCACTGAAGTCTGTTGACGCTGACCGAGAGTAGCCGCCATTTTACCAGCTTGGGAATTTTACACAAAACCAATAATATGCTAAACGAACACAGAAATCTCAAATAAATTGATTATTTATGAAATTACCTTGAGAAAATTATGTACATCCACTCAGACAAACCCAAAGTCTCTAGCTATGTGACTTGTAAAATAGTTATCACGTTCTTCACTTGGTTTGACACAAAAATAACACATCAAACCTTTACCAAACGTGATAATACCTTAACGAATGTGTTACCTAGCATGGTATGACATGTTCTTTCGACATTAGAAAGTTTAAACGTGCTATTACATACCTCTAGTAATAAATAGAAACGGACACAAAGGTTATCTTCTTGACTGCACAGTTCAGGCGCTTGAATGGCGCCCGCCTGCCCGGAACTTCCTGTTCCCCCACTACTAACGGTCCGTGCATTCCGAGATCAGATTACAACATTTCATTAAATTACTAAAAAAAGTGTAAACTGTAGCAATTTATTTCCCTTTATAATTTATTAGCCTAAGCATGACCTACACCCAAATAATTTCTCTAGGGTTGGAACCGGTTCAGGGAACAGAACTGAAAAATAACGTTAAAAAGAACCGGAAACTAAAGTGTTCTATACTTTTCAGGAACAGCAGTTATTTTAAAAGCATGTAATCCAGGTAATAACCTTATTTTACTTTCCGGGTATTTTTCTCCAGTCCCACAAAATCGCAACAAAGCTCACTCTAGAAACGTATTCCAGATTATGCCTGCCAGCTGGAATGGAAATCTTTGCCAGTGGGTGTGCGTGTGGAAACTACCTGCTCCTCTCCTCTGAAGCATAGGTTACTGTATCCTACTGACAACGTTACAAGCATGAT